>NW_024067681.1:950000-1584166 GCF_009389715.1 Phoenix dactylifera | reverse complement strand
TTTTTCCTATCCTATTTCATGCATATGACTTTATGTTTTTTTTTTGTGATGCTAATCAATCTAGGAAGCATGGATACTTCAAATCACGTGTCGTGTCTGTAGCAGATACCAATACTTGTCAGTTACTTCTCGATATGTATCTGCGACTTGTATAACATATCCTATTTTTGAACATAAAAAACATTCTGAATATTTCCATGATACACTCGATATACTTCCTGATGTCTCCAAATATGAGAGGGACGGTGTATGCTTGCTTTTTTCTAATGCTAACCTTTTAATGTTGAATGGTCAATTTTGTAGTCTATAACTAATATTAAAATGTCAAATATGGATTGGGTTCTATGGATTTGAATGATGGCCAAATGAGAGCTTGCAAAAGTTGATGGTATCATATAAAGCATGGAATATGTTATTTAAGTAAATTACTATGCTTTATGGATGATTTTCTACATACATGCATATGCATATATAAATATTTAAATGCGCACATTTTTTTTTATATTAAAAACATGCAAATATATACTCATCGATTATCCTAGCCTCATCATAATCCTAATTTTTCAAGGTCTGCTGTAACAACATATTTGTATCGTGTCGTATCCGTATTCCATATTGGTATCTATGCTTCATGGTAATAATACAAGCAAGTAGAAGCAAGCTGCAAATAAGTTGAATCCTAGTGCTTGTTGCTTCTAGTTAAAATTTTGGACTATGTAATGGTTAGTTTATATTTCATTTATGCATAACATACACCAAATCAGGGTCGGCGGAACCGTTTCGAACCGGACAGTTCGGGTCGTACCAAGACGTCCTGGTCCGTGACTGGGAGGTTCCGACCATGGAAATGAAATCCGTCGCCGAAGGGGAGAAGGAGAAGGAAATAGAGGAAAAGAGAGCGAGCGGGGAGGGAGGGAGAGGGAGAGGGAGAGGAAGGAAGAGAGAGGGAGGTGGAGGCCGGCCGGCGAGCTGCGCGGAGGAAGGCTCCGCAGCCGGGTCCCCAGTCGTTCCTCCGCCAAGTTGTCAGCCCTCGCTGGCCTTCTCCAGCTTCCGCAACCCTCCTCTCTCTCCTTCTCTCTCTTTCTTTTCTCTCTCTCGTTCACCCTCTTCTCTGCCTCCTTTACCGTGTTGGTACGGGGCCGACATGGAATGGTATGGGGCCGGCATGGAAGGGTACGAGGTCTACCGTTCTGTGCCGCCATGCAATCGGTCTGGGTCCCAGTTCCGGCACAACAGACCGTGCACCAAATGTACTTTTATTGCATACTCATGTGTGATGGACTATGGTCTCTTATAAATGTGCGTTATCTCTACGATCATCTAATTTGTGGATGTGTTGTATTATCCATATCAGTTCATCTGATTTAAGTTAAATAGTGTAAACTTGTGACATTTTGTGCTTCATCGATAGCTTTGAAGCAAACTATTAGTGTGGCTCATCCTTTACTATCTCTTGTTGTCACTAATTAAAATGTGTTAGATGCTAATTGAGTGATCATTGGGTCGGCCTAGTTCCTTGGTCCTACCCTATATCTCACAGGGTAAAGCAATTGGAGAAATCAAACATTTTAGAAAATAAAGAAACACATCCAAAGAAATTAGTTACAACCAATATAACAAAGTTTTGAAAAATCAAAGGAAGGTTTGTTCCTTCTTCTCATGTTCATTGTTTTTAGCTTCTTTCTATTCTTATTGACTGCTACAAGTGTTGCTGTAGCATATGGCAATGGCAAGAGTTGTTGAAATTGCTCATTTCCAACGATGAATGAAAGGGAAGGAAGATGAATGGAAGAGTAAGAAGAGATTGAATAATTAGAGGAAGACGGAAAGAGGAGCTAGTATAAGAGGAATTTGGAAGAAAAGAAGTATCATGCCTTTTGGTTGTTTGGATGGGTTTGTTGTTGTCACTTGATATTGGTTGGAGTTGTCATAGGATGCCCTATCACTTTATCCTTTCTCGTTTTATTTCTGTTTCTCTTTTTTATGACTCTTCTGATTTTGGGCATTGTGGAATGATGGATGAAAGATAGTAATTTGGAGCTTGTTTGTTTTGTGCGTATATTGATACAATCCATTTCAAACTTTTGCCAACATTGATTAAGTAAATATTTGTTTGGGCTTAAATGGTTTATTTTATTGGGCTTGATTGACTTCATAAGCAAATGCTTAATGTTTGGGCTGCCTATACTTGTTGTCTAGGCCCATGGCGAGGTGCTTACGAGTTACCCTACCTTTAGATTGCGCGTCATGTATATTTGCTTTGAATTTCTCATTTATCTCTATACAATAGTACTTTTGCCTGTGAGCTTTGTAGAATTATTCAAGAAGCCTAAAAAAGTCCTGGCTATCAATAATATAAGGGCATATTTGCTATTGCTTAAAAAGTGCTTTTGTAACTTTTAGAACAGAAAGTAGTTCTTAGACAAAGTAAGTGTTTCCCTCCTGAAAAAAGAAAAATAAACATTTGGTATCAGAATCCAAGGAATGCTTCTACAGGAAGAAAAGTCAAAAAAAGTGTTTTTCAGATGAAGTTAGAAACCTAGTATTTGCCTTTTTCTTTTATAAGAAGAGCTTTTCGAAAAGTACAAGTAGACACTAACATGTGCTAACAAGACCTTGGTTTTGAAATCAACTTCCAACTATAGCTGGATGAAGAAATCAGCTTGAGGTATTTTATTCCTTGATCATTCAATTTACAATATTACAATCTTTATCATCATGTGGCCATTTTAGCTGGTGAACGTACTTTTTTAGACTTGCATTTTCTTGGTATTTTCTTGGATGTTTCATGGTATGGACTTCATAAATTAGTCCATGAGTCCTAAATCATCTAAACTCAGTTAATTGGACATAGATTGAATCTAGTTTGCATCAAGTTGTTAGCAATTGATTTTTTTTTTTGGTCCTAAAACATCCAAAACTATGATGCAAGGTTGTCAAGACAGCTAGTGTTTCATGGTTCATAAGCTTGATTAAAAATTCCATAGTCATTGAAAAAAGATTGCAACAAAGAGAAAATAGATCACAGATAAAAGGAACATGTAGGGGCAAAACTATTTTAAGGGACTATCGGTGGTCAAATGCTTTTGAAAGACTTTCGAAGGCCTTCCTATAGTGGGCATATAGGCATATGGGAATATAGTGTCAGTGGAGGTATTTAGTTGTCCTGACATGAAGGAAGAGGGAGGCCATTTGGTTGGTTGAGATGGGTGAAGGAATAAGGGAAGTGATAATTGGATGTATTTATGTTATTTTCATTCCCATTTACTTAAAAACAACTTTAGTTTAGACAAAATAGTGAAAATGAAATGAATGTTGTACCAGATATAATAATGGTTATGCATATCTCATCAGTAATAGAAATCAGAAAGAGTGCTAGTGGTCATTGCTTGGGCAATGTAGGCTCTATACGTGCCTTGGTGGATTGTTTGGTGCCTAGGTGGTGGTTTTGACAACATACCATAAAGATCACAAGGGATATCTTGATGGCTTGATTGGTAACTTGCTTCGTCAATATATTTGAATTCTGTGATTATTTAGGGTGTTTGGCTTAATTGTTTATTAGTCATTTGATATGCCCAGTATGGGATGCCCTGCAGTTGAGGCATATCCAACCATGTACCGTATGTCATACTGAAACATATTGACAAGCCATGAGAAGATGCAGGGGCATACTGCAGTATGTATTGTGTTGGTACATGGCTGATATGCCCCTGTATGGTGGTATTTCAAGCTTGTGGTCTAGTAGACCATAGACACCAACAATCCTGACTTATTACTCCATTTCGTTAAGTAGCTAGTTTAGTTTGACATGGAAATGTCCATATATTGGTGCAATCACAAAAACTTTGAAGCCATTATAGTGTCTTGGTCTTATAGCATTATTTTTTCTTATCAACTTTACTAGTGTTCGATGAAGCATGTATATCAATAAGCTATACAAATAAAGTGCTATGTAGATACACTAGAAACTTGAAACCATGGTACGCTATACCATACTGAATCGGGCGGTATAGGGCAATGGTCGGCGGAATCGGTACTGGGCACTGTACCAATTTTCCAACGGCATGAGTTGGTACGGGCCTACGCCGTGCTGTGTCAGGCCTGTACTGATAGAGGAGAGGGCGATATAGACTGTGGGAGAGAGGAAAAGAGAGAGAGATAAGGGGGAGAGAGGAGGCCAGCGGACGGTGGTGGAGGCCGTTGCCGGTTTCCTTGAATTTTAAAATTTAGTTTAAATTTCCAATTTCATGATTTTAGGGGTTTTGCGAAATTTCCTTGCATAACCAAGTGTGTAGTATAATAACTTGTAATGTCAGAAAACATAATAAATCATGAAATATCATGATATTGGAGTACATCCAAGTGAACTTTAATTTTCAACAAAAATGGTGGAATAAGTTATCCTTGCCATATCCGACACATATCAGTCAGTTAGTTACATTTTGATTGGGCCATTGCATGTAACTTAAACTCTCTATCCTAGCAAGTTCTTTATGCTCCTTCGCTCACTCTTTTAAGCCCACAACAACTGAAAATTCTTACATTTTCACTCTTCACTAATTCTTTTATTCTGTATTTGAGTGTCTATTGGATGCTTGCTTTGACATAAGTACCCCTTTACTACCTTCAGCTTCAAAACTATGCTTGTCATTGTTTCTTGCAGGGCATAAGGTTCTTTTGCTTAAGCCCACTATTCTCTTTTTAAGATCATTTAACAAAGTTCGACCACCTTTAGAAAGCTTGTGGAAAGTGGTGAAGGAGGCTTCCACCTTTAGGCCTTGAGCTGCTCATTATAGACTAGAGAGGCGCTCTCCAAAATCCGTAGCCGCTTCCTCACCTCACCCTCCAATTTCTTGGCTTACAAAGCATTCGAGCAGATGCACCAATATCATTTATAAACTCATCAAATCTGGAAAGCATTTTGTACAGTGACGCTTCTTTCATTTTCCTTGTAATGTTCTCCATTAATTCTTCTTTGCTGAAACATGACTGCCACTCATCATATGACGCATGATTCATTGTTCCTTGCACCTTTCTCCATTAATTCTTCTTTAAATAAACACACCAAATGGTAAGACGCCCCTTTTTGTGGGTTAGCCTATGTTCATTTCCAGTTTGCTTTTATTATCTATGGTCGGATAATGCCTCAAAATTTGATCTTGCTCCTTATCTACCTCTGAACTTAGCTTTTGTTAGTACGGTAGTTGATTTTTTTTCTTTGCCTCGTTGATATCATCTTTAGCTTCTATATCCATTACTTGGAGCAATTTCTCTTTCTGGAATTTCCATTATCAGAGGGATGCACCAGTATGAAGGAGTGATTTGATACATGTAGAAGGAAAGAGGGATAGAGTTAGGCTGCAAATCGCATGGGATGAAGTAGCAAGGCCATGATATTGCTGCATCTTTTTGAAAGTGTGGCTCATAACAGAGTGGGAATGGAGGAAAAAGTTTATATAGCCAACCCAACTTGTTGGGATTAAGGCTTAGTTGAGTTGAGTTGTTTTAGAAATAGGAAAAATGAAATTGATGCCAAAGGACACCTAGCATCATCACATCATCCAACTGTCCAAATTAGAAAGAGTGATTTATCTCCATTTTTACTATATAAACTCATGGAGGGCAATATAATCAATGAAGCTACTAATTAAATTAGATTGCAACATTATGAAAGTTCTAATATCAAAGGCGGTTCTCAATCGATGACATTTTGACAATCTGCAACTTTCTTATGCTTCAAGGATTCTAGTCTTTTAAACTACGCAAGATGTTTCTTTGCAGCTGTTATGCCATTTACATCATGAAAAAGACTTTGATCTGTGTATATGCAGTGACACATGTGCAACCATACATGTTTTATTTAGAGAAGGGGGGGTCTTTTTGGTTGCAAATAAAGTGGACATGTATATCGAGCTCTAAGTAATTCAAGTGTTTTGGTGCATGCAAGTAAATCGATCACACATATCTGCCTACTGCTTCTAGGCACTGACTTCAGCTAAAACATCCTATGTCACATTCAGTTCGAAGTTCAAACTCCAGGAGGTGTTTCACCATGTATTTGACCTGGGTGATTCTCCCATCATCTCTTTAACGTTGGTGGTGCTCCATCATTATTCTCAAAAAAGACATCCTTTCATATCTTTCATATATATTGCCTTTCCAGATTCTTATAACATTGAAGTATGCATTTTTCACTTTGTTTGTTGTAACGTTGCCCTACTCATTTTTCATTTGCTACGTCTGCCATGCTTGCCTTAGAGAAATAGTTTTGATCTTTTAATTCTTGCTGATCATGTTTTCAATCCCATTCTGGTAAATCAGAATAGCTGATAGCTGCTGGTTGTTTAATCATATTGTCTTTATTTGTTTCATTCTGCAGTCATCCAACATTGGAGATATGTATCAGAAGCCGGTGTGTAGAGAATCTTCTAGTTATCTGGACAGTGAGAATGAGGAAATGGACATGTCAAGAATATTGAAGGATATAGAATACTTGGGTAAAAATTTGTAATTTCCATTGCGTAAAAGTTAATATTTCCATTGATTTTGCCTCTTCCTATACTTGATGCTTGAGATATCCTTTATCTGTTACATGCGATTGTCATCATATACCATTTTTGCTGAGTAGACCAATTCATGTTACTAGTACATTTAATGTATGCGATAATGCTTATTGCTTAACATTTGTATGACCATTAGGTGTTCTTTATTTATACTGCACTAGATTAAGGGAGTGAAAAAAAAATCTGTCTGGATTGTTAATGGTTAGTAACTGAGGGAAATTACCTTATTTAGTTCAGGGGAATGTTTAGTATTTCAAACAATTGATAGTGTAAGGGCCATACTCTAGGTGTTGGATCAGAAGAATCATGTGCTGTTTGCTGATTTCAAAAAAATAAAGGGGGAGTCTGAAGTAATTATGATTTTAATTGTGGCGTACTGTTAAGAATTTTCTCCTGCAGCTTATTTTATCCTCTCTAGCTTTCTAATTAGTCTTGCATGTGTTACTGGAGTTATGAAAGTCAGCCAATTTGTATGGCATTATTGCTATTAGTATTGTTAGGGAATGCACGTTTACGCCTTTCAAATCAAAAAACACTTTTAGAAAAAGGAAATAGAAATATGGTGTTCGGTAATGCTTAAAATATCAGAAGCCAAAAGGCTTTTCCTAGGAGAATCTGCTTTTTGTTTTCTTATATAAGTAATGTTCTTTATTTCCACCCTTATAGTAATGATCTTTCTTTGATTAAAAACAAATATATCGGAGATGCAAGTAGACTAGGTTAACTCAGGTTTAATTGACTCATTCTGGATCATACCCAAACCCAAATAGAATTTTGTGGGCCATGTTGGAGTCCTCAATCTAGACCTACATCTCCATGAAGTTGGATTTTAACTGCCAAACTTGATTCCAACACTAACAAAATAGTTCTTGTGAAAGCACTTCCATGTAAGTTCTTCACAGAAAGCTCCTTTGGAAAATCAGCAGCAGCATCATGCCTTTGGTTAGGCAAGTTCGAATTCTATAAGGGCGGAGTCTAGCATTGGTTTTGATACTGTATGTGCTTATATCTCCAATGGTTTGGTTTAATCTTTAACATGTTATGTTTAGTCTTTACCATACTTGAAACTTAGCTGCTTTGGTTAGCACTAATTTATGCATTGTAGCTCATGTTTTGGACTATACAAATTATTTCTTGTCTAATTTACTATTTTCAATTATTGGCTTTAGTTATCTATTTTCCTACTTAATTACTTAATAAGCTATGTGGCACTTTTTTTTTTTCTGATGGTATCTAATATTCTTTTGGTTAACGGCTAGCAAGCACCATTAGGTAATATTCTTTTGGTTTGGAGAGATTGTTACCATGGCCAAGACCGACTAATTATTGTTGCAAAAACATTTGAGACACTTTATCTCTGAATCAGAAAGAAAAAAGTGCTCGCGCCCGCCCGCGTGTGTTTGTGTGTGTGTGCGTGTGAGAGAGAGCATTTTCATCATCAACAGATGACCCTAGCAAATGATACACCACTGCGTAATTTTGTATTTGGTATTTCCATTTGCAAGTTGTCCTTATTTAAACTTCATTACAGTTTATAGTAGTGAGAAATATGTCCCAGTACATCTTACCCTTTTCGTTCTCCTACACTTTCTGTTTCACTAAGGTGCCTCTAATATGTCCTGGAAGGAGAGGAAAAAGTTGCAGAACCAGAATGTTGTTGCTTTGGGTGGAAAGGTAAGAATCCTTTCAGACCTTTGGCTATGCCTGAAATCAACAATTTCTCCAACTTTTCTGTAACTTTTTGCATTCTCTTCTAATCAGCCTCCTAAGAAGCATAGAACACCGCTTAGTGTGGCAAAACCAGCTATAAAAAATCAAAAGCGTAGAGAACAAAAGAAAATAGAAGAGGTAATGTTTCATGGTAGCTATTTTACTATTTCATGCCATCTTTACCGAGCTGATGTTTATGGTGTACTATTTTAGGGGTTGGTTCTTGGTCGATTTGTTAAGAATGCTGCAAAAGGCAATAATAAACCACAGAAGCTAAAACCTGAAGACAGAGTGTTGAAGGCAAGTGAAGGTTATTTCAGGAAAGGTGTGCTTAATGTGAATCATCTGTTGGCACCAACTCCACCGAAAGGTGATGGATCACATATCAAGGTTGGTAAAGGAAAGAAGAAAGGGAAAGGGAAGAAAAAGGGTAAGGGAAATAGGAGAAGGGGGCATTAAGTGCTCCACCTTTTTTTTTTCAGTTGCCTTTCTTTGGACTGCTTTATATGAAATTTTGGTATGTATTGACACTTATTGCCGAGGAACATCTCACACAACTTTAAGTTTTCCTCTTTTAATGCTTTTTGAGTAAAAAAGGGAAGTATTCTTTGGAATTAAAGTTACATGAGATGATATTAGTCCAAGAATCGATCTCAAAAGTTTCACGTCATTGTCATGGCACTTGCTGCAGAGTATGTAATAGAGATAAATATATAAATACATCATTTCATCTAGGTTCTTTTGGTTGCTAAATCATTTATATGGATTGGATTATTTAGATTTACATGCTCCCTATGCAGCCGACTCAATTCTTAGTTCTGAAACACTGATAAAGTCATGGGTTGCAAGGTTGGTTAACCAACTTTTACAGCGAAATCAATAGTTGTCCAAATTGGTCTTTTATCTCTCTTTTGCCTTTACTGTGTTCAGATTGGATGCTCCGGCAGTATTGGAACTCTTTTACGAGCCAGGAGCAGAACAATTACTTAATGAGGTGATTGTGGTGGTGTCACCTGTTTCAATTTTCTGGATTTTGATGATCCATCTATATTTTGAGGGGGTGGGCAGAAGCTCCATCTCCTTTTTTAAGCGACACGAGTTTTCCAGGTAGTGCTTTATATTCATGAGAAAGAAAGAGAATGCGAGGATGGTGTTATACAGAAGTAGCTTTAGAACTCATTCTTATTGATAAAGAAGAAATAAACATGGTAGTGTCCATCCATTCAACCCAAAATTAATTTTCTATTAATCGGAGTGGCAAGTGTCATATGCTTCCATTTAAGACTTTACAAGCTCTGTTGGAACTTTCATTTTCCCTTTTTTCTTTTTTGAAGGGGAAAAAGGAAGGTTTTAACTACCAATTTTATTGATGGGAAAAAAAGTTACAAGCAGCAGCAGAAGAAGGAAGAACACAAAACCAGGAGAATGAATGAAGGAAAACAGAGGACGTAGCAAAAGGAACTCCCACTTCAGTCCAGCACTGGTCCGTTCTTGTGATCGGAAGCAGATGGAAGGAGATCAGAACCTTGATCCCAAAAACAAATCTAAGGCCTAGCTGCACTTCTGTTACTTTCGAAACATTCTCCGGTTTCTCTCCAAACGCTCCAACATACTGCAGCCGCTGATTGATCCCATCCAAGCCCCAAACTTTTTCTTGATTCTCTTCGTTTCCCAAACCATCCAGAATGACCGACTAGAGGGCGGGTTCCGTATCTAATTGTCATAAGGACAAGATAAAATATGGTGTTTTAATTTGAGTAACTTAAGAAATTGCATCCATTATCCCAAAAAAAAAACAAAGCGTCATCCAGGGCTGCCATTGGACTTTTTTTGAAACGGCCTCGGCATGTAATCGGTACCTAACGACCAGTCATAGAAAGATTCTATTTTTGGCAGGAACAGCAGCTTTCCAAGTAGAGTTGTAGCCCGGGCTAGGTCCTCGTGAATTTAGAAGAGTAATTATTCTGTGTTATGAGATGGAGCACATTCTTGCTCCTATTGCCGAGGTTGGTTCCAACTGCTCCTTGCGCTCCAGCAGGAGAGATTTTGAGATGCTGAGCTGTTGACATGTAGAATCAACCAGGATCCTCGGGCCACACTTGTGGAGATCAACGGCTTTCTTCAGAGATGGATGGCTGTCTGTGTATGACATGGTATATGTTCATGGTTTGTTTTATGTGGTAGCCATCCACCTTGCCATCTGCGGCTGTATAACCCTCTGCAGAGCCACCCATGCACCACAGGGCATGCAGAATACAATGATGGGAAGAGAGAGCCTACGGGAATGTCAATCACCAAAGAATCCTCCCAAAAACGTATCTTGGCACCATTTCCCTTATAAAAGAAATGCAACACCAGAGAGAGTTGTAGGGCTCTACAAATGTTTTCCCAAATAGTTGATGTTGCCGTGAGAACTAGCATGACCCAAGTGCTGAGCAAGGAAAGATGCTGGATGCTTAGATTGTTTAGAGCCGCAGTCTATTTGGGGCTGCTTCAAAATCAATGGTTTGCATCTAGGGTCTTGGTCCGCGATCGAGCTCTGACCTGAAATAGCAAAGACAAAGAAATTCTTTTGCCAAAGAGTGTTCGATGGAGTGCCTTTTGATGCCTAAATCAGGACGATACTCAGAAAACAGAGGAGGTTCTTTGGAGGTGATAGCATAATAGTCTATCAGGGCACAAGAGCACTAACTTAGAAGGTCTTCCTAAGAGTGGATTGTATCCGTGAATATTAGCGCCTATGGCCCAAAAATTCAGGCACATGTGTTGACTGTGATTGATGGGCCTCCGCACACTCCAAGAATTAGGTGTGAGTCTTTTGAAGCATCGTGTATGACAGGGATGTCAGCACGTTAATTAGATGCTTGGAGTCCGACAGCGAGCTCGGAGATCATCTGAGGGCGAACGCTTGAGGGAAGCATGGCTGAAGTAGGTGAGGTGTCGTATCGATGTAGGCCACTCAAGTTTCTATATATAGAGAGAACGACTGTCACGACCCTTCAGTCTCATCCCTTCATGCTTTGAAACTTAGAAAGAAGAGGGTAATCGTGGGGTTTAGTTTGTAGCTGTTCCTCCAATGCTTTCTTATCGAGGTTCAACTTCTCTATCATTTGCTAAGGCTTTCTTTAGATTCTTTGTGGGTAGTTCCTGTACATTCGGCTCGTTCTACATCTCCTTCCTTTCTCTCGCCCCATTCTTATTTTTTTTTGTCCGTTACTTATGGATTCACTCACCGGAGGCTGGTCTACCGATGCCAAAGGGGTAGGTCAAGGTTCCTTGATTAGGCCTCTATGGGCTCAAGGGAACCCAATCTGAGGTAGTTTTAGGGTCTAGATACTACAAGAAGTACTTTGAGGGAGTCCAACCTTGAGTTACCTGGTCCTTTAGATCAGGTGATTTTCCTCAGGGAGAACCAGGTAGCCTGAGAAATGTTCGAGACAAGGGAAATAATTGAAATAACACAAACTTGAGGATTTGGCAGGGAAAGCGAGATCTTTGAATACCTCGCCTTCCCCTAAGAATCTAAAAAAGAGGAAATACAAGGACCAAGCTAGTGAATTAAAAGAGAGAGGAGAGATTAAAAGAATTCCTTGAGACATGTAAACTTAGGCTGCGCCTTCGCTCTCGTGTCAATCGAATTGTCCGCACTCTCTTTAGGACTGTCTTAGTTATAACCACCCTCAAGATAGGTAATCTTAGTCTTCCTAAGTTTGCTCTTACGACGCTTAGACCTCCTTAGTTGCACTTTTTTCTGGGGACTTCTTTGTTCCTCTCCTATGTTTCGTCTTTTGGGTCTTGGGGGACTTTTTAGAGGAGGCTTAGAATAAGTATATTGCATGCGTGACTAAAAGAAAGTAGTGAAAATCTCATGAAAGATTATCAAGATTGACAAAAAATCAACTTAGGGAGCTTGTAGTTCATCATTAGTAGGTTTTGATCTGGTCTGGTGTAAAATTGATGAATGCAATGCATGCATTGGGCTAATGCAATGCATGGTTGGTCCCTTACCCA
This sequence comes from Phoenix dactylifera, assembly GCF_009389715.1. Classification (NCBI taxonomy): domain Eukaryota; kingdom Viridiplantae; phylum Streptophyta; class Magnoliopsida; order Arecales; family Arecaceae; genus Phoenix; species Phoenix dactylifera. The sequence continues at coordinate 1,571,879 of NW_024067681.1, read as the reverse complement.
AAATATTGAATCTCATGCTGTTGTTATTGATACTTTGTTTGCACTTGCATCAAAAACAGACAGTCTATAATTGGTAGCCTCTCCAATTTACAATCGAACATCCTTGCGAATTTAGCTTCCATATCTAGAACGTTCCCTGGGTAAAATAACGGAGCTTTCTGAGAAATTGATCTTTAGGCCAGATATTAATTCAAAGTTGTACAAGATTAGCTTCATTGCAGTGATTTGCAATTCCTCTGCTTAGCAAAAAAATTAGCATGTCATTTGCATAGTGCTACTTACACTCTCTCTGTCAAATCAATTCCTTTAATAATACCATATTCTCTAGCTTGATTGAGAATTTTAGTAAGTACATGATGGGTGCACCCGATCTCGACGAGTCCGGAGGTTGCACCCGCGCTACCTGGTGACCATCAACCATGTTCCAAACGAAGATGCCGGAGCCACAAGAAGTCTATTGGGTCAAGAGGAGTAGGCCGCGAGGGAGTTGGGAGTGGGAGGAAGAACTGCTCGTTGTTCTGCTGCGAAGATGGAGGAGGGAGCGGAAACCATGAATGACGAGCGGAAACCATGCATGCAGCTTCGTTGGGGGTGGGGGTGCGGTGGAACGAGGAGAGCAGGCAACAGTTCGCCCGTCTTTCTGCTAGTCAGTTATCAACACGTCATGCAAGGAAATAAATGAGAGGTTGGAGAGAGGAGGAAGTAGAGTAGTTTTATCATCCCGTGTCCTTAGTTTGCTCTCACCCGAAGAGAATCCTTAAGTATTATATCCCACCTCACTCGTCTTCTTCCATCTCTCTTCGCTCACCTTCTTCCTTTTGGATCGGGAGCTATCAATTGGTATCAAAGCCGGTTATGTCGAATAAGGAAAGAAAGGATGGTGTCTGGAAGTTGAGATGAGTTCCATGCAAGAAGAGCTACACAGCTTGAAAGCACGGATGGATACGCATCTCACTGATATCCTGGAGGCTATCCAACACCTCCAAATCTTAGTTCAGTCACCACCGCCGCTTGAACCAACGATAGCATCACCACCATCGCTATGGGAAGGAGCCCTCAGGTGAACAGAGGACGTCGTAGGGGACCCAACGCCATCCTAGAATGGATTTTCCACGGTTTATTTGGAGATAACCCGATCGCCAAGAAGTACTTTGATGGCCAAGAAGTACTAACTAACCGGCAAATATTCATCGCTTCGTTCTACTTAAACGAGGAAGCCAACCATTGGTGGCAGTAATTACGACGGATATACCAAAACGAAGGAGCTGTAATCACCTGAAGGGTGTTCGAGCATGAACTCCTAGCTAATGATTTCTGATCGGGACCTATCAGTTCATCTATGGCAAAAATAAAAAGGAAGGGAGATGAAGGTTCTCCTTAGCTAATGCCTTTATAGCAGCTGATCCAATTTCTGGCTTGTCCTTTTGCAAGAGCTGCTACACGTACAAATAATAGCTTGTATCCATCACATCCAGAGCGTGGTAGAGCCCCATTTCTCCAAGATAGTGCATAGGAAATTGCGATTGATTTTGTGGAGGCTTTCTTTAAGTCAATCTTGGAAGACCACCACTTGTTTTCTTGCTATAGGAAAAATTTCATGAGCCCAAAAGGAGTTATCTAAAATAGAACATCCCTTCATGAATGCAGTTTGAGCCAAGCCAATCAGATTATCTATACAAGGCAGGCTGCTAGTGGTGTTGGTGTTATTTCAATTAAACTAGGTAAAAGATCGATCAGTCTATAATCATTAGGAGAGCTTGCAGATTCTTTCTTCTGTATGATAGCCAGGAAAGCATAAATAAATCGTGAAATAACTAAATTTCTATCATGCAGAGCCTTGAATAGAACCATGAAATCATTCTCAAGTAAAGATGGATATCTCTGAATGAAAAACAATGGAAATCATCTGTTGGAAAATGAAAGATAAATAAATGAGAAAAAGGCTAGCAAGAATAGAAGCAAATAGAGAGAATAAGGCTTACAGATCGAGGCATGCCCTAAGGCCCTATCTATATTGAGCCAATCAAGTCATCATGTAAATATGGCAACCCCATAGACGCAAAAGAAGTTAAAACCATGTAATAAAATCAGGTCAAATCTCATTGATCAAATGTGCTTAAAGTCGCAAAAAGTAGAATGAACTAAATAAGGCATATGGTGATCAAAACATGAAGAGGGTACATACCCACACATGCCATGATATGCCATTCTCATGGCCACATATGGCTAACTTCACGAAGTCACGCCATATCATGCATAACGCATGCATATATGTTCCGGGTGCAACTCAAATTTTAAAATTTCTAAAACACGTATTTGAAATTTTAAACGGAAGAGAACTGGATGACATTATATGCTATGTTTTCAATGAAAGAGAGTCTTCCAAGCTTGAAGCTTCATCTAGTGTCGGCAGCTTCAACTCATGCAGGCCCAAAGAACATGTGATTGATGATGGTCATCACAAACATTTTATCCAAAATGAAATCATTGGTGCTGTTGTAAGCGCGTTTTTTTTTACAGAAGAAAAAGGAATAGAGTCCGCGCTAGTGTGCATAGCATTACCAAATTCACCAGCCACTTCCTCACTGCTCTGCCTATGATTACAAAAGCTGACATTTTTTATTGCAAGAAATACACATGGACATACAAGCATACCAAAATCTACAGAGCAGATGTTACATGTAGGGTAAATGATATGATAAAAATGACCAACTTGACATGATCGAGTGCTGGTCAAGAGGCTAACTTACTCCTTGTTCCGAGATGAGCGATCCTTCTTATGCCCACCAAGGATACGAGAAATCTGCAAACCCCTACTGAAGGCCTGATTAAATAGCATTCGGGTTGGAACTCAGACACAAAAGGGAACCATGCCAAAAAGGCAATTGGGGTAAACAGGAGCAGGCCCATTATGATTTCATAGCCTCGGGCAAGTGCACGGATGGATCCCCAAAGCCCAGCCCGTCGCACGAGACCTCTACAAGCTTGTGCAATCTGAAGCTCAAAGAAGCATATAATTCATAATGTGAAAACAGATTGAAAAAAATAATGGCAGAAGAAATACGGGATAGATTAGCAGGGAGTATATCTTCACTAACCAAAAGCAGTCCCCATCCAGTTGGCATGAAAGCAAGAATGCAAACGATGATGTCTTGCACTGTCATATGTGGAAGGGCAATCAAAGTGATCAAAATGGAAACAAATGTTACAAAAATAAGAAACTTGATCAGCCGGAAGAATAGCTGAAAGTTTGCACTGAATCTCCGCCTCCCCACAGACACAGTCTGAAATATACAAAAGAAAAAAAGGATAAGAAATCCAAACAAGACAGATACACCAACAAATATCAGCTACCACCACATTCATAATGCTGAAAACAACAATTTCAGTTTTCAAAGAGAGTAGCTGGAAAAGATCTTCTTAGATTCGATGTTAACAATCAAACTAACCAAATGAAGTAAATCATATGATTTAGAAAAACCTTCCAGTCAAATAAACCTAAAAATATGTTTAAAGTGGGATGACAACCAAAATGCATAATTCATTAATCCAAAATGTGCATATTGAAACTTTCTTAAGGTTCGCTGAAAAATATAAATACCTCATGCTACAGAACCTCTTGTATAGTTGATGAGTGAACCAATTTGTTAGACATGTAGTATAAACTTGAGAACCATTTTTCACTAAGGTAATATCATTTTGAAGCAAAAGCCTGTTTATTTATCAGAGTCATAAACAATATTGGATCCCGTCGATCTTTGTGTCAGAAAAGAGTCAACAAGTGCAACATAATTTCTCAAGCATCCTTGCAGCTACAGTTTTCTTTTACCATAGGGAGGAAATGATGACTCTAGGCACATGAAACATATTCACAGCTACAGGTAACAGACAACGTATTCATACAGCTGCCATCATGTCTCAACTCTCAATGACTGAGATTTTCTTCGACCATCGTAGTATTACCTCATACTGATATCATTGGATGCTTCATGCCTAACTAGTCAAACATCGAAAACCATATTAAATAACCAATGTTGAGACATGTAAGATGTTGATTGCTGGTGCATTGGTTTCATATGGTCCTTTACCTAAAGGGCATCAATCATTCAATTTGTACTTTGCCTTTGCATTTCTTTGGCCAATATTATCATAGAACCAAATAACATCGTATGATATTTATTTTTGTAATACATTTTCTTTAGGTTGTTTTTGTATACATGTATTTGACATGATCATATTGGCCATAATTGTTTCTGTTACATTTGGGAGTGCAAATGAGTTGAACATGAGCTAGATAAGGCCAGCCTAAGCGTAAACTCTAGCTAGCTTGAGCTTCGCTTGGTTTGCATCGCCATCGCTTCAACAAGGAGGTGAGACTATAAGAAGGAGATAGAGAAAAAAAAAAACAAGCCAATGGAGGTAACAAGACTGCTGCTGTAATAAATGGAGGGCCACATGAAGGATCATATCATGTGGTTGATGCTGCCATGAGAGGCGAAGCCTTAAGGTAGAGTAGTTGGTGCTCAATATAAAGGAGGTGACTGGAAATCAAGATTGCACCGATGAAATAGAATTCAACTAACATATATCTAGTGAGATGGGCGAGCTGCAATTTTTTTCTCCCTTCTCCAAACTATTCTTGAATGCAATATAGAATACATATAATTAAATAGATAACAAAATAGAATAGAATATAAAAGATGTAAGAATCTAATTATTTTCTAAAATAAATTTTTGATTTTAATATGATTATATACTATCACTATACAAAATTATAACGGTCTATGTATATCTATTGATATAGTAAAATCATATATAACTATGAAATAATAAGATCATGATCCAACCTGTGTATAATAAGAAATAGAGAAGTATTGCATCTCAAAGATATTTAAATGCAATATAGTATGGTCATTAGTAGTTGTACTTTCACTTTTAGGTAAGATCATGATCATAAAAATAAAATAGAAATTAAGAAAATATTAGTGTAATCTAATGTCCCACACAGGATATGGGCAGGGTGCAGTATTAAAGTGTCTCATCTTTAGCAAGTATTTTTTTATTAACATCACCAAATATTAAGCAAATATGGTTATTAATAATATCATTATTTTTTGTATTTTAATTTAGTAGTACTAATGAAAATTTTTTCATTTAATACGATTTATATGTTAGTTATAAAGAACCATATTAAACAAGAGTTCTACCTATTATCTAAATTAAAGAGCTCTAATAATAACATTATTAATAAATAATTTAGTAGTATTAATAAAAAATTCTTTATTTAATACAGTTTATTTTTCAATAAAGAATCGTATTAAACATGAGTCCTATTTATTAGCTAAATTAAAGAGCTATATTAATAAGTTTATTAATATAGGCGCCCATGTGCTGAATGGAGAGCTCGACAAAAGTAGAGCCTCCATTACATACATACATACATATATTAGATTTGCTTCTTCCTGTTCATTGGGCTATTTATATCTTATTTAATTGTTACTAGGCCATTATTAGAGCCCATATAAGCCCAAGCTTATGTTTAATCTGATCCATCACTTATTTGGGGTATTTCTGTCAATTTATACACTAATTAGTGACTAGCCCCTTCTAATAATAGGAATAGTACCACATGATGTGCGAAGACTATACGGACACTTCCTTCTCCCACATCTTCTATCTCTCCTTCCAACTTCTCCTCTCTTCTTTATTCTACATATTTCATCCATTTGTTTGCTAATCTCTAGGTAGAATTATCATCAAGGATCACATACTAGGAACTAGCTTATCCATAATTTTTTACCATTTTAAATTTTTTTTAAAAATTTTATAGCATGTCCAAAAGAGCAAGGTCATTTTTCCATTTAGGGGCATTCAGCTAATTTCATTTGGTGCATCAAAACTTCTCCCATTCTTTTTTGATATTTAACAATATTTTAAACATAAAGTAGATAACTAATTCGAATTCACGATTATTTCAAGTCTTGGCTTGGATGGAACTTGAGCACGCACAAATTGCACTTGTTATAGATCAAATTTTTGTAGCATGTGCATATCATTAGCACAAAAATGGAAAAATGGTTTTTAGATGGGATGGTCTAGGGTAAAAACTTTGTACAACTCATCCTTCTTTCTCGCACACCCACCTTCAAATGCTGGAAAAAAAGAGAGAACCACCCTTTAATCCACTTCTTAAGTAGTACCCAGGCATATCATTGGGTTTGAGAGTGATCCCCCAGGGTTGGTCCAGGATTGATCCAACCTCAATCCACCCTCAAACCGAACGATTTGACCCTGAACAACTTGATCCTACCCCAAATCACTTGATTTTCCTTAGTTTAGGCGGTTTGGACATTTTTCATTCGTACCAAGCCTGTCTATATTGAATCAAGCCTCCCATGCACCGATGAGGCCTTGGTAGTTGGTACAGTAATATACCAAGGTATGCACGAAATTGCTCAGTATTTGAACCTTGTTTACAAAGATCTATAATGCAGATGAAATTCAATATATGTTATTACTTACCTTCATGACCAGCAATACTATTAAGATCACAAGCCATGAAATTCCATAAACCTGCAAAAAAGGAAATGGGATAATGAAAATGAGATTTTCTTTTCCCTTCTGTTAGATGTTTGCAATGTTATTTGCACAAAATAACTATAGAAATGAAACAATACCAGAACACTTTTGGTCTTTTTTGTTATATTTAAGTGATAGACAAGCCCATATTGTAGATGAAGAAGCGTAATGCCAGCACCATCTCGACAAATATCCCACGCTTTCCTGAATACTTAAGATGTTCTTGCTCCTTATCCCACCATGATTCCCAGCTTTTCTCGGGGGATACACAATCCCCCCATGATTGCTGATCCACTTATTCCAATCAGTCCAGTCATCCACAATTTTTTGCCACTCAAATCCGAAGGATTAAATAGGAAAGGAGAAAAAAGCCATGTGCCCACCATAAACCACATGGAAATAGTGATAAAGATGTATCCAACAGCAGATCTATATGACTGTCCAAAGATTTGGTAAACAACAAGCAATATCATCATCTCAATACCCTTGACAAAATGGCTACGAGAATACAGCCTGTAATTGTCTGCAAATTTGGCATGGAAGACCACAAACCCACGACCTGTACCTCTATATTCTGCACCTCCATGAAGCAAAGTCCTTCCATAGTAGTGGGTCTTAGTTCCAAGAGAAAATGTAAAGAAAAGAAGCCAATTGTAACTGCATCAATATAAATTCACTCAATGCATTGCGGAATCCTTTTTCCAGGCCAATTTCCATCATCATTGGTAGAGCCATTAGAAATCCAAGCTGTACAAAAGATTGGGAGGCAAGAGCAACCTGAAGGGGCTGGTTATGAATAAACCTTCTACCAGCTGCTAGGCCTTCTTCAAGTCCACTGAGAACAAGATAGAGGCGTCCATACAGGAATACATAAACTGTAAGGACTGTCACCTGCAAGTAAATAACAGTTTCAACCAAAAAATATGATTACACGGTGAAACACAAACTGAAGAATTTCAGTGCAATCAGTATTGTTCATACCAAGGTACTGAAGTAGAATCCAATAGTGGTGAAATAACACGATAGCATCCTAAAAAAATCAAACGGTGACCAAGCCTGTATATGTCACGACTCAACGTCTGCTCCCCATTTCCATTTGCTATCTTCGCCTCAAACAACGAGATCTGGTTAAGACCTACATCTCTCCCTTTACCAACTTGCATGTATTCATGATGAGTAACATTGCCTTCACGAAGTGTAGAGTTGAAGCCTGCCATATGGAAGCCAAACATGTAGCAATGTATGGTTATACATGAATAGATTAGCCGAGGCATTTTTGAGTTACAAACATGTAGCCTGCCATATGCAAAGAATGTTCATAAGTTACAACTTTACCTGCAAAAATGTCTTCGCTTAAATTAATAATCTTGGATGCCTTGCTTACACCACCCCTTGTGAGGTGGAAAAGTCTATCAAAAATATCTGGATGACCATAGTGAAAACGAACCCTGGCAAGAAGAAAACAAGAAACTACTGAATGCTTGGCAAGCACTGAACCTAAAGCACATGCTAGCAATTTCTGAAATATCTCAAAGATTTAAATAAAAAAGGGATGGAAAATTGTGTCATATAACAAATTTAGAAATCCATGCATTAAGTGCTATAGTCCTTACTATAGATATGATGCTAATGTGATGTGCAGCATATCATCATAAAATCTCCATCTTAGAACTTCTTTAAGATTAACTATGATTTCATGGTTTTACAACAAATATTCATTCAGAGTGGATAAGTGGCAATGAGTCAAGGGGTGCATGGAGATTGGTTAAGAAGGAAAATAGATATTATGTAAAATAAATGCCTTTACGGGTCAATAATTGGGTCATGATACCCAGTTGTTAATTATCAATAGTCAACGATCGCTGACTCGACCCAAACCGGGTGGTTTGCCCATACAAACCGAATCGACACCAAATTAGAACAGTTCAGTGGATCAAGTTAGTTCGGTAATAAATCTCCCCACCACCCCACATTCGAAGGTTTCAGAGCTGAAGGCTCTCTTGTTTGCTTCACCACCGGATGTTGTCTCTTTGACATCTCACCCTCTCTCTTTGATGGTGACCACTCTCCTTCGAATCACCTCTCCCCAAACCCAACCCTAATGCTAACCCACGATCCACCTCGGTTCTACTGGAGCCCTTCAAAAACTCCTCCACTTTCTTCCCTGCGCCTCTGCCACTTCCACCGCCGCTCCAGGCCCGAATCTTGCTCCTTCTCAATGCAAATGCATCAATATTGGCATCCCATCTATGGAACCCTAGCAAGAGCTAGTGAAGAGCTCATTGGTGCTTCTCGATATTGTGGTTAGCGGTGAGGAGTAGGAGATTGCCATCATCAGAAGGCTCTCCGTCTTCACCGCCTCCTCGTGGTCCGCCTACCTCCGCTGGTAAGCCTCCCCCTCTCTCTCTCCTTCCTCCCTCCCCATCCCCCTCCCCTTCTCCTATCCCCTCTCTCCTTGTATTGGTACATCTCGAAACAGCATGGCACGAATCCATACCATATCGAACTGGTCGCCAGTTATGAGCCTCAGTACCGATTTGGCAAACCTTGATCAATACACGTGTAGCACCAGTTACAGAAGATCCAAAATAATTCAGTGCATAAAGCACTATTGCTCTAGTAATTGCAATTGTACTCATACTTTTATTATAGGTCACTAATAAGAAAGCAATAGGGATGAGGAAGAAACTCATCTCCAAAAGATTAACATCATTTACATCAATTATTGATGTTTTGCAGTATAGAAAATGAAATATATGGTTGAATAACACTGACACAACCGAGATAGAGAGAACACAGAAACATATAGATCACTTCTAAAATGTTATATATTCAAATTCTTGATTGGCTAAACAAGGATTCGTATTCTAGTTAAATTTATGAGAAATGTGATTTTGCACTTACATGCATCTAGTAGAAAATAAGTTTCTACACCCTCAACAAGGTTTAGCTACCACCTATAATTAAAAAAAATATGAATTTTAAATAACGATACACCCGAAGTTTAGTTTTTCTTCTTTGTGGAGAAGTAAAACGAGGATTGCCAACCAACCTAAATCGGACAGTTCGGCCCATATTGAATCATACTGACACCATCCTTAGACAGTTCAGCCACTGGATTATATATTCTCGATTCTTTTGATGGTTCACATCTTTGCTCCCCCTCGTTCGATTCGGCCAGCTCTCTTCCGAGTTTTGATGGTTCACGTCTTCACCCCCACCCCCCCAATTTGAGAGTTGCTCACCGTTAAGCTACTAGGTGATAGCTCCCCCATCTGACCCATCCATCACGATAAGCCTCCCCCTTCTCTCTGCTCTGTGATGTAGGGTTTTATAATTTTATTGTCCGATCTTGGATCCACCCCTCTCCGACCGCTAAAAGATAGGACGAAGGCCTCCTCCAGTGAGTCCCTGCTTCTTTCTCCCCTCTCCCTCTCTCTATTGCTCCACTAGGCTTGGAGTTAGGGTTTCATCGTCTGGTCCTGGATCTGGCCCTTTTCGGCCACTACAAGACAGGATGAAGGCCTCATCCGGTGAGTCCCCGCACCCTCTTCTCCTTCTCTCTCCCTCCTTCCTCCCTCTCCTTCCTCTTCGGCCCTCTCCTCTCCCTCTCCATCTCCTCCCCGTGGTTTTGATACGCCATGGTTCGGTATGGTAAGAACCAATACCATACCATACCATTCACTAGTTGGCATACCTTTCAAGACTAGATATGCAATACTTGAGTAAAACAAAGATATCAACATAAAATCCATTCAACTTTGTTTTCTGGCAAATATCTAATGAAAACAATAATAGACCAAGTCATTAGCATTTTCATGGACGAGTATTATACCATTAGAAATTAGAATGGAATAACTGCTGACACAAAGGCCCAAAATTGCAACTCCACAAGTAAATGATATGTAAACCTTCATAACTATTAGCAAGAAATATTTAATATGTTGTAAAAGCAGCAATAGAAGTTTCATGATGTCATTTCTAGATATTGATAACATGAAATATGGTATTTTGTGTCAAAATTTACAGAAATTCTCATAAAGAGAAGTATAGGAACAAACAGTCACAATTAACTCAAACACAATGAGCCACCATGCAGTGGGTGCAGATAGAGATATTATGCACAAACTATATATATATATATATATATATATATATATATATATATATATATTATATATGCAATTGATGTATACAGAGAAACAACAAAATAATATGTTTGGCACACAAAATACATAGATGCAATATACTAAATGTAGGTAGGGATGGCAAACAGATAAGTTACTCACGAGCCAGCTTTTGTTTGTCTCATAATTCAGCTCAAACTTGGCTTGCTCGGTGGTTGAACAATCGAAGCTTGAGTTGGGCTCAGCTTGCTTGTTTTCAGCTTATAATCTAGCTCAAATATTATATTTCTATATTTATATTTATTATAATACATATAAACATATTATACTTATGATTTTAAGTGATAAGTAACTAGACTTTGGATTAAAATCCAACATTTCTAATGGGTGAATATGATAAGGAAGCCCTAATTTTGATTGTGAGGCCAAGATCGATGGCCATGGCGAGGGCAACGTAAGAATTGATCTAATTTTCAAAGAAGAGATCCACATTCATGTCTTGGAGGATGGATCTTATTTCGGGATGGATTACTCAGACACAGCAAGGGAGTTTGGGATTGTAGAGTATGTAGAGTGCTTTGCTTTGGTATCATTTTGGCTCGTGTTATCTGATGATGGTTATTTAGCCTAGGGGCGCAATCGAGCCGAGCCAAGTTGAATAGCTAGAGGCTCAAGCTTGACTCGATTCAAGCACGAAACTTGACTTGAGATCGATCGAGCCAAGGTATGCTGAACTGGGCCGAACGACTCACCTATACCAAAATGAATTGGCACGGTTCAGCTGCTTTTTTTTTTCCAAAAAAGCCCTGAGTCACTCCGAAATAGGCAGTTCAAAGCGGAGCCGGTGCGAACTGCTCGATTTGTATCAGTTTGAACTGGTTCGGCATCAGTTCACACTGGTTGGAACTGGTTCGGCATCCCCTCTCTTTCAATAATAGAGAGGCCTGCGAAGGCTCAATTCGCACCGGTTTGAACCGGTTCGGCACCCCCTCTTTCAATAATAGAGAGGCCTGAGAAAGCTCCCTTCTTCCCTTTCGTTTTCAAACCTCCCTTTCACCAAAACTCTATGATTTCAATGATTAAAGAAGGATCCAACCAAAACATGGATGCAGAACAATGAAAAAATCACAACATTCCACGCATGCTTCTAGCTGATCAACTACAGCTATACGGATCATCAAGAGCTGACCATCATATGACTCCAAGTCTGAGACATCCTTCTAGAGATATAACCGAGAGTTGCTTAGACGAGGTCATTATGCTACATGATCGACTTAGTCAGTAGGACGAAATCCATCCTTCTAGCACAGCAAGACAGAGGGGGCCACAAAGGAAAAGAAGGCAATTGCTCAGTGCAGCTTGAAAGAAAAAGAAAAGGCAGTTGCAACCTCGATGGAGAGAGTGGAGGAGTCAGTTCACTCAGATTCAGTGATCAGAAAGAGTAGTAATGATAGTTTTGGTGATCATGGTTCTGGTGGCTAAGGAGGGAATGGAGGACAAGAGACCATCATTTTAAGACAGTCGTAAGATAGTCTTCAATTCACCTATGAGTCCTAGTTTACGCATGTCACAGAATAATTACACGATACACAAGCTGATAAAACTCACGAGGACACGATTGCATATAAGAGACGAGCTTCTCAAGATCGTTCAGGATACGATGCAACTGCAGATGATCTCGTATGTGAGTAACATTCATAGACTATTAGGTTCCGAATCGTATGCTGGATCCTATTATTGTAGCCACAAGCAACTATGATCTATACGGATATGGATATAGTGCATCTGAGGCATCGTCTTCTAATGGCTATTACCTATACAACCTAAAGCATCTTACGAGTCGGATTTTGTTGCCCGCATATTTGGATGGGCCCTTCTATATCCATATTATCAGTCAGAGAATGCCTCTTAGAGCCAGAGCTTTAGCGAAAGATCTAAGACGGGTTATAACTCAGAGCACATGCCTTATATGACAAGCATACAAAACAACACCACAAGGTTAGAGGGATGGGCTATGTCTCTTAATTATGCTGATGATCTAGATATCTACAAGAGATATTGCCACTTGAAGAATTCTAGATATCAGTATTGATGTTGTACTTTAAATATATATAATTGATTGTATCATTTTATGTTTTGTATCTTACTAAATAATTTTAGGATATTTTATGTTGCTTCTAGCGTGCAAAGCTAGGATCGCTGGCTTTTTTCTTTACATTTTGGTTTCGGCCTGATGTTAACATAGAAAGCTGGAGGTAGCAAACCCAATGACATATTTGCCAAGCTTTTGCCTTCCTAAGGTAGCATCGTTTTAAAGTAATGCCACGGTAACACACAAAAATCACTCCAAAATGTCAGAAGCATCATTTAGGGAATACCGAGGTGAGAATCATCAAACTATACAACAAATATAAAAGTAGACTTAAAAGCATTCAGAAAACCAAAAATAATTAAAAAAATAATAAAAATAAAAAATATGGTGTGGTTCAGAATTGGCATCGTATCGTATGTCGGTATGTACTGAGTCGGTACCATACCGAACCGGAAGCCATCCAATAGGGTCCCGAACCAATTCAGCTAACCTTAGATCGAGCCTTAATATCCAGGCTTAAACTCAACTCGATCAAAAAAAAAACAATACTCGAGATCAACTGGACTCGACTTGAATATTAACTGAGCCATACTTAAGCTTGAGTTCGAGCTTGAACTCAAGCTTTGGTCATTCAAAAATATGGTTAGAAGTTAGAAGTTATGTTAGATTAAAAAAATATATAAATATTATTGTTATAACCCAACCCAATTTGGGTTAATAGAAAGCTGGACTTAGTCCATTTGAGCATCCCATATATAGAAAATGGCCTGGAACAAAAAAAACCTTAGCATGGCATGTGCCTAGATAAAGTAAGATACGCAATGGGAGTCTTCTTCCTTGATGGGCTCCTGATGGGAGTCGGAAAGCTATGGCCACCAGAATAAGAAAGGAACTAGGGGTTCCTCTATTAAAGGTCCTCCCGTCTCCTTCAAGGCATCACCACTGCTAAACACATTGTTGATAGTCCCTTCTTCCTTTTTCTTCCACGTGACACAATCCCTATTTTTGTTGATTTTTCTCGACCATCCCTATTAAAGGTCCTCCCTGAGGCTGGTTGGGATTGCCTTATGAGATTGCCTAATTTGGCTCCATCCTCTATTTTTGTTTTCTTTCCTTTATTTGATTTGATGCCAAGTCCTTTGCTGGAGCTTTGGTCGAGCTCCTGGCAACTCCCAGTGACTGTTCAATGGAGCCTTGATTGCTAGTGCGTGGGTCGAGCCCGATGGAAGCTCCATTACCCTTGTTTCAGTCCGATCCCTATTATAACAACCCAGGATCTCACCCAAAATGGCTAGCCGAAAGTTATTATTTGGGTTCCTTGATCCTGTATAAGTACCCAAGATCTACCCAGCGAATAATCGATGTGGGACTAAACACACGCCCGCACAGGTCCTCACTGTTAGATGTATGCCCTAGAAGCCAATTTTGGCTGACACATTATTAATTCTAGGACATAATTTGTACTTGACTTTATTATTATTGAATAAATAAAAGGCATCTTTTTCATTCATATTATTATTGTGTCTATGAATCGTCCAAGGAATTAATAAGATGATGATGCATATTCTCAAGAGTTGAGAATTTGAGCCATGTATCATTAGTGATTAATTTCTAAACGCTCCTGATCGATGGATCATCACGAGGACGGTGATCGATCCGATGAGATCAGTGCACAGATTACTTTCCTTATGGATGGACAGACTCGAGTCCACAGTGTAGCGACACTGAAGTAATAGTGCAGGTGCTTGTTAGAACAAGGGTACTGAGCGTGACCAAGACAAGAAGTCACTTGGATGTCTATCCACTCGTCAGTGACTTGCTTGATGTTGCAGTAGTGTGACTGGTCCTTTGACCTGCGGTGCTTCGGCTACTCACAGTGAGGTTATTGTAGTTTGACTGCACACATACATGGTCTCTAGCCATATGGGTCCATGCAGTGTAGATTGGCTGCAGTAAGTTCACTGTAGGAGTAGGGTATGCACCTATAAGGAATCTATCGACCTTGATAGAAGAGGAGAGATCCTATGTGATTTGTTAGACTGAGTTCTAAGACCTTGGCCAGGGCAGTAATATAAAGTGGAGAAAGAGTTTTCCACTCGAACTCAGTCGAATAAATCTTGACATATGACAGACGATGGGGTTTGACGAGTTGTCCATGACCTCCGTCCTGTAGGGATCCACGATAGTAGGACTGTATCACATGTAACTGCACCTAGAGGTTCATCATTCTATTCTACTGGGTAGCCACTACATGCTGCTAGGTGTCACTGGTGGATGGTGGGACTCACAGGGATTATCTCGATGATCGATAAACCCTAATGAGTTGAGTTGGAATCGTTCCAACCATTGAAAGGAGTTTTCAATGATATTATGATAGAGATCATAATATATCTCACTACCAGTCAGAATAGAACCTATGGGGTCACACACACTAGAAGTATTGACCGATCCGATGGTTGAAATCGTGATTAGGAATCACAAGTAATCAATTCGATTGATATTCAGTTGAAGAAGGAACAAAGGGAATTAATTAATTGGACTTGAAACAAGAGTCCTACTTCGAGTAGGATTCCTAGAGTCCTAATTGGATTAGGACTGGGAATCCTAGTTGGAGTAGGACTGGGATTCCTACAATCCTAATTAGATTAGGAGTTTTGAATTAAAATTGGATTCCTACTTGGAGTAGGATTCCTAGAGTCCTAATCGGATTAGGACTTCGGATTCAAATAGAGTCCTAATTGGATTAGGACTAAAATTAAATATGTCCTAATTTGGATTAGGGTTTCTTAAGTCACAATTAATTATTAATCTAATGAATCAATAAGACTCCTAATTGGATTAGGATTGAAGAGTTCAATTGAGTCAAAATTGATTTAAGTTCTAATTGGATTAGGACTTACCTAGATTGGATCCAAATTGGTTCACCCTTGGGCTAAGCCTAATTGGATTAGGGCTTGACCACATTAGGGCATTCCAATCCTCTTAATGTGATTAGGGTTTACCATGAGGAGGGGGACCCCTCCCCTTTCCATGTGGTGAGGGAGAAGAGAGGGCCGCCCCTCTTAGGAAATAACAGGGCTCCTAATTGTAGGAGCCCTAGATGCTATAAAAGGAGGAGGCGGGCGACGCTAAGCATAGAAGCCCTCTCTTGTGCCGTGGCCACCCTCTCCCTTCCTTGGTTCAGCCGCAAGCAAGGAAGAAAAGAAGAGGCTTGGCGGCTCCTCCTCCTCCTCTCTTCCTCTTCCAACGCAGGGAAAAGAAAAGGCTGCAGGCTTGTTTCTCTTTTCATCCTTCTTCTTCCTCCTCTCAAGCACAATCAAGGGTTGATTGAAAGAGAGGAAATCAGCCATCAAAAGAAGTCTTTGCAAGGGAGCTAGCACCCCGGGAAGACAGAGAGCTTTGATCGGATCCTGCTTCGTGTGGATACCCGTAGAGGCCGGACTTGAACGGCTTCAAGCGAACCTTCATCCTAAACCACGAACTTCAGTTTGCGGTGATCATCTACCCGCACAAGGTGAAGATCTGATCTTCTAATATTTTAAAAGTTTTTAATCTTATCTAACTACGAACGGTTCATGAAACAACGTTCATGCGATGAACGTCGATCCCGCACATGCCTTCCGCTGCCATCTGAATTTTTTTTGAAATATCAGCGGCATGGGCGGGTTCCCAACAGTGGTATCAGAGCCTAGGCTTCGTAGATTAAGGTAAGATTAATTATTAAAGGCTTATTAGATCTGAAAATTGAATGATCATGCATGCTGAAAATTTCTGCATGCAGATTTTTCAGGGTGCTGATTTTTGCATGCTGATTTTTATGTGATAAGTGATGATTCTAATTGCATTGTTAATGAGATTACAAAGTTTAGAATCATGATTAGCATGATCAGCAACCTATGTCATGAGATAATCAGTTAGTTTTCAGATCTGAAAATTATAATTGTTGCATGTGGTGATGATCATAGGATTCAAACCCTTTTGGTATCAAATGTAATGACCTGCGATGTGATCTGTGATGTCATGTAATTTTTCAGATGCTTGCATGCATCTTATTTGATGTTTTGAGAGGCCTGCGTGCCTCCTAAAAGGAGATGTAATTTATTTTTATTTTTATTTTACATCTGGTTGTATTTCTGTGATGTGATGTACGTCAACGATCAAGTTGAAGACAAGGCATGAGATGAACAGGTGATCTAAGCGGTTGATGGCGATTGGATCAAGAGTTGATCAAGGATCGAATCAAGGAGGCTTGGAACCAATTCAAGAGTTGAAGACCAGTTGATCGATTGACGTGCATGTGCTTGTAATACGACCTAACTAGAATCCATGATCATCACCTATTTAAAGTTTAGCTTTAATTATTGCTGCGATTATAACTGCCTGCAATGTGCCGTTTGCATGTGATGTGAATGAGAGTCGGGTAGATAGGTTTACATGTGATGTAGCAAACCCAATTGAGACCTAAATTAAAACCTCCTCAATCAAGTCGAGAGTGAACCACATGAGCAAGTCATATTAGATTAATTGATCTAATTGGTGTCTAGGAAAGCATGAAAGGTGGTTACTTAATTAGGACCTTACTCTCTGAGTAAGGGGAGCCTCCCACCTGCTTACCTGGCCAATTGTTCGATTACCTCTTATGAAGAGCTCAAGTTGCAAACACTAAGACCTGATTAACCAATATTAAGTCAATAGGTCTTCCACTGTAGTAGAGCTGCTAAGGCCTTTCTGATGTTGATTTGTCTCGGCTGGATACAGTGGTCAAGTTGCATCGGGGGGCTGGACCTCTCTATAGACATGAGATGTTGTAGGGTAAAGGTGGGGTTGGGCACCAATAACTGTTAGGTGAGGACCCAATGACGACTTTATTCCTACGGTTATACGGTGGGTCTGACTTAACTAAGAAATGGGACCAATAACTGTTAGGTGAGGTTTTCATGGCTTAGAGACCAAGTTACACTGCAACATGCTTGAGAAGCATTGTACAAGAGTTGTACATTCATCAATCTATGTGTCACCAATAACTGTTAGGTGAGGTGGCATGTAAATCGGTGGGACCGCAGTACCCACTAGAAACCCTAGTCGTGTGGGATTTCCGTTTTCCTACCAGGGGAGTGTGAGGAATTCGAGAAAATAGTGGGAGTTACATTTGTTCTAAAAGACCTTAGAACAGATTAGGATCAAGTACAAAAGTCTAACTAGAATCTTTACTCTCTGAGGATTATAAAGTCAGCTTCTAGACTCTTAACTCATATCCTATAGAACAACCGTTTGACCAAACCCAATTATAAAGATTGGCTCAGCAAATTTCAAAAATAGTTTTGAATTGTGAGAAATTCGGGTATATGCTAGACCATGGAATCCCCATGTTACCAATCCGTCCGATCACTGATCAGCGTAAGACGCTTGTTAAGTGGACGAACAATGACAATAAAGTTAGGTGCTGCACAATGGCATCCATGTCCAATGCATTACAATGCCAGCATGAGAACATGAAGACTGCCAGGGACATATTAAATCACCTGCAAGAGTTGTATGGTGATCAGAGTCACGCAGCTCGGTTTGAAGTGTCCAAGAGGCTCTTCAAAGCCAAGATGCGTGGGCAGTCTGTCCATGATCATGGTTTGACCATGATAAAGGACTTAGAGAAGCTTGAGAAGCTTGGCATGACCATGCACAAGGAATTGCAAACGGATTTGATCCCGCAATCCCTTCCAGCTTCATATGAATAGTTTATAGTAAACTACCATATGAACAAGGTTGTATGCACTAAAATAGAATTGTTAAATAAATTGGTAACTACTTAGGGACCTTGAAGAAGTTCAAGGGGCATCGTTTTCGCTGTCAAGTTGGTTTCTACTTTCAAGAGAGAGTCTATTTGGAAGAAGAAGAAGCCTGCGAAGAAGCAGAAGACTAAGAAAACACCAAGTAAGGAAGTTCCAAGAAAAAGGCCAATTGCAAGGAAAAGTGTTTCCATTGCATCATGGACGGCCATTGGAAGAGGAACTGTCCTACATACATGGGAAGCATAAAGAACATGAAGGGTGACAGACCTTCAGAAGGTTTGTCAGATATGCTCAGGATACTTAGGGACTGTTACCTATTGCTAGCAGAAATTTGATTTCTGTATTTTATTTAGCACAGAAAGATTTTTATTTATTTGAAAAATTAAATTGATTCAAATGGTTTTATGATTGACAGTCTCTATCACATACATATGGATGTATCTGTGAATATATCTGAGCAAACAGTGAATACCATAGGATCTAATAGATCCAAAAATGAGATAAATCTAAAGTATTTATGGCACCTCAGGCTTGGCCATATAGGAGAAGACAGAATAAACAAATTGGAGAAACATGAGCTTTTGGGCTCATTGACTTTCGAGTCATATTTGATTTGTGAATTCTGCCTTCAAGGAAAGATGGCCAAATTATCCTTTGTAGGACACAGGGAGGTCCACTGAAATACTTACCCTAGTACACACTGATGTGTGTGGCCCATTCGATGTGCAGGCTAGGGGTTGTAATTTTTTACTTCATTTTACCGATGATTACTCACGGTATGGATATGTGTATGAGACACAAATATGAAACTTTTGAAAGGTTCAAAAAGCTTAGATATGAAGTAGAAAAATAAGCACAAAAACTCATTAAGGTTCTTCGATCAGATCGAGGAAGTGAATACTTAATGGAGAGTTCCGTGATTATCTCAAGGAGAATGGTATAGGTTTCATAATGGACTCCTCTTGGTACCCTCAGCTCAACTGGAGTGTCAGAGAGGAGGAATCGACTCTATTGATATGGTCCAGTCCATGATGAGCTTCACTGATTTCCCTTGTTTCTTAGATGGATGCCCTATTTTCAGCTATTTACTTGTTGAATAGAGTTCCCTCTAAATCCGTTCCTACCACACCGTATGAGATTAGCATGGTAAGAACCAAGTCTTGATCATCTCAAGATTTGGAAATGTCCGGCCACGTCAAGAGACTACAGGCAGACAAACTAGAGGCTAGGACCATAAGTTGCTCGTTTTATAGGATATCCTAAAGAGTATTAGGATACAATTTTTACGTCTCAGAGGAGCACAATGTGTTTGTGAGCCGTCATGCCATCTTCTTGGAAAACCAGTTTATCCTTGATAGAGGCAGTGGGAGGAAATTGAGCTTGAAAGAGAAAGTCTCTGAAAAGCAACGAGTCATGGATCCTATCGAAACCCATTAATACAGAGCCAGTACACGATGTCCCTCACTACCTCGCAGATCAAGTAGGTCTCCCCATCCTCCCGATAGATACTTAGGTTATACTAGAAAGGATACCGAGGAAATGTTCCTAGTGGGAGATAGGGATCACACACAGGATCCAAAACCTACGACGAGGTGATATCTGATATCGATTCCGAGAAATGGTTGGAAGCTATGAAGTCAGAGTTAGACTCCATGCATTCCAACTAAGTCTGGACCTTAGTAGATCCACCAGAAGGTATTGTACCTATTGGATGCAAATGGATCTACAAAAGAAAAATAGGTTCGGATGGAGAGGTAGAGACCTATAAGGCAAGGCTTGTGGCGAAAGGGTATAGTCAGCGCGAAGGCATTGACTATCAGGAGACCTTTTCCACCTGTAGCCATGCTAAAATCCATCCGAACATTGCTTGCCATTGCAGCATTTCATGATTATGAAATCTGGCAGATGGATGTGAAAACTGCTTTCCTGAATAGATATCTTGATGAAGATATCTATATGGAACAGCCTTTGGGTTTTTACTTTCAGTGATGGAGATCACAAGGTCTGCAAGCTGCAAAGGTCCATCTATGGACTAAAGCAAGCATCTCGGAGTTGGAACACTCGTTTCGATGACGCAATCAAAACGTTTGATTTCATCAAAAACGAAAGAGGAACCGTGTGTTTACAAAAGGTTAGTGGGAGCGCTGTCGTATTTCTCGTACTGTACGTGGACGACATCCTCCTGATAGGAAATGATATTCCCATGCTAACCTCGGTCAAGGTCTGGTTGTCAAAAAGGTTCTCCATGAAAGACCTTGGGGAAGCATCCTATATTTTGGGAATAAAGATCTATAGAGATAGATCTAAAAGGATGCTTGGCCTATCACAGAAGATGTACATAGAGGAAGTGCTGAAAAGGTTCAGCATGGAAAACTCTAAAAGGGGTCTCTTACCCCTAAGGCATGGAATTAATCTCTCTAAGAAGATGTGACCCAACACATCTGAAGAGATTTCAACGCATGAGCAAGATCCCCTATGCATCAGCAATAGGGAGCCTCATGTATGCCATGCTATGTACATGACTTGATATAGTACATGCTGTGAATGTCACGAGCATATGTCAATCAGATCCAGGCAAAAAGCACTGGATAGCTGTGAAGAACAGTCTTAAGTACTTGAGAAGAACTAAGGACTTGTTCTTGGTCTTTGGAAGAAGATCAGAGTTGAAGGTAGAAGGATGCACACATATTGATGATAGAAAGTCTACATCAGAATATGTGCAATGGTGGTTCAGTAAATTGGAAGAGTTCCAAACAACCGATCATTATAGATTCTACTTAGAAGCTGAATGTTAAGCCGTCTCTAAGGGTGCAGTGGGAATCTTTTGGTTTAAAAAGTTCATTGCAGAGTTAGGTGTAATGTCATCAGATGTCATAACACTCTACTGCGATAACAAAGCACCATAGCACTAGCTAAGGAGCCAAAGGTCTCACCAGAAATCGAAGCACATAGAGCGGCAGTTTAACCTAATAAGCGACTACCTCGAAAGAAAATAAGTAGAGAATCAGAGAGTAGACTCCACAGAAAATGTGGCGGACCCATTCACTAAGTAGCTAAGTCGGCAGAAAACTAAAGCGCATCTTGAGAAGATGGGGCCTTAGGTTTATGACTGATTGGCTTTAGTGCAAGTGGGAGATTGTTAGATGTATGCCCTAGAAGCCAATTTTGGCTGACACATATTAATTCTAAGACATAATTTGTACTTGACTTTATTATTATTGAATAAATGAAAGGCATCTTTTTTCATTCATATTATTATTGTGTCTATGAATCGTCCAAGGAATTAATAAGATGATGATGCATATTCTCAAGAGTTGAGAATTTGAGCCATGTATCATTAGTGATTAATTTCTAAACGCTCCTGATCGATGGATCATCACGAGGACGGTGATCGATCCGATGAGATCAGTGCACAGATTACTTTCCTTATGGATGGACGAGACTCGAGTCCACAGTGTAGCGACACTGAAGTAATAGTGCAGGTGCTTGTTAAGAACAAGGGTACTGAGCGTGACCAATACAAGAAGTCACTTGGATGTCTATCCACTCGTCAGTGACTTGCTTGATGTTGTAGTAGTGTGACTGGCAAGGTCCGCCGTACCGGTACCGGTCGGCGTACCGGTGGCCGGCCGGACCGGTACGGTACCGGTCCGGTACGTACCGGCTGGTACCCGGTCCCGTACCGGCCGGTACGCGGTGGTTTCAAAAACCACAGCGCGCGGCGCTGTGGTTCTAAAAAAAAAAAAATCGTACCAATGCGAACCGGCCGGTTCGCACCGGTACGAGGCCGGTACCGGCCGGTACGGGCTCCGAACCGGCCGGTACGGGCCCGAACCGGCCGGTACGGGCCCGAACCGGCCGGTACGCACCCGTACCGGCCGGTTCGGATAAAAAAACCAGGAAATACCGATTTTTTATCCGTTCCGGTACCGGTCCACGGCCGGACCGGTACGTACCGGCCCGAACCGGCCGGTACGGGCCGGTACGGCATTCCATGGTGACTGGTCCTTTGACCTGCGGTGCTTCGGCTACTCACAGTGAGGTTATTGTAGTTTGACTGCACACATACATGGTCTCTAGCCATATGGGTCCATGCAGTGTAGATTGGCTGCAGTAAGTTCACTGTAGGAGTAGGGTATGCACCTATAAGGAATCTATCGACCTTGATAGATAAGGAGAGATCCTATGTGATTTATAAGACTGAGTTCGTAAGACCTCGGCCAGGGCAGTATGCACAGTGGAGAAAGAGTTTTCCACTCTCGAACTTAAGTCGAATAAATCTTCACATATGACAGACGATGGGGTTTGACGAGTTGTCCATGACCTCCGTCCTGTAGGGATCCCCGATAGTAGGACTGTATCACATGATAACTGCACCTAGAGGTTCATCATTCTATTCTACTGGGTAGCCACTACATGCTGCTAGGTGTCACTGATGGATGGTGGGACTCACAGGGATTATCTCGATGATCGATAAACCCTAATGAGTAGAGTTGGAATCGTTCCAATCCATTAAAGGAGTTTTCAATGATATTATGATAGAGATCATAATATATCTCACTACCAGTCAAAATAGAACCTATGGGGTCACACACACTAGAAGTATTGACCGATCCGATGGTTGAATCGTGATTAGGAATCACAAGTAATCAATTCAATTGATATTCAGTTGAAGAAGGAACAAAGGGAATTAATTAATTGGACTTGAAACAAGAGTCCTACTTCGAGTAGGATTCCTAGAGTTCTAATTGGATTAGGACTGAGAATCCTAATTGGAGTAGGACTGGGATTCCTACTTGGAGTAGGATTCCTACAATCCTAATTAGATTAGGAGTTTTGAATTAAAATTGGATTCCTACTTGGAATAGGATTCCTAGAAGTCCTAATTGGATTAGGACTTCGAATTCAAATAAGAGTCCTAATTGGATTAGGACTAAAAATAAACATGTCCTAATTTGGATTAGGGTTTCTTAAGTCACAATTAATTATTAATCTAATGAATCAATAAGACTCCTAATTGGATTAGGATTGAAGAGTTTCAATTGAGTCAAAATTGATTTAAGTTCTAATTGGATTAGGACTTACCTAGATTGGATCCAAATTGGTTCACCCTTGGGCTAAGCCTAATTGGATTAGGGCTTGACCACATTAGGGCATTCCAAACCCTGCTTAATGTGGATTAGGGTTTACCATGAGGAGAGGTGTACGCCCCTCCCCTTTCCATGTGGTGAGGGATGAAGAGAGGGGGGCCGGCGCCCCCTCTTAGGAAATAACTCTAGGGCTCCTAGATTGTAGGAGCCCTAGATGGCTATAAAAGGAGGCAAGGGCCGACGCCC
This sequence comes from Phoenix dactylifera, assembly GCF_009389715.1. Classification (NCBI taxonomy): domain Eukaryota; kingdom Viridiplantae; phylum Streptophyta; class Magnoliopsida; order Arecales; family Arecaceae; genus Phoenix; species Phoenix dactylifera. The sequence continues at coordinate 1,547,959 of NW_024067681.1, read as the reverse complement.
TAAGCAATAGAAGCCCTCCTCCTTTGTGCCGTGGCCACCCTCTCCCCTTCCTTGTTTCAAGCCGCAAGCAAGGTGAAAGAAAAGAAGAGGCTTGGCGGCCTCCTCCTCCTCTCTTCCTCCTTCCAACGCAGGGAAAAAGGAAAAGGCTGCGAGCAAGCATTGGATCTTCATCCATCTTCATCCTTCTTCTTCCTCCTCCTAAGCACAATCAAGGGTTGATTGAAAGGGAGGAAATCAGCCATCAAAAGAAGTCTGCAAGGGAGCTAGCACCCCGGGAAGACTAGAGAGCTTTGATCGGATCTCTGCTTCGTGTGGATACCCGTAGAGGCCGGACACTTGAACGGCTTCAAGCGAACCCTCTTCCTAAAACCACGAACTCAGATTTGCGGTGATCATCTACCCGCACAAGGTGAAGATCTGATCTTCTAATATTTTTAAAAGTTTTTAATCCTTGCCTAACTACAAACGGTTCATGAAACAACGTTCATTGCGATGAACGTCGATCCCGCACATGCCTCTTCCGCTGCCATCTGATTTTTGTTTTAAAATATCAGCGGCATGGGCGGGTTCCCAACACTCACATACTCCCCCCATTCAAGCCCTGACGTCCTCGTCCGGCTAAGGGTTCAAATCCATTCAAATCTAATCACAAACATCACGATCAGTCCATGGTCAACCCCAATGGATCCGTGCTGCAGTGTCCCCTAGTCCACATAAGTTATGGGCCAGGTCCGCTCTGATACCATTTGTAACAACCCAGGATCTCACCCAAAATGGCTAGCCGGAAGTTATTATTTGGGTTCCTTGATCCTGTATAAGTACTCAAGATCTACCCAGCGAATAACCGATGTGGGACTAAACACACGCCCGCACAAGTCCTCACACCTATTTTTTTCTTTCAACCACTAACCACCGGTGTTGATGAAGGGTGGACCTAAGAGGGTCCCACCCCTGTAACTTATGATGACCTCGATAAAAGGGTCTTGACCCCTTGGCCATCATGCAGCGTGCCCGGCCTCAAGACGGCTTATGTTCGACACCACTTGATTCCACCATCAATACTTCCTAAGTTCCTATAGTGTTATATATACTCTAATGAGATTCTTGTTCTATGTTTAGACTAGTTAGATTGTCCTGACTGGTATGTTGGGGCACTGCCGCTTGGCTAGCCTTATAAGGGTGTTGGGGCTTAGAATTTTGATTCTTAATAATAATCATAGCAAAATTTTGATCAAATATAATTTTTGAATATTAGACTCTGAGAGAGATTTTCGGAATTAATTGGATCTATTGGTTAGTTTCGTTTGCAAGATAAGTAATGTAATCATTTTTCTAAATTTATTGGCAAATTATAAAATTATTTTTAAATTAAATTGTTCATGATTTTTGAATTTGATGCATAGTATTTTTAATTATTGAATATGCCATTTTTTGGAATATTAACAAATTCATGATTAAATGTATTGATTTTGATATGGATTATATCCGATTGATTTCGATGTCATATGGTTTTATGAATTTTTTGATTTGGAACATGAAAGATATTTTTGAGAAAAAAAATGATTTGACTCACAATCGATACTTTGCTAGTAGGGGTTGTACGTTGGCATTTTTGATATCCTGTCACTGGGGGTTGTGGGTTCGTACTTTGATATCCTGCCAGTGGATGTTTATATGCTGGCACTTTGATTATTACTAAGCATATATTCTGGCCCAGCCGTAGGGTATGTATGTGGTCATAGTTCATGGCTGTCAAGATGAATTTGATGCTTTGAAAGAAATTGAATTATGAATGAAATTTGAATTTGAAATGATTTGATTCATATGCATATTGTTTCTGATAGTGTTGTATATTTAGATTTGATTTTGGGATTAATATGCTTTCCATGCTTATTTTCAGTATATTGTTATTTATCTTATTGCTTGATTTATCTAGCTAAAGTGTTTATTACTTAATGGGCCGTCTAGCTCATTATTCTATATTCTACTATTTTTATTGTTTGGAGAACTAGCTTAATCTAAGGATTCGTTATGAGAGACCAACTAGAGATAGAATTTTAACATCTTTATTTAGATTGGGTTTTATTAAAGTTGATGCAAGCCTTTCGAATATTATTGGTTTTATGAGATATTTAATTTTGATTTAGTTATTTAAATTAAAGTTTGAACATTAATTATTTAAATTTATTTCGTTGCTTGTTTATGATATCATGTTAAGATGCCTTGTATGCTTGTGGGGCTAGTTTTCTTTAACTATACGGCAGTTCACACGACCCCGGCTCGCGATCTCGAATTGGAGGCAAGACAATTATATTTTAAAATATTAAATTAATAATATATTATAAACCATGGTCTGCTGTACCGGTCCGTACGGGCCGGTACGTACCGGTCCGTACGGGACCGGTATCGGATTAGCGTGAAATCCGGTACCGGTAATTTATTGTTGAAGAACCGGTACGGGACCGGTTCGGACCGGTACGCCACCGGTTCGGACCGGTACGCCACCGGTTCGGACCGGTACGCCACCGATTCGGACCGGTACGAACCTAGTACGGACTGGTACGCCACCGGTACGGAACCGGTTTTGTACCAGTCCGGGACGCCACCGGTACAGCGGATCTTAATATAAACAAAATATAATATTATTAGAAATATATTCGACTAGGCTTGTGAGCCTTCAAGCTGAGTATTTTGCTAATGGAGCTCGAGTCAAAAAACTTTTCGAGCTCAACTCAAGCTCAGGAATAGTTGAGTCGAGCTTGGACCTAAGTCGAGCTAGAGCAGCTTGCAGGCTGCTCGGCTTATTTGCACCCCTAAATTAGCCCATGTTGGCAAAGTACACAGATATACATACATATATGTCTATATACGTATACATGCATAAATATACATATATATCTATATATGTATATTGACATATATATTTACATATATATGTACATGTCTATATATATATACATGTATACATATATTCACATATATATATATATATATATATATATATATATATATATCTACATACATGTATTTCCACACACGCACACACACACACACATATATATACATGTGCGTGTGTGTACTCCTAGACTTGTCTTGTGCTGAGCCGGAGTGCTCATTGATGCTGGCGCATTTTGGACTTTTTTTTTTGCCCTATAATGGCAAGCCGGTTTACTATTCTACTCTTATATGTTGACATCTTGTGGACATGCAGACACATTCTACTAACTTATACTTGTGTTGTCATTCCCTGGTATTCATGTTTCAAATGAATACACGTTAGTTTTGGGCAGACATGGAATGTGTAAATGTTCAATTTTCAATCATAGTGATCCTAGAATACGATAACAGCCTGAATCGCCAGATTTGGTCGATATCATATCATATTTACCATGAATCCGGATGGCTTGTGGTCTTGGTACAAAACGGGGCCCAAACCACTTTGTTTTGTTTCTAACTAGCCTGAATCCGAGGTCAGATTATCTCAGCCAAGAAGGTGGGAAAATTTGGAAAAATCCGAGGTCTCAGCCAATATGTTAGAAATAAGATATATTGAAACTTGGACAATTGGGTAAATCTGAAATTAGCACTTTTGGACATTGATTTTGAGGTTTATTAATAAAAACATCTATATAAAGAAGTAAACATCTATACAAAAAATAATATTCATTAACAAAGGTAGATAAAGTTACTTGATTTGATTATAGAGCAAGGAGTCAGACACTAGACATGCTGGGCCTGTGCTGGCTGGCATGTGCTGTACCAATAAGGTACCAGAACCTACAAATCCTAGGCAGTGAGCCAATTTGAACAACTCTAAACCGTTCAATAGTGAATCCATAGGTGTGTAAACAAATACTTTTGTTCTCATTTTCATAGTCTAAGCTTCTCTGGAGGGCATTTTTGAAGTTTGAAGCCTAGAATGACCAGGTTTTGCATCTTTTAATAGTCTTGTCTTGAAATTTATCAATATTTTGTCTTTCATATAATCCCCGTGCAATTGCATAGGTAATTGATTGATTGAGACTAGATGATTGCATTTGAATAACATTTTAATGCATTAAGTAGAAAGAAGTTTAAAACAATAAAAAAATTTGAAGAAAAGGCATAAAGCCACATCACAAGCCAAATTGGCAATGCCACATGGCATGCCAGCTTGGGCCCTGTGTTTGCATGGGCACTGGTGCAGGTTTTTAAAGTATTTGCTGCAAACTAGTACTGCAAGAAAGGAGCACATGAAAAAAAATTAATCTCCCAGACCCAAAAACACACAAAAACATTGATGTAGTTAATAAAAGTTGATTGACAGGCATGTGGTTGCTAATTTCATTGAATAACTTTCATTGCTCCAACTACAGTTCACAACAACATTCCAAAATCAACTGCTGTGCCTTCAAATAAAAACTTACTTCAAGGGGTTAGCAAGCAATCTTTGTCCAATTGTCACAAAAGCTAGTCTCCCTGATTTGACATAAAACCATGCAAGAGAAGAAAAACTGCAAAATCACCAAGAAGTAGATCTATAAGCTTCTTCACCTACAATAGATGTTATAACTACCTTCACAAACCCTTTAAACTTGTTTGATGTTTATATGAAAGAACCAACCTTCCCGTAAATATATGCTCCCCGAACTCCAAGGATAGATGGATATCTTACACCATCGTGCTTCAGAAATTCTTGTAGCAAATTTCTCATTTTCAATGCCTCCTCCATGTAGTTATCCTACAAAAATGGATGCGGTAAGCTACAAATGATAAATCTATTTGAAGGATAGTTAAATTATTACTACCTGGTTCATGTCTATAGTCTGTAGACCTTCACACGTGTAAAAATAATCGCATGATTTTGATTTTCAGGTTTCCCTTCACCCAAAATTGCAGGACCAGGGAGCTTTATCTTACTATATAACCTGAGAATAGAACATAAACAAGAGCAATGATGAAGTGCTGCTACCAAAAGAATGAAGCATGGGGGGGAGAGAGACAAAATGTAGAAATACAGACTGAAGATCATAATCGAGGAAATTAATGCAAAGCAAGGTAGATGCATATACAGCAAATTCACACAATTAAAATCATAAAACCAAGGATTATGAAACATTTCAATTCATTGGTTTCATATAAATCAAAGACAAACTCATAACCCTACAAAAAAAGAGAACCATAACCATAAGCATCTGGCATTTTCCCAACTATTTGATGTTGGCTTAACATATCCTCAGCTGCCAAGTATTCCTATGTAAGGCGACATCTAATTTTATTGCAGGCTTCTCTATGTCTTTTCTTACTTCTTCCATCTTAGAAAATAGAAATTTTCAACAATTATTTAAGAGAATCATAGATGTGATGTCTTTTCAGATATGCCTTAAATACCCAAAATCAGCGACGATGTATAAAAAAAGGATGATCAACTTCCCATTTTCCTACAAAAGTTGGCTACTCAATAACATCCATAGCTTCTCAATCTGTTGAATCTTCTATTACAGATGAATTCCACATTTTGATGCATGTGTTCAGCATTTTTGAACCCAGGGTTTTGTTATGGGCCTCATTGTCATCAAACTTCCTCAAGAGTTTCTTTGAGCATGTTCCCAACAATAGTTTGGTCAAGTAGGTTGTGCAAACTTAAATAATCTGGTTGTAACTAATATCAAAAACTAGAACTCTCTGCCATAACTACCAGGCTTATGTTAATAATTCAGCACTTGCTGAACAACGCCACGAACTAAGGCACCATGTCATCAATTACCGCTACCATAACGATTTCCCCTTGAATATCTGCCAAGCTTAAATAAAGCATATAAAAGGCTTGAAATATGAAAAATGTGGAAATGACACTTTGAATATCACCGGCTAGTCCACATATCTTCCATCTTTAAACAAGACAGAAGGTGATATGTCACAAATTTCTGCAATAGCAGCATGCTCCTTTTAATTATAAACAGATTTTTGTGTCATAATCATTTAGAGAACAAATAACTTTGCCAATATTCTCTTAAGAAATCATCCAGAAGCAATAAACATTGACCTCACCAATCTTCACAAAAGCCAACTCTAGCTTCTGTCTGTTTGATGCACTCACAATCCAAATAAGAAGAGATTCCGACATGCCTGTGGTATTGCATCATTCAGTCGGAATTTGGAAGTTCATCAATCAAAATTTTCAATAGAAACAAAACACCCCAATATCCCAAAGGCGTGTCAAATCTATAATCCCTATCCTCATTCAAAATCTTCTGGAAGCAAAATACTCATCTTTCTTTAAGTAGTAATTGTCCATGAAAAGAACAGGATATTAACTCGTACACATTACCAAATATATGATTGTTTCTTTTCCTTATTGACATGTTCATGCCTTTTTGTGCACTTCAAGACTATCTCAATATACCATTCATACTAACTCGCATTTAATATCTTAAATGTATAAGCTGTCAAAATCCACTTTATGTAGGTTCTTCAGCTATGCTTTAATTATGCTTGGGAAACTTCCCCACAATCTACTCTAATGTGTTCAATCAAAAGCAATTAGATTTATGATGGGCAGCTCCCACTTTCTGCAAGGACAAGCAGTGATTGAACACAAATTATTCACTGCTTAATAAGTTGATAAAGAATTTTACAAGGAGATAGATTTCACTTTTCAAAGTAACCTAAATGGTTGTATGTGTCAAATAAATATAAGCCACTGAAACATAAGCAATCAAAGGCACAACCTCTATCGCATTCATCACACTACATCTTCTAAGGATCCATAAATTAGTATGTCAATGTGATCCCAACCAAGGATCGCCGAACCGGTATCGGTAGGCATACCGGCCGGCCACCGGACTGGTTCGAACCGGTACCCAAACCGGTACCATTGGTTCGGCTTCCAAAAGCCCAAAAAATTTTTGGCCCAGCTGGTACGGGCCGGTATGGGGGTTGGTATGGGCCGGTTTGGACTGGTACGGGCCGGTATCGTTTTTTTAACACCGAACCGGACCGGTTCGGCAACGGGCGGAACCGGCCGGTACGGGCCGGTTCAGCATTCCTTAATCCAGCATAGCCTCTTTCTAGTCAAGCTCAAGAAACAGCATGCAAGAACCTGGGCCCATGCATTGTTGGATATGTATGTAGATTGTAGATATTCCTATACAGTGGCAAACGTGATAACACAGGATTATATGCAAACAGACCCACCCCACAAGGGTGTCAAGGACGGCTTCCAAGTTGAAATTAGGATCTGGGTCCCAAAAATCTCCTCAACTAGCTAGTACTATGAATTACCTAGGCTATACTAGTCCCAAGTCCTATTTTCTGTTTCGCAGCCTAAAAAAATTACCTTCAACTGTTTTTGACAAAATAATTTGTGCTACAGTTTCATTAGTTCAAGTTGGAAATTGGTAGTTGTCTAATTAGATGGCTACATTCAAGATGCCCTGTAAGAAAAAAAAAAATTAATGGCTAGAGAAGGATTAAAAGCCAATTTTGCAGGATGTGTGGGGAAAACAGAAAATATTTTTGCTATACTGTTTTGACTAGAAAGAGAGTATAAAAGTATCATATTAAATATGAATCACATTGAGGGCATCCTGGAGTGCTCAGATGCAACTATGAATGATATATCAGGCTTAACGAATTTGAAATTTCCAAGTTAGATTCCTTTATGAACAAACTCATCTGAACTCCTTATGTTTGGTAACAAGGAAACCTCTTCATTATTAGGAGGAAGTCTCTTGTATGATTTCCCACCAAATCTCTTGAAGTATAAAAAAACTTTAGGCAAGCCAAGGTTATTTTCTAGAAAAATCTTCATTTTGCCTTCCATGGTTATCTTTTTCTCAGCCACGCAGTAGTGAGAGTTGTATTAACTGAAGTCAAATCACTATTAAGGTAAAATTAATAAACTGGAAAGATAAAATGCTAAATTTTTCTGTAAATTGAGGAGAAGAAGCATCCAAGCAGTCACAAATTTGGATTTCAATTGCTTAGGCAACCATCAAAAATTGGCTGGCGGGATCAAACATTTGAACATTTAGGAGACGAGATTCTGCTGTTGGCATAAAGACTCACTTTTTCAATTTAGAACTCAATATGGTCAATATAACAGTGGAGATTGTCATCTGTAACGGGCACATTCATCAAGCTGCATATCATGAATTCAGGAATAGCATTGCAAGATGAAATAGACATCCTTCAATTTCCAAGAGCAGTCCATAAGAGAAAATCCTCTGTTGGATTGTGCATCATGGAGGTACCGAGTATAGTCATGGTTGATGAAATTAAAAGGGGCTATTTTGGCATGGTGGAAGCAACATCAAAAAGATATGTGACCAAGAAAGGATAAATTCCTTATCAAAGATGTGAAAGCTAATGAAAGCAAATTTCTAACCCAATAGCTATGAAGATCTTTGAAAAATTGAATATTGTGAAGCAAAGTTCTCAAAGAAGCAAGAAGCCAATATTTACTTCATAGTAGTGCAAGAAACTTTCACTTGGCAGAGTAAGAAAGACTACCTCTAAGGTCTGCAATCTTGGTACTAGGTACCTGTGATAACCTAGCCCAAATTAGACAGGCTTGGTCTACTTGACCAGCTCAGATAAAAGGTTTCGACCCAAAAAAAGAGAAAATAAAAATAAAATAAACAATAAAATAATAAATAATAATATAATAAAAATAATAATAGTTAGCACATGAGCCCGTCCGACCTCCCTTCCATTCATATTGTTACTGCAAGCCAATCACTGTCGGAAGTCACATAGGATCCGGCCTCCCTAGATCTACTTTTTCTCTCTTTCTTTTGGGGTCCTTGGAGCTCTGATTCCGGCTGATGCTCGCTAGATTTTGGCTTAGAAGGGCGATGCCCTGTTTTTCCTATTTCAGAAGATTGACTCTTCCTTTTTCTGACTGTTTCCCACCACTGGTACTTTTCGCCGAGATCTACCCCGATCCCATGCAGCAGCTGGAAGTTATGGCTAGAGCTCCGACTGCTGGGATGCCATGGGATTCCATGATTTAAGAGGTTGAAACCCCTATTTTGATCGGTTTTTCCTCGCCACTAGCCGCCGTCCACAGTGGCCGGTGCCATCGGCCACCGTCCATAGTGGCCCGATCGACCATCAGTTCAGTGATCCCTAGCTCCCCACCAGCAGCCACCCTTTTTCCTCTTCCTTGGTTAGAGAGAGCAGCTTCATTATCTCTCTCTTTTCTCTTTCCCACTTTCTCTCTACCTGGACTTTCCTCTCTCTACTCTCTCTAGAGTTGTTGGATCAGTGAGGACTCTTCTTAGTGATTTGGATCGACCTTGGTGAGGGGTCCTGATTTAGGGCCGTTGGGTAGCGTGCCAATCCTACCTGACCCTTGTTGGATATCGTTAGATTTGGTCACCCCTTATTTCTGTTGAACTATCTATACCCTAGTTCAACCATGATTAGATGAAATCACCTTGATCAGACCAACTAGGATGTGAAGCACTCCCGCTTGGTCAGCCTGTAAGGGTATTGGAATTTAGAATTTATTTTTAAAATAATCATGGTAAAATTTTGATGAGAATATAATTTTTGAATATTAGGCTCTGAGAGAGATTTCGGAATTAATTGGATCTGTCATTTGGTTTTGCTTGCAAGTTAAGAAATATAACTCTTTTTCTAGCTTCATCAGCAAATTATAAAATAGTTCATGTATGAAATTATTCACGATTTATGAAATTGATGCATAGTATTTTAAATTATTTAATATATCTTTGTTGGGAATATTAAATGACTCATGATCGAAAACACTAATTTTGATATGGATATGCCCAATTGATTTTGATGTCACATAATTTTATGAATTTTTCAGTTTGGAACAGGAAATATATTTTTGAAAAAATAGTTTTGATTCAAAATAGATTTAGACTCGCAGCCAGACTATGTTTTGATACTCTATCAGTAGGGGTTGTATGTTGGTATTTCGATACTCTGCCAGTGAGGGTTGTACGTTGATATTTCGATATTCTGCCAGTGGGGTTGTACATTGATATTTCGATATCTTGCCAGTGAAGGTTATATGTTGGCACTTCGATACCTTGCCATTAGGGTTATGCGGTGGCACTTTGATGTGGTCATAGTTTATGGCTATCAACATGAACTTGATCTTTTGACAGAAATTGATTTATGAACGAAATTTGAATTTTGAAATAATTGGATGTGTTTAGATTTGGTTTTGATTTGATGTTTGCACGCTTATTTTCAACATATTACTAATTATTTTATTGCTTGATTTATCTAGCTAAAGTATTCATTGCTTGCTAGGCTGTCTAGCTCATTATTTTTTATTCTACTGTTTCAACAGATTTGGAGAACTCATTTCATTTGGAGACTCATTATGGGAGAGCGACTGAGGAAATTTTAACATCTTTAGCTTAGATTTAGAATTTTGTTAAAGTTTGATGCAAAACTTTATAATATTGTTGGTTTTGCGAGACATTTAAATTTTGAATTAGTTACTTAAAATTAGTTGGAATGTTATTATTTAAATTTATTCCACTGCTTGTTTATGATATTATTATGAGATGATGGCATGCTTATTGGGAGAGTTTCTTATTGCTTGCAATTTCCAGCTTGCTATTTCGAATCGAGGGCATGACAGTACCATACCGGCAACTTACTAGTTTGGTACGGTATGGTTAGTAATGGATGGTACGTACTGCATACCAAAATAGTCTTCCAACCATTTTTTTAATGTTTATCTTGGGACGTCATGATATGGGGCGGTACCCTCGGTACAGGGTGATATGGAGCCGTATCGATCTCAACTTGAGTTTTGTATCGATTTCCACCCGATACGGTACGGTTTGTCCTGCACTAGATGGTACAGGACTATATGGCAGACCATGGCTACATCTTGAAATCCTTCTACATTCAAGATTCAAGCAAATGTACATTATAAAGAGCCTCAATATTTGCCAACTCATGTTTAGTCTTCAAAAACTCCTATAAAAAGTTAAGCACCCACTTGCAACATATCTTCATTTTGCCGAGCCAATTTCGTTTGACATAAAAGTTGACTGCAGTAATGGAGATGGCATCCTAATTGGAACATTTGTTCGCATATTTTGAAAATTTTAACAAAGAACCAAGAAATCATGCTATGGATATCAAAAAAAGTGTTAATTGGAGGAATTAATGATATTGCATGATTTACAATTATGATGAAAGAATGGATAGTCAAACTTGCGAAAAACTTTGTCCAATGCACAAGTACTTCTCCTTCAAGTCTATTTTGTCTTTCAAGACCATCACCATGGCACTTGTCAATTATGATCCATGACCTCACTAACTACTTTGTTTCAAGATTGAACATTAACTAGGAATAAACACAATTCTACTTGTAAACTTTTTATTGTTTTCTTCGTCAGACGATGATTACAGAACTGACTATTGTTCAACATGCTGGGAAGCTTGGTGGAGCCATGTTTCTAATATTCTTGGCACATGAGCAGTTAGACTTCAATGTGATATAATTGCCCAAAGCATTCTAAGTTTCTAACTATCCCTGATTGAGGCGAGAAATTTAGACAGTTTAAAATGGTAGTCATTGAATCCTATGCATGGTTTGCCGTACCGGTCGGTACGGGCCGGTACATACCGGTACTGGATCCTACCAGTACGGTACAACTACATATTTCGGTACCGAACCGTACCGGCCCGTACCGACCGGTACCGATGCGTATCGGTCCGAACCGACCAGTCCGTACCGGCTTCAATTTTTTTTTGGTTTTTAGCCCCATCGGTACAGTACCGGTTCGGCTCGGTTTGGTTCGGCATCGTACCGGTACCGATGCCCACCGGTATGTCGGTATTGTCGGTACCCGCGTACCTTGGTCCTATGAAGCAAGAAACACAAAAACAAGTAATTTCTAAGTGAGAGCTATTAATTTAAGTTCACCCATAAACGCTTAAAAGTGCTACTAAAGGAAGACCTAGACTTCAGATACCTGGATCGACTATAGTTTGGATTCTCAAGTGAAACTCAGCCTGTAGCCACTATTTTCTTGTTTTATACTTCTTTAGTTATCTGGGAGTGTTTCTGGCTAGGTGCTCGAATAAAAGCACTTTATCATTTCATTTTAATTTCTCCTGTATGAGAGCCCTATAACTATAAGGATTTTGTTAGGAAAATCAGCTTCTGTAAGAACTATTTGCAGACTATTTCACAAGGCTTTAGATTTCGATGTTGACTAGAACAATAATCATGTTACTATAGTTATACAGAATTGTGTGTCATTCCCATACATATTAAAAAAATTCGTTTATTGTGTTTTAGAAGCTTTTCTGTACAGGATCTGAAGAATCAATATTTTACAATTGCAAAGATTTGAAGGACAAAGAAATCACTTGTGAACTACTAAAATGCCCACCCTATATTGGTTAGCAAAAGAACTTTTTTACTAGCGTGCAAGTCATTTATATGTAACATAACCAAATTGAAACAAGCAAGTTGTAGTTTTTCTTTATATTCTTCTTTTCCTTTGTGTGTTCTTCCTCTACCACACCACATCACTTCCAGAATGAAAGCTAAATCAATCAAGAACCTTCATAAAACCAAGAACTTCCATAAAACCAAGAACATCAATTCAAAATTTTGGCAAATTTAAGTATTTCTATTTTCCAATTCCAGATCTGCCTCCTAGCGATTTGAATGATGAACTTGTTATTGAGCTATGATGCCGGATAGTAATGACTTTATTCATTATCCTTTTAGTAATGCTTTACTAGTCATCTTCATTTTTTTTTTTGGTAGACAGTCATCCTCAATTTTTCACGAGTCATTTCCATGAATGTCATCTAAATCTCCTCTGGATATTAGAATTCTTACACCTATACTAGGGAGATGTCCAAAAATTTAGTTCCCTATCAAGGACCCAATGGAAATCTAGACTTGTCACCCAATGATTTAAGCTAGAGAGATGAAAGTCTAATTCGAGAATAGCTTGTATACAAGTGCACTTAATACTAATATGATCTTACCTAAAGAAAGATTGAATCTAGAAAAAACCATTAGGAATCTGGTAAAGTCATTTCAGGATATGGTAGAAATGATGATTGCTGATAGGAGTTCGAGATTTAGGTGAAGTTAAAATCTTAAAAGAAAGTTCAGATTATCAGATAATAGTGGATTTAGTGAATCTACTTCCATTTCGATATATAAATAAATCCTGCATAAAACTGAGCAAGTATCCTTTCATATTAAAAGGTAAATGTTACTTCTATGCCTTAAATTCTCAGCTTACTTTGATTGAATTTGGCAGTAAAAAATCTTCTTCTCTACCTTAATGAAAGGAATCTACTACATCATAATGCCGTCCAACTTTGGTTTCATCCATTTTCTGTTCAAATATAGCTTAATATTTAACAGTTTCATAAAACCACCAAATTGTAGTTCCTTCTTTTGGCTACATGGCTAGTTGGCTACTAGTGACTCTATATCTACACATTCTTTTCTGCATCTAATCTCAGGAAAAAAGTGCTCTGATAGATTTTACAAAAGAAATAAGGCATCACCTGGTCTAGATTTTGTTCTGACTCAGCCAGAATTATCAGGCTTAGCCAAAGAAGCTTTTACCAAAGAAGAGAAGTAAACCTTCTCTATTTTTTTATCTTTGCTAGGCACTTCAACCTCATCAATATAAGCTACACGAAGAGATGGGTACCTGCCAAATAAACATAGTTAGATTAGAAATTTCAGATATCAGCCAAACAAGTATATTCCCAACATAGTCAGTTGAAAACTTGAAATACACAAAAATCACTGAAAACCCAGAAAATGAATCCCAATAGACAGTAAATAGCTTTATTGTAAACAAAAAAAGGTGAAAAAAAAGGAAAAGAGAAACCCTCAACCACAAAATTTTTTTTTAAAAAAATGGTGAATTTATCAAAATTCAAAATATTAACGATATAAAAATGTGTCAAGCAAATGACAAAGTCTATATGGAAAAGTTAAAATTGCCATAATCATAACAAATAACTAGATTGATAAGATATGGTTTACTGTAATAAAACATCATATTATTATCAATCGTCTGCCCAAGGTTTTAAATATTGGTGGGACCGTGGAGCATCCACCATCCCTAGGTGTCGGGACAAGACGAGAGGAAATGGACAGGGATGGGACAGGACATCCACTGTCCCACGTGTCGGTAGATAAGGCACCCCATTCTACAAAAAAACCAGAATGGCCCTATCCCACAATATTTAAAACCTTGCATCCACCTAATAATATTAGAAGTTCCTTGTACATACGTTGTCATGAGCTTAAGAATATCTTGTGCATGAGGATCTCCAGACCGTTTGTGAATACCATATTGCTGGCAGGACACCACATATGTTGAACTTCATATCAGCTACAGCTTGGCATTGTGCCCATAAAGATCTTTCTAGTTTTGAATGTTCCTCAGACATTAATTCAGCTGCTTTATAGCCTTCCATAAGATCTGAAATATAGCATAAAACAGGAGGCAAAAAGATAAATCATAGCAAAACCTCTTGGGAGCAGCTTATAACATTGATGTCATATAATCAGAACAGTAAATGTATTAGAGTACCTTCATCTTCAGCCATATCTAGAAAAGCTTGAAGTTCCAAAGCCTTTGCGATAGTACATCATTCCCCTAACTGGAGATTGCATCAGTAATCAGCAAGTGATAAGAATCTCATATTTAGTCTTAGAGGAAAAAATTGTAGCTACAAGAAGCAAGTAAAGATATTTGATACAGAAAATGAAGGGACATCTCTAGTGAAGCTATATACAAACTGAAGTATACCTGTTCGAGTCAAAGTTTGGCCCCTATAAGATGCCAAGACGAAGTTTCCTCTTCTAATTCTTCGCTACCTCGAAGTTCTTCTTCTGTTTTGCATATACGCTCGAGGAAGTTGGTCCATTCATCTATAATTTGAAGCAAAATAGATCAATTTCAGATTGATGCTGTGTTGACTATACAATTAACTTTGTAACAGTCCCAAGTATGGTATGCTGAACCGGCCGTACCGGCCTGTTTAGCCCATACCGAACCAGTTCGGTCCCTGTCGGTCCGGTACAATGGTGGAAAATAGTTTTGGCTCTCGAATCGGACTGATTCGCACCGGTACAATGCAGTACCGGACTTGTACCCGGTGGGAACTGGACCGATTTGCACCAGTCCACGCAGAGAGCACGCCCCGCATTGGGGAAACACGCCCGCGCATGGGCGAGTGGGGATCGCGGGGAAGCGTGCTTGCACGCGAGCGCGTGCAGGGAATAAATTAATTGCGCCCCGCACGTGCTGGAAACTGCGTAGGCGTGCGCTCCTAGCAGCAGATCGGTTCGGTACGGCCCGAACCAGTACCAAACCGGTCCGGGTCCGCCACCAGTATGCCGACCGGTACCGGTTCGGCGTACCTTGGTCCCAAGATAACTTGAGAGAACTAGCAATAAAAAATGTTGATAAACCTGGATAGATTTCTGCAAATAGAAAAGGATGGAGACCTCCATCTTCATTTGGCTCTTCAAGGTTATGTAAGGAGAAAAGAACATCCTCGTTGTAGTAGGGTGTCAAAACACTGCAGAGGTGTTAAGTTACAATGTCAAACAAAATTATTTTCAAAGGAACCATACAGAGAAAGAAAGAACATTAAACTTAATAAAAAGTAAGATTCCGGTTGCCTAACATCATTGTCATCAAGCTAGATAAACTTCTATAGTTCTGGTCCTTCTGGATGTAAGAAATTGCTATTCCAGACTGTATAACATGGTGGATATTGGAGTATGAAATAAAGCAATAAATGGAAAGTTAAGGAGGTTACAGGTATATCTAGAAACTGGATGTAGAAATTAAAGTGGTCCAAAAAAGTCAAAAGTTTAAAATAGGAGAATTACCTTTTTGATGGTAAGAAGACGGTAGCACAAATTTAATCAATATGTGTGATGACATGAGTATAGCTCAGCTTTACGGATCATTCAATAAGCCATGTTTCAAAATGTTTTATGCTCAGCCCTTGAGTCTCGACCTGACGTGAATTGGTACCACATGCCCAATCAGTAGCTTTTGGACAAAAGAGGGGGTCTGCCATGATATCTATAAGACCTATAACTGGAAGGTGATTCAGCAACCTTTTTTTTTTTATTAATTGTTTTACCTCGTGCTATTAGAGAGCAACCATTCAAGGTTTTTCTAGATTTAGCAAAACTTCACATGAAGAGGATCAAGGCTGGATTTCATATAGGAAAACTGCATTCATCTCTAGATTTTAGATTAGCTAAAGAGCCAAATTAAGCTGCAATCTCATACATAATAATAGGTGAAGATATGGACATTTAGTTTTTACAATCAGAAATGTTGGATCTTTTCATATAAGAAGAGCAATGCCAGATCCAGGATGGTGAAACAGATATACCCTTATCTAGGCCTTTTCACAAAAGGTATTCTCATTTCTCTTCGGCTGAAAGAAGACTTATCCATGTTTGTTATTGCTTCTGTTTTGTGTGGAAAAGGAAAAGCTAAAAGCTAGGCTTTCTAGCTTCTTCTAAAAGTGCTTTTCTAATTCAGAATTTGAGATAATTTTACCAAAAAAGTGCTTAGCTGATTTAAAAGTGACAAAATTACTCTTTTTTTAAGAAATACCTCGACATGACCTTGGCGGACACTTATATTTCGTACATGCAGAGGACGAGCTAAATGACATTCCAGATATTATGGCAAGAGAAAAATAATATATTGAACATATACCCTACTAATCAGAATAAATATGGCTAAAAGCACTGAATTAGCTAATAGCTAAAGAAATTAACACATAGATGCAACTACAGTGCAGAATGCAGTCTAAGTAGCAGGAAACTGACTTCCAGGAAACTTACGAAAATGAAAGCATGTTACGAACTTTTGGGGCATCAGGCATATCCATAAACAAAGAATTACTGAAGAAAGAAATACGCCTTCTCGCTTCTAAGTTAGATGGTACATCCATTGCAGATTCCTTCACAGTAAGCAGAAGATAGAGCCCTTTTGATCTGTAATCAACAAACAAAAAGCAACCTTTAACTTAGGAACTAAAGCCTAGATCTTATAAGCTTAAGAAAACAGTACCTTTTCTGTCCAAGCATCTGATTCTGGTGTTGGAAAGTTGATAGCTCCAGCTGATGCAAATAACTGAACCTGGTGCTCCAAAGGGGTCAAGCCCTCGTTCCTTCCATGTGAGCCACCATGGCTGGAATCCAGGAGACTGCCACTGCCAAAGAACAAAGAGGCAAAATTTATAATTGCCACACTATTTTGGATGCAAAATAGGGTTTATTCAACAGGCACTTTAAATTTTAGTTTAAAGACATGCAGTCAACTATAAGCAGTTTGACTAAGGTGATGTTTAGAGAACCAACATGCTACTTGATTCTTCATGTTCTTGCCTGTTCAGTTTGCCAATGACTGTGTGAATACCAGGATAATCATTATGTATAAAGAGTTCTTACAGAACAAAGTCACCATCGCATTGACTAGATTTCACTTCTGTCAAAACTAAAGGTACCTAAAGAGAAGAATCTTTTAGGTAGAGGGATATCCATTTAGAACATGGAAGCTTCCACGTACGGCAGCAGCAACCAAGGCTTTTTTCATCAAGATGGTATTCATTGTGAAACAAAAATCAAGTCAAGAAGGTTCCATAAAAGGATCAAGTTGAACTTTATCACCGTCTTCCAAAATGAAGCCAAATCTTCTGAAAGAAGTTTGGTTAAGATTGCCCAATATTTGCAGCCTTATAGACTGAACTGACTTATAGAAGCCACGAGATGGATACAGACACTCTCAATATTTGTCATATAGACATAATGACAATGATCTTCCCACAATGAGGTCTAATATTGACACTATATTGGGCATATCGACATTATATCAGTATGGTACCAGTACGAGGTCCAGTACTGAGATTGCGAATTTTGACTAGCCGGGTTATTGACGTAGGGTCCTACTCCAACAATTTCAACCCCTAGGGCTCCAAAAATAAGTTAAAGACATAAGCATACATAATTAAAACTTGAATGAGATATAAGCATGTAAATGGTTATTCCAAATTTTAAGTTGGTAATCAATAGTCAAATCAGATACAAAATTTTATAAAACATAAAATAATCATTTAGCATGACCAAAAAATGGCATGATTAACTCATTAACTAAGCAAGGTCTTATAGATGCTGCTTATCGATCAAAGCTTTAATCAAAATATATCATCCATAAATGCCACCCTTACCTACAATTATGTCTTATGTATCATGTATGTTATAATATATAAGCTAAAAGAAAATATAAACATATCAAATGACTCAATATTATGAAGGATATAAAATCTTTTCTATACATATAAGTTTCTTCATGAGAAAAGAATCTCAAACTATCCTACACAAGATTTGCAGTATCACCACAAACTGCCCGGTCGGAGCGTACCGAGCCGAACCAGAAGAAAAACGACATGGTTCCCTCCTATAATTAGGAAAATGCACGGAACTGGTGCCAACCGCTCCGAACCGAGCGGTTCGGAGCGGAACGGTGTGAACCGCCTAGTTCGTATCAGTTCGGTCTCGTCTCACCCCTTCCATAATAATTTAAGAGCCTTCACACCCCCTCTCTTCATTTTTCTCTCAGAAATCCCACAAAAATCAAAATAAAACGCTGATTTTGCCAATAAAATGTGAGATCCAAGCTTATTTAAAGGTATTCTCACTCTCCCCCTCTCTCTACTTCCTTTATTTAAGGCTGAATATCAGCAAAAAAAATGAAAAATTAGAGGTCATAACAAAAATTTTTGATTTTGGCATGACTTCATGATATATTGTAGATCTATGGATTATCCACATAATGATACTAAAATCTTTAACTTTTGTTAAACCTGTGATTTTAAATTCAAAAATATATCCTCAATTAAAAAAATAAAATAATAAAATAATAGACAAAAAATAATTATTAAATTAGAAGCTTGTTTAGGAGTATGCAAACTGCTCTTGGCCTAAATTTAGTATCCATTATTCAAGTTTGGACGTGATCATGTACATAGTGGCTTAGGTCCGAATTTGAATAGAATTAAGAAAATTAGCATCTATAGTAGAATGCTACATGGATCTGAGCTCAAATTAATTTACTAAATTTTTTATATTTAAAAATTATTTTTTAATATAAACTGATTAAAAATATATAATTAATAAAAATAAAAATTAGTATTATGTATAGGTAATTTAGAAGTATATTTTGAAGTAGAAAACATATTTTTCTGAATTTTTGGAATTTAAAATTATTTTTGATTTAAAAATTATCAAAATATATAATAATATTAAAATAAGAAAAAATAGCACTATGTGTAGATAATTTAAAAGTATTTTCTGAAGTAGAAAGTATATTTTTTTATTATAGCAAAATTTTACCATTTTTAAATAATTAACTGACATGTACTCGACCATCCTATAAGAATGAATACACCAAGAAGAAAGAATGATTCAAAATATAACATTGGTTGGGACCATGGACAAATACTTCCGGATTAACATCACTGCAGGTGCAACTGGTGCAGCATAGAGTTCAAGAGAGAAAGAGTCACCCGCTTGAAATAGCACTTGGCTGGTGGTTACGCCGATGTACCCATATACCAGAAATGCCCATAAAAGATTCGATAGTTGATGGAGAAGTACTTCGCTAATTTCAGAGCAACAAAGAAAAGAGCTGCCCAAAAGAGGGTGGAGGTGGACTGCCGAGCAGCAGAGCCATCTTTCTATCACTTTAGAAAGCCAAAGGAGGCTTCCATTCCAAATAACAAGGCACAGATTCAAGTTGCCATTTAAGCGAGCTTGGATGATCAATGGCAGTAGAACGAGGTGGCCAGTTATAGAGCTCGGTTTGGGTCCTCATAGTACGAGTTAGGCTCTAGTTTTGGGACTGATGGGGCATATTCAAAGTTCAAGAGGACCTCATCAATTAGGAAGATTATCAGTAGAGGCAGTGGTTGTATTGCATCAATACTGGAGGCTTTTAGCAGCAGAAAAAAGTCTTCCAAAGAGATTACACCTAGAGCCACCATCCATGACCTAGAACACCCATCCTTCAGTAGAGATTCGAAGCAGTAGAGGATTGACATTATGCTGAAGAAGGATAAGAAGGATATGTTGTGAGCTATTGCATCCTAGTTCCACTTCAGCCATATCCTAGCGAATGTGGCATCAACATGTTCTATAGGTTTGCCATTTCCTCTATACAGGTTGCCGATCCGAGTGTAGATCCTCGGAGACCAAAGGACATCTACCATAAATAACCAGCACCAAGTGGGTTCATAGAAAACTTTTACCACCAAACATATTAAGTTCGAAAATAACCTGCACAACATTCCTTTTGGTTGATTTTCAGATATGATCTCAAGTTAGCCTGATCTAAAATCCTACTGAATGATTTTTAGTTTGATATATTTTAATTCTAATAATTATTTATTGACCTTAAAAGTAACTTTAAAAGATTGTGGCATCCCTGTAGTAAAAAATGCACATGCAAACACAGTTGCATGTTAATCAGGCCAAATTTTTATGTCTTCGGATAAAATCAAAAACTGCATCTGAAGTTAGTGTAAATCCGAAATCAACCCAACCAAAACTATCTTTTTGGATTACTTCTTCATATATGGTATGCAGGGCTGATCCACAAAAGCTCTCGAGAAAATATAATTCTGGCAACCATCCTGTTTTTTGAAATAAATTTTTGAATTAAATCTTAATAAAAATATCTCAAAAATGAGTCTTTGGAGAGAAACAACAATGGTATATAACTAGTTATACTACTTTTCTTTAATGAGGGGCGAAGCTAGGGATTAAAGCAGGGTATTCTACAACACTAGGTTAAAGCAGTCTTTTCAACTCTAGCATTACTGGGCGAAGTATGGGACATATTTTCTAACAAGGTAGTATTTGCATCATGCACATGCTTCAGTTATTAATATCAAGTATTTACCTTTATAACTAAACAATATCGTAGATATGCATACGAATGTTTTCAAACAACAAACAAATGAAAATAAATTAAGAAACCTTTCTACATGATAGAGTTGGTTGAACCGTACTGAATTAGACCGGTCGATTACCAGCACAGTTCAGTTCACCTATTATATTCGGTTTGGCAGATAAAATCATCGCTCGACGCTCTGCTTTGTCCCTTTCTCATTTCTTTCGAAACCCTAAACCAAAAAGTTCTCCATGCTAGCCAATTTTCGACGACAGTGACGATGCCACAGGCAGCCAAGTCTCTCTCTCTCTCCCTCTATCCCTCACTCTCCCGGTACCCACAGACCTTGACATCTACTATACTATCTTAAAGAACTCATTTAAAGTAATGCACATTTCCTAACCACTGTTTCACTCTTTTCTTTTCATGGCTCTCTCTACTCTTCAATACAACACCATCCCCAAAACATGCAGTCCAGTAGATACTCAACAGAATCTCAGCAGTTCCATTGGTGCAAGAACATGAGATTCAGCTCTGTCCTCCATGTAGCAAGAACTCTCTCAAGGAAATAGTGAAGCAATTGAGTTCTGATATATTACAATGAAATACCTTATCTATAACCTTGAAAACAATGACAGCATTTGTATCATCGCATAGTGCATTGCAATAACCAAATCCATCGTGTACTGGTTGACATTGAATGAGTTAATCTTCAAAACTAAATTTTCCAAAAGCTGCCAATGGCTCAGGGCAAGGTTCGCTGTACCGGTACCGAACCCCGTACCGGTGCCGCACTAGTATAGACGTACCGAGTGTCGGTACGGTACGGTATGCGGTACGCCAGGCGTACCGACATTGGTGTACCGATACCGGTACCCATCGGTACGGGTACGATACGCTTGGTACTGACCGGTACCGATTGGTACAGCGAACCTTGGCTCAGGGGAAATCCCTAACTCTCAGAGCATATTTATCAAGAAGCAAGTTCAGAAAGGCTGCAAATGTGCCATAGCCAACCATACAAAATTAACAAAATACAAACAGTATAGATACACAAAGGCATGGCCCTAAAATATAGAATGCAAATACAAGGTCAGACTAAAATAATGCATTTATTTGATTGAATTTAAAACAAACTAATATGTAAAATGTCGAACTTCCATACCTAGAGAGTTGGTCCTCCATTATATCCCTTGTAAAAACCTCCAACATGTCTTGAAAAAGGAGGACAACCTGACCCTTGTCTTCTTGCTTGTTATCCATCTGCAATGACAAGAATTCGACCACAAAGATAAACCCAAGAAAAATACTACTTAACATATAGGTCAAAATAGAAAAATTGAAGTTAAATATACATACCAAACATCCAAGCAACTTGACAAAAGAATCATAGAGACTCGGCAGAGCACTCAAATTCAAATTTGCTGTCAGTGTATTATCAGCTATACGATCATCAACTATATCAAATATACTTTTTATGACCCTGTAAATAACCGATGAAAAGACAAGAGAAAATGGAAAATTTGAGAATAGCTAAATTCTGATGCGAGAAAGAATAATTTCTAACAGACATGACTAAAACAATAGAAGCCATGAGCACAAAAAAAGAAAAAGAAAACAAAGAGCAGACCAAGTATGATTGCATACTTCTTCTCATTCCGTCCTTCAACCAAGTAATTAATAATGTTCTTAACTGATGCATAGCATTCACGAACAGCATAAGACATATAACTATCTGCATCAAGTCTCTTTTTCAGCTCCCGATCTTTATTTTTGCTATCTGTAGCCATGTCCAGTGCTATCGGGATCTAACATCAAATAAAGATTCAACAACTTAGTATGTGGACCTAAAAGACTCATCTTTCAATGAAGCTAACCAACAATTACCTTGCTGGCAAGCAAGAAAGGAGGCCACTGAACAAGGTCAAGACCCCTATCTGCCCAATATGGAACAAGCAACAAGTCCATTTCCCTGTATTCAATTTAAGATAGAAATTTTGGTATATTTGACAATCATAATATAAGACCAGAAACACTTTCTCACACACATACAAGATACAACTATGTAGGTCTTCATGCTACCTGTTGCTTATTAGATCTTCTTTTCGGAAACTTGTGATTATTGTGTTCCACATTTGAGCAAATCTCGCTGCCTGCTTCTCCTTAATAACATCTGGCATCTGAAATACTTGACAGTATTCAGTTAATTAGGCACAGCATAGAGGTCTTGAAAATAGTTTAGTGCACTTTAGGAATAACTACCACAGAAAGTGGGGTCTAAAGAGGGAGCGACAGGTATAAGGAACGAGACCTGAGCAAATTTGCGGGACAAACAAGCTTTTAGGCCCTTCTCTTTGTTTGCATCAGATTTTTCCACAGGAACTAAACGCGCATTAAAAGCACCAGGTAGTGACTGAAATCGGGATCTTAACATTCCTAAAGTTCGAATCTGGACCAAGTAAGAAAATAAAAATAGGGCTCATGAAGCTATGTTCAGCCACTGAGGAACAATGTATTCTCAGTACATCATATGCATATGACAAGAATAAAATGCATAACAGGTGAAGTTTTAATCAGTTGAATTCTAAGCATATAATACAGAATGAAGTGTATTTATATAAAAATATATACATATGCATACATATATGTATTATATAAATAGACAAATTTAATATTAACATTAATTACTTGCACATTGTCTTCCCATTGAGCATATGGAACAAATACAATCCACATTACAACATGTTATAATTAGTTTCTGAATAAATATTTTTTTCTTAAAAGGAGATTCTTTTTTAATGCATCGAGTTTCATTTGTCACATAAACTACTGGAACTTTTGGGCTTTAGATATCACGTGACCTTTATCTATCTTGATCTAACAATACCATAACCAGCAGCTTTACTAAAAGCAACAGGAAATTCACTACTAGCAATTCACAATTTTTTACCTCGAAGATTACTTGAAACCTCAATGAAATTCTGAACACAGGGACCAAAATAATTTAAGTTTGGCATACATATGACACAATGGCAATTGCTCTGAGCTGGTGAGTTTTTAGGTTTGCTGAAAGACTAGAACGATCACTCTAATGTAGAGACAGAAAATAATTGTGGGAAGCAGAATTCTCAGCTTTTTGCCGCATAATATTCATTCTAATTCATCTACCAAGCTGCAAAGCCAGATAAGTTGAAGATGCCATATGTTTGGACTTAATTGTTCACAAGAACAAGACAAGAAACTATTGATCAGATCAGAAATGTAATCATTAACTACTTGACGATAGTAAAATGACTCCAAAAATCCTATATACTTTCTCAGTAGGACATCTTTTCTAAGGCTTCAAATTTTCCTGAATATAATAATTGGATACCAAATCACAGACACGTTATATTTTAATTGCACAGAACTTTTCTCATCTCTCAAATTGTACTGCCAGGAGATATTGATATGTTTTATCAAATAGAGCTTACAATCAAATGGAGTACTAATAATAGAATCTAACAAAATATTTGATCAGATGGTCTTTGTGGTGTTATATTCATGACCATTTGGCCAGTACCTTGTTGAGGATAAAAATAAGAACTAAAAATGTCATCATGCTTGCCTGCTTAAACAGAAGTACCCCATTGCCCACCCTGTCATACCAATTCAAATAATACCATACATGATCAGGTAGATATTAAACAAACAGTGATTCAATTTCACGAAGCAAGCAACAACATGATAGAGTTTATAGGAAGGAACTTCAAAACAAAAAGAAAAAAAGTTTCAACCAGAAGTTATTCACCAACCTCACCAAGACGACGGCACGCACCATAGACACCACCAAGTAAGGTGGAGAATATTGCATACCAGATTTGCGTATCCATGAAATAAACCTGCGAGGCACAAAAAAGGAAAGAACTTGATAAAACTGAAAAGGAAAAAGGAAAAATGATTAGACCAGGCTGGTAAAAGAAGCATACAAGAATGATTGGGGCCCAAAGTGCAATCACAACGCCGATATTATTCTTTGCTGCCAAAACAAAAAAAAGGGAAAAAATATATGTTTGCAGAAACAGCAAAATATGAACCATTTTGTTATTTTACCTTGGGGAAAAAACTCGTGCCATTGAAAAGTTGTTATTGGTGTTCTCATGATATCTTTTGTGGGACCTACAAGAGGCTTGATCTGCAATTAACTATGGCTGTAAGAATCATTTTCGAAAATGAAGTGTCGAAATAACGTTGAAATAAAATCTTCAATATTCACTTAACAAGTGCAACAAATAGAGGATAAGCTGGGGCACAAAAACATGTATTCATATGACAGTATCTGAGTTCTCATAGATCATATATTACCAAGGAATGCTGAACCGGCCCGTACCGGCTAGCTCAGCTCGTACCGCACTGGACCGGTTGGTACGGGCCGGTTCAGCTCGTACCGAACCGGTGTCGACCAGTCTGGTTCGGTGTTACAAAATGGTTCCGGCCCTATGGGGCCGAAACTATAGTGGTACCGGATCTAAACCGGCCTAAATCGGCCGATACCATATGCGTACAAGACAGAACCAAACCTTCAGGTATGGCTAGAAACCAATGCGAACCGCACCGATTCCGGTGCCACAGCGCGCCGCATGGATGTGGCTTCACAGCGCGAGCGTTAAGACAACCGGTTCGGTACTGGTCCAAACCGATACCTAACCGGTATCGGTGCCGACCCGTACGTTGATCGATACCGGTTCGGCGATCCTTGTATATTACACAATCATATCTAACGTCCTCCGAATCGGTACCATGACCCGCACTGGTCGGCGTCTGCTATGATTCGATACCAATTCGGTGCCGAACCGAACCAGTAGAGCGTGCCGGTTCACGGATCAGCATGTCCTAATTTTTTTGGAGTTCTCAAAAAAATTTAATTGGTAATCACGCTTTTCGAACTTTTTCTATGAATTTAAGTCAAATTTGATTTTTTTTATTTTTTTTGTTTTATAATGTTTCTATGATCCCGATTTAACCTAAATAATGCATCGTATTGCTTTAAAATGATACAAATTATAAAATGAACAACATAAAATATTCTTAAATTAAGTGGTGATGTGAAAATTAAAAAATAATACAATCAATTACATACTTTTAAATTTCTACATGCCGATATCTAAAATCGGATCGAGTGACAATACCTCTCGTAGATATCTGGATCATCAGCATAATCAGAAGACACACCAACCCACCCCTCTAACCAAGCGGGGTTGTAATATTATACATTCATCCCATAAAGAATGCGCGTCGGATTATAAGCACTATCGGATCTCTCATTGAAGCTGTGGCTCGGAGAGGTGTCGTCTAGCTGATAATACGGCTGTGAAGGAGCCCATCCGAATATGCCGACGGCAAAATCCAACCCGTAAGATGCTTTCGAGTTGCGTAGGTTAGTAGGGTAGCCACCGGAAGATACCTCAAACGCACTATATCTATATTCATATGGGTTATAGGTTTTCTATGGCAGCAGGTAATTGGATCCAGTATACGACTCGGAACTGGATAGCCTATGGATTCTACTCCACGTGCGATGATGCCGAAAAAAATAAAAAGGGGAAGACCAACTCCATGAGCAATCCAAAACCACCCAGGACTTTGAGAATACTAATAATCCCAAATACCCAAGGACAAGGACAAGGACAATGGAAGGACAATGGATAGATAAAAACTCACCACCCAAAGAAATCCAGTCAAGGGATACAGAGTTTGATAGAAAAAAACTCAACAGTATAATCTTCCACAGATAATTTTTTTTGCTTTAAAATTATTAAACTTGAGAAAAGCATCTTGCCTGTAAGTATCTAGAAGAAATTTCTGTCTCAGCACCTTTCTCATTTTTTTTCATGTCACAATTTGCCTTTTTTCTTCACGTGCCCTCTGCTTCTTAAGATGCTCCCACCAGATAGAGGCGCGTTTCTTCAACTTGATGGCTACAATTTTCACCTTGCGATCTTCTCGTACATCTTTATATTCAAAGACGCACTCCACCATATGCAACCAATCAATGAACTCGTCAGGATGCACTCTTCCTTCAAAATTAGGAATATCAACTTTGATGTCGAACTCTCATTGAAACTCGCAACTGCTTTAGAAATTGAGGATGATAGTGTTATTTTGATGATTAACAAGCAATAATCTAGAGTATGTTATAAGTTAAATCGATACTTCATTTATAAGTTTATTACTCTCAGTATATTTTGTATTAATTGATATAGATACATTTCATTGTTCATTTGAATGAATCTAACCTTGAGATGCAGCAAAGTGTGGATTGAGTCGACCCAAAGGATGATTGGGTCGACCCCGGCACATCAAGAAAATATTTGGCACACTTCTGCAAAAATGGCAAAGATGAACAGTGAGTTGGGTCGACCCAAGGAAAGCATGAGTCGACCCAAGGATCAAGATCCTCAAAACAAGACAGAAAAATGGTTCTCTGAATTTACTGAGAGGGTCGACCCAAGAAGTAGTTGAGTCGACCCAAGCTTGAGTCGACCCAAACCCTGAGAGGGTCGACCCAAAGGCAAGACAGAAAAGAAGACAGAAAAGGTTCTCTGGAAACCCTGTTAGGGTCGACCCAAGAAGAAGTTGAGTCGACCCAAGTGAACTTTGAGTCGACCCAAAGAAAGGTTGGGTCGACCCAAGTGAAGGAAGGCTGAATTATAAAGTTTCTGTGTTTCTGAGAGGGTCGACCCAAGGAATGTTTGAGTCGACCCAAGTGAAAGTTGGGTCGACCCAAGGACAGGTTGAGCCGACCCAAACACGGGCTGAAGCATAACGGCTAGTTCTGCAGATGTACTTTTTGTCCTTCCAAAAGTGAGTAACGGCTAGTTTTTGAATTCTAACCATTGGGGCTTGTTCAATGGATGTAGGAAGCTATTTAAAGGGGCACTATTCATCAGATAGAACAACTTTTCCAAAGAATATCAAAGAGTACACAAGAAAGAGAAAGAGCCCTAATCTTCTTCATCCAAGTGCTTCATTCAAGAATCAAAGAAAGGGGTTGAGCAGATTCAAAGAGTCATCAAGAGCTCCATCCTCCCTTGAAGAGTGAAGCATCCTTGACAAAGAAGAGAGAAGTCACTACAAGCGATAAATACTTTCTAAACTCTTCTTTGTTGATTATATTGTTTTATTTGCTCATCTAGGAGTTTAAATCTTCCTTCTTTATTTGTTAAACTACTTGTAAAGGTTGGTTGGTTAGCCCGCAAAACCAACGGAATAGGTTGATTGGTAAACCCGGAAAACCAATTGGAAAGGTTCGTTGGTGAGCCCGTAAAACCAACATAGGTTTTTGGTGAACCCGGAAAACCAAAGTGTAAAGGTTTTTGGATTGTGAGCCCGGAAAACAATCCAACTGTAATCCGCGGGATTATAGTGAATTCCCAAGGGGTCGCTTGGGGAGTGGACGTAGGTGCTAAGGAGAGCACCGAACCACTATACTTCTTGTTGTTTGTATTGTGAATTGTTAAGTTTACTAACTCTTCATTGAACACAAGTAAGATAGCTAAAACCAAGAAGAAACCAATTCACCCCCCCTTGGCTTGTCACCTTGGGCAACAAGTGGTATCAGAGCAAGGTGCTCCAATAGTACTCATTGATCTCACAATCAAGAGTTAAAGATCATGACAACCCAAGTGGGATGTGTTATGAGTGAGGGGCAATCCGCAAATAGACCACCTCTATTTAATGGCACAAACTACACATATTGGAAAGCTAGGATGAGGATATTCATTCAAGCTTTAGACTATGAATTATGGTACATCATTACTAGAGGGCCTCACACACCCACACTTAATATAGAGGGCACTATCATACCCAAACCAGAAATGGATTGGAATGAAAGTGATATAAGATTGGCACAATTAAATGCAAAAGCTATAAATTTACTTTATTGCTCTTTAGATATAAATGAATTTAACAGAATATCTACTTGCATCTCTGCTAAAGAAATTTGGGACAAACTTGAGGTCACTCATGAAGGGACCAATCAAGTTAAGGAGTCAAAAATAAACATATTAGTACACAAGTATGAATTGTTTAAAATGGAATCTACTGAGTCCATAACTGATATGTTTACTCGTTTTACTCAAATTATAAATGGGCTTAAGAGTTTAGGAAAGTCTTACACTAACTCTGAATTGGTGCGAAAAATTCTCAGATCTCTACCAAAAATTTGGGAGGCCAAGGTAACCGCAATTCAGGAAGCTAAGGACCTCAACACACTGCAATTAGAGGAACTTCTAGGATCACTCATGACCCATGAGTTGACAATGAGGAAAAATTCGGAAGAAGAGGTCAAGAGAAGAAAGCCCATTGCCCTAAAGACTACCACCCCTAAACAACAAACTGAATCAGAAGATTCAGATAATGATGATGAATTTGATGAAGAAGGGATGGCTATGCTTGGAAGAAAATTCAGAAAATTTATGAGAGGTAATAATAGATTTTATAAAAAGAAACCCTTCCTCAAAGGTAGCTCAAGCAAAGAAAAGGGTAAGGACAAAGAAAAAGAAAAAGAAACTCCTATTTGCTATGAGTGTAACAAACCCGGGCATTATAAGATAGATTGCCCAGATTTGAAATGGATGGCAAGAAAACTGAAAAAGAACTTCATGGCTGAATGGAGTGAAAGTGAGGAGTCAAGTTCGGAAGAGGAAGATCATCAAGAGACGGCCCAAATGTGTCATATGGCCAATGACGATGAGGTAGATTCTGAACTTGAATGTGATTTTACTGTTGACGAATTACATAATGCATTCTTAGAACTCATGGAAGAACATAAGAAGCTTATCATTAAAAATAAAGTTCTAAAAGAAGAAAATCAATCTCTTATCAAAGATAAGTTAAAACTGTCTCATAACTATGAAACATTAAGTAGGAAACTTACAAATGAAACCAAGATTCTAATTGCTGAAAACATCAAGTTAAAAGATGATGCTGAAAAATATAAATCCTTGGTAGATAAATTTACACTTAGCTCTACCAAATTAAATATGATTCTTGATAGTCAAAAAGCTGTATATGATAAGGCTGAATTAGGATATAAAACAAATAGGAAACAAAAATTCTTAAAGAACATTTTTGTAAAAGCTAAAAATGAAAATATTACTTGTCATTGCTGCAACAAATTAGGACATAAAGCATATGAATGTAACTATAGAAAGTCCAGTCAAAACAAATTAAGTATTAATCAAAAGATTAAATTCAAGAAAGTTTGGGTTCCAAAAGGAACATCAAGTACTAACCCTAAAGGACCCAACATAGCTTGGGTACCTAAAGCTCTTTCTTGATCTTGATTGCAGGGGTGTCTTGCAGCTGATAAAGTGGAAAAACGATGGTATCTAGATAGCGGCTGTTCAAGACACATGACCGGTGACGTAGACCAATTTGTCACCTTGGAATCAAAGAAGGGTGGAGTAGTAACCTATGGAGACAATGGTAAAGGACATATCATTGGAAAGGGTAAAATTTTCATTACTTCATCCATTTTTATAGAAAATGTCTTATTAGTTAAGGGATTGAAGCATAATCTGCTTAGCATAAGTCAATTTTGTGATAAAGGGTTTAAAGTCACATTTGAAGCATCTGTATGCATAATCACAAATCCTAAAGATAATAGCATTGTACTTGTAGGACAAAGGCAAAGAAATATTTACTTGGTAGATCTTCATGATGTAGGCAAGAAAAATGGATTATGCTTAATTACTAATGAAGAAAAGAAAAATGAAACAAGTTGGCTTTGGCATCGTAGACTAGGACATGCTAGTATGGAATTAATCTCAAAACTAGTCAAGAAGGAATTAATAAAGGATGTGCCAAAATTGATTTTTGAAAAGGATAAAATCTGTGGACCATGTTCTTTGGGAAAACAAACTAGATCATCTTTCAAATCAAAGAATATAGTATCAACAACTAGGCCTTTTGAACTTATACACATGGATTTATTTGGACCCGCTAGAACTGCGAGTCTAGGAGGGAAGAAGTATGGACTAGTTATTGTTGATGATTTTTTAAGATATACATGGGTTTCATTTTTGGCACATAAGAATGAAGCATTTTCAGAATTCTTGAAACTATACAATAATATCATAAATGAAAAGAAACTCACCTTAGTAGCAATTCGAAGTGATCATGGTACTGAATTTGAAAATCAACACTTTGAAGAATTTTGTACTAAAAATGGTATTTCACATCAATTTTCAGCACCTAGAACGCCTCAACAAAATGGGGTTGTTGAAAGGAAAAATAGGACATTGGCAGAAATGGCACGCACAATGTTGTGTGAGTCAAATCTTCCAAAGTACTTTTGGGCTGAAGCTATAAGCACTGCTTGCCATATTCTAAATCGAGTTTTAATACGACCAATAACCAAGAAAACTCCTTATGAACTTTAGAAGAATAAGAAACCAACTGCTAAATATCTTAAAGTATTTGGATGTAGATGTTTCATCTTAAACAATGGCAAGGAGGATCTAAGTAAATTTGATGCCAAGTCAGATGAAGGTATCTTCTTAGGATACTCCACATCTAGCAGGGCATACAGAGTATTCAATAAAAGAACTCTAGTAGTAGAAGAATCAGTCAATATTATATTTGATGAGTCTGATAGTGAGTCTGCTAGGAA
This sequence comes from Phoenix dactylifera, assembly GCF_009389715.1. Taxonomy (NCBI): domain Eukaryota; kingdom Viridiplantae; phylum Streptophyta; class Magnoliopsida; order Arecales; family Arecaceae; genus Phoenix; species Phoenix dactylifera. The sequence continues at coordinate 1,516,345 of NW_024067681.1, read as the reverse complement.
AGAAAATATTGTTGATGATGATACAGGAATTGGACTTTGAAAAGTTGAATATTAATGACGTGCCAATTCAAGATAAGGGAGATGATTGCGTGCCACCACAATCCCAGAGCTTGCCAAAGGAATGGAGGTATGCATATGGACACCCTAAAGACTTAATCATTGGTGATCCATCTCAAGGGGTAAGAACTCGATCATCTCTTAGAAACTTAAATGATTATCTTGCTTTTGTTTCATAATTAGAACCTAAGACTTATGAAGAAGCTGAAAAAGATACTAATTGGATAAATGCCATGCAAGATGAATTAAATCAATTCAAAAGAAGTAATGTATGGACATTAACTGAAAGACCAAAGCATAACTCAGTAATTGGAACAAAATGGATATTTAGAAATAAATTAGATGAAAATGGGTTAGTTATAAGAAATAAGGCTAGACTTGTAGCTAAGGGATACAATCAAGAAGAAGGAATAGATTTTGATGAAACATTTGCTCCTGTAGCTAGATTAGAGGCCATTAGACTACTTCTAGCATTTGCATGTTTCATTGATCAAATGGATGTAAAAAGTGCATTCTTAAATGGTTTTATTGAGGAAGAAGTATATGTAGAACAACCTCCTGGTTTTGAGAATCATGAATTGCCAAATCATGTGTTTAAACTACATAAGGCTTTATATGGATTAAAGCAAGCACCAAGGGCTTGGTATGATCGATTAAGCAAATTTCTGCTTAATAATGACTTTAGTAGAGGAAATGTAGATAAAACTCTATTTCTCAAAAGAAAGGACAAAAATCTATTAGTGGTACAAATATATGTAGATGACATAATCTTTGGTGCCACAAATGATACTCTTTGCAAAGAATTTGCTGATTTAATGCATGGAGAATTTGAAATGAGTTTGATGGGAGAACTAAGCTTCTTTCTAGAATTACAAATCAAACAAACTAAAGAAGGCATTTTCATTCATCAAACTAAGTATACAAAGAAAATACTAAAGAAGTTTGGGAATGAAAATCATAAAGGAGTAGGCACTCCAATGAATCCTACTAGTAAGCTAGACAAAGATGAAAAAGGCAAGAGTATTGATATTAAGCTCTATAGAGGACTAATTGGATCCTTGCTCTACCTTACTGCTAGTAGACCCGACATCGTATTTAGTGTAGGAATATGTGCTAGATACCAATCGGATCCTAAGGAGTCACATTTAAGTGCTGTTAAAAGAATCCTTAGATATTAAGAGGAACCACCAATATAGGATTATGGTACTCAAGAGACTCCTGTCTAGATTTGCTTGCATATTCAGATGCGGATTTTGCCGGATGCAAATTAGATAGGAAGAGCACAAGTGGCACATGTCAATTCTTAGGAAATAACTTAGTATCATGGTTTAGCAAAAAGCAGAATTCAGTGGCACTGTCCACAGCTGAAGCTGAATATATAGCTGCTGGTAGTTGTTGTGCTCAAGTATTATGGCTTAAGCAACAACTAGAGGACTATGGAGTTAAGCTAGATAATATTCCTATTAAATGTGATAATACTAGTGCCATCAATCTTACTAAAAATCCAGTTCAGCATTCTAAAGCCAAATACATAGAGATAAGGTATCATTTTATTAGGGATCATGTGCAAAATGGAAACATATGTATTGAGCATATATGCACTGAAAAACAATTAGCCGACATATTTACAAAACCATTGAGTGAAGATAGATTCTGCATGCTAAGGAGGGAATTAGGCATATGTGATCCTTTTTATTGAAGAAATATAAAAGGGAGCTAGTAGTTTCATGATACATTCCTCCAATTTCTAAAAACCCATGAAACATGAGTCAAACTTGTTATCTATAGATTCCTTACTCATGTATCATTGTCCCAGAAAGAATTTATAAGGATTGGAAGTAAGGAGAATTTTTAGACGCAAAAAGGAAGAGAAAAGAAAAATTCTGCACTTGGGTCGACCCAACCCAGAATAGGGTCGACCCAACGTTGAGTCGACCCAAGAAAATTCTTGAGTCGACCCAACGTCGGGACCCCACTGTTAAAAGGGGGACCCGAGAGCAATGTTAGGGCACTGTTTGCCCTTGTCCTCTTCTGAATACTCTAATCCCCACTCTCCAAACTCCTCCAAACAGTAGATTACCTTAAGATCTTGGAGAAATGGGACCCAAAAGAGCCGTAGCCAAGAGATCCGGAAGAGTCACACGGATCCAACGTGAGGAAAGGCAACCTACGGAGCCATCTACCGTGTCTCCACAACGTGAGGCACGTGCGGAGCCACCTCCTCCTCCTTCCCCCTCTGCTATACTTGCAAGATTTGCGGGGAGACCGGTTACAACGGGGAGAAGGATCCATTCCGAGTTCTTTGATCAAGAAGGGTTTCGGTTGAGGGAATGGATCCAAAGGCAAGGTTGGGAGTATCTTTGCTCCCTAGATGTGTTGATCTACCCCGGATTGGTTCAAGAGTTCTATGCCTTCCTTAAAACTGGTATGGGAGGGCTTGTTTTGAAAGTTCGAGGGGTTCGAGTTCGAGTTTCCGAGGAGAGCTTGAGTGAGCTACTTCATCTACCCTGCGTAGGAGCCACTCCGGAAAGGCCAGAAGATAAACTGAGAGCCCTACAGTTGATCATGGAAAATGAGAACTTCAACTTTTCCGAGAAGGTAATAGCTAGTTCTCTTTCTGCTGAAATGAGATTACTGCTCAGTATAATAAACAGAATTTTATTTCCAAAGACCGGGAGATTCGATCTCATCACAGAGCGAGATCTAGCAGTGATGGAGTGTATGATTCAGGGGATTCCCCTGAATCTTCCGGCCATGATACTGAGACAGATGAGGAAAGTGATCTGCAACTCTAGGGTATCACTACCTTATGGTATGATACTCACTTTGATTTTTCGGCAGCATGGTATATCTGTTGAGGGGGAGGCATCCAAGAGTCTGCTTCATACTGACACATACACTGCACGGACACTTATACGCATGGGATATGAGAAAGTGAATGGGCAGTGGATTAACACTGGAGCAGGCATTCAGGGTGAGGCACCAGAGGGAGATGCACCAGAGGCTGAGGATGAGGAGCATATGGATCATCCTACTGCACCTTCAAAGGCTGGACCATCGTCATCCGTTCCTCCGAGAGATACGGATGAGTTCTGGAGCAGGATGACTGGGCTCATGTCAGCTCAGGCGAGGACTATCACTGACGGGCTGATGAGCCGATTGGACGTCCGATTGGACGTCATGTCTGGTGAGATCAGTGATCTGAGGCAGCAGATAGGAGCACTCCGGAGAGAGACCCATGGACCATCTGTGCCACAGGCTGCTGAGTCAGAGATTTCGGCACAGAGTCATCCAGCTCGTCGTGCTCCACGCCAGACACAGTCTCACCAGGCTCGACCTCCCCTCGCCACGTACACTAGGAGGATGAGGACTAGATCCCAGCCATTAGATTCTCCCTAGGCTGATATTAGCATTTCTGTTTAGAGCCTAGGCTAGATATCTAGTTCTCATATGTATCTTGCTTTTATCATGTATCTTTAAATCTTGATTAAGGAACATTGTATCTACTTTTGTTTTTGGACATGAATGTACTCAAATGTTCCTATTTTGATCAATGAAGTTTGAATGGTTGTTATTTATTGCATCTTTTCCCATGTACCTATTTGATGATAACAAAAAGGGGGAGAAGTAAAGAAAGAGTAAATAGGGGAGAAGTAAAGATAAAAGTAAATAGAGTAACAAAAAGGGGGAGAAGTAAAGAAAGAGTAATAAGGGGAAAAGTAAAGAAAGAAAGTAAAATAATTTGTAAAACAAATTGAAAATCATATAGGAAAGCATATACATCCAAGGGGGAGCAATTTGCAACAATGAAAATGTTCAACTCAACAATTTATATCAAATTTCAGAATTTGGCACACATAAATTCAGAATTTGGCACGCACCTTTCACACCTCGATACATAACCTGAAACTCATGTTTTATCTCAAATTTTTGGAGTTTCATCTTTAATGAATTATAAATGAAAGGGGGAGTAACACAAAAAGTCAAATTGGCAACATTTAAATGATATAGGGGGAGACTTCACTCTTATATATGAAAAGCTGAAATTCAGCAAGTTAAACCCTTTCAAAAACTGAATTTAAGATAAGTATCAATAGGCTCATACTCTTTATTTTGTAATCATCAAAAAGGGGGAGATTGAGGATGATAGTGTTATTTTGATGATTAACAAGCAATAATCTAGAGTATGTTATAAGTTAAATCGATACTTCATTTATAAGTTTATTACTCTCAGTATATTTTGTATTAATTGATATAGATACATTTCATTGTTCATTTGAATGAATCTAACCTTGAGATGCAGCAAAGTGTGGATTGAGTCGACCCAAAGGATGATTGGGTCGACCCCGGCACATCAAGAAAACATTTGGCACACTTCTGCAAAAATGGCAAAGATGAACAATGAGTTGGGTCGACCCAAGGAAAGCATGAGTCGACCCAAGGATCAAGATCCTCAAAACAAGACAGAAAAATGGTTCTCTGGATTTACTGAGAGGGTTGACCCAAGAAGTAGTTGAGTCGACCCAAGCTTGAGTCGACCCAAATCCTGAGAGGGTCGACCCAAAGGCAAGACAGAAAAGAAAACAGAAAAGGTTCTCTGGAAACCCTGTTAGGGTCGACCCAAGAAGAAGTTGAGTCGACCCAAGTGAACTTTGAGTCGACCCAAAGAAAGGTTGGGTCGACCCAAGTGAAGGAAGGCTGAATTATAAAGTTTCTGTGTTTCTGAGAGGGTCGACCCAAGGAATGTTTGAGTCGACCCAAGTGAAAGTTGGGTCGACCCAAGGACAGGTTGAGCCGACCCAAACACGGGCTGAAGCATAACGGCTAGTTCTGCAGATGTACTTTTTGTCCTTCCAAAAGTGAGTAACGGCTAGTTTTTGAATTCTAACCATTGGGGCTTGTCCAATGGATGTAGGAAGCTATTTAAAGGGGCACTATTCATCAGATAGAACAACTTTTCCAAAGAATATCAAAGAGTACACAAGAAAGAGAAAGTGCCCTAATCTTCTTCATCCAAGTGCTTCATTCAAGAATCAAAGAAAGGGGTTGAGCAGATTCAAAGAGTCATCAAGAGCTCCATCCTCCCTTGAAGAGTGAAGCATCCTTGACAAAGAAGAGAGAAGTCACTACAAGCGATAAATACTTTCTAAACTCTTCTTTGTTGATTATATTATTTTATTTGCTCATCTAGGAGTTTAAATCTTCCTTCTTTATTTGTTAAACTACTTGTAAAGGTTGGTTGGTTAGCCCGCAAAACCAACGGAATAGGTTGATTGGTAAACCCGGAAAACCAATTGGAAAGGTTCGTTGGTGAGCCCGTAAAACCAACATAGGTTTTTGGTGAACCCGAAAAACCAAAGTGTAAAGGTTTTTGGATTGTGAGCCCGGAAAACAATCCAACTGTAATCCGCGGGATTATAGTGAATTCCCAAGGGGTCGCTTGGGGAGTGGACGTAGGTGCTAAGGAGAGCACCGAACCACTATACTTCTTGTTGTTTGTATTGTGAATTGTTAAGTTTACTAACTCTTCATTTAACACAAGTAAGATAGCTAAAACCAAGAAGAAACCAATTCACCCCCCCTCTTGGCTTGTCACCTTGGGCAACAGAAATGATTCGATGTCGGGCTATGATCACGATGAAAAGGATTGTTCTCTTCGTCCTCATGTGAATCTTCTTCCTCTGATTCATGATTTGGGAAATTATGTCTCAAAGTTTGAAGACGCGCCAAATTTTGTTGAAGCCACTGCACTTCCCTCCGTAATTCTTCATTCTCAGCATCACGAAGATCCTGCTCGTGGTTTGGTCCTTCAACATGCTGCCCTCTTCGACCACGACCTCGAGTAGCCATGACGACCTGGGAGGCTTTGAGATCAAATTTGATGTCGGGAAAAATAAAAAAGAGAAGACCAACTCCACAAGCAATCCAAAACACCCAAAAATTTGAGAATCATGGTAATCCAAAATTTCCAAGGACAAGAACAATGGATAGATAAAAACTTACCACCCAAAGGAATCCACCCAAAAGATCAGAGTTTGATAGTAAAGAAAACTCACCACCCAAAGAAATCCACCATAGGGATATAGAGTTCTAGTGATCACCACTCAGACAATATCCCTGAGATAGAGAGCATGAACACGCTCACCACCTAAAATAACACCTAGAGATACAGAATACCCAAAAGAACAAGGAACTCACCAAGCCAAAGACTTAATCCTTAATTCACTGAAACTTCAAATTAAATTTTGAAAATATAACATAGGGCATGCCTTTATATAGGCACGTTTGGAGTGCTCTTCAAGCAATACAATATATAATTCTAAACTTAGGGTGAAAGACAAAATACCATAAATAGGTGTTTTCTAAGTAGGCGTCCCATAAAAAACATACCATATATTGGCGTCCCAAAATTAGCCTTTGCTTAGGCATTAACTAAAAAACAAATTGCCATAAAAAAATTTTCTTTTTGGCTCCCCCGTGTCATGCGAGGTCATCTGCAGCTGAATCGTGTCCTCCTAAATGATCGCAAGGAATCGTATCCTCGCAGACTCTACCAAATCGTGCATCGTGGTCCTTATCCTGTGTAGTATGCATAAACTAGGACTTACCGGTGAATCAAAAACCATCCTACGGCTATCTCATAAATAGTGGTCTCCTGTCCTCCACTTCCTCCTTGGCCAACAGATCCATGACCACCAGAATTGTCATCACTGCTTTCTCAGAACTCCTGAACGCTTTTCATTGGGGCTGTGCCCTTTGTTTTTCTTTTTTGGTGTGCTGGGCAGCTACTTTCTTTCCTTTTTGCCTCTATCTAGCTTTGTCGCCCCCCTGACCGAGTCGATTGAATAGCGTAGTGACCTCGTCTAAGCATCTTTCGATCATATCTATGAGAAGATGTCTCAAACGAAGAGTCATATAGTGACTTGCTCTCCTATCTGTGGCTGATCAACAGAAAGAACATGTGAAATATTGCGCTCAGCCCATTGTCGTGGAGGCAATCCTGCCTCGTCATGCTCCAGCTCTTGCTGATGGCCTATAAGCCATCCGATCAAAGGATCATCCTCATCATTAACGAAAGTACTATGGATCAGATTTGTATATTTGAGCTCTAGTTTCTCCTGAATGCACTTTAGCCTTAACCTCAAATTGTAGTGAACATATACAAGATCGTTGAGACCAAGGTACGTTGAACCAATATCGGTAGGCGAACCGGTCGCCTACCAAACCGGTTCGAGACCGGTTTGTACTAGAACCGATCCGGTACGAACCAATCTTTGTTTATTTTTTATTTTTGGTTCACGGACGCGCCAGAGCTGGCCACGGAGTGGCATTAAATGCCACTGTGGCATTTATGGCCCGCGCAGGGCGATTCCCCCGCCCGTGGAATTGCGCCCGCGCGTGGTGGAACAGCGTGCAGAAACACGCGATGGAACCGCACGTCCTAGGGGGATCCGTGCGCGGGTGCATGGCCCCGCGACTGCACGGGGCGCTATGCCCCGAGGGAGCGCGTGGCCTGAAAAGGCCACGCGTTCTCACACCACAGCGCGTGCGCGCTGTGGTTTAAAATCTACAGCGCGCATTGTGGTTAAAAAAAAAGGTACCAATGCTAACCGGCCGGTTCGCACTGGTACGGGCCGGTACGAGACCGGTATGCAGCTGGTTCGCATGCGCACCGGTCGGTACCAGTCCGAAAACAGCTGAAACCGGTACCCAGACAGCTAGAACCGAATTTTGGTCTGTGAAAAAGGACTAAATTTTGGTCTGTGAAAATTCTGTGCTAATAATAGAATATACCAGTTAACTTACACATCACTTAAGTTAAATTATTTCTTTTAGACATAGGGCCACGACTTCTGGATCATGCTCCATTTTGTAAATAATATTATGCAGAGCGTCCAAAAGTTCGTCATCCATACCAATTTTAGTTATATTGTACTGGAACCGAGGGTTCAGGTAGTATGCTGCATATAGGAGAGACCGTCTTAGTAAAATTATATAAGTATAGAAGCAATCTAATTTTTAATGTTCTTGCTTACCTGCTAGATGCAAGTTCCTACCCATTTGGTAGTCCCACCACTGCTCAATGATGCCGATGTATTCCTGGGCATGGGCTGGATCTTTCTCCATGATCTAAGCCTTTACCCTCTCCATCATGTGATACAGAAAGCCCATCTAAGGATACCACTCAGTATCTACGGCCCAAAGCACTTCATATAATGGTATGATAGCCTTCAATATTGCAGTGGCCCGCTGCCAGATTGTCTACCTCGTCACCAAGTCTTCGACATTACTCCTTTCAATGTCGTGCTGGGCATATCTAATTTTCTGCCACTCGAGACTGACAAACATCTGACATGAAGACGCTTTCTTCTTAAGAAGGCTATAAAATACAATGTAGTTGGTAGCAAACTGTGTGAATTCTGATCTCAAAATCTCTTCTCCTGCATCGAGTCGGCATAGAACCGGTCGGTTCCAGCTCGAAAAGGACTAGTTCCGGCCGGTCCCTTTGCGGTTCCGGCCCCTACGGGCTAGAACCGAATTTAAATAGCATATCGACCCGGTTTCGCATAGGGTCGGCTCGGTACTACCTGAGCTGGGCGGTTCGGCCTGATTTGGTAGACCTTGATCATATCTTTTCATCGTAAGACAAACAATCATTGGACACAAGGTCCGTCGTACCGTTACCGGTCAGCGTACCAGTGGCAGCCTAGAGCAGTACGTACCTCATACCGGGCTCGTACCGGTCTCGGTTGAATGGCCGGATTTTAGATTCTGGCGGTTTTTTTTTCTTGAAGTTGTCTCTGTTGGATCTTATTGTGTGAAATTAAGTGAAGTTTGATGTTTTTTTAGTGCATTTTTTATGATTTTTGATGTTTCTATGTTTAGGTTTAGGGTTGAAAATAAATGATGCATCTTATTACTTCCATTCTAAATGATACAAATGATAAAATAATACACAAAATATCTTCAAATTAAGATGCACAACATTTTAAAAAAGAAGTGGCCGTTGTCGGCCACTTCTTTTTTAAACATGCTGTGGCCTTTCGGCCATAGTAAAAAAAGTGGCCGTCAACGGCCACTTCGTTTGAAAAACCATAGCGCGCCATGCTGTGGTTTAAAAAAATTTGAAAATCTGACGTACCGGTTCGCACCGGTACGTCACCGATACATGGCCGGTATCGACTGGTACAGAAGATGTACAGGTCGGTTCTCCAAAAAAATCAACCCGATACCGGATTCCACGGTGATTCAGTACCGATTCGGGGCGGTACCGGTACGTACCGGCCGGTATAGGCCGGTACGGTAGACCCTGATTAGACATGTTAAAAATACAATGCAATAGGGCAGTCAATAAATAACTTAAGTTACTAAACAAATACATTGCATATCCAATAGACTCTACCTCCTCTTCTCAATGTTCTTATTGTCATAGAAAATTCTCTTTAAATAATAGTATATTACACTATTAGAGATTGTTAGAGCTTAATGACTAAATTTTTTAATAATTCTCTGACCTCCAAGATATCCATTCTCTATTAAGTGTTCAAATTTTTGAAAACTGTTGGAATTTTTATCTCCTTATATTCCTATTTTTTCTCTTCAATTATTTCCTTCTTTCCTAGATTTAATTATAACTTCAAAAATCTCTGCATTTTCTTGAACTTTTTATATGTTCACATAATTCTTTTGTCAGTTTGAATATCAAATTTTTCATTCTTTCTCCTTGAGCTGCACAACATACTTGGAGCACCCTGGCCCGCTATCACCATCTGTCCTATTCAATTCCAAAACTTGGATTCCAGCAAGATTTTTCCACATTTTACTCATTACACTCCAACTATTAAGGCGAGGACCTGTGTAATTGTATGTTTAGTCCCAAACCTTGAGCATTGAGAGGTTCTAAATACTTAATCAAGGTTGAAGATCCTAATTAATAACTTCTGGCTAGCCTTTTAGGGTAAGATTGGGGATCATTACAAATGGTATCAAAGCCGACCCAACCTATAACCAACATGAACTTGGGGATACTGCAGTTCAGGCTTTTCAGGTTCTAACTACAAGCCATTGTAGTATTTATGTTTTCGATTGGAACATTCCTCGACAAGGATGGCAAGATTTAAAGTGGAGCATGATAGGAATAATATAGAAATGTTCTTGGTCTCACATCGGTTGCATATTGATGAGATTGTGGATACTTAAGCAAGGCCTAGTACCCAAAGTAATATGTTTTACCATCCTTTTTTAGGTGAGGACCTAGGTTGTTATAGTTAACAACTCAAGTACCTTACCATCTCAAACTCATTAAACTTCTCATATTCTCAGACTTCTCATTTCAACCTTCCTCCTAAATCCTAATATCTCACTATGGTAATTAGTCCCTGTAATCAACACGCACTAGTAGTTGATTTTGCTCAACAGTCTTCTCGAGGTCATTATTGTGGTCATGGACTAGAGAATTTTATGAAAACATGATATACAAAAAATACACACCGAGATACAAGATTGATACAATGCAAGCAAAACTTTCACCTCGATTAATCATACAAAGGTTAAGAATATAGCTTACATGGATAGTTAGATTGCACAAATTAGTGGAGCCGCACTCCCGACGGATGCAAAAGTACAACCTCTAACTTTTATACCAATGCTAAATTCCACTTGGATCCGATTCACTCTCTAGAAGACCTTGATCTAAACTCGCTCTATCATACAAACTCAAGAGAGCATGGAATGTGGTACCACCTTGGATTGCCTCGTTCGAGGCATCATGAACTACCAGGTTCAAGGCGTAACGAACCGAACCATAGAAGAATCAGGACGGTTCCACCCTTCGATTCAGAACACAGCTACAACCACTCCGAATAGAGCGGTTTAGAGCGGTACTAGTGCAAACCATCTGATTCGCATAGGTACTGAGCAATTCGATGCCCCCTCCCTTTAGTAATAGTAGAGAGATGCCTCGGAGGGCCTCCCATGCCTTCTCATGCCTCTTCTTCTCTTTTTCTTAAGAAAACCCCAAAAATCAGGAGATTTCCATGATTAAATGCCAGATCCAAGCCAAAATAATGTAATCTGGCTCTCCACCTCTTCATATCTTCATTTTTCTCCTTTTTGAGACCGAAAAACAAAAATAAAATGAAAAAATAGAAGGTAGTCATGCCAAATTTTTTGATTTTGGCAAAATTTCATGATATAATGTAGAACTATGGATTATCTACACAATCCCATTAAAATCATTAATTTTCATCCAATTTTTAATTTTTAAAATAAAAAATATATTTTTGCATTAACAACAAAAAAATAATAGTCAAAAAAATTGGTGCCAATTTGTTCAAATTTGGGTACAATCATGTGCATGGTGGCGTAGGCCTAAAAATTTAAATAAAATTGAGAAATAAGTGACTTTTCATGCATTCCAACTGGATGAGAAAAATATATGTAGCATCAATGGTAGATGCTACACAGATCTGAGTTCAAATTAATTTTCTAAATTTTTGATATTTAAAATTTATTTTTTTAATTTTAAAAATTATTAAAAATATATAATTAACATATATAATTAACATATAAAATAAAAAATTAGTACTATGTATAGATAATTCAGAAGTATTTTCTAAATTAGAAAATATATTTTTGTATCCCAACAAAATCTCTGTTTTAAAATAAATAATAAAATGACATGCCCAATAAACTTGCTGGAATGGATCCATATAGGAACAATATTTCGGAGCATGGGTAGATGCTTTTAGGTCAACATTATTGGAAGTGCAATTGGCACAACACATTATTCGAGGGAGGAATAATCAGGTTGAAGCCACATCTAGTTGGTGGTTACCCCAATCATGGTACGCCGTACCCGTACCGGTAGGCATACCGGTCGCCTATCGGACCAGTACGGTTTCGGTTCGGACCGATTTGAATCGGTCCGAACCGACAACGTGCTCGCAGAAAAAATTCTGCGAAGCGCATAGCGCGCGTAGGCACGCGCGGACGTGCTCCCGCTATGTTAAGTGCCACATAGTGGTATTAAATGCCCCGCACGAGCGCGCGCTGTGCAGGGAACCGCGCCCAGACATGGTGTCCAGTGCGGGAAACCATGCCCAGGCGCGAGGCGCTCTGCCTTGCACGCGCGTACTAGTGCGAACCGGTCCAATTTGCACCGATATCAGGCTGGTATGGGTGCGAACCGGTCCAAATCGCACTAGTATCGGGCTTGACCGCTCAGTTCCGGCCTCTTTAGGGCCGGAACCATTTTCCACGCTGGAACCGGACCGGTCAGGGACCGAACTGGTCCGATACAGGCTAAACTGGCCGATACGGGCCGATTCAGCATATCATGACTCCAATGTATCCATATGCCAAAAATACTCATAGAAGGTCCAACTGATGAAGAAGCACTTCGTTGATTTCAATACAATGAAGTAGTAAGCTACCTAGAAGAGGGCGAAGGTAGATCACCGAGCAACAGAGCCACTTTCTTACCACTCCAGAGAGTTAGAGACATGCATTCCAGTTGGCAAGCAGAACATGCATTTCATTTTCTTTCTTATTCTGCTCATTTTTCTTCTCTTTTTTTTTCACCAGAACAAGCAAAAGTATCTCTCTCTTCTGTTACCTGTTGATATTAATCTTATATAGTCTTATTCCAATTGTTTGAACATTTTAAAACAAGGTTATACCAGATCTGATTGAAAAATAAATTTAGACCTATCTAGTCATTGTGTTCAGTATTTGGCTATTTCTACCTACAAATTTAAGTAGAAGGCAAAAGATTTCATTCAATTTCTCTAATGGAATGTAAGATCATGTATCTTGACCATGCTAGTCACAGGCTGAAGGGTATGCATTCTCTATCAATACTATGTAAAATTCTATAAAAACTTCCACAAATCCCTGATAAAATTCTGCACTACTATACTTAATTTATTATTTTAAGATATATTTATTGTTCTAACTTCTAAGGTATACTAAATTAATTCCTTTATACCAATGTGTAGACATTTTAAGTTCATAAATATTCCTGAATGTCTATGTTGATTTGTTGGTTATGGGCATCGCATAGTTTAGTCTGAAATAGTTTATAGTTCAGCGCAAGGGCGCAAGTGCCTACTCCCAAACATTAACAACCTACTATAGGTGTTCTCTTTAGGTGTATTTACAGCATACTGTAGGTTTTATAAACACAACATAGGCACAGTTGGAAGCTCATATACCACCCATATGGTAAGAAGCTTAAGGATGTGAAAAACCTTTTTCTAACCACTGCCCAACATAGAATTTTTTTTTTTTCATTACTGGTTCAATCTGTACATCAGGGCTTCTCTCTCACATAGAGAGAAATCAGAATCATTCTTAAATTGACTCGAATCATATTGTAAGAATATATAGAACTATTTAAAACACCCAACAACATATAAGCCTGCCCATCATTAAGCATGGACTACTTAAACGCTCATTAATGATCTAAACTCATTTTTTGCATGTTAAAACTTGTGTAATTTGATATTCTACACAATCATTGGCAAAATGTGACTTCCAAATCTTTTAAATATTCTGTAGAAATTGAATGTACAAAAACATTTTCTGCAGGAATTCCAAGAATTTTGTATTATTATTATTATTATTAATATTATGAAATTATCAAAGGAATTCAATAAATTAATTACCAAAAAATACAGTAGCATCAACTATGAGAAAAAGTAAATAAAGCAAGAACAGATTACCTCAATATAGTAACTAGATATCAACTTTGTCAGTATAAGAACCAGCCAGAACATTGTGTACCTGACAACATAAGAAAAAATATACCCCCGAAAATCAATATTTCAGCCTGGGTTTATTGGTTCAAAACTAATATGGGATGACAATGAGAAAAACGATTTGCTTACATAAAAAGTGAGAAAGAGCTTTCATGCATTCCTCTTCCCACATAGAGCCGAGGCTGCCATTTTTCAAAATAAGCACTTCAGTTAACCATAAACAAATATACACATAATGAGGTTCACAAGAAGAAATAGCACAGATATTTATATCAATAATGGGAACATTGGAGACACTATGATGTACAAGAAGACGGTAAGTAGTTCAGGATACCTGAGACCACCACATCATAAGCATTACAACTTTATAGTTTGAACTCTCAAGAAACCGTCGCAGGAATGGAAAAAGAAACAGCAAAGCTGCAAGCATATTCGGTGATAAGTATATAACCACTGCCAAAATGAATAGTGAAGGTTGATTCTGTCCACTCCCAACCCAGCCCTTTATAGTCCTTGCTAGTCCAGTAGGATTGTCCCAGGTATAGGCATATGTCACCGGTAAAATGACCACCCATGCAGCAGCAGAAACAACCTTTAAAATATATCTCAGCTTAACTGCAAAAGACATGCTCCTTCTTGCCTTCCAGCTAAGAATTATATCAAGGATAGCTGCAAAGTGATATTATAAAAGCATATAAATGAGTGGATCTATTTTTCTCTTCTAGAAGACTCTATGCATACCCATGCAAAATAACATATCAAAAAAGTACAGCTGCAACAGAAGTAGTAATATGATGAGAAAAACAACAGATGGTATTGGAAGAAATCGAGGAAGTGATTCTTTTTGAAGCAAAAATATTTTTGGATGATTATGTGAATACCAAAAACTGAAGCTGAATACCTTTCTAAACAGCAAATTACACAGAAGGTTGCATCAGAAATAAGAAACAGCAAAAATATAGTATGCATTAGTTTGAAGGATTACCGAAGCATCATTCGGAAAAACAATAATTCATTTTCTTCAAAGGTCTATCATATTGGAAAGATTTTTCTACACATCTCATAAATTCTTTGAAAGCATTTCAAAAGATCCAAGTCTTTGTAATCTCAGCCCCTTTGTCAGAAATACCTATTTACATGAATACCTTCAAGAGTTGGCTCTCTCCTTGATCAACAAGTCATGAGGTCCAAGTCTTCATGTTGACCCGTCAGATTTGGCATGCATTTCATAATTCCTTTCAAAAGCATTTCAAAAGATTTAAGTCTTTGTAAACCCAGCCCCTTTATTAGAAATATCTAGTTATATGAATCCCTTCAAGGGTTCACTCTCTCGTTTAAGAAGTCTTCAGGTCTAAGTCTTCATCTCGACCCGTCACTGCTAAGGCTTGAACCAAAACTTATGGCTCAAGAACTCAGCAGAACTGGCTGAAGCTTTATTCTTTTTATGCTGAGAAGTTCTTAAAGGAAGAACAGAAATAACGACGAAAACAATGTCCAAAACAACTGAAATGAAATGTGTTGGATTCTAGGAGGACAATAATGAGGAGGACAACAGATAGACCACAATCCAAAATAAGGGGATGCTGTAGTTCAAATCCAAATTTTTACTTTGAACATCTAACTCGATAATAAAATTTTGTTGAAATATATAACATATTTCAGAAAACAACAAAATAGCATTATTTCAGACTTTCAGTCAAAACAATAGAAATAGGAACAGTCAAGCACATGCGTTTTGCGCATGGGTTAAGCCCTAGTTGATCCTTGTTTTTCCCAACCATCATGAATCAGATTGGTGAGTAGCCAGGTCCTGGGATGGCTATGGGACACCAGGTCTACCTAAACCAGGTGTCTTGGTCTATATTGGGTGGATTGGCCAAGACCACCAGGAGGATTGGGTCAGCCGCTACCAACGACTTCAGATCTGGTCGGCTTGTACCAATCAGCACTGACCTAGGACCCATGAACAATAGCGTTTGAGGTTCTTTGTTGTTTTCTCACACACAAGCGAGAGAAAGAGATAAAAGGAGGAGATAAGGGGCACGAATGGGAGAGGAAGAGCCATTGATCTGGCAAAACTCCCTCCAATCTAGTCCCTTCTAACACAAAAATCTCTTAATGTACTATCATCTCCTATCCACTTTTCTTTTTTCCACTTAGCATAACATCTGATATGTTGTAGGTTGAACAACCTACAACATCAATTTTTCCAGATGCATATTTTATTTTTCATGAAATTATACTATTTTTTGAATAAAAATAGTTATTAAAAATATAACTATAATTTCATGAAAAATGGCATCTTTGCACTTTAAGTGCACAAATTCTATCACATTAATACTGAAGTAGATCAGCATTTGGCACATCCAGGAGCATCCAAACCGAGCCAAAAGTTTGCATCAGTTTAAAATATTGCAACCAAAATGCCTTTGCGTATGTAAGGAAAAATATATGCAGTCCTATGTGACGTATATGCAAAAGCCCCTAATTAATTTTTGTTATCCAATTCCCTAAATTTTCTAACAAAATTTTATAATTAATAACTATTGAAAAATAAAAAAAATAAATTAGATGGTAAAAAAAATTCACTATGTTTATAATTTAGAAATACGTTTTGATGTAGTTAGCTTGCATTTTGGTAGTTATTCAGATTAATCATATTAAATCATAATTATTATTTAAGTAATTGATTAGACATGGAAAAGTATTTTTAAATAATTTTATAATTTCCAAAAAATAATGCAACTTTTTATGTAACTTGATGGTATGAACAAAGTGTGTGCAGTGGACATGCCCCTCATTCATATCAATTTACAGTTTTTCAAAAGCAAAAAGCTTTGACAAAGTAAAAATAATATTAAAATGATATAGATATGATTTACAAAATGTATGTTTCATTCTTATGATGACATGATCTATATGTGGTGTTTCACTTAAATTTATTGTTATAACCACGAATTGCATAAATTAGAAGTGGTCCATTTAACAGATGAGGTTTTACTTTGCACTTATGGTCCAGCAAAGAAACAGAAAACGATTCCCAAGCATTTTTTGGACAAGATTCAAATCCAGTCTTTCAACAAGACTAGTTAGTCTGGATTTTCAATCTCCTCTGGTGGTATCAATTACTTATAACATTTATTATATGAAACCGTTATGAGACAAGTGTCAGTTACAACGAGGTAATATCAACGTGATCGATAATGAACTACACTATATATCTTCAGCATTTTCTATGGAATACTTGAAGGGCAGCTATCTCAGCACAAATAAAACAAGGAGAAAGAAAAAGAGTGACAGAGAGAGGAAAGATTTAACAGAAAAGAGAGAAAAAAATTTATTCTTTCACTGCATTCCCAACAATAAAGGCAGAACAATCACACCAAAAGAATTCCTGTACCATGTAGATAAGTGTACCTACATGTCCAATATAATATTACAGAATACAGACAATTCTCTGACACTGAAACATCAAGAAATTATCCATATATGATTTTCAAAAACTTGCATATAAGACAATTCTCGTGTAGATTATTGCTCCTGAAATATAATATGTGCCTTTTTAACTCATAAAAAAATATATCATTATAATCATGTCTTAGCATTCAATTAAATATTAGGGAAAATATTCTTCCTAGTTTTAGTCATGACTATATCATAATAATTTTAATAAAATTGTTTTAATGCAAATAATCAATGAATTGGACCTAAAACCCTCCTAACACAATCTAGGTACTTATGTCAATTCACAGATTCCTTGTTGAGCACCTTATATGTACTTCATGGTAATCATGAAGACCCAATAGGTCACGTAATATGTAATCTCCTCTCTCGGACAACGGATGCCAACCACCAAAGTGTCAAGCACTAAAGCAAGTACACATAAATTTCTCAGCTCTAGATTCTTGTCATTATCAAATAAACACTACCAAGCCAAGATGTTTGTATCAACTTTATAATGAATGTGTTTATAGGTTGGCTATTTAAAAGTTGAATATTCTCCACTTCGATGACTGAGAACAGTCACTACCATCATATGGTCACAACCAAGGTTCGTGGTACCAAACGTACCGACGTACCGATCGGCTCCGGTAACGGTACGGTACCGGTGCCGAACCGATACTGTACCGATAGGGCACATTCGGCCTGGTTTCGACCCCATCATCGTTTTTTTTTTTTTTTGGAGTTCTTTCACTTTTGGATTTTTTTTGATGTTTTTATGTTTAGGTTTAAGATTAAAACTAGATGATGCAACTTATTACTTCCAAATGATTCAAATAATGAGATGAAGAACATAAAATATCTTCAAATTAAGATACAAACAGTTACATACATTTAAAGCACTCTCGGATATCTAAAATCGGGTCGAGTGGCGATGCTTCTCGTCAATATCTGGATCATCAGCATAATATGGAGGCAGATCAACCCATCCCTCTAACCAAACGGTATTGTAGTCTTGTATGCTCAATCCTCGAGGAATGTGCGTCGGGTCATAAGAACTCTCGGATCTCTCGCTGAAGCTCTGGCTCTGAGAGGTGTCTTGATAAGGGGCCCATCCGAATATGCCGGCACCAAAATCCGACCCGTAAGACCCTCCGGGCTGCGCAGGATAGTAGCCACCGGAAGATGACTCTAATGCACCATATCCATAGGCTGGCTGAGGCCGCGGATAATAGAAAGACTCGGAACTTGATACATCAATGGATCCGACTCCACATGGGAGGTCATCTGCAGCTGCATCCTGGCCTCCTGAACGACCTCGAGGAGCTCTTCTTCGATATGCAATGGTATCCGACCGGCCTATATCAGACGGCCTACCGTGGTCCGTATCTTATGTAGCATGCGTAAACTGAAAGTGCCGGTCGACTCCACATGGCCTAACGTGCCGCACAAAGTGCTGCACCGGCACTTTGAAAGTGCTGCACAAAGTGGCACTTTGAAAGTGCTGCACAAAGTGGCACTTTTGAAAGTGTCCCAGTGTGGCACTTTTGAAAGTGTCACAGCGCTGGCACTAATTTTAAGCAGCGAACTGGCTCGGTTCGCACCGGTACGAAGCTCAAACCGAACGGTTCCGACCCAATTTGGGTCGGAACCGTTTTATACCCCTGTACTGGACCGGTGCCAGTCGGTACCGGTCCGGTACGGGCTGAACTAACGGTACAGGTTGGTTCAGCAGACCATGGTCACAACACACAATTTGTAACCATCTATTCGGGTCACCCTTAATAACATAGTTACGGAATTTCAGGAAGAAGAAACCAGATTCCCAGTTCTCCCATATGATTTCATAGCAATCGCCTAAGTTCCCTAAACCATATTATATCAAGCCTATACAGAATATATAAACCCACTGCATGGACTAAAAAATAAATCTGCTTATATATGTCATGTGAATGCATCTCACTGGTATTATTTGTGGCTAGAAATCTAATAGTATATACACTTATATGCATGCATGCACATGTGCATACACGCACACACATAAAGGGGGGGAGGCAGGAGAGAAAGAGAGATAGATAGAGAGAGAGAGAGATGTCATGGAAACAAAAATTGGAGTATCTACTTGGACCGCTAAAACTAAATAATGCAGAAAAGCAAGATAGAAAATTACACAAAAGGTGGAAGTCGAAAATTCAGTATATGAAAAATAAAAAAATAAATTGAGAAAATAAGAAAGAAGTCTATGTCTATAGATAATGACAGCCTTACCTTGTCCTAACTTAAGTATAGCTGCAGTTATAAAGATGCTCAAAACTTTCTTGAATACTTCAGAATCAAAAACTGCACTTGGTGAGCCACCATTCCAAGCAAGAATTATCATGACCTGATAAATTAGATCAACAAAATTATTTAGGAAAAAAAAAATCAAGATCTCAGCGGGCAATTCCATTTAGTGAAAGATGTAAACAATATAAAGAAAATGAATAACCTGTAATGATAAGATAAAGAAGCTCCACATTCTATCAAAACTTCGAAAAATATGCCAAAATGAACGAATCTCAACGAAATTGACTTTCCCGATCCATTGATCCCCTTTGATTGGCTTGTTCTCCTACACAAAAAATTTACACATTCATTATATTTTTAAAAATAACTAAAAGGAAAGCAAATTCGAAGGGGACCATTGCTTGGTAGTGGTAAAAGGCTTCAACTAACAAGCATAATGGTGTGGGTTCAACTTAAGGTTTGCCATACCGGTCGGATGTACGGTGAACCTTGGTCCAAATCCTCAGGAAGCCACTTTGTACAAAAGAAAAATGCCAAATATTAAGTCTGCCCCTAGTCCACATCTCTTCGGACCCCCGATTACCGGGATCATGGCTGAGTAATGGCCTTTTTAACTAAAAGGCAAGCAAATTCGACATAGGAGTATATTTTTGCAGAATTTTATATCATGATACCTTGTTAAATAAGAAATCCTGATTCCATCATATGGAATAGGAAACATTGTAAGAAGCCAAGACAAAAGGGATAACACAACACTGATATTGAGAATGGTTATCTAACACAATTGCCTTCCTAAATGCAAATGATCAGAGATCCAGACAGATTTGTTCTTTTTAATGCGTGTTTATGTACATTCGAAACGAAGACTGCAATAATGCAATAAACAAATTATTTTCAACAATAGCAGATTATCCAAAATGTACCAGCTAACAAGCAGAATTAGAACATGCAATGGTTAATAATAATGACCCAAATCTTTTAGATGTCTGATTCAGCTAATTATGCATGGAATAAGGCTACGACTAGGGGGTCTGATCTATCATTTATTATCACATCCAACCCATTACAGTTTTACTAGTTTGTGAGTTAGAAAGCAAAAATTTTGGCTCTATACACTAGATAAGGCCTGATATGTTAGTTTCAAGTGGAAATTGAAACTTAGGAGGGAAAAATTATCTTCTTAAAGACAGAACCTTGTATCTCAAAAATTGTTGTGAAGGACAACCAAGCATAAGTATATTTAGTTGAAAATAAAAGTTATTAAAAATTTTTCCGACAGTATTCAAGTTTTTTGTCAATGACTACTTGATAAGATTTTGCCACAATAAAGAAGCATATTTACTCATTTGTCAGGATTACTGAATGGAATTAATAAAAAGTTGGCATCCTTATAGAACCAGTCACAAGAAGAGGAAATAGTTAAACATTGAAATGGAAGGAATAACTACTGGTAAGTATGGGGAGAATGCAGGTAGGCATCTTCAAATGCATAAATGAAGGGTCTCCACTGAAAAACATGCAGAAAGCACATATATAACGTACAAATATGACATATATATAAAATTATTTAGAAATTTCCAAAATATGGAAAACAGTGTTTTTTCTTCTTAATTTATTAAGTTAAGAAAAGGATCAGACAGAGAGAAGTGACAATGAGATATCCACACTAGGGCTGATTTGAAGAGGCCATAGGAAATATATTACCATGAGGAAGAATAATCAAAAAAAAATTTTAATACTTCAGCTTTTCGCCTCATCTATTTTCTCCACCTCAATATAATTAGGCACAAATCATTATACATTGTAAACAAGAAAATAAAATTAAGACAGAAAAAGCAAATAGAGTTCCAAATGGAATTAGAGGTGGCAAAGGTAGATGGTAGGAATCACGAATAATCCATCTATAAATGGAATTAGTGGTGGCAAGTATGGAAAAGCTTGAAATAATAGCTGAGGTTACCTTAATGCTTTGCATATGAGGATCTAAAAAGTTGACCCTAGAACATAGCCTACCGTACTACCCTGTACTGCCCGGCACGGGGCATACCATACTGTATTGGGAGGAAATTGGTACGAAACTTAACTTTGAGTCGGTACAAGCCCTGTATCGAGATGTACCGGGGTACGTACCGACCCATACCAAAGCATACCGAACTATGTCGAGACGTACCGAGATAAAAATTGAGAAAAATTGTTAAATTGCTATTTCGATACAGGATGCGTACTGAATCGTATCGACTGTGTCGTACCGAACCGTATCGACCATGTCATAGCGAACCAGTAAGGTACTAGGCTTGATGGTTATGTTTATGGTAATAGTTAATTATGATGGCTTGGATATAATGCATAATTTTAGGAAACCAATAACATAACTTTGAGGGGAGAAATAAAGAAGCTTACTCCATTTTTCCCATTAGTTGGATTTCTAGGCTGAAAGAAATCAGCATCATCCTGCATTGGCCAACCCAAGTGAAAACATTCAACTGACCTGCATTTTTATGAAAACAGGTCCTGTAAGATAATGATAATATAGTGAGAACATTTCGCAGATTTTTGCTTTAGTTGTACCAGAAATATTCATTTAAGTCATCATAGTTTCTCCATTGAGAATGTTTAGATTTTTCCAACTTGCTCCTTTCAGCTTCCTGCATTCTGATAGTTACATCAAAATCCACACAAACAAATAATCACAAAATTCAACAGAACAAATCTTAATAGACGATCGGCAGTTCCAACACCTCTTTTATTGTCTTGTATATTGGAGTGACTACTTTTCTTAGAAAGGCTTCCTCATCACCCCCATACGCTGGCTTTATGTTCTCACCAGTCATCGGGCTTACATTCCCAGCTAGCATACCGTACAATTCAAATGCCATCTAGAAAACAAACAAACAAAACTATTTATAGAAAAGAAATTGTGAACTATTAACAGAGGTGGCAGAAACAGTTTACCTTGCAGTCTAGTATAGGAATAAATATTGCATCAATTGAATCTGCTACTCCAGAAACCCCTTGAGGTTGTTTGGATACTGGAAGATCTGATTGCCCAATAAGATCTTCCCAGCAAGGTTTCCACATTAAAAAGTGGGTAGTTGAGTGAGATCAGAAAGCCAAATAAGAGTTTACACAAGCAACTAATTCTAGTTTTCTATGACAATTAACCCAAGTCACAAGGTGACTGTCATATTGTTTGAAGCTGGGATCTAAGTTTCTGTGGAAAAACTCTCCTACTGACACTCTTGGGCAAACATCTTCCGGGCTTCCACCAGAAATGGTAATACTCAGAGGAAAGTTCCTCAGGACATCCAAACAGGCCCTTAAGATCTAAATATCCCCCCTGTTTCAACCAATGCAGTGACTATTGAGGACTGTCTGCTTAATAAAAAGATGATGTAACAAGCTCTAGAACTCAATCATCATCAAGAGAAATTTAAGACTTTAAATTTCCAATTAGGAGACGTAAAGGAACTTTTGGGGTGGGGGCTGTATTCCTGCTACCAGTGGCTTCTGTGGACAGGATGACAGCCAAAAACACCTTAGAGAACCATGAATAAAATTTAAATTTGTCATTTTTAGGTTCCAAATCAATGATTCATATTTTCGGTATTTCCAATGTCTTTAAGAGTCCTTTTTTTATTTTTAAAGTTGATCCAACACTTTCAGTGGATACTTGGAAACCCATGATGCAGGAAATTCCTGCAACTTGGATATATGGCAGGTTTTAATCAACTAAAAAGGAATCAAGGTGAAAAACACCACAAATTTGCTGCATATCCCTACAGAAATTTCCTATAACTATAGTTGTAAAGAATTCATACTCCCCGAACTTTCTCACCTGTTCTATTCTAAATCTCCTAAGCGGGCTAATTTGCCAGCTTAGGAGATCATATATATCTTTTAAGCAGCTGTCACAGAAATGGATTAATTGCCACTTTCTTAGGGGGATTTTGCAAATTAAAACAAGAGTATTCTAGGCACCCCATATAATGATCATGAGTCCTTGACAGACTCGAATTAGGAAGGACTGACCAGCTAGCTATTATACTTACAGGATTGGCCAGCTGAAAGAGCTTGCTATTGGAGCTGCATTTTATGTGGACTAAGAAAACAAGTTCATCAATGTTTGGTTGTTCTTCATCTCCCTTTTATTTTACTCTGTTTCTTCTCTACTCCTTGCCTAATAATCTAAGCTTTTGTGCTGTTCATCTCACTTTTAAAGCATCATTGCTGGCCTCTCCTTTAAGGATTCTTCTCTTTCTTCTTTAATTGTTTCTCTCAACTTATTTTGTGTGTTTAGTCTGAATACAAATACTATATTTTACTAGAATTACAATTTTAGGACATTTTTAAGCCCTACAAAGACTCTAGAATAAATCCAGCTTGAGATTTAACCTAGATCTCATCTAACACTATTGCTTTCTAAAATTTCAACGTGATTTTCTGCTGAAAACCATTTGCTGTGAATTAATTTTTGGTTACAAGTCAGTAATCGATCATTATTGATCATCCGATCAGCCATATATCCCTTTACTCTGGACTCGTGCCTCTGTTTAAAGCCTAAAATAGAAAAAACATACCCTCACAATTTTTTTGTTCTTTCCCATTCCTGTAATAGGACAGAAAGACAAGCTATCAACCTAAACCCTAGTTTGATAGCTCCACCAGTGCTACAGCAGACATTCCCAGAAGTCATGTGCCATAAACTAACATCTATGATGATGTCTCTGCACTCACAGCATCTCTTTTTTAATATCCATGCATGCCATTCAGATTGAAACCTTAAATGATCCTGAGATGATCTATATACATAATCTGCTCTACCAAGATTAGAGTCAAGGTTCAACATTATGGTTAATTTTTTTTTAAAAAAAACTCATTTCGGTTAAAATGGTTTCATTTTGATGGGAAGCAACCAAAACTGACTCCCAAAATTCAGTTTCTGCAGAAACCTACCAGTTTTGGTAGTTTCAATCTATTCCAGACCAAGCAACAGAAACTATCTATGTTATGCTTATTCATTATATTGAAAGTTAGTAACATTCCAAGACCATTCTTCATTGGCTTAGTATTTGACTTGGGTCAACTTCTGGGGTTTGAACCATATTACGTAAAGAAGAGGAGATACTTACTCATGGAAAATAATTTTAATCTCTATGAAGTATTTTATGAATATTTAAGTTAGATTTTTTTATCTTTTTGCTAAACTAGAAAGACTTGGATGTTCAGTTCTAAGAAATTCAATAAAAAGAAATGGTAGCTATTATTGAATACTAGGACCTTCTAGGTCTAAGAGGAAGGAAAGGGGACAAAAGGAGTCTATTATTTGATAGAACCCCTAAAATTGGATCTTAGTTAACAATAACTATTTAGATGAGTTATATCGAAATGTAGTCACCTTCATTCTTTGTAGACTATAAGTTATAAATTGATGCTTGATATATTGCTTATCCTTGTACCAAATCAATTTTAATATATATTTTCCAACTACTATATTTGTATCAAACATGGTATAAAATACTAGACCGAATAGCCCAGTTTGGTGGGTCTTGTACTCTACCGACCATGATCCAGGACAATTTGGCAGTCTTGGTATAAAATGGGGACCAAACTGCCGGGTTTCAACTCTTATCAAGCTAAACCGCTCAGAATCGAGAAGTTCTGGGTGGTTTAGCCCAGCAAGATCTTGGTTCAAGCCCTTACAACACCCCCCCCCCCCCACCCCCACCCCGCGCTCGATAATTGAGGGAGAAAAGGCCACCACACCCTTTACTCCCCCTCTGTTTCACCTATGAGCAATGGGTGAGAGGAGAATCAGAGGAGAAAGCAAGGAGGAGGAGCGGCGGATGAGAGGAGAAAGAGAGAAGTGGAGGAGGAGAGGAAAAGAGTGGATGGGCTAGTAGGGAGGGCTTACAGCTTAAGTCACCAAGATATTTTTGATATTCACTCTTACATTTTTCTTTTTCTACATCCCATAAAAGAGCAAAAATTGAAAAAGTGGAATAGATCTTAGTTAGATCCATATAATTGGATAACTTTTTAATTTTTCTATATCTATTTTTATTTTTTATTATAAATAATTTTTGGATAAAATTTAATAAAAAATAAAGGAACTATTAGTATCATGCTCAAGGCCTCGCATGCTATCTAATGTCTTTTTTCTGAAGCAATTTGATTAATTTTCAATATATTAATTACTTCTCGAATAAAAGCCCAATTTTAAGATAATTCCTCAATTAATTAGGTTATTCGTGCTTAATATGGGCTGGAAAAATATATGTGGTACCTCCTATTGGAGATTAACCATAATTAAACTTTAATTTTTAAGATTTTGTTTAAACTAAATATTTTTTTTAAGAAAAAAAAGTAAAGCATCGCTAATTTTTCAAAAATTCATGAAATTTCAGTAGCATATAAAGATATTTCTGACGTGCTTTTAAGAGAATGTATCATACTTTACCAATAGTTATGCATTTTATACATTTTTTTGCAAATTTAATATAAAATATTAATCCAACAAAATTTTTTGAAAATTTAAAAAGTCATATAAATTTTGTTCAAAGTAATTTTTGAGGCAATTAGCAATTTTTAAGAATTTTTGAAAATTATTCTAAATTTTAATAGGCTAAAATATACCCTTTGCACTTTGCATGAAATTGCAAATACCCTCTGCAAGTCGAATTTCTGCAACATTAACCCTACATTTTTCACATTATTGCAATGTGGTCCACCCTCCTCCTAATTCGGGTCAAGGCTCACCGAAGGTGCCTCTGTTAGTTGCATGGAGGAAGTTGGGGACCTTTTGTTTAAAGAAGGAAATCTGATTTAGACCAAGATCCCAAGAGCCAAAACATCCACCTAGCAAAAAAAAGAAAAATATTCAAAAATTCAAAGGTTAGGGCTTATCTCTAAGAACGAATGCCAAGCTAGTGGCAACCTTCGCCCCTCTCTGAGCAGCCTACGGTTTTACGCTGGCGGCTCCCATGATGACACCACCACCATAACCTTCTCCTCCTCCATTGTCACTGTCTCTACAGTGGCGATGGGTTCCTCAACCTCGCTAGAGAACTAATGGTTGAAATTGAACCGATCATGACATAGCCGAGAATGCAATATAGCACCTCCACCCATCCGGCTAAGTTGGTGTTGCACAACCCTACGCCATTTAGGCAGTTCATCTAGCCCATCAACATCCGAGTTGCAGCCACCGCCGCGTGCCGCCTGCCGACATCACGAAAGTTAGCCAAGATGCTTGGGAGGATGAGGTCACTTGCCTCGTTTGTCTAAAAGGTGCCATAACTGTGGCAGTTGATATCAAACGACGGGGAGAGGGTGGAGCATGCCGTCACCAAGCAAAGGAGGGTTGAAGTATACTATCTCTGCCGAAGAAATAGCAAGCTCGTGGGGGATGTAATGGAGTTTGGGCCCACTGCAAATGTAGGAGCCATGGGCAAGGTTACAGGGGATGCAACAGGGGCTTGGTTGATAGGACATTGTGGGGATCAAAGGAGGGGTAGTGGTTGAGCACTGGGTCAATGAACTGGTTGATGAAGTCCTCTAGGGCATTGCACAAGGTCACAAGAGGGACAATCGCATGGCCACACCAATTGTGACCGCTTGGCTAGAGGCAATGGAGGCGAAGAGCTTCTCTCTGTGACTCCCCACCTCCGCCCGATTTCCATGTCCACTTTCAATGCTCTTGGACTCTTACCTCACCTTCTAAAGCTCCACTTCTCTTCCCCTTGAAGGGCGTAGAGCTGGGCAACACCAACTTAACCCGAAAAAGAGGGGGATTTCTCCCAACGAGACTTGAAGACAATGGTGTCGTAGCCGAAAGCACGGAGGGCATTGCTGAATCAAGGAAAAAATCCTCTTTCAATCAAGGCAAAAATAGTCGAATAAGTTGAAGCGGTCCCTATTGCAATCCCCGAAGGTGCTGAAGTAGCCGTAATGTGTTGGCGCCTGGCGGTTATTTTGGCATGTGGATTAAACTGAGTTCACGTCAACCAACTTCCTCCATGCCAGCTGCCACCAGTGCACCTCTGGTGGGCCATGATCTAAATTGGGAGGGTGGACCACATTGCAACAATGTGAAAAATGTAGACATTGCAGCAATTCGATAAGAACAGGGTATTTGCAATTCCATAGAAAATGCAAAGAAGCATTTTTTAGCCTTTAACTTAAAAACTTTAATCTATAAAAAACCATGGATAATTGTAGATGCACAATAATAATTGATGCAAACTTTTTCTAGGGTTGATGATGACTAGTTTTAAGAGTTTCAAGATTAGGCAGTCAACAATGAATCTATAGAATAGAATATCAGATGGTGGCACGACAAGGTAGTAAGTGGCAATAGAATATCAGTGCAACTGATGTCCCTCCAAGTGGAGAGGGTCGAGTAACCAAATTGAAGCAACACTTGGCTGATGGATACCTCAATGTTATGGCTTGCAAGAAATGTCCTCAGGAGGCCTATCAACTTTTTAGACGGGCTCTTCGAGACTTCAAGAAAGGGAAGAGAACCACTAGAAAAACAGGGCGAGTTAGATAAGAAGATGGCAGGACCATGGCTCGCCGAACCATGCCGAATCAACCAATTCGTCACGTACTGCACTTGACAATCGAATACCAGCACGGTTTGATATCTTTGGTTCGGTTTATTAAAGCCTCACTTGGTCACCTACATTCGATATCTTAGCAGCTTCGCCCTTCCCCCTCCCTTGAAACCCTAAAGCCTCTGTCCTCAGTAGATCGACGATGACATCGAACAATGATGTCGTTGCTGCCAACAAGGTCCCCATGTAAGTCCCTCTCTCTCCACAACTACTCCCCCTCTCTCTCTCCCTCCCCCCCTCTCTCTCTCTCCCTCTCTCTCCTCCTGGACGAGATTGATGGCATGTCCCTCTTGATCTCTCTCGGCCTCTCTAATCCTCCCCCTCCCTCTCTTATCTCCCTCCTTCCTCTCCCTCTCTCTCCCTCTCTTTTTTCCTCTCTCCTCCCCCTCCATCTCCGACTCTCCCTATTTTGATACACCCCAAAACGGCATGGTACAAACATGCATCCTATTGAATAGGTCGTGAACTTGTATGCCCTCCAATACTAGTTCAACGAACCTGGGGCAGGACTACTTTCCCATTACTCCAAGGATCCAACAAATTACAAGGTCTCCAACTTTGATGACATGGAAGCCCAAATTCAGGCTACCATCCGGGCCAGTAGAGAGAAGCAATATTGACTACATCCTCAACTTGATGGAGGAGGTTATCAACAGCATAAAGAAGCAGCATATCACGCAAGTGGTGATTGGTAATGATGCATAATATAAGAGGGCTGGTGAGCTATTGATGATAAGAAGGCCATGTATTTTTTGGACCCCATATGCCACCCGCTGCATTAATCTTATTTTTTAGGACATTGGTAGATTTCAAAAAGTGAAGTAGACAAGGTTTTAAATCCCGTGAGACAGGACTGTCCCAATTTTTCAATGAAACGAGACGTGCAGCCGTCCCACCCCATCCTAACAATAAGGATAAGGGACATCCTAAAATATGTCGATCGGGATATTGGGAATAGTCCCGTCCGAACACTTAGGATGGTACCCCATCTCGGTGTCCTACGAGATGTCCCACTAGGGCTTGAGTCCTTCGAAGCAGATATTGGAGACAACCCAGGCCATCACCAAATTTGTGTATAATCACACATGGGTGCTAGCACTAGTGAAAATGTATACCGGGGCAAATATACTGAAATAAGGTGTTATCCGCTTCATCATAACCTACATTGCCCTCAACAACTAGATCGTGTTCCTCAACAAGGAGTGGATGCAGCGCCAATATGCACGTGAGGGCATGGATGGGCATCATGCAAAGGAGATAGTTACATGCTAGCAATTCTAGAAACAAGCTAAGGAAATAGTTGGCCATTACACCACTTTATCGAGTACTTAAGGCTATTGACAATGCAAAATACCCCTAGATGGGCTTCCTCTACCCCATGATGATGTCGCGAAGGAAGAGATCAGATAGGCTAGTCCAATGCATGCTGATGATTACAACAACATCATTTAGGATAGATTGGATGCTCAGATGGCCAAGGACTTGTGTCCAGCTGGTAAGCCAATATTACTTAATAAGTGTTACTAATATAATTCCAATCAAATTGAATACAACTATTGGCAGCTTACTACCTCAAATCAAAGTACATCTATATGGTCCCTAGGATGGACATTGCCGAGGGGCTCCTGGGTGCGTTGAGGAATGTTATCTATAAGACGGAGGATGATGCATTGATCACTACTTGAACGATAGAAGCGGTAAGCATTACTTAGATGTTAGTCACCTATGATAATATATCTTTGATTTACGAATTCTGCATTATAATACCTTGACTTATGTACAACATGGACAAAGAATAGAAGGAAGGCAATTCTACAATCTCAGAGAGCGGTGCACTTGCTAATAAAGGAGAAATTTGTCCAGGTACTATTCTATAATAGATCCTGTTCACCTAATGTATCAATGCAATGGCAAAGTTTGTATTTATGTTTGCAGCTCAATGGTGGTTTCACTATGGTGAGATAGCCACACACTTAAGAAAATGTGCAACTAGTCTCGGATAATGAGTGCAAGCGCAAGTAGTTCACATTTGCAGTGATCCAAGGCAAGCAAAGAAACCATTGACTGAGAAGAGACTAAATGCACTGGTTTATGTGCACGTTTGATTGAGGTTGAGATGTCTTCAACAAGACCTCAATCTAAATTCTAAAGTATTAGGACCCATTCTACAATAATTTTAATATGACCAGAAGGATAATATGATAGGTTAGCCCAAAGGCCAACAAGCTCAGTTGGAGCTTGATGAGCCAGGATGACCCATCAATACATGTACATGATGATCAGCTAGTCTCATAGCTGAGCAAGCTAAGTCGAATGCAAATAACTGGGCAAATCAATACATGCCACATCTACAGCTAGCCAATGCCTAGTAGCAGCTACTGCAAAGTTCAGGAAGTTGATTTGAAGTATTAGGACCCACTCTAAAATGACTTTGTATGTGCCGAGAAGGACCATATGATAGATTGGCTCGAAGGCTAGCAAACCCGACCAGAGCCTGATGAGCCAAGATCACCCCCTTGGCTACCCAGTCTCATAGCCAAGCAAATGGGGTGAATGCAAAGAACTGAGGTTGCAAAAGCAAATGGATTAAGGATGCCTTCAAATGTCATACCATTTTTCATCCAAGAGGTACAATATCGGCATGGTACCAGCACCAATGGTATGTATCCATAGTTCCATACTAACAATTTCAAAAAATTCAAAAACCATTGGTGTCAATTAGTATGGTCGGTACAACACCACTAGTATGGACCTGTACGACCTTTATGTGTTGTTACAGTTGTTTTAGGTGTCCTAGCACCTATATCGATGCTGATTTCATGCTGGAATGGTATGGTACCAGTCGCACCATCGCATTCTAGTAATTTTTTAATCACACTAGCAAGTAAGAGACAACTGGGGTATACCAAGCACTGGGATAAACCTAGGAAAACCCAAACAAGACCTCTAACACCTCAAAAGGGAATTGAGTTTTTTTACTAACACGGACAAAATTGTAATATTTTTTGAATTTTACAATAATTATGAAATCCAAGAAAATAAAGAGAAATACTAGAAACTAGTTCTAGCTAGAAGCTTGAACTAAAAAATTATGAAAGCTAATTTAAACCTAGAATAACTAGAAGATCTAGAAAAGATTCTAACCAAATCGTCAGATTCTTGCTAACCAAATTGTCAGATTCTTACTAACCAAATCATCGATTGGACCAAAGTCCCACCAGTAGACACTCGAGCTTCCTAAGTCTCCACTGACATTGAACCAATTTGCATAAGGCCTTTGGAGTCCCACCAAAAGAAGGATTTCGAGTTGTACAAAGGTTTCTAAGTTTCACATTATAGTGAGGTGGAGTGACACCACCAATAACTCAGAAGAGCTTCAAAAAACTCTAAGTCAATTTTACAATCATAAACAAGTATATGGGGTATTTATAGTATTCGATGTCCTATTGACAAAGACGTGAAATATCCTAGAACTTGACTAGGACTCGAGACACAACCAAAAGAAGGCTTCCAAAAACAAATCCATGCTTCTAGATGCTAAAAAGTATCGTCAACAATATATGTGATGCCAATCCTAACTAGGCTTCGAACCAAACCAAGCCATGCCCCTGCCTGAGCCCGACCCAAAATTTTTTCAAGCTTCAAGCCAAGCTTAGGGCTGAAGATTTTTCAAAATCCCATCTTGAGCCTAAGCCAAGCCTAAGCCAAGCCTGAGCCCAAGCCCAGCTCGAAACCCAATCAGACCGTAATAGAGTAGAATCCAACCCCTCGGTGAATCCCCTGCCCCACCCCCCCACCCCCAACAATCCCAATCCTAACCCTAGCTCCTCCGATCCCCAAAACCCCTCGCCCCTCCTCACCAACACCTTGATCCTTGACTCCAAACCTTCCAAATTAGCCAACGACAACTCGATCCCCTCCTTCCCGTGGTAGTTGGAGCTCAAATCGGAGGGCAAAGAAGCCCATTCCATTGCCGCTGCTAGAGGATTCGACACTGACACCTGCACTGCAAAAGTGGTATTAACCAGCAAAGACGGCATGCATGTACTACTATGGGAGCTCCCTAGCAGCCCCAGTTATTCCATACTGAACTAGCACATTGGCGATCCTTGAAAACACGACGGTCGCCGCTATGACATCGAAGGCGGACTATATGCCCTTGAGCCCCTTCTAGGAAATCCATGACAGGGATGATAAGGAGGGAGAGGACGAAGAGGGTGAGGCCAACATTGACGTAGGGAGGCATCATTCTTATGGGCCCACCCAATGAAGACGAGGACGCCAGCCAGGAAGTTGGCCACATAGAAGTGTGGTCGATCGACAACAATGCACGGGTATAGGTAGCTAAAGTAATCCATAGCAGTGATAAAGGCATCCATGGAGGTAGGAATCCAACACCTAGGGTGAAGTAGGTCAGGGATGCTAGGTGGAAGGCATCCTTTGGGTAGAGGCGACGATCTACTCGTCAACGCTGTCGTGCGATGGTGGCAACGTGTAGACTATCATAGGCGTCGATACCATGGACTTTGATAGTTCGAATCGGACCTTAGGCTAGGTTTGGGCTTGGTTTCATGGTGGCTTCAGGCATAATTCTAGACTCGACCTTCGAGTATGATCTAGGCTCGAGCTTCTGCCAAGCTCGAACCTAGCCAAGCAACAAACTGAGCCTGGCCCCAAGTTTTCTCCGAACACTATCTTTAGGCCCAAACCAAACTGCCTTAGGCCTAGCCCGTGACCTGATGCGAAGCCGGCCCAGGCCCACTTCAGACCCAAAACCTAACTATTGTCCAATGCAAGATTAGTGAAACGATACCGGAAGATGTACCAGTTGTCAAAGGGTATGGTATGGTACAGTTCCATGCTGTGCCGACTCTTAGCGTACTAACAAAGAGGAGCTGAAGAGGGAAAAAGAGAGGGAGAAAGAAAGAGAGGAACAAAGAGGGAGGGAAGGAGAGGGAGAGGGTGGAAGGGAGGGAGAGGGAGAGGGAGGAGGGGGGAGAGAGAGGCCGAGAGAGGGAGGGGGAGACGGCTTTCGAGCCCCCTCTCCTCCGGAGGCAACGTAATAGAAGAGAAGAAAAGAGAGAGGGCGGAGGGAAGGAGACAGAGAGGAGGAAAGGAGGGAGAGAGAGGGAGAGGGAGGCTAAGAGAGAGGGCTTCGGCTTTCAAGCCCCCTCTCCTCCAACGCTGCATAACATAGGCAGAGCCCCTTTTTCGAAATGGAACAGGATCTCCATCCACTTTATTTTAAAAAAAAAAATTAAGGGAAGTCAGCAAAAAAAATTCAAAAAAAAAGGGATGAAGCCCCTATTCCATTGCAAAATAGAGGCTTCGCCCCTATTATGGAGTGCCAAAGGAGAGGGAGCTCAAAAGACCTCTCCCTCCCTCCCTCTCCCTCTGTCTTCCTCCCTCTCTCTCTTTTTCTCTTTCCTTCTCCCTCTCCCCCTCCCTTGCTGGTGTCTCGAACTGTGTCAGTCCACTCCCGGTATGGCTCGGTACACCCCAAACCAGGCGGCTTGGGTTGGTCCAACAAACCATGGTCTAATGACTCTCAAATTGACCAGGACTCTGATAACTTGCTGATGGAAAATTTTCGCCATCCAGAACCATCCAATGGGTTTTTTGCCATCGGATAACAAACTCGAACCGCACAGATACAATTTCTGTAACTCTCAACTAACCTCTGATTGATACAATTCAAATTCTGATGGAAAGCTTACTCCATGCTGAACTGGTTAGAAGTAGTCCCATCCTGAAATTCTTCCTAAGCTATTTTAGCTGAATCTTCACAATTGTTGGTACTTGGTACTGACAACACATCCTAACAAATGCAAAAGTTTGAGCTCTTTGAGCACCGGAGTCAAGTGCCACTACATGTTCATGCTTAATCCCTTAATTTAAGGCTCCTTGATGTTGCCCATGATGCATTTGTGCTGCTCCTTTGCCCCTAGCATGAATATTGAGGCAAGCATATTTCCGGCCTACATCGCTACCAAGCATGGTTTTAAGTGCCAAATCATACTAGTCTCATTAGAACAGGAAGAACACCAGGCACTAAATTGGCATGACATTTAAGTCATTTTTCTAACTTCATACCTAAAGATGGTTTTTAAGTCCTTTCCTTTATTTATTTTTTGGTTTTCAGCATGGCTCTGCATGTGTTATCATAGCATAGCATGTCACAGCACATATCACACAGCCAATGTTGACAAGAGTACAAATGTCTGAAATTTCATTTCAAACCTAATATTGTCTTCTAAATTCACCAGCTCATGTATAGGCCATATGGGACAAGTTAATTCTGAATTTATTTGATGCCAGTAATTCTATGAGTAGGAGTCTCGATCCTAATAGCACATCCAAGGAGAAACAACAAGAGTTGATTTTTCAAAACTCACTTGAAGGATAGGCCAGAAGCCCCAGAATCGAACTCAAAGAAAATAAAAATATGCAAGTTGTAGCTCCAAATTAGACAGAAATAATCATTAGAAAACCTAATGAAGCAAAAAATACCACAGGAAAAATCCATTCTGTTCTTTATTGAGAAAACAGAGAGCCTAAATGCAATCATATAACCATGTGTGGATTCTTTTAGAAAGATACTGCAATCAATGAGGGGAAAATAACAAGATATAATTTCTCCCTCCTTTCTGGATTTTATTCAGCAAAAAACCTTTGAATCTGTGCTTGACTTCCTGCACTATGAAACTAGTTGTGAACATATAATGCAATATCATTTCATATTGGTGTAAAATGAATCTGCTACACCTTATACTGTACAAGACTAAAACAGATATTTTTCATAGTCAAAAACATGGAAGTACAATAAAGAGTCCATCTGATCTGTTACTTCATGAAGATACTGTGGATAACTGTGGCTACACTTGATATTTGTGATTCTCCAATTTTATGCTAATATAAGAAAAGCAAATAAGTGCCATACATTAACTGAAGTACAGAAGCAATTGACACCAGCAGGTAAATTAAAATTATTCAAGATAGAAGATATATAACAGCAATCATGATCCTAAAATCAATAGACTGACAAATATCATTTTGTGTTAATCAGGAACATGGGGAGACTCTGTATGGAAATGAAGTAGTAAGATCTATATTGCTTGACAACATACATGATGATAGATGTAGCAAAGGCATTCAGGCATAAATCGCAAATTTGCAGCTTCTCCCCATATAAGCAGGTAGAGGCCCATATATAGCAGCTTGCGCTGTTGCACTTCCTGCTGAATTGTGGGCAACCTGGATTTCAAGGGAAAAAACTATCAAAAAATGAGGAAAAAATGATGCAAAATTTTCAATTTGTAAAGCACATTTAAGAAAACAAGGTCAAAGAAAGAATGTGTATTAAGAACTAAACAATGATAAATGGACAAAAAAAATAAAAAGGAAAAAAAACATGGCAAATATCATGGTGAGTAAAACCCCATAATCCTCACCAGAGACTACTCTTGCGACCCAAGTATTTGCACCACTTCCTGTAGTTCTTGAATAGTTTCTTCATGACATCATTTAATGCACGTTCATCCAACTTTACACACAATACAACAAGTTCGTTCATCACCATGGGAAAATGAAGAACGACGATGATTTAAACTTATAGTGAAAATGACATAAAAAACAAATAAAACCTTGGGTTGTTGGTCAGGCTTTGGGAATTGACGAATGTGGACATTTGCAAGTAACAAGATCAAATGTTCCCTCTGATTAGCAACATTATCCTTCTGCGAATCCAGAAAATGCAAAATGTATCCAAAAACTTACTAAATGAGGAACAATACAAGAAGGGCACACTTCATCCACAGTGAATATAAAAACAATCAGCATGCAAAAGCATAAGAGTGATCATTTCTTGTCAATTTATTTACCTGAAACCCAAACATAGCTTGTAGCCAGTCAAGGAGGTCTTCATCAACCTTCCTCTTATGATCCTTAGGCCATGGTAGGCCCCTTGTGTTGCGAAGAGCATTAACAGCAGCTTGAATCTGCAGAAGTCAGCAAAAAATGTCAGAGAATCCTTTCACGAGGATTTCCACAAACCAGGAATTTCATTCAGCTCAAAGGTTGGAAAGAAAACCTCAGGATATCGCATGATAGCCTGATTTGCACTGTCAGGATCAAGTGGCAGAATATTGTATGGACCACAAAACTTTGCCTTTTCCTCAACCTTATTGTGAGCTTCCAAAATCTATACTAAGAAAAAAGTCAGTGCAAAGCCACTAAACCATGCCCCAATGCCAAATGTGTTGAAGAAACAGATCAAAACTTGGAAATAAAAAGAAACATATTTAATATAGTAAGTAATTAAGT
Source organism: Phoenix dactylifera (assembly GCF_009389715.1). Lineage (NCBI taxonomy): Eukaryota > Viridiplantae > Streptophyta > Magnoliopsida > Arecales > Arecaceae > Phoenix > Phoenix dactylifera. Next base: position 1,479,864 of record NW_024067681.1, on the reverse strand, counting down.
CAACAAAAAGATATCAGACAAACAAACTGAGCAATTAATTATCCGCATGTAGAAAGAGCCAATTATTTGAATGGAAAAACAACGAGATTACCTCATGATCAACTTCAACAGATTGTGTCAAATTGACAGCTTTTAAAACCTCAAATAAGACATTAGCAGTTTGGTATGCTTTGGTAAGTCGGGCACTGAATAAAACAAAAAATGAATAAAGTGGCAACTAAAAAAATATATACCAGAGCAAAGCAGTCACCCACTATGAATGTTATAGAGCTTACCGATCAGCTTTATCAGCAGCATTTTGGAGTGCTTGGATATATTTTTTGTAGTACTGTTGATAGAAGCTCTGCATTTCTCGTGCATCACTCTTTTTAACCCTTCCCATTCGTGTGGGATCATTCTCCTAAACAAATCACATTATGGTTACAAATAAACATAATCACCCAGATGTTTAAAGTCCTTATATATCTCCAGTATTTTGATACATAAAATTTTCTATTCTTTAACAAGAAAATAGCACAATATGCTTTGTAATAAAAATATATGATCAAGACAGGACAAATTATGCAATAGAAATAAGTAATATGCCAACTATACAAAACATTGAACTGGAATCACATGTATTACCCAGTAAATGACATCAGTGGTTCAACATTAATAATACCAGATAGATTGAGAGATATATTGGCCAATACAGTAAAGATCACTCTTTTGTTTCTTCGATTATCATAAATCAAACAAGGTCGATCTGCCATCTTTTTTTTGCTTAAACACAAATTACATCATTCATGTGAATCACTCAATACAAATCAAGTAACGTGCCATCCATACAACACAGAAAACTGAAATCACAAGTATTACCCAAAATACAACATCAGGGATTCTCCAAAATTGATAATACCAGATAGATTAGGAGGCATATTATTAATGTAAGAAATGGCATTTCTTAGGCAGTATAACTTTAGTGCCCATAATTTGTCAACACTGAACAATATGAAAAGATAGATTCGTACCATGCATCCTTTACCATCAAATATCCACATTTCCATCACCTTCAATACTTTGACCAACAATACTTGATGTGGTCTAAATCTAATATGCCCATCACGGGTCGACACATGGTGAGCATTTTGAAAAGATTTAAATTTGAAAAATATGAATCCTTGGTGGGGTCCAAACAATGAAGAGATTACAGAAGATTTGAATCATGATAGGGAAGTTACAACAATCTCTTGATTTTTGCCTCCAAATCATAAAGGATCAACACTCCCTCCTTTATATAAGGCCAAGAGACTCCAAAAGGGGGAGGAGAGAGAGGAACGACTAGAGGCTCCTAAGGAGAGGCTTTCAAGCTCGCATGGCAAGAGGCTCCCACGGAGGGGCTTTCAAGCTCTCATAGCTAACTCTGTGCCCGACTCCTCTTCCACGGCTGTCCCCGCATGCTATCTTCTCTCCAGACGGGATGCATGTCTTTGGAGACTGGGGTGAATATCCTTGGAGGCTGCCCTTCTATGCCAACCAAGATTGAAGCACCGTGCATACAGGACCCACGTCCTTAAATATTAGGATGCGAGCCATTGGAGATTGGGATGCGCGACCGCCAACAAGAGCCATGCCGAGCTCCCATTCCGCGCATCCTTGGAGACGTGATGCAAATACCTAAAGATCGAGATGCGCATGCACCGGCCAGAGGTATGCCGAGCTCCTAGGCCACACTTACATGCCAAGCACTCTAGGCCGAGTACTCCAATCTAGGCACTCAAAGTCTAACAATCCAGGGAGATCACTATATTCTGATGCTTTTCGTTATATTTTCTCTTGCTATTTCATGCTACTATTCCAAAGCACTACCTGCCTTAAACATCGGAGGAAGTCCGACTGGAGCCACCCCAGTGTGCCTTTATCTTCTCTTTGTGTGCAGATCCGCAACTCTCCACTGCAGTTGGCGCTCCGTCTTCCACCACCGTGAACCGAGCAAGTTGATCTGCACCCTCCATGCCTCCAAATCATTAGAACTTGGTTGGGAAGGATTTGGGAATCAATAGATTAGCACTAAAAAAAGGGCTTGAACCTTCGAACTTGTAGGAAATGAGAGCACATCCCACTTTCTTTCTTTGCCAGATCCGAGTGCCTTCGGCAACGATCTTGCCAGTCAGATGTGCCCCACTACGACCACCGTCGAAGACACTGTCAACCGTAACAGATTAGGCGAGCCATTTAATAACCCCGCGGAGGAAATACTACCGTTTGTCGGACGAGTTATTCAACAGTCCCAATTTGCAAGCCTTCGCGGCTACAAAGTTTCCGAGGAAGCCTCCACGAGGGCCTATACCTCTATTTTACTCACCCACGAGCCAAAGACTTAGCGAGATAACCGATCTTTTTCAAATCGGGACGGCCTAAGTGTAGATACTGACCCTTGAGCCGAAGAGTTGGCAAGCTAACCAACCTCCCTAGGTTAAGACAACTCAAGTGGAGATACCGGCCCTCGAGTCGAAATTTTGGCGAGCTAATCAACCTCCCCAGTTTAGGATGGCCCAACTGGAATTACCGGCTCTCGAGCCAAAGATTTGACAAGCTAACCGATCTCTCTAGATCGAGACGACCCAAGTGGAGATACCAACTACCGAGCCAAAGACTTAGCGAGCTAATCGACCTCCCCAGGTCGAGATGGCCCAAGTTGAGATACCAACCCTCAAGCTAAAAACTTGGCATACTAACCGACCTCTTCAAATCAGGATAGGGCCAGAACTAGGTAGTTTAGGCTCATATCAAGCTGTACAACCCCGAATCGAGCTGAACCGCCCGGTTTAGCTCAGTTCAAGGTGGTTTGGTCCCCTCACCCCGTTAAATGACTAAGAGAGAGGTAGAGAAGACCTCCCATGTGTCCTCTACCTTACCTCTGCTATGTTTTTTCAACCCCAACAAAAAAACATCGAAGGGTTGATTTCACGGATTTCAGCTTAGATCCAACCCTAGAATAGGTAAAGGGCCTTCCACTCTTTCCTATCTTCTCTTTTCTTTTTTCATGCTAAAAATTAGCATAAGAGAAGATTATGCCAAAATTTTTGATTTTGGCATGATTTTATTTTGGCATGATCTCATGATATGTTATATCTATCAATGATGTACACAAGCAGCCAAAATCATAACTTTTCATTAAGATTACAAATTTTTAGATTAAAGCTATCATTTTTGGAATAAAAATAATAATAAATAAAATAATGATCAAAAAATTTCTGTAAAATACTATCATGTTTGAGGTATGCATCCTACTTTCTATCTAAATTTGGTAGCAGTATATTTAAATTTGCGTGTGATCATGCGTGCAGAGGCCTAGATTCAAATTTAAATAAAATTTAAAAATATGTGATTATCTGTACATACCCATGGCCTAAGAAAAATATACATAGCATCCCTGATAGGGTGCTATACTGATCCCAAAAAAAATTAATTTTTTGGATATTTTATACTCAAAAAATATATTTTAAATAAAAATTATTCATAAATATCTAAATTATATAAAAATAGAACAAAATAGTATTATATATGGATAATTCAGAAGTATTTTCTAAGGTGAAAATTTTTTAAATAATTAATTAAATGATGATCAATTGAGATAGAAATATATGTAGCATCCTTGATAGAGTTCTACACTAATTTGAATTAAAACTAATTTTCTAGATATTTTATAATTAAATATCAATTTATGATATAAAAATTAATTAAAAATATTCAATTAACTATAAAATTTATTTAAAAATGTATTATTTATGGCAAGGTATGCCAAAGCGGGCCAAACCGCCCGGTTCATCCCATACTGAACTGAACCGGTGGGGAACGGGTTTGGGCCTCCACCTCTTTAAAAGGCTTAAATCTTGATCTATTGAATTGAGTAAACCACCTGGTTCGCTCCATACCGAATCGGTAGCCTATTGGAACAGGTCCCGATACCGATTCGACTAACCTTGATTCATAGATACTGTAGAAGTATTTTCTAAACTAATTTGGTATTTTACTATGATGTAATTTTACTAATTTGAAATAATTACTTAATTTCAATTGATTAAAATGCATGATGTATTTGTTAAACTTGAAAGAATAGATTTAGGAAGAATGGAACCATAGCATGAAATTTGTTGAGATCATGGGATCATGCTTTCAACCGGCACCATTAGAGGTGCAAGTTGTGACACGGAGTACAAGGGAGGAGTGACAAGGTTGAAGCCAATGTTGGCTAAACCAACTCGAACCGGGCGGTTTCGCCCGTTTCGAACTGTACAGTGGCTCACCGGTACAGTTTCGGCTTTGAAAACGAGACACGTTCCTGAAGCCGGAGAAGAAGGAAAGAGAGCGAACGGGGTAGGGAGAGGGAGAAGAAGAGGACGCCGGCGGAGGCCGTGAGGAGGCCGACGTCGGAGAAGAAAGGCCGCTTAAGGCCCCATTTGGGGGATCTTTTGGAGGACTAAAAAGCACTTTTTGGCTTTTCAAAAGTACTTTTAGATGAAAAAGGGATGTTTGGTAAAAATTTTGAAAAGCTATTTTAACTTTTACAGAAAGCTAAAAACAGCTTTTTGGAAGAAGCTCAATGGAGCTTTTCAAAAAAGCACTTTTAGGCCCGGTCGAAAAGCTCTTTTTTTACCAAAATATCCTGATAAAATATAAAAATTACACAAAATATTTCTTTAATAATTGTTTAACCAATTTTATCACCTAGCTAGAAAATTTGTTATATTATGAAATATTAATTTACGCTAATAATTATAATATTTTATATCTTTATTATTGTACTATACTATAAATATAATATTCTATTGCATTATATCATAATATATTGATATGTTACGTTAAATAATTTAATATTATATTAAATTATTATGCTATAGTATACAAATATTATATTACTATATTATAATAATATTTTATTACATTTCAGTAATATTATACTATATCATGTATTTTTGTATTAATACATATTATATTTTATTATACTCTGTTGTATAATACTATGCAATTTCTTTTATGGTCATTTTGTCGTACCAAAAGTACTTTCTCAGTTTGTTTACCAAACACATATTAAAGTGGCACAGCACTTTAGAAATGTAGTTACCAAACAGCAAACAGCTTTTTATAAAAGCTCTACTTCCAAAAGCACTACTGCCAACAGCTCTCCCAAATGGGGCCTGAGCAGCCGACCCCTATTTCGAACCGCTGGCCTCCGTCGGGCTCTGTCGGGCTTCGTCGGCCCTTCGCCGGCATTCCACCCTCCCCCGCTCTCTCTTTTCCTCTCTTGTTTTCCCTCTCCTCCATCTATTCCACTGTGTCGGTACAGGCCCAGCGCGGCAAAATGCGGGCCCATACCAAGCCATTCCACCGAAGAACCGATACGAAGTCTGGTACCAGTTTCTTCGACCTTGGTTGAAGCAGCATGTGGCTAGTGGTTACCCCAAATTTCTAATACTGGAAATACCCTTAGAAAGTCCACCAGTAATAAAAAGGCACTTTACTAATTTCAAGATGGCCAAACAAAATTATGGTAAGAAAAGGATAGAGGTCAGACCAAGGTCGGAGGAACCGATACCGGGCAACAAACAGATTTTCCGACGGCACGAGCCAATACAGCTCGTGCCAAGCCTGTACCGACGAGTGAGGGCACGGTACCATAGGAGAGAGGAAAAGAGAGAGAAGGAAAGAGGGAGGAAAGCGGACACCGATGGAGGGCCGACGGAGACCACGAGCCATGGCCTCCGCCAGCCCTCCCGACCCTCTGCTCGCTCTCTCTTTCCTTCTCCTCTTGCTCCGACAACGGATCTCGTTTTCGTTGTCAAAACCATACCGGTGAGCCACCGGTACGGCTTGGATCGGCCGAAACCGCCCGATTTGGTACGATTCCGCCGACCTTGGGTTAAACACCGAGAAGAAAAGCCACCATACCCTTTGAGGGATCTAAAAACCTATGAAACATCCATTCCGAATGATGAGGCATAGATTTTTGGTTGCCATCTAGAAGAGCCTGAATGATCAGCGGCAAAGAGAGCAACTTGCTAGGCATACAACTCAGTTTGGGCTCTCATAATATGAGTCAAGCTCTAGTTCTGGATCTGCTAGGGTAGATCTAGGCTATAGAAGGACATCTTCAGTCAAAAAGGGCAGTAAAAAGACGAAGAAGTCCAAGGAGATACCCGCACAGGCTATTCATGATGTATATCTACATGCCTTTCCCAACAGAGATTCCAAGCAACAAAAATTTGACACCATGCAAGTGAATGATAAGAAAAGGATACAGAGAGCTATTATATCTTGGTTCCACTTTAGCCACATCTCTGCAAATACAACAGACAACACATACAATCAATATACTATCACCATTATCCAAAGAGCAGATCAGTATGTAGATACTCCTGGATAGAAAAACATGTATAGTAAGCTAGTAAATAATGAGTCAGAGAAGTAAATAGCCTCCTATTAGAGCAAGTGGTATATTCACGAATTGACTCTGATATGTGATCATTGGACGGATCCCAACAAACGAAGCATCATCAATTTCCTAATTTATTGTGACATAAAGATCTCTTTCCACAAGTTAGTCGATGTTTTGGATCAAGTGCACAACAGTCACTACATCCTCAGTTTGGTGGAGGTTATAGACCAGGTAGGGGAGCTAAATGTCATGCAGGTGGTCACTGATAATGGGCTATAGTATGACCGTTGAGAAGATTTCGATAGACAGGCAGCCACACATTTTCTAGACACCATGTGCTACACACTATCTCAATCTCATGTTGATGGACCTCGGGAAGATTTATGGGGTGAAGCATGTTGTCAGGACAATCCATTCCATTACTAGACTTACATATAGCCACACATGGATGCTATCTCTGATAAGCATCCAGGTGCAGGATCATCACTTTGTCAGCTCATATAAACAATTGACAATGTCAATTTGATATCATATAATGTCTTTTTCACAAACAAAAATATTTAGAGAGGGCTCCCGCAACTTTAACGACAAGCCAACTCTGGCAAGCAAAGGAAATATGAATCTAGGTATTTTCAGACACCAACTGTAACTGCTCCTCTAATGTTTTATAATCAGTAGTGTCGAATATGCAATTCTCTTGAATACATTTGCAGTCATATGGTGATTCCACTCCAGACAGTCATTCCGAAACCTTAGGAGGCTAGTGATCTAGATTGTCTAGCAAACGGTCTCCTCCAGTGGGTATGAGTGAAACTGATCTACTTTCATCCTTATCCACAGCAAACAGAGAAATCACTGCATGTCAATGCACATGAATAATATTATATATGTTCTGCACCTCATATTAAAATGCAATGAAAAGAAAGTAAAGTTAAAGTACAATGATCCTCATCATAGTGCCTTGCATGTGATGAGGAGGATTCGATAATTGGTTGGCTTAAGGACTAGCAGCAGCAGCCAAAGCTAGATGAGCCAAGATCGCCTCTTCGATTGGCTAAATTCGTAGCAAGAGAGGCTAGGGTAGATGCAGAATAGTAGGCAAAACAACACATACCATGTTCACATCCATCCGAGCAGCCACAAACGTGGCGAGGGGTGGGAGGGCGATCGTTGCAGAGCTCCAAGTCCAAGACATTCTCCTATATCATCCCTCAATAGTGGAGAAAAGCTGAGAAGAGGCCATCACAGTAACCGATCTACTCAGGGTAGTGGGCATATTCAATCCACCCAACAAAGCTAGGCAGAGAGAAGTGTCAAAGGAAAGAAAATTGTTCCTCGAGTTAGTAAGAAAGGGAAAGGAAAGAGAGCTGCAATTTCATTAGCGAGAGACAAGGAGAAGTTTGTTTACTTAGATTCGGAGGCCAATGGGCCCTCAAATAACCGGTCTCCTATATCATCCCTTGATACCAACAATGATGACAGGTCAAGCGACAATGCATCTAGTGGCTAGAGAGGTAGTAGGGGACATGGAACAATAGTATGACCTACAGACCTAGTATCTTCGATTCACTAGTGAGCCCTAATTTACTCATGCCACATATGATAAGGACCACAGTGCATGACTTGGTAATGCCCGCAAAGACGGGTCCCTCAAGGTCGTTCGGGACATGACACTATTGCAACAGATAATCTCACATGTAGAATAGGGTCCCTAGATGTATGCGGATCCAGGTCGTACACTAAATCTTATTCAACACAATCAGGTTATGACCCGTATAAATATACTTCATCTAAGGTATCGTATTCAAGTAGGCACTATCCTCCACAGCCTTAGGTAACTTATAGGTTGGATTTCAATATCGCAATCTTCAGATGCCAACCCCATATCAAATAGATGTGCACATTATGGGAGGATGCAGGAATATAGGGCAATCCTCTTGAAATCTTAGAGTAGTAATTCAGGCTCGGACTATGATCGTGATCCCAACGTCTACAAAAGACATTGATACTCCATAAAATTCTAGATCTCGGTACGCATTTTGTACTTTAAATACATTAAGAATTCTTTGAGTGTATACCCTCCTAAATAAGCGAAATTGCATAAATACACTCGTAAAGTTGCTACTCATATGTATACCCTCGTAAAACACTTGTTTTGCATGAATACCCTTCTTTTCTTCTTTTTTTGCATATATACCCATGCCATCTAACATCATTAAAAAAAATGAGCATTTAAAACTGAAATGACTGAAATACCCCTAATTAGTAGATGCACAAAAAAAAAATAAGAGTATACATGCAAATAGCAGCATTGCGAGGATATTCACACAATGTCATAAATTTTGAAAGGTACACACTCAAAAAATCTATTAAAAAATGATCAAATCTAAGTTGAGACTTGCCAAGTTTTTCATGACTTGGTTGACTCGACAAGTCAAAAAAAAGAGAGGCAAAGCCATATTGTTAATTTTTCTTTGTTTAAGATCTTAACTCAATCAAGTTAAAATATCAAATGACCATTTTGATAATGCTATTCTTCCATTTGATTTTGATGTAATTATTATTATTGAGTCTATGACATCTATATATATTTAATTATCTTTAGAAGATTAAAGCATATTGAATTTAAATTAATTATAGATATTTCAATTAGTGAAATATCTTTTAGTAATTTATAAATGGTGAGTTGTTCATTTATTGAGGCAAGAATTTCACAAAGGCAGGTCGTTCTTGGGCAGATCCCGCTCCTAAACATAAGGGATTATGCAGCATGATAATCCTAATCTTTTTTTGTCATGTGCCTTAATTAAGAGTGACTAAATTATCTTCACTAGAATTGACTTATATAATTTGAGCATGCACTCCAAAGCATGTTAGATTAATTGTTTAATTCGAAAATGGATGTGGATTTGGCCCATGTATTCCTAGTTCAAATTAAAGTAAACAAGTCACATGATCAATCTAACAAGCTTTGAGGCTCATGCTCAAATGGTAGAAGTAAATTATAGTGAACATAATTTAGTCACACTTAATTGAGGAAGATGACCAAATAAGATCAATATTATCATGTTGCATGATCCTATGTTGACATCAATTCTTATGGAATAAATTCTGATGTCTTTGTGAAATCTTGCCTCAACAAATGCATAATAACTCAAAATATATAAATCACTAAAAAGTATTTTATAGATTGAAACATCTATAATTAATCTAAATTTAATAAACTTTGATCTTCTAAAAATAATGAATAATATATAGATGTTATAAACTCAACAATGATAATTACATCAAAATCAAATGGGAGAATAGCATTATCAAAATAGTCATCCAATATTCTAACTTAACCGAGTTAAGATCTTAAACAAAGAAAATTTAACAATGTGACTTGGCTATTTTTCTTTTTATGACTTGTCGATTCAATCAAGTCATAAAAAACTTAGCAAGTCTCAAATGAGTTTTGATTTTCTTTTAAATAGATTGTTTGAGTATATCCTCCTAAATATGCGAAATTGTATGAATACCCTTACAAAGTTGCTATTTATATGCATACCCTTATAAAAGAAAAAAAGCTTGCCATAGCAGCTCAAACCTCCGATCGGTTCTTTTTTGCACATCTACCCACTAAGGGTATTTAAGTCATTTAATTTTAAACCGCTCATTTTTTAATGATAGTAGATGGCATGGATACCTATGCAAAAAAAAGAAAAAGAAGGTATTAATGCAAAATAAGTGTTTTATGTAGGCAATACATGCAAATAGCAACTTTGCAAGAATATTTGTGCAATTTCACATATTTAGGAGGGTCTACATGCAAAAAAAAACCATACAATAAATCGATTCCATTTGTTATACGGTATGTAAATTCACTTATAAATAGTTTAATTGTACTTTATTTCCACTTTATGACCAAAAACGATATCAAAACAACATCAAAATTATAAATTAAATGACCATAGTCATCAAAATAATAAATGAAAAGAAAACGATTGAAAAATTAAAAATTAAAAAAAAAAAAGATAATGGTATATCAATCAGATGACTGATAAGCCACCCTATACTGTGTGGCGGTGTGGTAGTGAACCGATATCGTACTATGCTAGTGGCCAACTGATACGAGAGAAACATTTTGATCCAAGCAAAATGGTAGCCAAATTGATGTAAAACTGCCAAAGTTCTAGCAGCTTCAGCTACTATCAGCTAAAAGTAACAAGTTTTGCTCAAACTTCAGAAAAAATTGATTGAAACCAACCACCAATATTGATTTTAGTGAATGATTATGCATAACATTTTCGATGCTATCTTCTTTGTTTTCCCAATATTATATATAACTTAATAGCATGGTTTCAAATCCATGTCGGACATCTTGCAGGTTGCCAGGATGGATATATCCGGAGTGTCGAGATGAGCCCATCCCACCATCATCCCAACATCCCAATTGATGTGTCCTAGGATATCACCCATCCCATGTATTGGGAGAGGTTGGGATGGCAATTCATCATGTTTCCTATAAAAACCAGGACAACCCCATCCCACAGATTTAAAACCTTAATGGTATCAGAGTCATTTGTTCATTTTAAGTCAAGAAAACAAGGGAAGTTATTTAAGAGTGATAAACTAGCCTATGGAAAAAAGCATTTTATTAAGATTAAACTTAAACATTATGATCTCTGGAAAAACAAGGGAATTGGTTTGTTTTAATAAAATCAAGAAAAAAGAAAGCCTTTTCTTTCTAGATCAAAAAGAAATTCTGGAGATTTCAAGAGACTCCTGAGATGGAGGAGAAAGGGGGCTTATGGAGTCGGTCAACTTGATTGAGTTGCAGATTTGAAAAATCTGAGCTCTGATCTTAGGTATTTTTACTATCTGATCTTAGGTATTGCCATGTGTTAGATTGTCATCAGTGATAGCTGATATGGTTTAAATGATAAGAAACATGTATCTTTAATATCCTATATATATACATATATATTTACAGATACACACTGATAGTTTTGACTCCAAATAACAAAGTTGCATGCAGAAGGAACCCAAACAGTACAACATACTCCGACGTGACCTCAAATATATATTCTTGGCTTAGTCTATTTTCTATCTTTTGATTTTTCTAATCTTTCTTTGGTTGTACTTCTCTACTGAAGCTTCTAGAAGTAGAACCAAAACTAATAATATCAAAACCAAAATCAAGTTTTCAAACCTTGTCACTCCTTCCAATTGTAATTAATTGGAACACAAATACTTCTTAAAGATATTTTTAACATAATTTGTAAACAAGAAGGACTACATGTGCATGACTGAATTACATTAACAAAAGAAGATGCTATCTGTGACAAGAAAAAAAAAAGCATTTGTAGTTAGGCACAAATACGGAAAGTAGCTTTCCACTTTATCAACTTTCTTCCAACAATGCTAGCAGATTTTAACTTATGTGGAAAAGTTAATTGCAAAGAAGAAAGAAAATTTGATACATACTATGTTTGTTAGCAAAAGACAATTACTTTGTATTCACACAAAAGGGATCATCATTATTATACAAAACTATATCTGCCAAAAAGTTTACTAATATATTTAGAAAAGAACAAGATTTATTGTAATTTACATGTCTACAAAAAGATAATCAACATTTGTTGTCTCGGTACCGAACCTTATATCGGTACCATGATGCTATAGCATCGGTACGTATGGTACAGAGATCAGTTCAGCATACCAAGACTTGGTACGCCCCCCGTACCGAGTCTTGGTCCAATACTAATACGGTATGCTATGCCCAATACGTGGTGGTATGCACCGAAACAACGAACCTTGCTCCTAACAATATTGCCGATAATCTAGACTTAAGTTAAGTAAGAATTGATTAAAAAAGTACCCTTTCTAGCCGTTGTAGAAGTGCAGTCTTAAATTGACGAACACCACGCCCACTTGATGTTGGATCCAATCTATGTGCCTTTTCAAATGCATAGAATCGACCTATCCCATAAGAATATATAAACACAGTAAGGAACAAGAATTACAAATTTGCATAAAGCACCATGGAGAATAACACTAATCTACCAACAATAACAAATTGGCGAGAAATTCAACATATATGACAACATAGCACAATAGAAGTAACCAAAATTTAAAATAAAGAATAAGCGGATGCATGGTCTGCCGTACCGGTCCGTACCGGCCGGTACAAGCCGGTACGTACCGGTCCGGCCTGGGACCGGTACCGGATCAGCGTAAAATCCGGTACCGGTAATTTATTGTTGAAGGACCGGTACGCCACCGGTACGGACCGGTACGGGACCGGTTCGGACCGGTACGGGACCGGTTCGGACCGGTACGCCACCGGTACGCTACCGGTTCGGACCGGTTCGGACCGGTACGCCACCGGTACGCTACCGGTTCGGACCGGTACGCCACCGGTACGCCACCGGTACGCTACCGGTTCGGACCGGTACGCCACCGGTACGGACCGGTACGGACCGGTACGGGACCGGTTTCGTACCGGTCCGGGCCGCCACCGGTACGCCGACCGGTACCGGTACGGCGGACCTTGAGCGGATGCATGAACCAATACAAGACTAATTGAATCTGCCGGTGCACCTATAGCCTCAAAGAGTTAATGAATCCAGGCCATTTAACTTAACTTTCCATAGCTGAAGACTTTAATCTCAATTTTACAGGCTATATATTTGACGCACTGACTTAGTAAATAATACAACAATATTTAACTATTATGGAGAAAAATTAATACAATATTAAGCAATGGCCAAAAAAATGGTAATATGGCTTTTAACAGCAAGGTTAAATATGTCGTACATGTATAATCTTTGAAGTTTACCAATGAAAAGGAACCCTTTATCATGAGCTTTTTATGTTTCCTATACCAAGGAAAGTGGAAGAACTCCACATACAACTTTTCACTGTGAAAAAGAAACAAGGTCCTATTCATATAAGAAGCACTATGAAATTATAAAAAATACACACTGAAATATCCTTCCACAAAAATTCGAACACCAAAATTTTATGATTAATAAAAATTTTAATTGATTAAAATTGACAAGCAGTGAATATGGTAAGTAATCCAGGGTGTTGATGAGAAAAAAGCATCAACCAAATATCTCAAGTCAACTAATTGTCATGGAGTAGAAATCAACTTTTCAACTGGACCTGCTCAAGCCAAAGGCCCCTGATCCACTCAAAACTACCTCCTGCCAATTGTCTCCTTCGTTCTTCCTCTCTCCAGTAAGCTCTTCAGGCAAGCTGAGATCGATATACTTAACCTTGAAGAAACCTTCGTCTCTCCTTTGACCCTAGCCTTACCTCTGCATCATGCTGCAATTCCAGTGAAGCCCCATAGAAGCTAATGCAAGATCAAGTTGATTATAGCTTAATCAAGCCATAGTAATCCACAATCTAATGGTCAAAGAGCTAAAATATTTTAATAAAGCATAAACACTTCTAGAATTTTCTTCAATCAAGTCTTGTTGACATTAAGTTGCTATAGTCACTATTACCACAATGTTTTTGGTGCCACTTACCGATTAAAAGGTGTTCCTTTAAGAGATTATCCTATATCAACTGCCTCAGCATTTTGCCCACGCTCCTAATTTGAAAGTATAATGACTATGAAGGGATGTAACAATGTTGTTACTATTACCTTTATTTTGTTTAGGCTGTTTAGTTCCTCCATTTCTCGCTCAAGCTCATAACTAGGCTAGGAGAGTCATCAATCACTTACCAGTGCAGGCATTGAACTTTTGGTGCATTAATTATTTGGAAAATAGAATGTGGCACATGTGGTGCACATGTTATTTTATTTTTAATTAAAAATTTTATATAAATAAATAATATACCCTAGGACTTGGGTGGTTGATCTTGTGGTTAAGAGCCACATGGTGAAGGGCAAACATGCAAACAGAATGTGAGAAAGGGAGAGGCAGGGTGAGAAAACACATGAGAAGGGAAGAGCAAGGTGGGGAAATGCGATTGATCAAACATGCCTCATGCACAAATATTGGAGTTGGTGTTATCTAATTGAATAGATCCATAATGTTGCATTCATCCTATTTTGGCTTTGTGAGAATACTGGGCTGAAGCTGGCAGTCCCAACCGACTTCAGCCCATGGCCCATTAACGAGCGTTCGGCTTCTTTGGGCGAGATGGAAGCGGAGGCGCCAAAGCCGTTCCGCAGCAGCCCCGCAGCCGCTTGAGCGGCCGCCGATCATGCTCAACCGCCGCGAGAATCGCGGTAGTAAGCCGTTCAAAACCCACTATAAAAGCCCCTCTTTCCCTGCGTTGGACCACCACTGAGCCTCCTCTCTCTCCTCCCTCCTCCGGCGGCCGGCGTGCCACCCCGACAAAGCGCCACCACCCAAAGCTCCTTTTTTCTTCCTCTATTTTGTCCGTGTGCCCCGTTTTCTTTGAGTCTTCCCTATTTCGAGAGCCGCCGCCGCGAGCCCGCCGGCCGAGCTGTCCTCAGCCGAGGTCCTTCTCCGGTGGTCGGCGTGCCACCCGGCCAAGCGCCACCGCCTGAAGACCTCTCTCTTCCTCTTGATCACTTATTTTTTCATCGCCTTGTTTCTTGGACCAAGCATCGCCGTCCTCCTTCCGTTGGAAGCCATCAACGCCACGAGATCCACCGTTGTCACCGTCTGCCGGTGAGTCCTCTACCTTGCCGTGCTTCCTCCTTGGCCGAGGGACCTGCCACCTTGGGTAGCTACGGGCCCTTCCCCTCCTTTCTTTACTCGTTCATGGCCGAGCCATGGCGGCACCATGCCACGGGCCGCACCACGGTGCCGTAGGCCACGCCCCGCTCCGCAAGCCGCACCATCACAAGCCGCCAGCCGGGCCACCCCAGGCCATCGACCACTCTCAGCCTTCTCTTCCCTCTTCCTTCTTTTCCTTCTTCTCCCCCCATTTCTTAGCTCAACGAGATGAAGAACATTTTGGACCCTATTGGGCCATGGTCATCCACCTAAGCCTTGATCAAATTTGGGCCCAGTTTAGTCATTTTGAGGCCCTATTGGACCGTGCCCATTATGGGCCATGCCCATTGTGGGCCAAGTTCGAAGCATATTTACCCTATTGGGCCGTATCCATTGTGGGCCAAGTTTGGGCCCCATTCATCCTGTTGGGCTGTGTCCATTGTGGACTAAGTTCGGGCCCTATTCATCCATTGTGGGTCGTATTCCTCTTGTGCCCTGTTTATCCATTGTCGGTCATATTTCTTTTGGGCTTTGTTGGGCCCTGTTCATCCATTGTGGGTCGTATTCATTTTGGGCTCTGTTCATCCATTGTAAGTCGTATTCCTTTTGGGCTCTGCTCATCCATTATGGGTCCTATTGGGCCCTGTACATCCATTGTGGGCCAAGTCCATTCATTTTGGGCCAAAAAAAAGAGAGAGAATGAAAACTCTCTTTTTCTCTCCCTACTTGACTCATGGACCAGATACATGGACTGAATAGGCCAAGCTTTTGATTGGACCTAACCAAGTGGATTAAGCCCGAAACTAAGTGGATTAGGCATAAAAGCTCAATTAGCCTTAGATCGTGTATCTCTTTTTCTCTCTAAACAAGCCCACTTCTGACTAGATCTAGACCTTTTTCTTAATGGTCGATCCAAACCACTTAGACCGAACCCAAGGCCAGGATCAAACCAAATCCAGACCTGAGCTAAGATTCTCTCTCTTCTTTTTCTCTCTCTAGACATGCTCGGACATCCTAGTATAAGCCATGTTCTTGTTGTTCGAATCCAAGTTGACCCAGTTTAGAGTCCCTAAATTGCCACGGTATCCGGGCGGTAGACCGGTCATTACTTCAATCCCAACTAGATTTGGCCACTTTCAATCTTCACCTTTGACCCATTGAATCCTCCTTGCTCGGACCGAACTGATCTGGGGGCATGAGACCGTAGTATTTAATTTTAACTTCTGAAATTATGTTAAAACTAATAATATTTTAATGATATTAAATAGGTGTATCTGACGTGTTTGCCTAAAGTGAAATTTAAAGCGAAAAAAGGTTAGTAACATAATGCTTCAAAGTGTGTTTTTCAAATTATTTGGTAAAATAATTATTAGTGGATAAAATTTTGATTTATGATTTGTGCTTAGTCAAACGGGTTAAGCATGTTAATAATCATTTTAAAATTATGTTATATGTTATAAAATCTGAAAATATTACTGGACAAATTATGAAAAATCTATTTTGTATGTATGTATTCGCAGCATGGCTATGATCTGCTTTGGCTCCGCCAATGAAAATTATTCGTTGGCCCTGTCGACTTGTAATTTGTGAGAAACTGGTTTCGACACCGCACCACCGATGATTAGAATAGTGGTATGTGGACACCGTTGCCACCGATGGTTAATAACAGTGGATTTGGCATTTTGTGCAAAACATAGCCTATTGATGTTGGAATTCTGGTATCAAAGTTTTATGAAAATGATAATAAATTTCAAAAGAAACATATGTTTATTGGTGATTTATTTTTCAGTCATTATTTTGTATTTTAATTAAATATCTGGCATGCTTTGACCCCACTCTAGAATATTATGTTGCTTACTGGGCTAGTATGGCTCATTATCATATTTTTTCTATTTTTCATATCCGGAGGCATGATCGCACGGGACTGAAGAGTGCGCTAGATTTCAAAGATTTTTTTTCTAGTTTTTAGCATTTTAGTTAGATTAGCTAGATTATTTGATTTATGTTAGCACATGTTACTTGAAACTATCGCAAGATTACTTTGAATAAATCAATGCTTAAATAAATTTTAAGGAGTTGTCATTGCTTTGATATGTTTCGTAGCCTTGCATGCCTGTATGGTCCGCCATATAGTGCGGCATCTGTCGCGCTCCGGGTTCGAAGCATAACATGCTTCAACCAAAAATCACCACTCTCACGACAATCATCCACAAGGAGCTTTACAATACAATAAAGTGTGCCAATAACATGCATCAAGATTTCTCTTCCTAGCCTTGTTCAAGTATATACTAGTCAAGCTTTAAAAAAAGTTCTATATGGGGCCTTTGTCAGCCTCTATCAACCAAAAAAAAAGAAAAAGAAAAGAAAGAACACTATTATTTCTTCAAGGGTTTTTTGCATGGATACCTTTCTAAATATCGGATTTTGCATGAATACCCTTCCAAAACTGATATTTGCATGTATACCCTCGTAAAACTCTGTTATTGTACAAATGCCCCTATTATAACTTTTGTCCTAACAATGTTAAAAAAAATCATGTTTATATTAATTAAAAATAAAATATTTTTTTGAAATTATGAAATTGTCCCTCTCTTTTTCTCCTGCTATCGGGATCCTGTTCATAATCCCACGGGCATTCGCAATCGCGAGATCGCGATCCCGCAAGCGTTCGCGATAGGGCGATCGCGATCCCGATCCAGCGGAGGTTCACGATTGAGCGGGATCGGGATCGCGAGCAGGCTCGCGATCGTGATCTCCTTCACCGCGATCGCTATGCAGCTCGCGGTCGCGATCTCCTTCCTCCCTATTTCGGAACCAAATACAGAATATGCAGCAACTAAGTGCATTCCCCTTAGTGTTAAGAGCTCGGACAGCTAAAGAAGTGGGGGAAGGAATTATTTAATATAAAGAGGATTATTTTCATATTCCTTAAAAATGCAGCCTTCCACGTCAAGATCCACATGAAATTTCACTAATCTATACAAAAATAAAAACAAAAAAAATGATGATGGTACCAAATAGGTTTTAAATAATTATTCCTATTTCAAAGTGTTTTATACGGAGGATGCGCATGATGAAGTTTCTTCTAAAGCCTAGAGAGAAGATATTAACTAATAAATATAAGATTATGAAGGTTATCACATTAATTCATGTATCTAAATTCTTTCTATCTACTAGAATTTTTTTTGCATATATACCCTTCTAAATATAGAAAATTGCATGAATATTCTTTCAAAATTGCTATTTGATTGTATACCATTATAAAATGTTTCTATTTGCACGTCTACCCATTAAGGGTATTTTAGTCATTTTAATTTAAAACCGTTAATTTTTTAACGGCGTTAGATGGTATGGATACATATGCAAAAAAAAAAATAAAAAAGGGTAAAATAGCAACACGTGTTTTCAGAGGGTATACATGCAAATATCAATTTTGAAAGGATATTCATGCAAAATTCGATATTTAGGAGGGTATTCATGCAAAAACTTTTTCTTCAATGTTGTGGCACAACTGTAAAGAGCACCCAGAATATGACCCAATTTTGGTGAGAATAATAGTTTGATATGCAATCTCCATTAAGTCATGTGCATGTGGTCCAATTATCATGGGAAATGAGCAAGGGTTAGGTTTACACCATCAAAAGCAAAACATTGCAGAGCAAGAAAGCAACTCATAAATTTAATAAGGTGAGGTTAAATTAATTCGTTGGAGAAGAAGTTCTTCACTGAGAATAATTTTGTGAGACAACAACATCAATTGTGTAGGAGGTTTTTGAAATTTGAGAAGAACGATTATGAAACCGTCTCTCATTTCTTACGTTTTGAAACTGATCCTTGAATGACCTGCCCGTTGAAAAACTCAACGGACGACCGTTATTAAAACCTCTTGAAGAGGGAGACATTGGGCTCCAACGTTTCTTGATGTGAAGCCTAAAAAAAGGCCTCACCGAGAGGGAGAGATGAGAGAGTTATTTCTTATTTTTTCAGCTTTGTTTTCTTCACAGTTTCATGCACAGTAATCCTTTCAAGCTCTGTTTTCTTTCTTTTCTCTATCCTCTCTTCATCGTCCACCCACTATCGTGTACGAGCATACAGAAAAGATCTTGCTGAGTTCAAGAGAATTTGTAGTACTGTGCACGTCTATAAATTCAACAGTCCGTTGTATCTTGAGGAGGGATCGCCAGAATCCGGCGCACGTAAGGAGGCGAATCTCTTTCAAAGACAATAACTATACGCCTCGAACCGACTACAGGTACTATTTATTTTATTGTGGATCGAAAGAAAACGACGTCGAAGAGGTACATATCGAAACTGGTTGTTTCAGTGAAATTAATTACTTGTGGTTTATTTGAGTATTTTTGAGGTGATATTTCCAACAATTTTTGAAAGAGATTTGTTTTCGAAACACAAAAATGGACAAATTTAAGAACTCATTAAACGATATCCTGCAACCCGAGCCATTTGATGGAAAGAATTTTGTTAGATGGCAAACAAAGATGAAGTCTTGGTTAGACACATTAGGTTTATATTATGTGATTTCAAAAGATCCTTCAACTAAGGACCCAATGGATCATGAACCCAACAGATCATCTGCTAAATACAAATTTGAAAGAGATGATCATTTGTGCAAAAGTTTGATACTTAGTGCACTAAATGATAACTTATATGACATATACTCTAGAGCTGAAGGTACAGCTAAAACATTGTGGGATAAACTTGAGTCGAAATATGGTAAAGAAACCGAATCAGAAGAAAAGTTCATCATAGGAGAATATTTTTCTTATAAAATGGTAGATCACAAATCATTAATTGATCAAGCACATGAAGTCCAGAATATAGTGGCAAAGATCATCGCAATGGAAATCTCCATTGATGAGAGAATTCAGGCGGCAGCCCTCATAGAAAAGATCCCATCTTCCTGGACGAATTTTAAAGTCTCTTTGAAGCGTAAGAGACACACCCTCTCTTTGGATCAAGTACTAGTGTCCCTTCAAATAGAAGAAAAATATAGGAATAACCATAAATAGGATTTGGGTAATGACTCAGAAGTTAGAGCAAAGGCAAACTTAGTGGAAACGAAGAAAACTAACTTCTCGAGAAATAAACCCAAGAAGCACTTTGAGAAGCCAAAACCGAAGATTCAAAAGGAAGAGCAAGAGAACATATTATGTCTGTGGAAAACCAGGACACTATGCCAAATAATGTAGGCATAGAAAGGACAAGGTCAAGGGGCAAGATGACAAAGTGACTCCTTAGGCAAACATAATAACCAGTTCTGGCTCTACTGGAACCGAGGACAGGTTAGTAATCTCAAAATTTGAGTTAAATCTGGCCTACAATCCAACTGAATGGTGGATTGATACAGGAGCTACTGTTCATATTTGTTCTGATATTTTCTCTCTCTTTTTCTACCAGGAGGTTAAAGGAAGAACTGTAACCATGGGCAACTCTAGTGTTGCATAAGTAATTGGAGAAGGAGAAGTAAAATTGAAGTTTACATCTAAAAAATTTTTTACTCTTACTCTCCATAACGAGCAACATGTGCCAGATATTCACAAGAATCTTGTTAGTGGTTTCCTTTTGAGTCAGTTAGGCTTTAAATTAGTGTTTGAATCAAACAAGGTTGTAATTACCAAGGGTGGGACATTTGTAGGGAGGGGTTATGTTGCTGATGGGTTATTTAAATTGAGTGTACTACCATGCAACAGTATGAATAAAAATATTTTTTCTCCACTTGTTATGCATATTGACTCTTTAGAGATGTGGCATAATAGACTTGGACACGTGAATAACAATACCCTCAAAAGAATGATGAGTTTAGATTTAATTCCTAAATATAATTTAGAGAGAACAAACAATGTGAAATTTATATTCAAGCTAAACAACCTACGAAACCATTTAAATCAACAAGTAGAAGTTCTAACCTACTTAATTTAATACATAGTGATATTTGCCAAATGAGTGGAATTTTGACGAGAGGAGAAAAAAGATACTTTATTACCTTTATAGATGATATATCAAAATAATGCTATGTATTTTTAATAAAAACTTAGGATGAAACCTTAGAAAAATGTAAAATTTATAAATCAAAGGTTGAAAATCAAACCCAGAAAACAATAAAAAGACTTAGGTCAAACAGAGGAGGAGAATATAGTTTAACGGTACTTGAAAAATTTTGTGAAGAACATGGGATTATACATGAGACTACTGCCCCTTATTTTACTCAGTCAAATAAAGTTGCTAAAAGAAAAAATAAAACTTTTATTGACATGATTAACTCAATGCTTACTAGTTCTGGTCTTCCCAACAATTTGTGGGGTGAAGCTCTAATTTCAGCATATAAAATACTTAACCGTATACCATTTAAAGATAATCAGAAAAAAACCATATGAGTTATGGTGGGGTAGGAAACCTAGTCTAAAATATTTCAAAGTTTGAGGTTGCCTTGCAAAAGTTAAAATTAACTCTAGCAAGATGACTAAATGGTCTCCTAATACTTTCGATGCAGCTTTCATAGGGTATGCAAAAAATAATAACGCATACCGATTCTTGGTAGTACGATCAGATTTACCGGACATTATACCGAACACTATTAAAGAATCGGATGATGCAATATTTTTTGAGAATGTGTTCCCTATGAAAGAAAAGAGAAAGTTAGAAATAGGAGAATCCTTTAAATCAAGGTTCGCCGTACCGGTACAGGTCGGCGTACTGGTGGTCGGCCGGACCGGTACAGTACCGGTCCGGTCCGGTACGTACCAGCCGGTACCGTACCGACTGGTACCGGTACGCGGTGGTTTCAAAAACCACAGCGCGAGGCGCTGTGGTTCTTAAAAAAAAATCGTACCGGTGCGAATCGGCCGGTACGCACCGGTACGAGGCCGGTACCGGCCGGTACGAGCTCCGAACCGGCCGATACGGGTAAAAAACCGAAAAATACCGATTTTTTAGTGATTCTGGTACTTGTCTAGGACCGGACCGGTACGGCATTCCATTCTTTAAATCACAAAATAATAATATTGAACTAGAACCCCAAGTCAAACTTAGAAGGAGCAAGAAACTTAGAATAGAGAAAAACCTAGGAGATGACTTTTACACATTCCTTGTTGAAGATGAACCTTTGACATATACTGAAGTGATGAAATCTAGTGATGCACCTCTATGAGAGGAAGCCATTAAAAGTGAGATGGAATCAATCTTTTTACACAATACATGGATGTTAACCGATTTATCTCCAGGGTCTAGACCACTAGGATCAGGGTATGCTTTACCGGCCTGTATGGGCCGATACGGACCGGTACCGGATCAGCGTGGGATCCGGTACCGAAAGTTTTTATTAAAAACTGGCTGATATGATTGTCGTACAGGTACGAGGCCGTATGAAGCCGGTACGTACCGGTCCAGGCCGCCATCGGTACCGGTATGGCAGACCTTGACTAGGATGCAAATGGATCTTTAAAAGAAAACAAAATCCTGATGGATCCATTAAAAAATACAAAGCTAGATTAGTTGCTAAAGGTTTTAGTCAAAGGGAAGGAATGGACTATTTTGACACTTAGTCTTCAGTCACTAGGATAACTACAATTCGAGTGCTTATAGCATTGGCAGTATTATATAAATTTGAAATCCACCAGATGGTTGTGAAAACCATCTTTCTTAATGACGAGTTAAATGAAGGAATTTATATGGAGCAGCCAGAAGATTTTGTAGTTTTTGATCAAGAGAATAAAGTGTGTAAGCTAGTCAAATCTTTATATGGACTAAAACAAGCTCCTAGACAGTGGCATGAAAAGTTTAACTTATCATATGGGTTTAACATCTGAGACTTCGATAAATGTGTATATTAGAAAATATTTGATAGGTCTATTATTTCCTATGTTTATACATAGATGATATTTTAATTTTTGGTAGTGAACATGTCATAATTTTAGAAGTGAAGAAATACTTAAGTGACAATTTTGAGATGAAAGATTTAGGGTTAGCTAAAGTAATCTTAGGAATCAGAATTATAAGGACACAAAATGAAATTGTTTAGAGTCAATCTCATTATGTTGAAAAGGTGTTAAAGAAATTTGGATACGAAAATTACAAGCCGGTTAGCACCCTATATGATCCTAGCATAAAATTAAAGAAAATGGTGGGGACAGTGTTTCCCAATTAAAGTATTCTCAATTAACTGAAAGTCTTATGTATTTATCTAACTGTACAAGACTAGATATCTCCTATGCTGTAGGAAGACTGAGTAGATACACCAGTAACCCCAATAAAACACATTGGGATGAAATAGAAAGGCTTCTTAAATATTTGAAGTGTACTATTAACTATAGGGTATGCTATTCTGGTTTTTTCACTGTACTAGAAAGATATAGTGATGCTAACTGGATCTCTGATTCCGAAGACACTAAGGCCACTAGTGGATTTGTTTTTACACTAGGTGGTGGTGCAGTCGCTTGGAAATCTTCCAAGCAGACTTTGATTACTAAATTAATCATGGAGGTTGAGATGGTAGCCTTAGAGTTAGCTAGTGGAAAAGCAGATTGGCTTAGGGGTATGTTATCAGATATTCCCATAATGGATAAGCCTATTCCTGCTATTCTAATTAACTGTGATAATCAGACGACTATAGCAAAAGTAAAAAGTAAAAAATCACAACCGTCAGCGGCAACCCAACCTATCTGACTGGAGATCCCAAGATATAGGTTCAATTGGACAAACAAGCTGACTAAGTGGCTGGTAGGAGCACCAAATTTAAAGTGAACTAAGTTCTCTACCCATCTCTATGGAGCAGGTGCTCAACTGCACTAGACGGAAGGATGGGGTAATGCCTTAATGATATCAAGGCTATTATAGCAGGGTACAAAGTTGCAGTATACCCTTAAAGATATCACCGATGTGAGTATGATTGTGGAGCCACAGTCAAATAGAGAATTAAGGCTTGTTCTCTAAGAGACACTCACAAAATAAGATACCTATGCATGGCCGTAATACGCTACCCCAATGGAACTCATATGCAGGGTCAACTCTTAGTTGTTCAGTATTCTCAAAATCTATACATAAGTCCAAGTTCAAGACTTTGTTCATTTCGGACCAGTGTGGATGGCGAAATATCAACTAGATGAAGATTCAAGTCCGGAAGACACCTTTTATCGAAAGCTAAGTGTACCGATTGCTCGTACTTTGAATTTTCAAAATTTCTGTCATTTTCAAAATTATCTCAAAATTTTCAAAATTTCAAAAATGGTGGGGAAATGTAAGAGGTTTTTGAAATTTGAGAAGAACGGTTATAAAACCGTCTCTCATTTCTTACGTTTTGAAATTGATCCTTGAATGATCTGCCTGTTGAAAAACTCAACGGACGACCGTTATTAAAACCTTTTGAATAGGGAGACGTTGGGCTCCGAAGTTTCTTGATGTGAAGCCTAAAAAAAGGCCTCACCGAAAGGGAGAGATAAGAGAGTTCTCTCATCTCTTATTTCTTATTTTTTTCAGCTTTGTTTTCTTCACGGTTTCATGCACAGTGATCCTTTCAAGCCCTATTTTCTTTCTTTTCTCTATCCTCTCTTCATCGTCCACCCACTATCGTGTACGAGCACACAGAAAAGATCCTTTCGAGTTCAAAAGAATTTGTAGCACTGTGCACGTCTACAAATTCAACGGTCTATTGTATCTTGGAAAGGGATCGCCAGAATCTGGTGCACGTAAGGAGATGAATCTCTTTCAAATACAGTGACTACATGCCTCAGATCGAGTACAGGTACTATTTATTTTATTATGGATCGAAAGAAAACGACGTTGAAGAGGTACGCATCGGAACTGGTTGTTTCAGTGAAATTAAATTACTTGTGGTTTATTTGAGCTCTTTAGAGGTGATATTCCCAACATTTTGAACCTTTGCATTAGAAGCTATATTGTGAATGCTTGTAAGTCACGTTGATGTTGCTGTAACTAAAGTAAGCTCATTGGATAAAGCAATTTTACTTCATTCTACTTGCTTGTACGAGACATAACCAGAAATATGCAAGACCTAAGCAGACTTGTGAATCAATATACATTTGTGCATGTGAAGAAAAAGATGATACAAGAAAATAGAAATAGAATTATGATACTGAGCTGGCATACAATAATTTGGTGGATAATATTTTTGTATGAAAGAACAAGCGGAGGGCCAAGCACAGTTCAAAATTGCGATTAACTAAGGTGGGAGATAAGTGAAATGGATCTGCACAGTAACAGAACAGGAGAAAAAAGTGGAATTAGAACTAAATCAGAGGTGCAGCACTAGCGATAACCGTATTATGCGACACGATGAATGGTTGAGACATGTCGTTAAGAAGAGAGATGAGCATTATCAGGCCCAAGCACCCAAACTACTGGAGATCACAAAGAGTTTCAATCACTAAAATATCAGGTCAAATCAACAGCATTGCACAAAAATCAGACCAGAATCACAGTGCAACAAAATAATGACAGCATATACATATAAGTGACCATTTTACATTAGAGTGTTGAGTATATGAACCCACACGCAAAACAAAGTAGCCATGTGGGAAATAAGCTGAAAAAAGAAAGGAGTGCAAGGAGTGCAAAGGGCATGAAGAAAGCAAAGTTGGAACTCACAAAGATACGCGACCCGGCGGTTTTGGGACTCAACCTCATTGGCCACACGGAGAATGGGAGCGATCTCGCCAAGCGACGACGGGACGATCTCGCTGTTGAAGATCGACGACTCCCCCAAATTCCCCGTCGTCTGAGTCCGGCGTATCCGCCCCTGCGGCGGCTGATCCGGCCCCCCTCTCGAAGAAGAAGACATCCCTTCGTAACTTCAAAAACCTGGCTTTTCCGCAAGAAAATAGTCAGAAAACAGCAGTTAGAAGCCCACTCCGACGGATTAAGCTGATACAGAGGAGTAGGAGGAGGAGGAGGAGGAGAACCGGTTTTTCTTTTCAGAGGTCAGATTTGAGAGCTCGGCATGGGAGGAGTTGGAGAGGAGAGATTGGAGAGGCTTGCGTGGGGAGGAGTGGAAGAATGAGAAATCCCAGGTCGGAGTGGCAGATAAAAGAACTAACAGAAAAAATGTAGAATGGTGGGAGGAGGGAAAGGAGGGTGCAAAGCGCTACTTGAAGCAACAAAGAAGCAGAGGGAGGAGAGTGGATGCGTAAAAAAGAAAATAGAAGCGAGGGAGGGTACCGGCCGAGGAGTGGGATCCAGAAAGAAAGTGGGATGACCTGTCGTAAATGGATGAGACCATTTTTTTTACTACGAGATTGCCATCCATGACCCGAATTCCATAGATACGGCCAGAGTTCGCCGAATAAAATCTTAACTGGCAAATAAATTTTCTTCATTTTACATGTGCTTTATGCAAGATATTAAAATATTAAGCTATTATTTATTTATTTATTTATATACATTAAATCATTTTTTCATACCAATTTATATATTGATATTATATTATATTGTATTAAGTACTCTAACATTTATATTGTATGTTCGGTGTTGTTTGGAGTGCAAAGGGATGCATACTCCTATTGTCAGGGATATAAAAATATAGTCAGCAGAAATGAGGCCGTAAGTGCAATTTTCAGTCTAACAAAAGCATGGAAGGTATTATACTGACTCGTGAAAAAATGCTAGAATACAAAATAGCTAGGTTTCAATTTTTTCATCTGCATATATGCTAAAGAAAAATTCAACTTTGAAGGGATTGTTTGGGTTGATGGGTTCCATGCACTGGTTTGAGCCTTTGAGGGCATTTTGATTGTTCCCGCAGCGTAATCCTCCCACTGAGGGTATTTTGAATATTTCGAGAAAGCAGAGGGGTCAGCTGGCGAAAGAATTTAAAAATCCCGGGAGAATGCCAGAGCTTCCCTTGGCGTGGGGCCCACAGCGACGGCGACGCAAGACGGTGGTCGCACCTGCCTGGCCACCGACCCGCAACGTGGCACGGGAACCATGCGCTCCCCCTTTTCTCTTTCTCTCGTTCCCCTGGCTTTCGGCACCCTCCCGGAAAAAGGACACGTGTCGTAACGGATGGTGGTATTATTTCGACTTCACCCAAGTTTTCGCTAATCGCAGAGCATCCAAACTAGTGCCGGCTGGGTCGGCAGATCTTTGATATGTCATAATATATATATATATACCATACGAGGCATATAATGAGGGCAAATCATATTCTTCATCAGAAAGAGTCGGCCACGATCATCGATTGATTGAATTTGTAGTCAGAGATTTTCCTCGTAAATTTTTAGATTAATATATTTTTTTAAAAAATATCACGTCTACAGCAAGATATATAGTACTGATGATTGGATAGCCTCTTATATTCTCGTATCATTTTTTTTTTTAATTCTGTTGGTTGCATTCATATGAGCCGAATATTATTCCAGTTGTATAAAAAAAAAAAAAAATCCTCTTCCCGTTGCGCAGCTAGGTACTTTCAGAGCCGCTTATTGTCAAAAGGATGGCGCTTTGATGGTGAGTGCGATGCATATTAATATGAACTTGATTCGGTGCCTAAAGTATGTTACCCAGCTTTCTCTCTCTTTATGTCGTCCAAAAATTTCGAACAAGGGTAAAACCGGAAAGGAAAAAGTAAACCGGTAATGCCTTAAGCCTTAAGCCTTAAGCCTTAAGCCTTCCCACCCTGGTTATGGTTTAAAATTAAGAATTTTAAAGCAACGTGACCCGCCTTCCCATCAATTCAAGCTCTTTCGCGTCCCATTCGTTTCAGTCCGTTTGGGGGGAAAAAAAAGCAGCATCGTTGGGAATGCTTTGGGAGATGTGCTTTTTCCATCCTATCCGTTTGAGTAAAAACACGCATTGCTTTGATATGTGCTCGTTCCCATTTAAAGACGTCTGACGGTCTGAAGCCCTGTTTGGGAGAGCTGTTGGCAGTAAAGCTATTGAAAGTAGAGCAATTGGAAGTAGTGTTTTCTGAAGTAGAGCTTTTATAAAAAGCTATTTGCTGTTTGGTAACTATATTTCTAAAATGTTGTAGCACTTTAATATGTGTTTGGTAAACAAACTGAGAAAGTACTTTTATATGACAAAATGATCATAAAGGATATTATATAGTATTATACAACAGAACATAATAAAATATAATATGCCTTAATACATAAATATATAATATAGTATAATATTATTGTAATGTAATATAATATCATTATAATATAGTATTATAACATTGTATACTATAGGATAATAATTTAATATAATATTAAATTATTTAATATAACATTTCAATATATTATGATATAATGTAATATAATATTATATTTATAGTATAATACAATAATAAAGATATAAAATATTATAATTATTAACATAAATTAATTTTTTATAATATAACATAATATTAAATTATTTAACATAATATATTAATATATCATGATATAATGTAATATAATATTATATTTATAGTATAATACAATAATAAAGATATAAATATTATAATTATTAGCGTAAATTAATTTTTCATAATATAACATAAACGACAAAGTCATTTGGAGTGTGAATTTCACTCGCATAGTGCCTGCAGTTATTTTTTATGTGTTCAAATACTATCGATATTTAAAAACTATAGCCATAAATTCTTAAATTTGGTTCCTCTGGTATAAGTTATGGCATACTGATGGAACAGTCATCTTTGTTGAAAATATTATTTCTTGAAACTTAGAAACAATATGCTTTCGAATTTCTTAAACCATTTCTCAAATTATTCTTTTCTTTTCTTTTTCTTTCTTTTCTTTTCTTTTTCTTTCTTTTTTTTTCTTTTCCTTCTCTTCTTCCCGATTTTTTCTTTTCTTTTCCTCTTCTTCTCTTCTCCTGACTTCTTCTCCCTTTCCTCTTCTCTGACTTCTTCTCCCTTTCCTCTTCTTCCCGATTTTTTCTTTCCTTTTCCTCTTCTTCTCTTCTCTTGACTTCTTCTCCCTCTTCTCCGATGAGGTAAGGAGGCGATCAGAGCTCGAGAGAGGGCCAGCCCGAGGCCGGCAACGCCTGCGGCGGTCAGCCCTCTCCTCCACAGAGAAAACACACGCCGAGAGAAGCCGGCCGAGGCCAGCGGCATCGCGGGATACCCGCAGCCGAGCCTGCGGCCGCTCCCCTCCTCCCATCCAGCCCCTCCCCCCGCCTCCTCCTATCCCAGCCCCTCTGCCAAGCCACCGCTAGCGACAACCTCGAGTCCAACCATGATCCCCCTCGCCTCCTCCTCCTCTGTCTATCCGTCTACTCAGGCGGCATCCTCTGCCTCCAAATCGACGACGACCCCTGCGGCTTCGCGGCGGTTGTGCGGGATTTGTCTGTTTTCTCCCTTTCTTCCCCGGAGAAGGCTATGAAAACCCCCGATAGCTCACTCGTTCCGAGAACCCCCTCCTCTCTGTTTCCTCCTTGCCCTCGGACCGGGATGTTACTAGATCTGGGCACTCCGGTGGCCTAATGTTCGCCGCCATCCTCGCTCATGCTGGTTTCTACCTCCGGTATCCTCCGTCGGCACCTCTCCTCATCGGACTTCAGCGTTGAGAAGAAGAAGGAGATAGAGAGGGAGAGAGAGAGGGGATGGTGAGAGAGGAAGAGGCGGTGGGATGGGGAATTTTAGGAGAAAAAAGAAACTTTTAAATAAGGATATTTGAGTCAAAAATATAGCTTCCCGACAAAGTTGAAAACAGCATTTTCGGAAAGCTCCAAAATGGAGCTTCTTCCAAAAAGCTATTTTCAGTTTTCTCGAAAAGCTAAAACAGCTTCCCGAAATTTTTACCAAATATCCTTTTTTATCCAAAAGTATCTTTGGAGGGCCAGAAAGTACTTTTTGGCCCTTCAAAAGCTCTCCCAAACAAGGGCTGAGTCCGTCTGAAAATGGGGCGAAAAATTCAAGATGCTTCCAGTTATATATGTTCGCTCTCTTCCGGTCACTTAAAAGCCTACCGTGTTAAACATCGTGGGAACAATTTGGCATAACATTTTTATTTCTTATTTTGTACTTATAGCATTTCTTTGTAATTACTTCATATTTAATATTTTAATAATTAATTACTTCAAGGAAAATTTGATTGCTGGAACTAGGGATCCATGACTCAAGGCCTTATCACCTTAAAAAGCATGGCAACACCTTAATACAATGATTTTGTTTCTTTTTTTATATTTATAGCATTTATTTGTAATTTATTCATTTAATGAAGAATATGGCCATTTCAAATATCTTATAGTATTTAATATGTTAATAGAAATTTGTTTGATGGATGATCCAATTCCTTGGTCAACTTGGTCTCTCTGCAAGTGTAATATCTACGTATTAAACCATTTTCCAGTTATAACATATCATTTACGATGTTAATAGTGGATTTTATTTCCATCATTTTATGACTATATTATTTTTATAGTTTTAAACATTGAATTCTAGTAAACAGCCGAGTTAATTAGTTTGGAATAATATTCGACTGTTATTACCAAAAAAAAAGATATTGCCAACGCTTTTAATTGCCTATACCGATACTTATAAGCGTCGTTAGTTTTATTACCGATGTTTTATAAAACATCATAAAAGCATTGACAAGGTAAGTATAGAAAAAAAAAATCTGCCAATGTTTTTAGAAAGCGTCGCTAGTTACCAATACTTATGAGCGTCGTCTTAGTTTGATCCCTGCCAACACTACTTAGAAGCGTCGACAAATTTTGGTGTCGGAGCCAAATTACCGGCACTTTTATCTAGCGTCGGTATATATAAGTCAGCATTTCCCCATTTTTTTTGTAGTGTGTGGTTATGGGAAGGCCTCAAATACATGAAAATCATTTTGAAATCTAGTCACATCCTCCTCCCTTGAAGAAGACTCCTGCACTGTGATTGGTTGGCTTTTGACGGGCGCTCAGCATGCAGATAATCATCCTTTACTAATTATGGCGGTACCATATAAGCTAGTCATATTCTAGCATTGAGAAAGCACCTATGCATGATTTGGTGATAGGAAATGGCGTACAAAGTGAATTCGGATCTCCTAGAATGAGCATGACACCTTGTATAACTTTGATTCCAATTCTATATTTGGTGTTCCTGCCTCTTGAAATTTGTTAATGTTGAAGGATGAAGTCTGTCGCTTTGTGGATGTTTTTAAACAATAATAATTGTTTTAGTTGCATAATGTTGTAACATATTTAATAGAACATTTATATGTAGTGGTATGTTACGTACACTAATCATAATTTTAAATTCTTAAGTATAATGAATAAAGTGCTATCATTTTATACTATAATTGGATTGTTATTCAATACTTAGCAACGTAATTTTATCATTATAAAATAACTTGATATTATGATATAAGTAGATATAATGTCATGATATCTCTTACCATAATAAGTAGTACTTATTATGCAATAATTATTATAAATGGTTAAGCTTTTAATTACTTTATATATGGTAAAGCATGATAACTAATTTGATATTACTTTTATTATTATTTATACTATTTTAAATTTTGTGCTCTCATTATTGTCGTAAATAAGCAAAATTGTAATATTCTATAATAACAAGTGAAAATTACAATGAAATGGTCATTATGTAGGACGTGTGTTCAATTATCATGCAATAAAATTTTTACCAATGTATGGATGTTCAATTATGCAGGACGTGTGTTCAATTATCATGCAATGAAATTTTTACCTACACTATGTCTATGAATGTTCAATTATGTAGTGATAATATTATGTTCACTTATGCAATGATAATATTATGTTCAAATATAGGATACATGTGTTCGATTACCATGCACCTGTCTTCATGGCCAATTTATTTTACTATTAAATTGGATTCGTACAATTTGTTAATTGACAATGTAGTTGACAATTTGGGGTCGCACGACTTGTGTACTCGGTAACTGATGCTTAGAGGTGACCAATGAGAGATGGGTTTCATATGCTTTTTGCACATACCCGAGCTTTATGTAAGATTTCTTTAGCCAAAAAAAATATGTTAAGATTTTGTTCCCTGCTCAAAAAGTAATCACAATAAACGATGTTGAGGTCATGACAACCCCTGAGGATTTGTGCATGATTCTAGGTTTTGCCCAATCGAGGAGTGAGGGTAGATTTTACTACAGCTCCACGCATCAGTATAGACGTTGCTCATCGATACAGAGGTGGTAGAAAGGCAGTGGTCATGAAGAAGGTGAAAGATGATATTGCTGAGGACGTGGCTGGTGGTGACACATAGATACTCTTGTAATCTAATTTAGATATATGGATTTGATTGGCCACTTTCCTATTGGGAAAGAAAGATGAGAGAGACATCCACAAAGAGACGCCTTCCTACCTTCTTTCTTATTCTTTTGGCTCGGCAGCTGTTGGATTCCAATCTAAAGCTTTTTTAGAAGAATAAACTAGATTGTATCTTACTCGCTAAGCATGGAAGAACTGCCTCTCTTTCTGACCAATAATATCATCTTTTTTTCTTTTTTGTTAGGATGGGTGGTTCACACCATTCTAGTATGAACACATTAAAAAAAATTAAAAAGCAAGATGTCCTCAAATGCCCTGGGTATTGGCACCAAGTCGGTCCACAACACATCGCCCGAATGCTCTGCCGTATAGAAGGCTACCTAATTCACAGCTCTATTTATCTTTCGCTAGACTTGCTTCAAAAGAAAAAGGAGTGACCTCCCTTGCTAGTCTCTAGATGTTCTTCAAGAGGGGATTTGTATCAGATCCTTTGCCTTGCCTTCGGATCCAACCAATTTTTTGAGCACCACTTTATTTTGTTACAATATAAGGGATAACTTGGAGGGTTATCCCCTCTAGTGTAGAAGAGAAATAAATTACTTGCTGACATTCGGTTATAGAGATAAGTGGAAGAATAACTTGGAGGGTTATTTGAACAGATAACTCTCCACTTACTCTGTCCACCTAATGCACCTTTAAAGCCATGATCTAGGAATGTGCATAGAAATATGCTCCACCCAGCCACTAGATTACGTGTTTATTTTTTGAAGGATTGTTAAATATAAAGTTGTTTCAGTACCGTCCCTCTTTTTTTTGATTCAAAGGAATGCATTACCACCAAGTACTTTATTGAAATGAGTAGTCATATATAGAAAGAGCCATGGGAGTGCATGGTCACGTTGACGAAGAGCCAGAGGAGTGCATGCATTGGCTCGGGGTAAAGAGGAAAAAGTATGATCGAAATAAAAAAACACCAGTGGCAGACTATGATGAAATAGAAAGGTGGTCCCAGAGGGGAAGAAAAGGAAGCCCTCGTCCAAATCCAGGGCGGTGGAGCGAAGGCCGCCTCTCTTCGCAATTTCATGTCTCGGGATTTAGTTTTCCCAGCATCTCTGCAAATGGCGGATTCGTATTTGCCATGATAATATGCAGTCCAGCATTTCAATAAGAAAACTGCTTGCTGGGAAACCATGCTTGGAGAGGTAGCTTCCCTGTGAGAGACTCTTTGGTTCCTTTGTTTCCAAACTTTGCTTCCGTAGGGTCCACCATGCATGTCGATGGAATCAGGCACGATAAGGCCACCTTTCCGGCTTTCCCATTTGCTTTTTTTTCTCCCGGTGGTCCAGAGACTCTCCATTGACGCCTCGTCAGTGGGCAGGCATAGGATCTTTGTGATGAAGGATGTTTTGCCCCCGTGACTAAGGAAAATATAATTTTTTTTTGACAGTGAATACGTTGGAGGAGCTCTCCACCTCCAAATGACTCTGTCCTGTTCATTCCCTATCAAAATTCCATTTAGCATATCGGTCATGCGTAATAGTTCTTCATTGCCTTTTTGGGCTCATGGTAGAAGAAAACCGAATCCCCTTCATTATAAAACTTGCCGAAGAAGCTTGCTATCGATTCAGAGGGGTGCCTTAACATAGCCAAAATGTAACAATCCAAAATCTCCCCCACAATAGCTAGTCGAAAAGTATTATTTGGATTTTTTGATCATGTATAAGTATCCAAGATTTACCTAGCAAATAACCGATGTGAGACTAAATATACGCCCGCACGGATCCTCACATACTCTCTCCGTTTAAGTCCTGATGTCCTCGTCAGGCTAAGGGTTCAAATTCATTCAAATTTAATCACAAACACGACAATCGGTCCATGGTCAGCCTTAATGGATCCACGCTACATGCATTATCTATAGTCTACATAAGTTATGGGCCGAGTCCGCTCTGATGTCATTTGTAACAATTCAGGACCTCACCTAAAATAGCTAACCGAAAGGAATTATTTATGTTCCTTGATCCTGTATAAGTATCCAAGATCTATTCAGCGAATAACCAAAGTGAGACTAAACATACGTCCGCACATATCCTCCCACAAAAGCAGTGGGAAGGGACTCTTGAGAGGTTGGTTCCGTAGCCAAGTGTGTCGTGTCAGAAGGAAATTTCCTTTACTGTTCAGCGGCCATGGGTCAAATCCCCTTCACTAGTGTCAGCCAAAGTCATTGAGAAGGAGCCCGTCTCTAGGATCCAACAAAACCCAAGAAAGACAAAAGAGAGAGACACCATGAAGGGAGAAAGTTGGAAAGAGAGAGAACCAAACCTCTCTCTCTCTCTCCAATAGAGGAAGGGGAAGCTCATGGGTGGTGACTACTAGCCGGAGGACCAGCTATTAGCCACCATGAGCAACGGCCGGCAATAACAAATGGCCGGCGGTGAGGAAATCAGCCAGAAAATGGTCTATCCGGATAGGATTTTCAGTTCGAAACTAGAGGATCCAAGGTTTCCAATGGCTGGGACTCTAGCCACCGCCTTCTACCAGCACAGAAGATCTGTCGAGGGCTCCAGCAATGGGCGCTGGTGGGGAATATGGCCTAAAAAGAAGATGCAGGTTAGATCTTTATGAATAAGGAAAGAGGACATCATATCTCTCAATAAAAATCTGATGATTTAGTCAGAATTCAAGCTCCAAAGACCAAGAAATTGGCGGAGGAGGATTAATTAAGAGATATGTTGTGGTTGAAATCTGGCCTGAGGGTGACCACGCCAGAGAAGTAAGGGGAGCCTTCGGCCGAGACAGAGAAAGGATAGCGCCTCCTGCGCTCTGGGGACCCTCTACAAAGCCTTAACGGCTGATTTCGGTCAGGCCCTCCGATGCTTAAGTTAGAGTGGATCTTAATTGGTTCAAATGTCTTTAGAAGTTACTTGATGTGGGCTATTTATAGTTCTTGCAAAGGTGCCTAGGTGGCGGAGGTATGGTCCGTCCTCATCATGGGAGGAGATGGCATTAGCCAGGTAGCGTGCAATCAAGGCTTGCTTGAGGCACACGATTTGGGCAGTCCTTGTGGACAGCATGGCATTGACAGGTGTGGCAGGGTATAGCTGGGGCAGCAAAGCAAGGTCCCTAGTTGACACGTCTAGTATGGTCAGCAAGCAAAGCATGGTACAGTGAGGTTGCGATGTATGTGGGCACGCATGTGGATACGGCCGCGGGCGAGGTCAGGGAGGCTTAGAGGCTGCAGTATACGCTTGACGAGGTCAGCTTGGTAAGCGCTGAGGTCGGCTCGGCGCTTGGGCGAGTTCGGCTCGGTCTTTCTCTGGCCGAGGTCAGCTCGTCCTTTGGTGGGGTCCGAGGTCGGCCTTGCCTGTGGTTGAGGGGGCCGATGTCATTATAGATACATGCGGTCGCAGGGGCCTCTTCGACTCTTGATGGATTCAACAGGGCGCTTCAAGCTTGAGCCCGAGACGTCTTTGGTGAACGGTCGACGGGGCCTCTTCGGCTCTTGGTCGACTCTGCAGGGGGCCCCGAGCTCGAGCCCAGGACGTCATTTCTTGCAAACGGTCGATGGGGCCTTTTCGGCTCTTGGTCAACACTGTAGGGCACTCCGAGCTCGAGCTCGGAATGTCATTTCCTGCAAACGATCGACGAGGCCTCTTCGGCTCTTGGTCGATACTGCATGGCGCCCCAAGCTCAGGCCCAGGACATCATTACTTGCTCGGGGGGCCGTTCGGCTCTGGGGTCTGCTCGTCAGGAATTGGGTGGTTCCATGCTAGAGCAGGACAATCTATTTTGCCTTCCATCAAGATCTTTGGGATCTTTCTTGGCTCTCGGAAGCGTTCAGCCATGGCATCCAGCGGTGGTGGACTGTGATCGAGATGAAGAAGAGGGAGGACACCATTAATTTCCCATCGGGAGTCAGCCTTCTCCCCACACATGCTAAGTTTAAGACTATTTTTTTTTGTGTGGAAATAGGCCTTTGGGCTCTAATCTAGACACCAGGTCGGGCTATGAATGCTAGGCCATGCCCAAAATAAACTCGTTCAAATGACCACGCTTGGTCATTTACACACCAAAAGGGCTAGGCTTTCACAGACCAGCCACATGTTGGATAGTTATGTTACTCGATTGGCAAACATATGTTCATGATCAATAACATCCCTTTTTCCAAATCACTATCACATAAAGCTTTACGAAAATGTGCTGCAATAACGTTGATTGCTCAATCATTAGATGCCATATACAATAATGGAGATGACCATGTAATGCGCGGACAAAATTAAGGGAAGAAACATAAATATAATTTTATTTAATCAAAAAATTATTTCTTGCATTTAAATGCCCTGTACTGTATTCATGAAAAATATCCTCCCTTACTCATGCTTACAGGATGATCCAGGAAAATCCATAATGATTTAAATAACTAAGATAAAGCCTGATTGATAAACTTACCATCAGTATGAAAAGACAACTTGTTCTATGTTTTGGCTTAGTTTTTATTTAGAAAAGCTGCATATCAACTTAATATTTTCATATGATTCCCTAAGGGTTATGCTTACATAAGTGAGCAAAGAGGTAATGGAGCTAACAAATATAGTGTTCTATTTGAATTATTATGGATTTCCTACATCATTATATAAATATTAATAACATAATGTGTTTTTCGCAAATATATGACAATTCATGATGTTATATGAAGAAAAACACTCAGAAAAAAAAAACAATCATAAACTCTAAATCAAGATAAACAAAGTTGAGGGTTCAGTCGTATTCCTGTATTAATAGTAAAGAACTGTGAATCAGAAAATGAACTGTGAGCAAAGTTGTTTTAATGCGTAGTTTGTGCTCTTATAACTTCATTTACTAACCCACCAAGCAAAGAAGAGTTTTGCTAGGCCTCTGTGACTCTAGACCTAACAAGTTCCACAAACTTATATGCTCAATCCCGATCCAAAGGACAAATCAAGCCTATAAATTTTCATCTGTGAACCATTATGGCTCAATCAAGGGGAGGGTTTGACTTGACCTTAGAATCAATTCTCAATAGCGATCAATCCTCAATTTTCTTCAACCATCACAAATCCTAAAGAAATAGAGAAGATTACCTGCCACAACTTATGAATCAGAAAATGAACTGTGAGCAAAGTTGTAGGTATGTAGTCAGCCAATTTAGTTTGTGCTCTTAATGTGTAGTTTGTGCTCTTATAACTTCATTTACTAACCCACCAAGCAAAGAAGAGTTTTGCTAGGCCTCTGTGACTCTAGACCTAACAAGTTCCACAAACTTATATGCTCAATCCTGATCCAAAGGACAAATCAAACCTACAAATTTTCATCTGTGAACAACAAGGGGAGGGTTTGACTTGACCTTAGAATCAATTCTCAAGCCCCTTTGTTTAAAGCAATCAAAACTTGAACATTAGTTGTCCAGTTTTATTATGTGATACACTCGTGTTGCTGTTGTACCACTCTTTCACAATTGTTCTTGTAGCATGTACATCATATGTTCATTTTTAAGATTAGGTGACATAGCAATCTTATGAATGCATAGATGATAATAGCTAGGAAATTAATAATGAATCCAATAAATAAGTAATTACAAGATACCTTTTTTTTGGTTACAGAATTACATATGCTCTTTGATGATGTTTGGAAGAGTGGCTATCCAGAAAAAAAATGACAATAAGAAGAGCCTATATTTCTCGAAATCATGCATCAATAGGCTACAAACTGTCGTAGAATTTTCACACTCTATTTATGTCTAAAGGGTAGGTTTACCAATTTACCTATTGCTTTGTTTTATTTGAAAAATTCGTAATGAATGTGGGGAAGATAGGGAAGGCAACAGCTTTGCTCTTCTACACGATATCACTTATCAGGCGAACATGCTTATTACAATGCTTCTCGACAAACATCTTTGATGCACCTTCCATCGTCTTACACCATGTCTGAAAATAAAAATGAAGAAAGCATATGATCATATTAGAAAACTGGTGAAGATGTAAAGAGTTTATGCATAGAAATGGTAAAAAATAAATGCAAAGATAATTTTCTTGTAAGCATATGATATAATGAGGCATTATTTGTGGTATTCTGCAGGAATAGCACCAACCTTCCTAATTGACTAAGATTTAAGAATCACAAAGCCAGTAGTTATTTTCATATCATATAGGAATCACATAAGTAGTGTGCATCTATTTTTTACCGGATGGTTTAGATGTTGCTTTACACAGCTTTGTTGAATCCACAAATTAAAACTTTCTTTCCGAATTCTAGAAGAGTGTTTCCAACTCACTTTTGTTAATTAATATTTTAAAAAAAATAATTTAAAATCAAATAGACGAGGCATGATTCTGTTCTGACTCTATGAAACTAATTGCATAGAGCCCATAGGGCATTGCTTTTGCTTTGCTTCTATTTTCAGAAAACTAAGAAGAAAAATTAATCAGACAGAACGAACATGTGAAATGAAAATATTTTGTTTTTAAAATTGTTTATAGAATCTATGAACCTTTTGTAGCAAACTTACCAAGAAGAATGAAATTCAAAGGAATGAACAATAGAGGCTTAGCGCAAATACTATCTTCAACATTAAACTCTATGTGGGATTTCGTTAATTTGTGGAGAAACAAAAACAAAAAACAACAACAATGCAAAACAAGCCATTAGTAACTAAATTTGTCATGTAGTCATTGACTCTAGTCTCGAGATCAGAGGGTGCAAATTTGGTTCATCTAGGGATCAAACTATACCACTATTGTTAGGCACTGAATCTAATTATTTCCTACTCCCTAACTTGAAAAGTTTTCCTTTGTTGATTCTTTCAAGGTCCTAGCTAATGCCCAGGGTGCATCCACGTAGAGACTGTAATTTTCTTGTAGTTTGTCCCAATTTTCCTACCAAAAATTAAAAAGAAAGAATCTGACCATTTCTATCGAGCAGACCTTCAAGAATTCATGTAATCATATTCCAAATAAAATGTAAATTGATTTAAACATAAATAAGTAGGTCTGGCTTGGCTTGAAACCACAGTTCTTCTTGTATTAAAAAGGTCTGGGCACTCTTTTCACTAGAAAACAATCTGGATTGGTCAATGAAGATCGTGCTATGATCGATGAGAGAAGTGGTGGGTTTTCCTCCATTAACTTCGATAAATTCTTTAACATCTTGTTATAATTTTCACTCACATATCAAAATCATCACTCATATAAGAGTAATCACCTCTAAAATAAGAACTGCCATCACCTACAGAAAATAACCATCATCATAGTCATAATTATCATAATAATAGCTATCCTTGCACAAGAATAATGGTTGATATAGAAACAAGGGGAAGGATATATGATACAATATATCCATTACACAAGGAATGAATGCTAAATATTTATAATACAAACTAATTGAGCGCTAAGATAAAAAATTTAAGAGAACCAAAAGATGATCCATAGTAGGTTTTTTAAAATTTGGATGCTTAATCCTAATCCTAGAATACATGGTTGCAATAGTTGGGTTTTATAATCGTTGTTGTAGAGAGTAAGAGATCCCAATGAAGTCCTTTTCTTGAGTTACTACAAGAAAAGAAGTTATTTCGGTGGTTGTTCCTACGAATGGGTTCCCTGTGTCTTGATAATTTTCTTTAAAGTGTTACTTCTAACAATAAACTACCCACAAATAGCCTCTTGTATAAATAATAAGTAATCAATTTTTATTTCTATATATATTCATGCATAAATTGTTCCCACAATCGTGGTCAATGCAACATAGTTAATCATAAGTTGAATTTAGGATGTGAACAGGTACCAAATGATGTACCAGATTGGTAGTGAAATTGATATTTAATATGCTCTATGGGTACTGAAAATTACGTATGGTATTGACATTCCAAATATATGCAAATGAGATTCTAGGATGAATATCACTGTCAATATTCATAACCTTTAGAGCTTGATTGGAAAATCTAGCAGGATTAGGCTAGATTTTCTATAGAAATCGAGCTTATTAGTCTGCTCAACCCTTTTTTTTTTCTAAAGATTTTTTTTCTAGATTTGTCTAAATTCCATCCATCTATGAGTTTGTTAGACTGCAAGATGAAAATAAAAGACCTTAGATGGGATTTTTTTTTTTTCTTTTTCTCGCAATTATTGAGTTGGAGAAGGATTGGGTCAATTAGATCTTAGTTAAATAGATTGTATAATTTATGATCCAATAGAAAATCTACTTCAATCTTACAGAATTATTCAAATAAGTTCTCAGAATTAAAACTATCTAATCTTATCCAATCCAAACATACCATTAAGGTTAACAAAGTAATTTGCAAAAGTTCAGCAAGTCTAAAGTCATACAAGTCAGAGAAATTATATCCTACATGGCATACACTATATGGCCGTAAATGCCATCAATCACAGCTGCTTATTTTTTTAAATTTTATTTATCAAATATTTATCTTGATGCACTGTTAGGAACAACCAGCTATGATTGGCCACCTGTTGTGCCGTGGGATATAATTTTTCTGGAAGTAGACCAAGCCTGGAAGACTGTACCCTGCCTGACAGAAACTCATGAAGCCTACGGGTCCCGTCCGGCTCTGCGTTCAATCCTCCATGGCTTACCTGACCTGGTGCTCCTCTCTTCGAGATGATAGCAAAGTAGAGGGACCTATCGGATGGCGATAATCTGCTGCGACTCGCCATCCTGACCGTTTAATCAGCTACTGAAAAAGAAATAAATAAATCGCACGAGATGCACTGAGCTCACCTTCTCCAACGCGGCCAGGAGGAGCTTTAGTCCGACGGCGTCCCCCGGCCCGATCTCCGACCGCCCGATCCCCATCCGCCGGAGCAGCGACGCCGACCGTCTGGAGGAAGCGGTTGGGGGTAGGAGGGCCTTCCACTCGGCCAGGCCTCCGCTCCTCCTCCTCCTCGTGCTGGGGGTTTCGGCGCCGCCGGTAGCGAGGTCCCGGGCGGCGAGGCCGGACATCACCCGCCTCGACCGATTCCGGCGGACGATGGGGAGGCGGACCGACGGGCGGGATGAGCGCACCGGCGGGTCGGCGTCCAGCTCGGCGAACTTGCGGAGGAGCTCGTCGGAGGACGCCCTGGTGACGTTCTCGACCGTCGTACACGAGGTTTTGGCCTCAGTCTCCATGAGGGTTACAGATTTGGAAAGAGTCGGAGAAAGAGAGGGACGACAAAGGGGATGGATACGAGATAACGGAGAGAGAGGGCGGGGTGTTGCGGATTTGTAGGAGTTAGATCCGAGGCGACCGTTGGAGCGTGTCGGGGGGCGACTGTGAGGGAATATTTTTTTCTTGATGACACTTGAGGAATTATTTTGGCCGGAGGCGGCGAATGTAGCCGTTGGGACACTGTGGGTGGAGGCGGTGGGGCTATCTCCCACGTGTTGAACTTCGTTAGCTCGTGTCTCCCGTGTTCTCATTGATCACAGTGTGTGGGCCCCAGTTTCTGCAGGGGAAGCTGATTGCTATTGAGGCACTCGACATCTTTGAGAGTCGTGAACAAACGGCAGTGATCGCCTTGGTTCAGTGAATGCGTAGATTTGGAGCAGAAGTCATAGGAAGCGGCCACCATGGAAAAAAAATTATCGGACAGAAATTTTATTTTATCATATTTCATCTAGTACAAATCTTAAAGAATGAAATCTAAAAGTTAAAGACTTTTTTTTTTTTCCGAACATTTTTTTTACCGGTACATACTGCATAGCTAGATGATGCACACTAAGCAAATTAATTATCTAGCAAGCTAATACACGTATCTAGATAAATTAATATATAGTTTTTAGAATATAGTATTTACTAGTACATACTACACGACCAGATAATACATACTTAGCAAATTAGTTATTTAGTAACTTAATGCACATCTTCAAACAAATTGATATGTAATTTCCGAAAATCATATTCACTAGTGCACACTATATAAATACCCATTGACTTCCTGATATATATTATAAGCCTCTTTGATATATGCTTAGTAGTGATCTGATACACACTTTTAAATAAATTGATACACAATTTCTAAAATATATTTTTTGGCAGTATACACTATATAGCTACGTGATATACATTAAGCGAATTAATCACCTAACAAGTCAATAGATACTTCTAAATAAATCAGTATATAGTTTTCAGAACATAGTATTCATTTGTACTAGTATGCAGCAGATAGTTTTCTTGCTTTGTCTAATTTCTTAAATATGTATCACTAGGTTGTATACTGTGTAGTTTTTAAAATTTAATTTTTTTAAAATAAAAACTTCAATAATTTCTCACGAAAAAAATCAAACTAGCAATAATTAATGCACAGTTTTTAAAGCTGCTGTAAATTTTTGCACAGATTTTGAAGTTGTAGAAAATTCAAACTACCAAGCTGGCTGTGAAACATAAAGATAGTATTAGAAGAGCTTTTTTGGTGTTATGCAAATAAAAAGAGGAGGGATCATAGGCATCGAGAATATCAAAGTACTTAAACAAGCACTACTAATAAAATGGAGTTGGAAATAACATTCACACAAAGAAGCTTTTGGCAGAGAGCAATAAAAAAGGTCTTATAACAGACAAAGATTTAAGATGAGGCATCAACAATTTTAGATCCTTGCCACCTTGCGGAAGGATATTTGTAGAATCCTTTAACCATTCTGGTGTTGTATAACTTTTCTTTTGGACAAGGAAAATGTATCAGATTTTGAGAAGACTCTTATTTGGATGACTACCCTATTGTAAAACCCAGCCTTCTAGTGAACTGGGCCTGGTCTATTTAACCAGCCCAATTGGAAAGAGTGTGGCCCAAAAGAGAAGGAAAAACAAAAACAAAATTGCATGCGCTTGGCATGTGTTCTTCCTCCCGACCTCATCAGAAGGAATCCAACCAAGGGGCAGATTCCAACCTTCTATGGTCCCATTTAGAGCCCCCTCTAATCCTCTCTTTGATCTCACTGGATAACCCAGGTCCCTCGATCGAAGTGGTCGCTAGAATTCTTTGGTTTTTTCTCTCGAAATGCCGACCACCACCAACGCTTGGAGCCGCAGGAGATTATCGCCGAAAGCCAGGGAAGGAACCGAAATCATTGGATCTACCTTCTTCTGCTTCTTCCGTGACTTTTGGAAGCTCGATTTCAGCTAGCGATCGCCGGATTTTTGGCAGAAAAAAGCGATACCCTGTTCCCTTATTTTCGGAAAACTGATCCATTTTCTTCCTATTCTTGCTGCCTCCGTTGCTGGCGCTTGTCGCTGGAGGCTTTCCTCAATTCTCTACAGTGGCTTGAAGCCATGGCCAGAACTCCGGCCACCAAGATGTATAGGTTCCATGGTTAAAGGGGTTGAAACCTTATTTTTTGGTGGATTTTTACATCACCAACCGCCTGGTGACCGTCAGCCGTCTGTTAGTCGGCTGTGGGTCCTCTAGCCCCAGGCACCACTTGCAGCCACCCTCTTCTTTTCTTCTTCCTTGGTTAGAGAGAGAGAAGCTTCTTATCTCTTTCTCTCTCTTTTCTCTCTTCCTCAACCTTTCTTCCTCTTGTTTCTCTCTTTACCTAGACTGTCTCTCTCTACTCTCTCTCTAGAATTATTGGATCTGGTAAGAACGTCTCTCAGTGACTTTTGGAGCGACTCTGATGAAAGGTCATGATCTAGGATAATCGAAAGGCATGCCAGCCCCCACCCTGGCCTTATCAAACACCGTTAGATATAGCACCCCAATTTTTGTTGAACCATCTGTACTCTAATTCGAACATGATCGGATAAATTTTGCAATTGATTAGACTAACCGGGGTATCGAGCACTCCCTCTTGATCAGCCTTATGAAAGTGTTGGAACTAGGACTTTTACTTTTAAAATAATTATAATAAAATTTTAATAAAAAATATAATTTTTGAATATTAGGCTATGAGAAGAATTTTTGGGATTAATTGGATCTGTTAGTTGGGATTGCGCTTGCAAGGTAAGTAATGTGATCCTTTTTCTAAATTTATTAACAAATTATAAATATTTTCTAAATCAAATTATTCTTGATTTATGAACTTAATGCATGTGTTTTATTATTATATATGCCTTTTCTAGAATATTGTATGATTCTTGATTGAATGTATTGGTTTTGATATGAATTATGCTTAATTGATTTCGATGTCATATGATTTTACGTATCTTATAATTTGTAACACTGAACATGTTTTTGAGAAAAAGAGTTTTGATTCGAAAATAGATTCGGACTTGCAAGTAGATTATGTTTCGATATCCTGCTAGTGGGGGTTGTATGTTGGTAATTTGATACCCTGTTAGTGGGAGTTATAACGTTATCATTTCGATACCCTATTAGTGAGGGTTATACATTGGCATTTCGATAGCCTGCTAGTAGGAGATTGTACTGTTGGCACTTTGATACCCTGCCAGTGGTTGGTTGTATATTAGCACTTCGATATCCTACCAATTGGGATTATGTGGTGACACTTTAATATGGTCATAATTCTTGG
The DNA here is from genome assembly GCF_009389715.1 of Phoenix dactylifera. NCBI lineage: Eukaryota > Viridiplantae > Streptophyta > Magnoliopsida > Arecales > Arecaceae > Phoenix > Phoenix dactylifera. The sequence continues at coordinate 1,435,074 of NW_024067681.1, read as the reverse complement.
TTGTCGAGATAAACTCGTTTTAGAAGAAATTAATTTTTGAATGAAATTTGAATTTTAAATTGATTGGATATTTATTGATTTTACAATTCGAAGAATTAGTTTGCTTTGAGAATTTGTTGTGGGAGAGACTAGATAAGATTTTGACATCTTTATTAGACTATATTTTGTTAGAGTTGATGCAAAGTTTTAGAATATTATTTGGTTTTATGAGACATTTAATTTTAAATTAGTTATTTAGAATAATATTTGAATATTATTATTTTAATTTTTTCACTTACTGTTTATAATATCGTGCTGAGATGTCTTGCATTCTCGTAGAGAGAGTTTCCTATGAGTATGCAACGATTGCCACAACCATCGGCTCGCGACCTCGGGTCAGGGGGTGACATCTCTACATTCTTATTCCCTAGCCTAGATCAAGCAGCCATTCAGCAGAGTGCAGCCATATATGACAGTTGTGGAACTGGTGAACCAATTCTTGGATATTGCTACTAGAGGGCCATTAAGCTGCGAGGAAAAGTGAGGAAAGGGAATGGCTAATGCAATCCTAACATCTCATTGGGCCCGGGACAGGTCCAGATCTCTCCATCTTGCAGATGAACTGTTCAGGCCTTTCCTTTGTAGAGATAGGTGGGCTCCGAAAGTTCTTTCTCTCACACCTTTGAAAAGCAGCAACACATGAAAGGTGAGAATTTTCATGTGGTTAGCTATCAGAAATAAATTACATACAAGGAGGCATTGGCAAAAGAATGTTGGGAGCATCAGCACTTGTTGCAGTTTTTATTTGTATCAGGATGAAACCATGAACCAATATACTGCTACACTGCCCAGCCTAAAGCAAATCTGGAGGAAATTAAATATGAAGGAAAATTAAAAGAAAGGTTAATTTTTAGAGTTTATCCACCAACTCTGCTATCCCAAAGAAGAGCTCATAATATAGCTGGGATAAGCTTGTATTATCACTCTCTTAGACATGGTGAAAGGAGCAGAACAAATGTTTTGTGAAAAAAGGAAAGAACACTTGAGGCTATGCCTAATGCTGCTATTCATCTCTCATGACTGGGCCAGTTTGGAAAAGCTTAAGGAGCTGCATGCCTATCTCCAGCTTTAAACTCTATATCTGCACTGCTTCCTGATTTTTCTATCTTTTGTTCCATTTTTCCTTTTCTGCTATCTTTTGCAACTCTCTTCTCTATATACACATCTTTCTGTAACAAATCAGATGGGCTATGCGAGCCTCTTTCATGAAATAACAATTTGGATTATTTGTTTATTTACCACTTTGGCTTGGGTTGGATTGGGTCAGGTCAACTTAAATCGGAGTTAGATCCAGTTTGGGTTAAAGGTCGACCCTAATCCAACATTAGTTGAGATTGGTTGAGGTCTTTGAGCTTAAATTCAACCCAAGTTTATAATACCTCGACCTATCTGTACCTAATAAGCAGATAGAGTGGACAGATTTGAGCTGAGCCCAACTAAATCTTAAATTTTAGGGTTTTAAAATGAAGAACCAGAAATTTAGGGATGCAAGTGTAAATCTAGCTCCATTTGAAAACTTGAAACTTGGAATTGAGGAGAAAGGAATGGAATGGAAGGAAAGTTAAAAATTTTGATGTTTGGAAGTTTTTTAGTGGAGGGAAAGAAAAAGATAAGGGGGGAATAAAAGGGAATAGGAGGAAAAATTTGGGCTCCAATTCTTTCTTTCTTTCCTCTCATAAGTGGGGGATTTGGAGAGAAAGAAATTAAAACTTAATAAAAATTTATAATACCTATTTTACCCCTTAATTAAGAAGCACCAATTAAAAGACAAGTACATCCTAGGGCATCTTTTGTTTTCAATCTTTCATATGTCATCTCCATCTCCATATACCCATTTGCCTGCACCTCTACGGAGCTCATCTTCTCGGTCACTCAATGATCCAGTCCGATCCGATCTATTTGCATCTCTACTTCATAAGCATGCCCTTTTTATAATAAGGGTAATTTAGTAAAAGTGTTAAAAATGTATAGTTTTTTTTATTTTCTTTTCTAAACTTCCAAATAAGAGGAAGGGAAAGTATTTCTCTTCCCTACCCCTCCCCCTCTAAAAACTTCTAACAGAAGGAAAGAAAAGTTTATTTATTTTTCTTTTTTTAATTAAAGTTTTTTTTTTTTTCCTCCTCAAAACTCCCAAATGGAGGTAAAATGAAGGAAAGTTGAAGGGTGTCGCTGTAATTTAGAAAAAATATCAACTCGTCCCGCGTGTGCCAGAACTGGCCAAACTAACGTTGGAATTGAGGGGAAAGCGCCGGCGATTCGACTCACATAGAAAACAAGCTGCCGGCCAAGGAGGAGGAATGCCTCCTCGTCTCCCCATTTGTCACCGTCTCTCTTGTCCTCTCTCTCGCCCTCTTTCCCCCTGGCATCTCTATTCTTGGATTCTCCTCTCCACGCCACTTCCCCTCCCCAAACTCCTCCACCTCCTCCGATTCCCCGAAACTCTTGGAATTTTTTCCTTGTGTGGGCTTCTGAAAACTATAATCCAACGAACACGAGGTGATCGGTCGCGAGCTGCAGCATCAACAAGACTAGCTCTTTCTTTGCAGTGGCAATGGAATCGCTGGAGGAGCTTCTTGCGGAAGAAGGGTTCAAGAAGGGGAAGATGAAGCATGGGCCAAGGGGCTACGCCACGTCCAGAGCTGTAAAGTATGCCGTCGGCCCACACTGCTCATGAATGGAATCCTTCGTTTCGTCATGCAGATTACGGGCTTCAGAGGGGGAGGGCCAGGTCTGATGTATTTTGTCGGCGATCGCAATCATTCGGTCGGAAGATGGAGGAATCAGAGGTGGGAGGTCGAAGAATTCTCGCATGCAAAGGGAGACCTCGGAGGATGGCATGAAGAAGAATCATTTAATGGAAGACTCCGAGCTCGTCGTGGAAATGGTGTCGGGATTTTAAAATGCATGAATGTGACAAAATTCAAGACAGAGGGAGACTGAGGTTTCAAAATTCTGGCAAAAAGGTTCAGGAGAAACAGATATATGAATGTAGTTATGACAATGACTTGTATGAGGATTGAGAACCTTCCACAAGGCGGGGGATTTTCGCTCGAGACCAAGCTTTAATCATGGTCTTCAGGATAGAAGGGATGATGATCTTGAGATTCCTGGTTCCAAACCGGCACTTAGTGATGCTGCAATCCGGGCCATTGTTTCGATCTTAAACTGGTTATATCAGTTGCTTCTTCCAAGATGAAAACTTCCGTGCATCGATTCGTCATAGTTTGTGCAACTTACCTTGGATTTGGCTTAGCAGAAGAGAACCATCAAAAAGGTAGTGGAGTGTTGCCGGTCTCGCAGAGGCCATTGGCACTGTAGAAAGAGTTGTTAAAGAGGGTCGAGATGCAAAGGAATTAAAGAAAGCTTCACTAAAGCTTAGTGGTTGTCACAGGGTTAAAACTCGATCGATTTGAAGGACAAATTTACTTCTGGAGTTCCCAATTCGCTTCTCGCAGCATGTGCACATCTCTACCTTAGGTGTGATCTATAAGCTTCCAGAAAAGAACACGGTTTCAGCCAAACATCTCCTCCAGGTTTTTCTGCAATTCTCCGTATCAGGCACGGACAATTTTGTTGCCAGGTTTGTGGGAGCACCTTTTCCTTCCACATTTATCTCATTTGAGGGAATGGTATGAGAAAGAAGCAGAATTCATACCAAGAAACATCGAGTATGGTAAAGAAACAAAAGCTTCTGGAAAAAGTTCTACAATGACATACTGGATATGGGTACTTACCAAATTGCAGATTATTACAAGAATGGCTTATGGAGGAAAATGGAGCTCCCTGCACTTCCTTCAATTCCAGTGCCTTCATCTTATCCACCACGAAAAGGTTCTAATGCAGCTGAATTTAGAACGTTAGCTTCCTAGTGCAGGAAGTCCTGCTTCATCTCAGCCAATGGTGAGCAGAAGATTGTATGGAATCTGTTTTCAGTCAATCGAAGAAAATGGAAGAATCTGAAGAATTGAAAGAAAGAGAGGAGGAGATCGAAGAGGAACATTGCATTGTTCATACAACAAGCTCTGAAAGCCTAATACAAGAATATGAGGAATACTCTCCTAATTCATTTATACAAACACAAGAACATAACAGCACTAGCTCTCAAGAGCCAAAGGAATCATCTAATGTAAGGGATATAAAATAAATTCTTCCTTCATCTTCTCATATTTGTTGTTCCCCTAAAATTCTCTAAGCAGTGCAAAACATATGTGAAGAACTATCAAGCATTTCGGTTTCATGGGTATTTTGATTTTTTTCCAAGTATAAACACCATGTCGGCAAAGAACTTCATGTAAAAGCCATTTTCTAGACTATACTGGTGTTGCTGTCTTGCCATCTTGTGGGCCTTTGTCTAACCTTTTGATCATGAGCTCCTAAGGATATTTTATATACATATTTTGAGAGGAGGATATTATACATACTTTTGGAAGCTTGAAATATTTATGGGTTACATTTCGAATTGACCTCCTGAATCTGTTCACTATTTGTTTCCCTTTGGTCTTTTCTATCTAGATTGAGCATCTTTTATTTTTCAAAATATTTCTAACCTTGCAGGGAAATGAACGGACAACTAAAGAGTCCTTGCAATCTATGCAAAGTGGGACGATTTTCAGGTAAAAGATCCCAATGTTGAATGCCATGGCATCCAGTCTAGGCCTGCCATCTTGGGATGCACTTGTTCCCCTATCTTGCTCCACAGGCCAAAAGAGAATAAGCTTATTCTTAGAAAATTGGCACAAGCGGTCTTTCAAACCACAGGTGATTGATTACTTTCATTATATAATGATTCTATTCTTCTTAAGTATGCTAAGAACTTTCCAGTTTAATGATATGTGCCAAAATAATGTAATTACATTTTGAAAACCTTTAGTTTTCTTTTTCATCTGTGTGCAATGTCGTGGATTCTTACAAGTTGATCTCTATACTGCCTACTTCTAGTGCAGATGGGCAATGTAGAAAGTACAGGATCCGAGGTGGAAGAATTCTGGGTTGGTTGTCTAAGAATTCTGATAGAAACTCAGAGGCATTAAGCTCTAGGTACAGAGCCCATGACCATTCTCTTCATGAACTCCTTCTAAGTGTGTTTCATTTATCATATGCTCTGATGTTGTATTCATTAAAGTTCATAGGTTTATTATTGTTGTTATTCCTGGACTTTGCATGGTCTAGCGTTTCTTTCTTCATAGGAAGCTGTTAAATGACTCAGGATCTGTTTCTCAGTGGCAGAATCAATTGAAGATTATGAAGCTGCTGACAGAAGCTCTTTTTTCTCTAGTATTCCAAGGGATTTTATGTGTCCTTTTAACGGGGCAGCTTTTCAAGGATCCTGTGTACACTAGAGACTGGGCAGACCTTTGACGCGCGCAGCCATTAAAGAATGGTTTGATCGAGGGAATAGAACATGTCCTGTATACTGGACGAGAGCTGAAATATTTGTCTGTCCCCAGTTATGAATTTTGTGTTGAAGCGCTTTAATTGACTCCTGGAAATCGGAAACTTGTAAAAACCTCCTCATTTTTGCCACCCAAATAGCGGGGGATCCAACAAAGCAAGATTGCAAATCCAAAGATGAGTCAGCTTTATACATAATAGAGCAGCTTCCTTACTGGTTTAGCACAGAGGAACAAATGAAAATGCCAGACACCTTATTCACTCTTGGTGGTTTAGATTTTCTTTATACATAGGTTTGAACTGGGAAATTTAAAGGAAAAATCATGCGTTGCTGGACTTCTGTTATGCTGTATCAAGGCAGATGGCTGTTGCAGGAGCTATTTGGCAATGAATTTAAAAAGTTCATGTTTTCTTTGAGCTTCTCTACAGTAACCATTTTACTTCAAGAACAAATGCTGTGCTGCTGTTGATTGAACTGATTTGCCTAGAAAGGTTTGTGCGTCTAAGTACTAAGTTTTTTTTTTTTCTTGCTGATATTTATTACAGTATTTTTATGTGTTATAGTTCCCAAAATTTGTAACTTGCAAAAATACATGGTAATTATTTTCTTATAAATTTTATAATAGTGCCCTTGCCTTTGTTATAGATGGAGCACTTACGCTGTGTTCATTTCTTAACTATATTCCATTAGGACCAGGAGATATATCCTATATTTAATTGTTCGGTTGAGGTGGAGAAATATGTCCACTAAACTTTTCAATATACAATTTTGAAGTGTTTTTTCTTCTGCAGGTTTTATGTTATCACTAGATCAAAGAACATAAATTCATGCAATGTATATTTTCAGAATGACATTCTTACTTTGTTCCCTCGTGCATTTATCGTACAAATATACAATCAACATATATTATCATACAATAACATTGCTTGCATTTTACCTCCACATATTTACTAAACTGTTTGCTTGTTTTGGTTGCCACAGAAGGACAGCAATCACAATGTTCTTAAGTGGGTTGCAAACAGAAGCAATTGTGGATACAATGAAGGCACTGCTTGTGTATCTTCAGACCTCCCACCTGAAGAACGAGTTCTAGTTGCTGTTCTTCTTTACAATTTGATCTTGTGGTATTCTTCTTCCTGTCTATTCTGGTATATTCAACTAGATTTACCCTCTTGAACCACATTCTATCACTTTGCCCCTAATTACTCTTCCATATCTGTCGTATGTGCATATTACATACCATGTACGAGCAGTAATCGAAGTCGAAAAGAGCTAATTTGCAGATAGTTACCACCCCTGCTAAGCAGTGTTCCATGTAAATTAAGTTGGCATTCAGTTGAACTCAAATATTAACCTTTATATCAATACTCCCATCTTCTAAATCTCCCACAAACTGAAGTTGATCCTATGCTTGGAACTCTTTATTTTACATTATTCAGATTTTCACATTTTTCAGAATATAAAATGTTTATGCAATATTATAGAAATATTTAGTTGCAGTATGTTATTCTTTTAACACATCTATTGCCTTCCAAAGCAAAATATTTGTTTGTTGGTTGTCTCTGCAGTTGAATGCTTTTAAGACTATGAATATTATTTTCCCTCTGGTAGCATTTTTTTGCAAATACAAAAAGAATTTGCCGGAAAGTACTGACACACTTTTATATACAAATTTTTTTATTAGGATTGGCTTATAAAAGCCATGTAGCCATTGATTTAATTATCTTATTAGTTCTTTCAATCATGCTTATACACAACCTTATGTACCATTTTGTCCAAGATATCATATTCAGATTTACATTTATGATGATTCAAACTTCTAAGACATTTGTGGTTGCAGGTAGAGCCCTGCAGGTATAGTAATATACAGAGAAGACGGCTCTGGAATAGCATGAACGCTAGCTCTGAATTGCTGTTCCTTTGACCAGAAAGTCATACCAAATTCTCGGAGGGCTCTTCTCATGCTGGAGGGGTTACTTCTCCTTATCTGGAGAAATATTGGCAGAGGCCCGGTTGCTGCAGCAAGCAGGATATACTCTGATGTTGGCTTTGCGAACTCTGATGGTGGCGGTAGAGGAAAGTACATCGGTATGTTAATTTCCTTATGAAAGCCATATTTTTCTCTTATCTGTTATTTATATCCTTCATGTAGTAATTGAATCAAGTTGGCTACTACTGTCCTTCAGAAAGTGTTTGAGGATTAGTCTTTTAACGCATTTGGATTCATCTGTTCAATGGAAATTCCTATATTGCTGCTCAGCATGCATTTTTCTTTTGGAGGTCGGAACCATTGGAGCTTAGAATGGCTTTTTATATTGACGCTTAAGTACAGATCCTCAATCGTAATGGTTCTATCATAGCAAATACAAACATAATGACATTCAAAATCAACCAATAACAAATCACCCTACTGTGTTCTGATCTGTGTTTGACATTCAAGTTTGATCATACAGATGACACATTGCTGATTGCATCATTGATTTTACCTACACAGCTCGAATGCATGAATCCTTGATTTGTTTTGTACTTGAATGGATTTTCTTATCTGAAGCACTCCGAGCATTTTCCTTACATTATCCAGGCATTGATAAGATTTTTAGTCTCATTAGTCTCTTTAGCTATTTGCATTCATCGTAATGTTTGAGTCATCGATGCATAGCAAGTTTTTGTTCCACAAGAAAGCGGGATGAAGGAATTGTGTATAGCATGCAATGTTTCATTGTCCTGAATCTCTATGTGAGCTCTTTCTTGCATTATCTTTCATTTTTCTCTTTATTTTTTGATCTTTCCTTGTAATATGATGTTCACATGAACAAGTCCATATTTATGAACTTTTCCCCAGCCAGCAGTTGGAAATACTCACAATTTGGCAAGATTATATGGATATAGGAATTTGGTAGGGCATCTCTTGGTCATCAGATACAACCTATATTGTTCATTGAAATACAAAATGTTTTAATTTGTCTTCCCCTCTTTTTCTTGTCAGTTAGACATTTTCCATGAATACTGTTTCAGTTGAAAAGTTTCAGTTTACTGTTTTCAAGGAAGAAGAAGCAAACGAAAAGGAAAAATGGTTGAAAAATGTGACTTTGGCCCTTCTTCGTAGTGGAAAGAGATCATTTCTAGAGACTCTCTCAAAGTGTTTAGGTATGGGAACCTAGAATTAGTGAGGGCATGCCTAGCTACAGTTGCTTGGTTGAGCCATGTACTTGTATCCCTGTCTGCTGCTGGGCACCAGCTCTCTGCATTCTCAGCACTCATCCCTCCGGTTGAAGGAAAGTAGAGAACTGTGAGCAGATTGAGCACAGGGTTCTAAGCCTTCAATGTCTTTTGTCAATTTTAGCAAGGATTACAGTAAGCTTAGCTAAATCCAAAGCTGAATACATGTCTCCCAGTTGATGGACTAATATGAAGTTATCTTTTGAAGTTTTCAGAGAACCACATCACCGTAGAAATATGTAAAACTGTTTTTTCCACTCTCTGTGTAGAACTGCCTATGAGCAATTCTCTTGATCAAAATTCAAGTAGTTTTATTTTGATAAGGGACAAATAGTCTCATTGATGAAAGAAATCTGTATTCAATTTCTTGTTAACACTATCAACCCTCTTAAAACAATTTGGGTTTAATTTTTCTACACTATTGTGGGCAACCTATGCATATCTTTTCTCAACAAGCCAACAGGACATGTAAAAGTTTTTACATGCATATTAATGCATGAAAAATTATTCTGTCATTAGAATTGAGCTTTTCTGATTTTTTTGGATAACTGCAGAATGCAGCAGTCTCCTCATGAGTTTTGCAGACGAGTTGCAGAATCCTCTGAAAAGACCTTTTGGACATAACGTTGGACAGCGAAGCAGCTTTTATCTACCATCTTTGAGAACTGTAAAACTGCAGGGCATCATAGAGCGCATAGAGCTCATGCTATTTACTGGAGATTGCCATTTGTCTGAATCTCAATCAAATGAAACCTTCATCTTCATTCACTTGTTATGTGATATTTGCAATTTAGTGATAGTTAATTGTAACAATACAAGATATGTAGAATGATTCATTATAAGCAGTTAAATATTCTTTCATATTTTACATACCTTCAATTCTGTTGATATAGTTGGTTAAGTAACTGAAGGACGTCATCAATATTGTCAAAATTTATGTGCTTTTCTAGGGTATGCAACAAATTCATCTGAGATGAGCATATTCCAGAGATATGCAAAAAATTCTCTATATCTTTGTTGTAAGCATCTTCTTGATTTATTCTTTTGAAAAGCCAAAGAAATTGCATATCTGAAATCCTTATATAAATGTGAAATCTGGCATATGTAATGCAGTATAAGCTAGAGCAAATAAGTGGACCATCTTCAGAGATGTGGAAGCACTCTAGATAGAAGCTTTAGGGACCAAATGGAGACCAAGGCATAAGGCACTTCAAAGTGTAAGCCTATAAATTTAACTGGGATGCTTGTATATGATGACAAAATGCCTAGCAATCATAGAGTTGAAGTACATGATAGATATCAACGTTACATCTTTGGTTTAAAAGAAAAGAAAGATCGATGATTGGTTATCCAAATTGGATATCACCACTACTTATCATATATACTCAAAAAAAAAGGCTTGAAATCAAATTCATAGATTTTGGTTCTCTTATCTATACATCAAGTGGGTGCAAGAACAAACAACTCTGATGGCATGATAAGATATTCTGCTATGCTCTAAGCAACATTGTCACAAGTTTGGTATGTGGGAAAAATTGAGTACATCTCTATTAATTAAGCTCGTACTTAAGAGATAGCAAGAGTGCACCGGCGGAAAGTGAGTACATATATAGATGGCATTACAGCCCTCAACACTCAGTGCTTTCAATCATGCATCAAATGCATCCCATACTATATATTTTATGCTCAACAAGCACTTCCCAAAGTTAAGATAATTTAAACTACAACGTCTTCTAGTGTTTTGAGTAACTATCATGGTAAAAGAGGATTTTAACTATAGTTTATGAAATGTCTTTAGCACCATCGTTTTTGTGGTGGCCATGTAGCAGATTACCAACTGCATGGCTGCATAAGCAGACAATTTAAATTTCACCACATAATTTTACTGTTACATCACCTAAAGAGATCCAATAGACAGAAAGCACTATAATTGGGGATGGCAGTAGCAAGCATATAATAAACATAGGGAATTATGCACCATTAGTATATCTACTTAGGTACATTGACAATCAGTCCAACAAGCCACATGGCAATAGACCCAACAACCCAACACACAAGTAGGAAAACAAAAAGACCTGCCAAGATGGTGAGGAGTGGAGGGCCGCCCGCCACACCTGAGCTGCTTTTATCAGCTTTGTCCTTGGAAGTAGTTTCTGGATTAGAAGCTCCTAAAGAAAGAACTACTGGCACCCTGCGCTTCACAGGCAAGCTAACAGCATTCCCAAGCCTGAAAAGAGATTTTAACATTGATAAACCTTATGACTGAATGAAGAAAAAGAAAAATGGCAGGAATGGCTGGATTGAAGAGCACACAGCTAGTCGACTGTAAGGAATTGAGTGAGCTGAGCAAATGTGCACCCAGAGCTACTACAGAACATGCAGTTGTAGGTTAGCTCCGATCTAAAAAGAATATTTTCTTGGCGACATCGAAAAGAACCATTTAATTGAATTTTAACAAGAAATTAACTTTAAAAAAGTATTCGCATATTGGTTCTATTATACACTGCATATATCGATGAAAATATAGATGATGAAACACATTTTCACGTTCATGCAATAGTAAGATATTTGGTGGTCATTAGAATGCGACAGTCAAGCTTGGACAAATATAGTCACTTGCTAGGCATGGAACTCACTTAGGGCTGGAAATGGGCTCGGGTCGGGGCGACTTCAGGACAGGCTACCAGCTAGGCCCGAAAAAGTTCAGGCCGGGTTTGGGCTTAAATGTAGAGCCCATTTATTTTTGGGCTGAGCTAGGATATGTCATTGGCCCGGCCCGGGCCCGACCCAAGCTCGAGCTAAGCCCGAACAAGGCCCGAAGCAGAGCCTAAAATCCAGCCTAGATCAATTTTTTTTTCGTATATTGTTATTTAGAGAGAATAATGAGGAAGTAAATAATAAACTAAAATGAATTTGGCTGAGAATAATGTACTATGTATCATTTACTTGTGTTATAGGAGAGAACCCAATTTTTAGCTAGCTCATTTACTTGTGAAGCAATATTATGAAATATTAAACTTCAATCGGATTCGGGCCAAACCTATTTTTGGCCCAATCGGATAGTGGGCCAGCCCAATCGGGTTTGGGTTAGGCCTGGGCTGGGCTTGGGTCGGGCTTAGGCCTGGATTATCCAAAAATTTTCGAGCCTAAGCCGGCCCAAGACCAAAAAAAAAATCACGCCATATTCGAGTAGGGGCAGGGCCTAGCCCACTTCCAGCCCTAAACTCACTGCAAGCATCATCTAATAAAAATGTCTATTGCCTACCCATCACATTATTTTACTGTATAAACAAGTGGAACTTCAAACTTCACCATGCATCATATGTGGCCACAACTTCAAATTCTACAATTTCCACCAAGAAATGTTTGACGTATGAGAAGAACTTAATGGTTTTCAGGACCAGCAACACAGGTTCACACCAAGCAAGAGTAGGTATGGCGGACTTGTCAACAATAGTCATTATGTCGAGAACTGGGAGAGATCCCTTTAGTATGTAGGTATCGGAAAAATATACCAACGTACACACTGCAGCAAAATTTGGAAAGCTACTCTCATACAATAACCATGCTAAATGTACATGCTCATGTTGGCAACAAGACCTCACATGCCCTATGAACTAACTGTATTTAGGGTACACACTATAGTCAAAATTTGGAAAGCTGCTCTCGCACACTAACCATACTAAGTCTACATGCTCACATAGGCAACAAGAGCTTACATGCCCTATGAAACTGACTGACTGTACTTAATTTTGGGTTCGCACTCCTGCTTACATGCATGTATATATGATTGTAATTTCATAACTTCAGAATAAATAGAAATCAAATCAACAACTCAAACCTCCATCTTCTGATTATTCAATAACATCATAATGATTTTCATGCTACCCAAAAAAGAGCATTTTACTAAAGCATCTATGTCACAGAACTTTGTACCAAACTGATCAGACCCCGACCAAACATCAACCTGGCCAATGGGTTAGGCCACCGGTTTAACTGTCTGGTCACTCGATTGAGATATCATGCTAAAAAAATTCAAAAGAAAAATCTAAACTAGAAGACAAAAATCTTAGAAATTGTTTGAGGCAGAAGCGCTGGGCATTGAGTGATAGAACTCGATCCCTCCACCAAATTGTTGAATAACAATAATGAAGATGGGAACAGGAGACCATCATTAGAAATTGTAGTGAACCATGAGGGGACACAATAGAAGGGAAGGGGCGGTGCCTCTCTCTCTCTCTTCTCTCTCTCTCTCTCTCTCTCTCTGTGTGCGCGCTTCATTTTAAGCAGCGACCAAGTCATCCAGCTCCATTTTAGTTTTCCTTTTCTTGTTTTATTTAACATTTGAAAAGACCTAATTGTCCATAAAAATTATAAAAAATTGCACGAAAATAAGTAAGGACAAGCTAGCCTTTCTGGGGAACCAACTAGTTTCTAAAACACATTCAGGTTACCAGTTCAGCAAAAAGTCGATCAGTTTGGATGGTCTTAAATGGATAAAAAGCATAAACAATCTAATCACTTGACAAGGGGCCAGTAGAGCGGTTTCACCAGTCCATGTTTGATAACAATGCCTGATATATTCTGCTTCATTTTTCAGAACTAGAAAAAGTATTCTGATAACTTAAATTTTTCAAAAATAAAAACTAAATACAAAACCTATATATGTACATTTGCTAGGAGAAACTAGTATAGCACAGAAGTTCCTACAATATACCCTTTTCAACTGGCATATACAGGATACCAAACTAAGGAACAATAGGAGGCCTGCAAATCAACTGTGGAAGTTCTCTGAGATTATTGTCTTAGTTACACTTTTTCTTTGCTTAGACCGTGTAGTCTTATTAAAGCTAGTCAGTGATTGAAATTATTAGCTTTTTCTGTTTCTTTCTGCGCACATACACTTTCTTTTCCATCGTTGAAAGATCACCAAAGGTTGAGACAATATTAGCTACAGTATAACTTTACTGGTCTCCTTTTGCTTCCTGTTCTTACACTTCAATGTCCCAGAAAATCAGCCAACTGATCAACTTCTTGATCCACCATGATCACTACCTTCAGTGGAAAGACATAATCCCACTTCATCGCTACCCATTTATAGCTAATTGGTCAATCTAGAAATAAAAACATGAACTTCCATCCAAGTTTTTTTTTTTGGCATGACTGAGGCAAAGAATCTTCAGGGATGGCTGAATACCAAATAAAGAGACACATGATCAGATTTCTGAAGCAATTAATCAAAAATGGGAAGGTGAAAGAAGAAAGCCTAATGCTCTAACTATTGCTCTTCCGTATGCAATTAACTCCTTCACTTTTTTTTTTCCAAATAAAATGCATGATAATGGCCAGATAGATTTTGTCTATATATGTCAATTAATTGGTATGATCTACATAACGTTGATTAATTTGTCTTTTTTTTTTGTTTGAATCATATATAAAAAAAATGAGTCATTTCATTCATAGTTCGATATGCTTTTCACACCTGGATGGCAACTCAACCTTAATTCTCCACCTTTTCCATTAGATTTGGGACAGGCATCAGTGGTATTCTACAGCAATAAAGGGTAATATAACAATAAGATTCTGCAAAGTATTGTGATTCCCATCTATAAGAATAAAGGAAATAAGAAAAACTGTTGTTGTTATAGTGGAAGTGAACTCATAAACTACTCTGTTAAGTTAGACAAAAGATGGTAAGACAGATTATGAAAAACAAGAACTTTCAAAAATCAATTTAGCTTTATGCCAGACAAATCAAAATAGTGTTATCTTTTTAGGCAACTGATAAGAAAATACAAAAAGATAAATGATCTTTACTAATTTGGATAAAGCATATGATAGGGTACCAAGAGAGGAATTTGGTGGGCTTTAACACATAAGGGCCTTCGTAAACAATACATTAAAAATATTGACAACATATGCCAAAAAAATAACAAGTGGTGGAAGGCTAAACTAGATTTATGGAGGAAATCCTTACAGCATAATATCTTAAAACAGTAGAACGAGACATGGAAAAAACATAAATAGCATGAGTTTTAGCAAAACGAGATGTGAAGATAAGGCCCCAGTCATGATTGACGGACAATTGACACCACAAAGTGATAGCTTTGAGATTTATTATGCAAAATAATGGAAAGTTAAAGGAAGACTTATAGAATTAGAGCTAGCTAGATGAAATTGATAGGTACTCAAGTGATTAGATGATTCATGCACATCTTGACAACTCAAGGGAAAAATTGGTAGAATAGCAATCACCTACTATGTTTTATAGCTCAAATTGCTCAGTTCAGAAAAGGTCCAAGATGATATGATGAACATGACAAAAATGAGCATTTAGATGCATATTTGATAAATGAAGAAGAGCAAAAGGAATGAAGATATTGAAAAAGAAATCTAGAAGTTTCTCTAATTAAGGATGAAGTGATAGAAAACCAATTGAGATGACATGGTCATGTAGTATACATGTCTTAAGAAGCTCCATTAAGGTGGAAACTTAAAGCTTTATTAAAGGAATTAGAACAAGAGGAGAAGATTTAAGGTAACAATAATGGAAGTTTTAAGATAGGATATTGAAAAGCTTCAAACAACATCAATAAGAATTCTTCCAAATGAGGATTTGAGAAGTTTAAAAAATAGTTGGAACAAGACTTGATGTTTATGGTAATTAAACAAAACTTGCATTTATCATCATCTTAGCCTGCTTTCTCTCTTGATCATTCATTCTAGAGTCTTGTTGCACCATCCTAAGTTTACCACCCTTTGCCACTTTCAGCAATGTATTGTTAGACATATTTTAGCTATTGAGAGAAGGAATAGAGAGATTATTGAGACTTAGCAGGCAGAAACTTCTACTTTGGCTGACTTACCTGCTTTTGAAACTCATCCAGCCACTCACTTCCTAAGTGTTCCTTCTGTTTTTTTTGTTTTTTTTTTGTTTTTTTTTTTGTGTGTGAGAGAGAGAGAGACAGACTGTCTGACAGAGAGAATGCTCCCCATACCCTATGCCTGAATCCATTCCTGCATTTGACAATCTAAAGATTCAGGGTTCTCAAATAAAATTCTTGACATTTTTTTATTAAAAAAAGATGTGGAGGTCATGAATCTAGGTAATGAGAATATTTAAGTGAATTATATTCCTTAACTTCATAGCTAGAGCATCCTTGAAGAAATAATTCATAAGCAAAGCAACATATGCAGTATGTTTCAGATTGTCTCATAATGTAGATGCTAGAACTCAAAAAGCAGTGAAATAATTTCACCCATTGAAAGTGTGAAGACAACTCTAAAACACTAATTCAGGAATTTCCAATGTGCATTAATTGTAAAGGGCAAATTTAGAGGAAAGTTGATAAATTTGGAAGTGGAAATCCCATCTAGTGGAAATTAATAATGGCGAAGCAAGAAAACCCGTGACCAAAGTTTGTCATCTCGATACTGAACCCCCGTACTGGTGCTACACTAGCACTTTGTTGGTATGGTACGGTATGAAAACTTTTCGGCATGCCTCCCATACAAGATACCAGTACCAAATTGGTACGATATGGTATACTCCATGCCGCCTAGTTCAGGCCGATACGGCGAACCATGCCCGTGACTCTTCCAAACCTTAAAAAAACAAGGGTTTTCGATAGACTTGCCATCAGATGTAGCATTAACCTAATCAATTACATTTACATCAACTCATTACTATCCATTATGCTGACCTGAAGGTTCACCAATTAATCATGCATCGCTATCTCTACCATAGTCCATAATAATTTCCTTTACTAGAAAGACTTATAGAATGCATGACTTGATTGGTTTTTGATAGGATTTTGATCACATTATAGTGAAATCCTACTACTTTCTTAGCCTCTACATTGCAACTTAGGCCAGGGAATTAACCATCAAACACTGCAAAGTATTGAAATACAAGGCCGAAATTTAAGAGAGAAATATTAGCATGGTGAAAAAGTGAAATTGATATAAGAAGATGAAGCAAAAGGCATTAGACATGCATACACATATTAATCAAAAGTGAGAATGTGGCACAGCTATAATGTTGTACTGCCATCCATATATATTTTCTCCAGAATCAATTAACATTTCACCAAACAAAATGTCTAGGAATGCTTAGATATACTGAGGCTAACCAAATTACAAAACATGAGAAATGAAAATCAAGCTTATATTTATATTCAAAGGATTAGGACACCTTGTGCTTGCCAGCCTATGCTTATCCCTCAAAATGCCACCTTATGCTTGTCATCTCATACTTATCCATTGAAGAGACACCATGTGCTTGCCACCTTATACGTATGCACTAAACTGCACCTCATGTTTCCCAGCTTATACTTTTTTATGAACTACCAACTCATGGTTTACACCTTATATTTATCTATTGAACTGGCACCTCATGCTAGCCACCTCAAAGAGAAAGAGAAGAAAGAAGAGGAAAGGGGAAGGAGGGATTTGTAGCCCTTCCACCCATTTTTTGCACCTCCTCCATCCCTAAGAACCCACCAGATCTAGTGAGCTTTCACCTCACACTTTCTTTTTGCCCACTAGTTAGGAAATAAAAACAGAGAGAAAAATAGAAGAATCATGCCAAAACTTTTTCTATTTGGCATGAAATTCAAATATGTTGTATGGTGGATATCAACCTATATAGCATATTAGTTTTTTGTTTCTTTCAACATAAATTTATTTTTTATAAAATTGTATTATTTTTGGAGGAAATTAATTTTAAAATTATAAAAAATAATTTCAAGGAGCAAAAATTTGTGGCATGTGTGCATTATTAATGCACATAGTACAAATTCTTTGCACAATTTGGAAAAAAATTGAGCATGTCCGGGAGCACCAAAGCCTAATCCCGAATTTGGATCACTATGAAATTATACAACCAAAAAAGACTTCTTCTATTCATCCATAGAGGTAGTGCTTGCTTGTGGAATTAATTTTGAAGGAATAAGGGAAAGCTATTTCGATAAGTTTGGAGGGATAAGACAATTCATTGAATAGGAAGCTGCTATGTTTGGTCGTTAGGGGGTTATGTTGTCATCATGTTGCTTGGTTGGAGGAATAAGTTAATGGGATAAGTGACATTTTTTAGGTCCTATTTGGCTATTCCTACAGGATTAGTCTGAAAATCTTGTAAAATTTGCAGATTGGGCCATCCACTTAAGCATGCCCTGTTCAACCAAACTCGACCCAGCCCAAATCTTGCGGGAACAAAAAAAAAAGATCTCCATATGTCACAATAAAGCAACCTTACCATCATGCCAAGGCCCATCCTTCTCAATACAGGAACAAAGAACATGAAAAGTTGGTGTTTTCATTGTCTATTGACATCCACTTTAAAACACAGATCAAGCAACTCATGGGCATTGGGAGCCATACGCTAGCAATGGAGGAAATGAAGAGCAAAACAAAGACAACCAAGCATCATGCAGGCACGATGCACCTTGGTGCCAAAGCAGACTACCTATGGTGTGTTAAGCAGCTAATATAAGCAAAGAACAAGTGAGGAGAAAGATTATTCAGTTCCAAAGAGTCATTCACTCTCGATCTCCAAGAACAAACCCAAATGTGCCAATCGGATGAGTGGGTCAGGTTGTTACCTACATGAATGGCTCGCTAGTAGTTGGAAGACTAGGAGAGGCCTTGGATTTGGTGAGGGAACAACAACAATGCAAGGCAAGAGTGAGGAGTGTGTGAAAGGAAGAGTCGAATTGAATGAGAGGGGCAATATGGAAATAGAGATGCATAAGGCCCCAAAATAGGAGTAATGGACTAAAAGCTATTCTGCCTCCTCCCCTCCACAGGATAAAGTTATGCTGTCTATCAAGGTATAAGCCTATGATGAACCCCCCATTTGGTGTTTGGCAAGAATACCACAAAGTAAGTCCCTTATTCCATGGTTATAACCCCTAGTAAACACAATCTGTAAGTTATATGTAGTACCAAAGGGAGGTGCATCCAAAATGCTGAAAAACTAGCTATAAAATTTCTATAATTTTCAATTAAAATTTTACATAAATTTATTAAAAAATATAAAAATTTAGATTAAGTGTAAAAGATAGATTGAGAATAGCAAGTACCTAAGGTCCTAATTACAAAACAAAACCTAGATGTATAAGAGTGCCTTAGACACTACTTGGAATTGAAAGTGAATTGGATGACTTACTCAAAGTCACTATTGTATTACAATATTATGAATGATTTCTCCTATTTCACTTCTATTTGTTGCTAGTTTCTTAAACCCTTAGGAAACCATGAGTTTGATACCAATACAAACACTATGCATTACATGCATACCCATCAAAACCCACTTGTACATAAAAAAAAAAAACCAAACAAAAATGACTTATATTTATTTTAGACATCAAAAAGGTAAAAAAAAAATGAAAAAGTAAAAAGGGTGCATTGTAGTGATATCTAACGTTGTACTATGAGTTGGTACACTATGAATCGGTACCATATGGTACTATGGTTGGTACTGGTATTTTAAACCTTGGTAAAACCTCATAGCTTCTGTCTTAAATAATATTGAGGCCCAAATATGCGGAACTATCATCTTAATGATGGTTGGGAAACCACCCCCCCCCCCCCAAAAAAAAAAAGACTCTTGCATGCCCCCTTTTTCTTTTCTTGTTGTGGAATTTTCGATATTTAGAGATAGGCCCCAACACCCCCTCTTCTCTTGTGAGAAAAGAGGAGCATAAAAAACCTTTTCTTCTCTTTTAAGTAATCCATAAATGCTAATTAGACTGGTATAATTCAACACCCACAAGTTAAAAAATGGATAAATACTATGAATCAAGACCATGTTAAACTCTTAAGGTCAGATTCATCAATCAGATCCCTATTTTTATCAAATAACCCATCTAAACCACCTAAAATCACCCCAAATCCTCTTAGAAAGAGATAATAAAATATATTAAATAAAATAAAAAATCTAAACTGTACAAAGAAAGCTAAGGACTGAAATTTAACCCCACAAACAATTAAAAATACAAACCTCATTAAACCTATGATACATTACAAGTTATGCTTGTAGGTACTTAAAGGATGCTTGAAAGTTCCTCCAAGAACAAGAGTGTGGCTTTCCAAAGGACAAGAATTTGGAGTTACTTTATAGTAGGTGTTTAGCTATAGTAGGTTAAACCCAAAAATCTAATTAAAAAAATAAATAACAAACTCATCTGTCAACAGACTGCATTTAAATTACTCCCTCTATAGCTTGGAGGAAACTTGAATATTGCTTCAAGAACCAGGAAAGGGCAATTCAAACGGCAAGAATTTGGAGCTCTTGTTTTGTCATTGATTTCCTAAATTAGAAGTTAGATTTCATGGGCGTGCTATAACACAAACACTTTATTTGAAACTTGATAATATTCACATATAATGTATCTTAGTAGTTTTAAGTTTTCCTCATTGTATTCCTTTTGGACAGTTTTCCAAAGAAATTTAGATATTTTGGTAAAAAAAATGGCATCGGAAATCTGACAAAAACAGGGATTAACTGTTCTACATAAAATTATACACTAACAAATTCACCATTCTTTTCCTTGGATGATCGAGTAATAGCACAAACACTTGATTTAGCATCCACCTCGAAAAAAAAAAGCTCATGAAAAAGCTTTACAAGTGGTGAATTTTTTCAGAAAAAGAAAGGCAAGCAAAGGAAACACTCACATGATCCAATGTCAAAGTAGAAATATAATATCAAAATTAAGTGGTTCACCGAAGCCGGAATGCTAGCCCCAGTCATCACCATAAAATATGACAAAAAACGATAGAAAGGCTCGAGGGACGCACAAAGCGTTATTCCTGAGGTACAATTTTCACCTGCATTCACCTATTGGCAGCCAACTCCATTCCCCTTGGATCCAATTCAATGGCTCTCAAGAAACTCAGCGTCAGAGACTTCTTAGATTGTATTGTAATTTTCTATTATTTCAGACATTTGAAAACATTTCGAAGCTGGTATCCAGGGATTTTAAAGGGGCAAAAACTTATAGAAGATTAACAGATTTGATGAGAACGAGGGAAGTACCTGAAGCCGAGACCAATAGGACGAGCGGTGGCGGGAGACCGGAGGGGAGCGGTAGCGGGAAATTCGCTTCGGAAGCCGCCGGGGCGTCGAGGCCCTAAAGCAAAGGTGGTGGAAATGGAGAACATTGTGGCCATGGGGAGTAAAGAGGGGAGACGAGCGCCACCAGAAATAATATAATAGAATAATAAAGATTAAATTGAAATTATATAATAATGGAAAAAAAAAATCCGAACGCTAACTGACACGTGTTCTGGTATGAGGAGATGAGTCGATTAGGATCAGAGTTAGAAACCGAGTCACGGGATCAGGTAACCGGGCAAGTGCTCTGTCCGCTGGATCAACCGGTTGGATATGATTTAAAATATTTAATAATTTGTAAAATATTTAAAAATTAAATGTAGTAATATCTTATTGAAATTAAATACGTACATTAGTGATATTTTTTAATCTTATCCTTTGTCAATATTTCCAGCCCTCTTTATTTGCAGCCAATGTAAAATAATCATGAACCATCCCCTATTTTATTAAAAAATATTATATAAAATGTATAAAGACATGTAGAACTTAGTGATATTATATGTGTCTATTCATTTTTTTGATTTGGATGATAGATAAAAGAATTTATTTTTTATATAAAGAATTGTACAACTTATTCATTTTGTAAATTATGTTAGGTAGTAAGGTTTATGAAAATATCTAAAAGAATAAAAAGAACTATAATTATTTTTTGATTTTATATCAAAGAGAAAAAATAATTTGTTGAGTGAATTTATTATGAAAAATGGTAATGTGCAAGAAAGATTCTTGTATATATTTTTAAAGTATATACAAATTTGAATTCTTTCACGATGGTGCAGTGGTTTGTGTAGGTTTTGAACAGGCACAAGTTTGAATCTAGGATTAACATATTTAGTTGTCAGAAAATTTTTTTTTAAACTGGCTAACTTGGTTTAGACGTCTGGGTCACCAAGTGTTTTTAATAAAATTATGATACCTTGTCCGCGGTGGTTTAGTAGTTTGTGTACTTTTTGAACAAGAAAAGATTAAATCCCGAAATTTACATATTTAGTTGTTTGATACAATTTTCTGAACTAGCTAACTTAGTTTAGACCACCCATGGTTTTCTAAAAATATATGATATCTAGTGTTGTGGAGTTTATTAAAAATTAAT
Source organism: Phoenix dactylifera (assembly GCF_009389715.1). Lineage (NCBI taxonomy): Eukaryota > Viridiplantae > Streptophyta > Magnoliopsida > Arecales > Arecaceae > Phoenix > Phoenix dactylifera. Next base: position 1,413,213 of record NW_024067681.1, on the reverse strand, counting down.
TAACTAAAAATGATTTTATAGGACCAAAGAATTACTTAAGAGGACACCTTAGTCTCGACTTCTAAGGTGTAATGTGTACATATATATATATATATATATATATATATATATATATATATATATATATATATATATATATATATATATGTAAAACATTTTGGCACATATTTTGTAAGAACGTTGCAATGCCATCAACCTTTTGTTGATAAACCCCTCCCAAAAGTGCTATTGGTTGCTATTTGCCTAGATTTGTTAGGTTGGAACATGTTTGAATTAAAATAGGTGACCCTTATAAACATATTATTTTGCAGTTATAATAGAAATAATGGTCAATAATGAAAAGTAATGATTTTTTTCAACAAAGTAATAACTTGAGAAAAATATGTCCTAAAATACTTAGAACAAAATCATTATTAATGTATAAAAATTAGTCCTCCCTAAAACAGTTACGAGGCTATCATAATGTTGTGGAGGACTAGAAAATATTATAGAGGAGTGCTTGGTAGATCAAATTTTGAATCTTAAACCCGTAACCAATTTTTTTTATATATATATATATATATATATATATATATATAAGTGTATATATATATACATATCATATATATATATACACACATATAATATATATATATATACATAATATATATATACATATAATATATATATACACATATAATATATATATATATATGTGTGTGTGTGTGTGTGTATGTATGTATGTATGTATGTATGTACATTATATTATTTACTTCTTGGAAGAAAGGTCCATCTAAATTTTGAATTAGATTGTGTTGAGCCTGGGATAGGCTCAAAAAAGATTTTGATTGATTATCTGAAAAATCAACTAGGTTGATTGTGAACCTAGAAAACAATTAGTAAAGATTTTGGTTGATTGATCTTAAAAAATCAACTAGATTTGATTGTGAATCCGAAAAACAACTATGATGTAATCTAGATTTTTGATTATAGTAAAATTTTCAATAAATCTTAAAAAATAGATGTAGGCACAGGATGGCACCGAACCACTTTAAATTTTTTGTATCTGCATTGCTTATTCTGCTTAGATTTATTAATTTACTGCTCAAGTATATATTTATCTATTTAGCTTTTAATTATGCTGTATTATTAGTCAAAGATTTTGAAAAATCCTCTTCGACTGCATAGTTGGGCAACATTGATCATTGCTTTTCATGGCCCAATGCATCTCGACAAAATGAGAATTTGGAGGCAAACATTGCCAATATAAGTAAGCCTTGCCCTTCTTGCCCAATTTAATCTTTCTTTAAACTTTAGGTACGACCTTTGAAATGACTAATTTTATTATTAAATTTTTACCCACACTCACATTACATTTTACTTAGCCTTGTGAAAAATTGTATAATATAAATCTAGATTAGAATCTTCTTCATGTTTATAGCTTCATTCCTATAATAAACATAAATTAGAACATGATTCTCTTTGTGTGTCTTTCTTGATTATCTCATAGGTTCCCATGGGTATCGATGTTGTCATCCTCTTTCTTGGTGCATTTTCATATCCTATAATGTTATCTTCGATGAAACAATGTTTCCATATTCATGGCACTCTTTAATGACACTCCTGAGCAAATCAGTAGCTCTCCTAATACCTGTTCTCTATCATGGTTTGCACTCAAGCTTAATGATCAGTCATCATCAGCCCACAACAATTCATTATATCTTCAGCCCCATGTCCTCAAATTCAGCACATTTCTTTATAAACACATGACCACGAACCGACCTAACATACCTAAGAAGCTACTATTGAATCCTCCTCACCAGAACATTATCCTGCCTCCTCTACATCTAACCAACCTTCTATGGCCATTGCCGAACTTGCTACTCCTTATTCTCATATGATCAAATGTTCCAAGGATGGCATGCTTAAGCCCTGTTGCTTGAGCACAAAATATCCCTTGGCGTTTGTGGCTTACACTATCCCTAGCGACCCTACTTGTTTTACTTAAGCTCAATGTGATCCTCAATGGCATGAAGACATAGTATGCAAGTGCGATGCTTTGCTCTCTCATGGTACCTAGTTGCTAGTTTCACCCTCTCCTTTGCAGCATGTTATTTGGCTGCAAACAGGTGTAGATCGTCCAGTAAAGACATAAAAAATGACCCGGTGTCAAAATGGCGATTGAAGCGTCGGAAATAGCCAATGCGCTCATATCCTCGAATTGCACGGAACCCACGTTCAAAATCAAAAAGCAATCTGATGACTCTAAAAAACATTATAAAGCTTGTCAGGTTGAAAAAAAGGTTTCAATCAATTTGAGGGCATTGTTTTGATGAGATGTTCAACTCAGTTATCAAGCTTGTTACAATTTGCATTATTTTTTCTTTTTTCCTTTTTGGAGGTTGGCCCGTCTAGTAGCTAGATGATAAAAATGCATTTCTCCATGGACATCTTACTGAGAATGTTTGTATGAAACTATCTCCTAGTTTCACTGATGCGGACCATCCGGCTTATGTTTGCAAGCTACACGTATTCTTTTTATGGTCTTAAATAGGGACTACATGCTTGGTTTCAGCGGTTGAGCTCTCACTTATATACTCTTGGCTTTTGTGGGTCTAAGGTCAAGGTCTCACTCCTTACCAAGAGCACCAAAGAATAGGTGGCAGTCATTTTGATTTATGTTGATGAAATTATGCTTATGTTGCCATAAAGGATCTAAACCCTCTTCACTACTTGGGCATTGAAGCCAAGACCACTACTTTTGAACTTTATCTAACCCAATCAAAGCATACTTTTGATCTTCTTCTTAAAACCAACATGGATGGTTCTAAGCTTGTCTCTACATCTGTACCTACAAAGGCAATTCTCTCTTGTTGATAGTTTGTCACTTTCTGATCTAGTCCAATATTGCATTATGGTGGGTGCACTTTAGTATCTTACTGTTACGTGCTCTGACATTATTTTTGCAATCAAATAAGTATGTTAGTTTATGACTAGGCCCACTTCCACGCATTGGCCTACGGTCAAGAGTATTTTTTACCACACGGAGGATACAATTTACGGTGATCTTTATCTAACTAAAGGCTCATTAACTTTTTTATGCCTACTTTAATGCCAATTGGGCTGGTGATCCTTATAATCGATGTTGTGTAAATGGTTTTAATATTTTTCTTAGTCCCAATCTCGTATCATCTGAGACAAGATCTTACCATTCTAGCCATCTACAAAGAACCAAAAAAAGCACCGACTCACATAAATGCCACATTGTCAAACATACATCAATATGCCATGTCGTTTGCTTATGAGGGGGTGTCTGAGTCCTTTTTTTGGTAACTGGCATCTTACTACACTCGGGTGTGAGTATACCCCGAGTAATTAGAGTGCAAAACATGAGCCAGTCCATACAGAATGGAGTTAGTGTCGTCCCATGAGAAGGCCCCGAAATGATGTGCTGCAAAGGAGGCGACCCAGTTCACCGCACTGTTCGCTTCCCAAAATACATGTACGACCCCAAGACTCTCCAAAAGATGGCAAACATCCTAGACTAGTGGCTGTAGATCTGGCCTGGCATGCCCGCACCTGATTCAATCAATCACTGTAGCCGAATCACCCTACAAAAGTATCCTCTGAGCCCCCAAATGCACTCTAACATGAACGAGGCCCTCCCACACCGCGTGCAACTCCGTCGCTTGGACAGACTCATCAAATATGCGTCATTCCCCTGCCACAATTAGCCTGAGCTCCTGATCTTTGATCACAAAGCCCACACCACACCTGCTGCCACCTTCTAAGATACTGCTATCGAAATTCACCTTGAAAAAACTAGGGGGTGGGGGCTCCCAGGATGCCATGGGTACCATCGCATGCCTGGGCACTGCAAGAGCCAAAAGGGGGCCCTAGATGTCCCTATCATCTCTAGGTGAGATCTTAATTGCAGTGCTCGCTAGCTCAGCTACATGTGCAAATGTTCTATCCACCACTGATCTCAGGTAGAATCGTTTGCCCTTGAATATTCTTGCGTTCCTATCCAACTATATGTGCTATGCCATGTAAGCCATACAACCCCTCTCTCTGCCCCGCTAGGTTTCCATCCTGAGTCCCTCAACTGACTCAGAAATGTATCTGTGGAGGTGAAAGTTTGCCGGTGGATCAAGGCCAAGCCCCATACCTGAAGTGCCCGCGGGCACGTGAATAAGACATGGCTGATGGTCTCCTTCTTCCCCAGGCACCCCTCACAGCCGGCAGGAATCCAAACCCCTCTCCTAATCAGGATCCCTTTGGTCGGTAAGATACCCCACGCTACTTTCTACAAGAAGAGAGCCATAGGTGGATGTACCCGTAGCCGCCAGATCCAATGCGCCCCCAGCCGACGAGCTAATCCCGAGTCCACTATGGCCTAAAGATCGTTAGCTGTAGCTCTCGCTCTTTCTGTGAGGCTCCAAATCCTCCTATCTATCGTCCCATTGATGATAGAGACATGGCAGGACTCTCTCAGAAAGGACATCATCAAAAAAACCTGTGAACCCCGGCAGCATCCCAACTGCTCTCCCGGGATGAGAAGATTGCTCACTCTACTTCCAGCCAACGCAATTAGGTCGAAAAAGGTCTTTTTCACTATTGACCGAAAAGAGTGGATCACATGTCCAGATCAAATAGTTACTTCAAAGAACCATTGTTGTACGCAAGCCACTTGAACCTCATCCAATTCTTCCATTTATGAACCTACAAGGCTGTGGACCAATGTCTTTTCTCCGGTCAGCTGTATACTTGACCAATTTTCTCCAAATTGACCAAAATAACCCTTCTTAATCTATACAACCTTCCATGTTAACAAGAGCATATATTAATCTTAGCCGCATGGAGGCTAGCGGCTCAACAAAGATGCCCGCATAGAACTTGGACCGGGAGAAAGCGACCTGAGCTTTCTTAGGAACCACTCTTCGTAGTCCCCTACCTACTTTTCCATCTTCTCTGGTCAAAACTCAACTATTGCCATGAGCAATTAATTAACTAAACCTAATGATGATCTGACCAATTGAACGGCCCTGATCAAAGAAAGTCAAGATATTTATAAAACATTCAATTGTGTATAAGACTCACACCCAAATCCGCCGCCCTCGATCCCCAAAATGCCAGCTGGCACCGCGTCATATTGTAACACGGGTGGACCTTCCTTCTTTCCTTCCCACCTCCATTTAAAACATTAATTAATTTGAAAATTTAAATTTAACTTTATAAACTTTTCTCGCAAGAAATGGTGGTCCGAGAAGCCGCCATGAAGGATCCTTAGATCGAATCCCACCATCCCTTAAATCCGGTTCACCCTCCTCAATTCCCTAGTTCTTTCTTCGATTCGTTTTGAGATCTCTTCTTTTCTCCAAAGTTTTTTTCAAATTCCAGCTAAAAACCCAGCTTTTGATAATATTCATCACGAATTCCTTTTTCTCTAGCTCTCTTCTCCCTCCTCAATTTCCCAGTTCTCTCTTCGATATCTTTTGATATTTCTTCTTTTCTCCAAATTTCTGCTCAAATCCCACCTAAAAACCTAGCTTTTGATCCAAGTCATTATAATATTCATTTTTCTCGAGCTCGGTTGAGCTGCTGGAGGTGTTGGTGAAGGAATTTTGGCGTTTTTTTTCTGCGAATTATGCTAGGAAAACTTCGAATCTGAGTTTCTCTTCTTCTTGGCGGTCGATCTTTCGATCGATGCCATATAGTTGGGGTTTTTTGGTCGTTTGATGGGCAACACATGCCGGGGATCTTTTGGAATCAAGTATCCCTACAGCTTCGGCAAGTCGTCGGACCGATCGGCGGCCTCTAAGCGGAATCCCTCCTCCTCCAACGGCTCTCACTCCTGCTCCAGCTACGAGACACCCAAGAATCCCGACCGTGAGGCCGCCGTGAGCCCCAGAGAGGCCCATTCCCCCGCCGCCGCCGCCGCCGTCATGAGGCGCGGCGTCGACCCCAACTCCAACTACGTCCTCGGCCACAAGACCCCCAATCTCCGGGACATCTACACCCTCGGCCGCAAGCTCGGGCAGGGCCAGTTCGGCATCACGTACCTCTGCACCGAGATCTCCACGGGGATCGAGTACGCCTGCAAGTCGATTTCCAAGCGGAAATTGATCTCCAAAGAGGACGTCGAGGATGTCAGGAGGGAGATCCAGATCATGCACCATCTCGCGGGCTACAAGAACGTGGTCACGATCAAGGGGGCGTACGAGGATTCGCTCTCCGTGCACATCGTGATGGAGCTGTGCGCCGGCGGGGAGCTCTTCGACCGGATCATCGAGAAGGGGCATTTCAGCGAACGCAAGGCGGCCGAGCTCACGAGGATCATCGTCGGGGTTGTGGAGGCGTGCCACTCCCTTGGAGTCATGCACCGGGACCTCAAGCCGGAAAATTTCTTGCTTGTTAATAAGGATGACGTTACCTCGCTCAAAGCCATCGATTTTGGCCTCTCAGTGTTCTTCAAGCCAGGTAAAATAATTTTTTTTCTTCCAATTTTGGCAGTCTGGGTTAGCGCCAAAGCTGTTGTCGATGAATTTTTTCTGCTGTGTTTTTTAGTTGTCTCCTTTTTCTTTTTCCTTTTAAGATATCTCATGCATATTAATTGCATAATTATGTGTTCTACTGGCTTTTTCGATATCTCTCTATTCAGGGATTATCTATCATGCTTTACCTGTGGGTATATTCTTGGCATGGTTGGATGGACGCAGATTATTTATTAAATGATGGGTATCTGTCATGATAAAGTACTTGAGGCAATAAAACACTAAGGAATGCTACTGTAGGATGCTTTAAAGAAGTTAATAATTGCAGGACTGTTGTACTTTGTACCCATATATTATGCTAAATTAGGACAGTATAGATAGAACTATTGCCACATAACTGCGACAGATATACTTGTCAATGTTATCAAGTGGCAATGTGTACCTTTTGCTCTGTCTAGCTCGTGAAACTTTTAATCTTGGTGGCTAAATTGTTCTTGTTTCTTCATTTCATTTTTTGTCATCTCTAAAAATATGCTCTAGAACTCTGAAGATAAATGACTGAAATCTGATAAAGATTAGCAGCTACACCCCCAAATCCAAATCTTATCATTCCAAAAGTTTGGGATACTTGAATAGTTTTCTGGAATGCAGATAGACATGCATCTGAAAGATGATTTCTTTAGATAGTTGCAGTTTAATTTCCTTCTTGATTTAATCTTCTTTCTGAAGAAACAAAGGATCATTAAATAACTAATTTAACACCAAAAAAAAGGGAAGTGGAAGCAGATCGATGATATAATTCTTACTAATGAGTGTATCTGTTATTTACTTGACTGATAACAGTCGCTACTTTACTTTGTGTCTGTTATTGCAGGTAGTACAGTAGTAGTGTGATAAAAAGAAATTTGATTTTCATGTTAATGTTTTCACCCTTATAGCTGTACCCATCACCTTTAGCTACTTAATAAACTAAGGTCAATGTTTAATGATTTCCAAATGGCAATAAGTGGTGCTGTATAATCCTGTATCAGCCCGTATCAATACAGGTACTTTCCCTGTCTGGCTGAACTGATTGTGTAAAAGGGCCTGTAGTGTGATACATGCTGTGTGACCTGTGACCTGTACCATCCTGTACAATGATGGTATTCATCTTATAGAGCATGTGCCATCCTGTACAATGATAGTATTTATCTTATAGAGCGCCAATTGACTTGGCTGAACTAGCATTCTTAGTTCTAAAAAATAATCAAATGCACAGTTGCTATGTCACGAAATGCAAATTGAAAATGAAAACAAAATGGGAAGATGAGGACACATTTGGTATTGCTTTCATTTTCTGTTTTTGTTTACAAAAACCCAAGAAGAAAAATGTACTGGACCTGACCTCTGCATGATGAAACCATTTTGCTTTTTCAAATTGTTTTTTTTAATTGAAATCTTCAAGGCTTTGGAAGCAAAGGTTTGTTGCTTTCAGAAACGAGATAAATGTGATTTTGGAGTAGCAGAAGATGTTTTTGTGTTTCTACACTAATTTCGTGTATATTTGTGATGCATGATTCCGTATTTTGCAAAATAATATTCAAATCCACACAGATGTTTAAACATTTGCTTTAATGCTGAAAGGAAGAAAGGTTACCTTCTTCTTTTTGTTGTGTAAAAAAAATAACGTGGAAACTAATATGATAGTTTATCTATATTACTTATGGATATTAGTTGTTGTAAAGATTATTATATTTAGAGCAAAAATTTGTTGTTTGTTGGAAATACTGTTCTGTATGAATAAAATAGGGATCTTGTTAAATGCATAATGGTTTTTGAGTCTCGATAACTATGTTAAAATGGTGGAAGGTGTGGTTCATCATGTATCATCTTCTTGTAGCATTTATACTCTACTTATTAGAGCACTCCAAGATGATACTTTGAGAGACTTCTTTGTAAAGATCCTATTCTTGTTATATACTTTCTCTTCACTCTTGTAATGGTTTAGTATAATTTGATTAACATAGCAGGCTTTACCTCTACTTGGTTATTGTGCAACTCCAGGTCAGGTCTTTGCTGATGTGGTTGGAAGCCCGTACTATGTTGCCCCTGAGGTACTCCTGAAGCATTATGGACCAGAGGCTGATGTCTGGACAGCTGGTGTTATACTTTACATATTGTTGAGTGGTGTACCACCTTTTTGGGCGGGTATGACTTTTATGTACACTTGTTCACACTGCTTCATGATTCACGGCAATTTGGCAATCACTAAATTTGAAATTTCACTTTTTGCAGAAACACAGCAAGGAATATTTGATGCAATTCTGAAGGGAGTAATAGATTTTGCCTCAGATCCATGGCCATTAATATCTGATAGTGCCAAGGATCTTATCAGAAAAATGCTCTGTTCTAGTCCTTCAGAACGCTTGACAGCGCATGCAGTACTATGTACATTTCTCTTTCATCTCATAAGTGTGTGAAAATATATACTCATTTATGCATTATATATGTATGGCATCCCTTATGAGAGGATGGACTGCTTACCTTTATCTTGTCAGACCCTTATAAAATGGTGACAATGGAATGTGTGGTCTTTTTGTGACCTCAATCTCCATGCATTCCAGAGTTGTTCAGGGTAATACATTTGAGGTATTAGGAGACATTTTTTTATAAATGCAACAGGATGACTTCATCCGAGTTTTCACTTTCATTAGTTTAAACATATAAAAAATCGAAGATATGTAATAAGATACTAGAAAGTTGAGAAGAAGATACATATAAAGATTTGATTTTCTTTTCTTTTAGTGTTCTTGGTGTTTACTCAATTAAAAATTCTAAAGCAAAGCTTTTAGCACAGTTCTGAACCTTCTCCAGTTCTAGAGCTTTTTGTTAATGGGTTACAGGAGAGTTAATTTCCAGGTTAATTTACCATTTTTAACAAGAATTAGGAAGGAGTAGATGATCTGATATTTTGACTGCATTGGTATGATTAAACTGCCAAAAATATTGCTTCCAATATATCGAAATGTTTTTTTGACATTTGTATATTCTTTCCCCTATGCTCAGGTCATCCCTGGATATGTGAAAATGGAGTTGCTCCTGACAGAGCTCTTGATCCTGCAGTCCTTTCTCGCCTCAAACAATTTTCTGCAATGAATAAATTAAAGAAGATGGCTTTACTAGTGAGTGCACTATTTTAATGTGAAGTTAGCTATACATTAATTTCCTGAGCAGTTAGGCAGCTTTAATCCCTACAATAAAGCACGATAATATTGAGAAAACATTGCTCTTCTATATATGTTGACATTATGATAAGTTCTCTTTTTTTATGAATGATTCATGATACTTTAAAAATGGTTCCATTTTCTTTCCCATTTGTAAATGATGGTTGCATAAATTCACTTCTAAATTGAAATTTTCCCTTTATGTAGGATGTAATCATATAGCAGGTAATTTTTTTTTTTAGCAGTCAGTTCGGTGACACTTCATTGTTAGGATGTCTCCCTTGCAATATTTTAAAAAAGGGACTTTTGCATATATGCCCTTCAGTAATTTCTTATTCGCTTATTTATCCATCTAAAAGTGCAATCCACATATATACGATCCAGAAGTCGAATACTTGCAAATATATATATCCATGGTATGCCGTACCGGCCCGAACCGGGCGGTACAGGATGTACCGTACTGTATCAGTTTGGTATTGATATTCAGTACGGGTGGTATACGGTATACCGACACTCAGTATCCTAAAAAAAATTTCGTACCGTACTGTACCAGTTTAGTATTGATATCCAGTACGGGTGGTATACCGACACTCAGTATGCTAAAAAAATTTCGTACCACTGTACCGATACTATACTAGTGTGGCACCGGTACGGGGTCCGGTACTGAGACGGTGAACCTTGTATATATCCCTTCAAAATTCTGAAGGTCACATATAATACACCGCCAAGATTATGAAACTTTCATCCATTCCCCTACTCTTAAACTAAAACAATGTCACTTATAATTTTCCTTTACTTCCTAATGGTTTTTACCTAGCTATATTTCAACAATCCAAGATCCTAGGAGGGGAGATTGCATTTGTCAGCCCAAGCTTTTGCCATGGCACCAAGCAATGACCCCATTGTGACCTGATTGTTACGGGTTTGAAACACGAAAACAACCTATTTGCATGTAGGATAAGGCTGCGTACATTTGACCTTCTTGGACCCCATAGTGGCGGGAGCCTTGTGCACTGGGCTACCTCTTTTTTCCCTAATGGATGCCTGCATATATTCAGTTTAAATGGTTCTTAGTTTCTTATTTATTCTAATCATCAAAACATATAGGACATTGACATGTAATTTCAAATATGCTTCTTAAAAGTTTCAAAAATCATAAATAATATAGGGAAAAAATAGTCGATGCCAAGTTCAGCTAACTTGGTCCCATTCAGAATAAGCTTATAATTTCAAGAGTGTAATGCAAGATGTGAAAGACATACATACTAATTTAAGATTTCTGGAGGGAACATATATGCTTTCACCTTTTTGAAGTAAATTAGCAAATAAGGGATTTTTGAGTGGTATATATGCAAAAATCCTAAATATTAATAATGTTAGATCATATATGTGTATCTGCTTGCTTACGGATGATGGGTGAAATGCGGGATTACATTATTCAAGTCTAAAAAATAAGTGCCTGATCCTCATATGATATCTACAATCTATTCTGTGTAGGTGATATAAATCATGGGGACTGTTCATTATGTGAGAGTTTGCTGTGTTCCATCAATTCAAGGCTCCAATAAAATGTTCCAAGAATAACAGCCATTGTCCTTGTTAAGTTTGTGAATGATCCTAATTGCTTCTCTATTCTTTAAAAAGAAAAATTATTCTTTTAAGGACTTCATATCCTTTTTCTTGAATGGAATGTGTGGATGAAAACCTCTAACATATGTGTTTCATTATTATTGCTCAACACTCAACTGATACTATGAAGTATGTGGCATGGGACATACACTTAGCATAACGCGTACTAAGTTCTGAGTTAAGTTTCCCATGTCAACCTTTGCAGTTTGCCTCCATTGACAACAAAACTGTGTTTTTTAAAAAAAAACTTTACGTACCTTAATGTTTTCGTGATGTGTCCCAGGTGCTGATTTATTTTCTTAGATGCAATCCTTGTGAATTTGTATGCATGTATTCTACTAGCCTCTTCTAATTATAATGAGGAGATGCCTTTGAGTATGGATTCATAATAATAATATGAGAATTTTGCAGAAATAGTGCATCTTATTTTTACTTTTGCAGATTCCACCCACTTTTATGTTATTTTGCATTAACTGAGCATTTTTGAAATTTTCAAATGCTTTTGCCCTTGACTTATCAGACATATTCCAGCCTACAAATGTCATGACATGCTCCAAAAAGAACTGTAAATTAATTACTAAAAATATGTGCATTCGTATAAAAACCATGTGCATCCATTAACAATTTAACATTGATAAGTTCATTTACCTCTTCTTAAACATATCATTCGGGTGTATCGATTAAGGCCATGCTCAAAAATGTCATTTGAATCTGGGCCGTCCCCGCCATCCCCAACCAAAAAAAGAAGAGAATCCAAATTTTCAAATTGAAAAAAAAATTGAGTTGTTTTAGAAAAATTCCCTTATAATATTGACCAGGGAGAATTGGATCTTCTTCTTCATTTTACATGATGCTACTAATTTATTTTGTGAATACTGTGTGAGCTTGATGTAGTTCTGGTTGCACTGCTATTTTACTGTCACGTTATCAAGGTTTCTATATATTGTATTTTGCACTCCAGAATGAAAGAACTATGTGTTTATGATTGTTTGATGGCTTGTTTTGCATCTTGTTAGGTAATAGCTGAAAGCCTTTCAGAGGAGGAGATTGCTGGATTGAGAGAAATGTTCAAGGCAATGGACACGGACAATAGTGGTGCTATTACATATGATGAGCTGAAAGCAGGTCTGAGAAGATATGGTTCTACTTTGAAGGATACAGAGATTCGTGATCTTATGGAAGCAGTAAGTCAAGCAATAAAGACTGCTATCTTGTTTTCATGATTATTTAGTATCTGAATAAAAGGATGATGGACATGGTCACAATTGATCATACTATACTTTTTTTTGTGAGAAACATCAGTTCCAGCAGTCTATTACTTCATTTTCCATGATATCCTTCTAAGTGGACATGTTGATGATTCTGGGTCTTGCTCGGTCTTTTTTCAATTAAGAACTCTTAAAATATTTCCTCTTAATTTTGTGAATTTCTTAAGCTCTCTCTCTCTCTCACTCACTCTCACTCTCACTCTCACGCATACACATAATTCATCAGCTATGTGAAGTGTAACCTGTTTTTTGGTTTGTTCCTGTTGGAATCAGTTGAACCAAAGGCTTATTTGCATGATGGTTTCTGTTTTTTGTGTGGTTTTAATAAGTCTGAATATATGCAGAATAAATTTGAAATAGGTAAATAAGATTATACAAAACCCTTTTTTAACTGTTTTTATTGATAATTATTGGACATTTAAATGGGCATATGATAGCTATGTGATGAGTTTGGATTAAAATAAACCAGCTAGTCTTTTGTCTGCTGGTTGGCACATCTCTCCTGAGTATATATTCTGGGGAGAGGTTCTGAGTTTGACTTGGGAAGATGGCCCTCTGACTGAAATCTGTGTGCATGTCTGTGTGCACGCACACGTGTGTGTGTGTGTGTGAGAGAGAGAATGGACAAACAGGTATTTACTACATATTTTCGTAACCGCTACGTATTTTCTTGACCGGACAGTACACCATTTGCATAGTCTGTAGATATTGCTCAGTTAATTCTTGTGAGTATTAATCAAAAAGTTGTATAATTAGGTTTTGTTGCATAGGAAAAGCTATGGAATAGGGTGTCATTTAAGGCTCTTATGAGGTTGGTAAGTATAATATCTTGGAAAAAAGTTGGGAAAATTGATATTGAAGGGCATGAAAATATGAGTATGATGGATAATTAGTTTGTCATTTATCAGTACTTCAAGCCGAATATGGCCAATCTTGTTTGGATTCAGCTAACTTACAGTAAAGAAACCTCTAGATTTGAATAGTTTTCTGGGAAATGTCGAAACAGCAATAGTCCTGTGGCATAAAAATAAATTTTTCTATAGAGGTCTGTCAGAATTTGAAAATATTATGGCAGGCTGCACTGTTCTAAATTTCACAAAAAAAAGAAAACTTTGCAAATTCATTAGCTAGCTTCTTAAAAATGGCTTTGCCCAAGAACCTGTCAACTAATACTTCTCTTTCATGCTGTATCTTGGCTATAAAATAAGCTAGAAATAAATTTCTTTTCTAAATGTATTGCCTGATGTGTGAATCTGAAGTTCCAAAATATGTCATCATACCTTGTAACATACTAATCTAAAGATTATCATTGTATTGATCTAAACTGGTCAACTTATATATGTTCGCTGAGGCATGAGATGGAATAAATAACTGGTTGCTTGCTGAAACTTGTTCCTTTTCATTTTAACTAGCATGCAAAGAGACTCATGTCTCATTGTCTCATTTTTGGGAAAGGAATTGATTGGTATTGATTGCATAACTTGATCTGTTGCTTGGTTTATATCTCAATTATCATTATCAACAAATTTTGTTATGTCCTCTTCTAATTATTCTGTTTCACAAATATTCAAGAACACTGTCATGTGGATTTTGTATGCGGTGCTCTAAAATTAGGCCACTTTTCTGCACATCAAAAGGTTTTAGAAATTTATGCTCACATTTATTCACCTAGCTGAAATAATAATCTGGTCATTTGTATGTAGGAGATACTCTTGGAATCGAAAACTACTCTACACTGCTAGATTTATTTCTAATATTCCTTTCACAGCTCTTTGGTTGTATGTATAACTAATTTTCTGTTTTAAGGATTATTTTGTCAATAATGCAAGGAATGTGATTCCATTTGCCTGGTTTGTCTGACTAGTTAAAATAAATTTTAGGCTGATGTGGACAACAGTGGTACCATAGACTATGGGGAATTCATTGCTGCAACATTGCATCTCAACAAGTTAGAGCGTGAAGAACATTTGGTGGCAGCTTTTTCGTATTTTGATAAGGATGGAAGTGGTTATATTACAGTTGATGAGCTTCAGCAAGCTTGTAAAGAGCATAACATGACTGATGTTTTTGTTGAAGACGTTATCAAGGAAGTTGACCAGGATAATGTAAGTTTCATATTTTAAAATTTTTTTGATATAGAGTACACCTTTTTGTGGCTATAATTTAATGCTGTCTAATGCTTTTAATAGCTGAAAACTGTAATGTTGCACACATTGCTGGTGCATGTGACTAGGTGTGCCATGTCTATCAAATTTATTATTTTTCTTCACTGAAGAAAAGCTCTTGAAATTGTCTCAGAATTTGAAATTATGTCGGTTTGTGTTGGCTAACATGATGCTTCAGTTAACATTTTATTTCTTCAGTATTAGCTCCATATAAGATGGCAGATTCTTGTATTGATTCAGAGCTTTACATAACTCTAGAGCATATAATCAACAGCTGAATGATTCATACAATGTCCACCAGTGCGAACAAAGTTTATTTTATTTTACCATGATTGTTTTTTTAAAGTTGTTAATGTACCTTTTTGTTCTGAAAGCTTCTTATTCCATCAACTTGTTATTTTTACATGATGGGGTTCATTTAAAGTGTTGTAGATCTTTGGAAAAATAACTCTGTTGTTGTATAATGTTTGTGTCATATTTTCGCCTCTTTAACTTTTCAGTGACATTTAATATTTCATGCAATGCAACCGGATGTTTAATTAGTATAGTTGTTTAATTTCATTCCATTTTAGTTCAAGTCCTTACGGAATATATTTGTAGGTTACTACTACTCCAAAGTTCGGCATAACTCGCAAAATAAAAGAAGCAGCGTAGGTGCTTAAAGATTATCTTTGTTATGAAAACCTAATGTCCTGTTGTTGTGTTGTTTCAGGATGGTCGTATTGACTATGGCGAGTTTGTTGCTGTGATGCAAAAGGGCAACATGGGAGTTGGAAGACGGACAATGCGGAACAGTTTGAATATTAGCATGAGGGATGTGTCAGGGGCTTGCTGAACTTTTATTTATGTACAGCTTCTCTTCGACGAGCTGATTGTTTCCAGTGTTCCTTTCCTTCCCTTTTTGTATCTGGGCTGTGAAATGAATATGGAAAAATAGTGGTGTTTGCCTTGTTTGGTATGAATTTTTTTGACAGAAACATGGAAATTGATGTAGGAAACATCTTTGGTGTGCATCTTTGTGATTTCTTCTTTTAATTAACTTCTATTATTTCTGAAAACAGTGGAAGTGAAATTTTCATTTCCCTTTATTGCTCCCAAAACTCGATCTGAAGATACGTGGAGCACCAATCTGCACGCACAAAGAAGAACGAATAGGAGTCATTGAGTTGTGTCCGGTGGGGGAGTCTGCGAAAAGGGGTTTGGCATGCCAGGTATGAAAGACTTTTTTATGTGATCTATTATTTATTAGATCTTAATATCCTCCATTCTACAAAATCCCTAGCCTTAACTCGTGCAATAACAAATGGTTGTTAGTTACCATGGATCCGGTTTAGCTCAGACTAGCATTCATTAGAGTATGGTTGGCCAAGAGTTTCTACACACTCGGAACTTCAGCTTGGCATAGAGGAAAGCTTTTTGCTCATCGTCACGCTTGGACTGGGCTAGTGGTTCAAAGACTTCTTGTGCAGTCCCAAAATCGTGCTAAAGCTCTACGACTGCTTGGACAAGATAGAATAATCGATCCAGAAGAAGGGTTGCTCTTAATCAATTTGTATCTTTTTTGAGTTGAGAAGTACCACCAGCTATGCTCTAAGGATTCTTCTTTCTGATCCATTATTCAGATCTTATTCTTCTTGTATGTCAGAAATAAAGAACCTTGAAACATGAAGTCGAAAAGAAACAACAATCCGAAGAGTAGCAGATAATCTCAGCAAGACAATCGGCCTACGTCGCATGATTCCTAGACTCCTAGTACGTCCCAGATCCTCAGCCTTTTCAACCCATGGTGGCACTTATATCTGCTGAGTAATTCAGTTTAGTCGTTCAATGGGTATGACAATGATGGTGTAGAATTTACTCCAGCAGGGAGGAAATCCCCAACTCAACACATAGAATCAACCTAGCTGTCCGGCACAAAACAATAGCAGGTTTTGCTCGAGAAATGAAAAAACTCACCAAGACAACTAAGCTTTGATCTGTTCAAAGATGGGCTCAAGTCTTGGCTAGTCTTTGTTAGGCTGACCTAAGAAGACCTCTATCAAGGAGGCTAACCTCGACAGAAGAATCGAGGAGATAAGAACTATGATGAAAGACTTGAGGGGGAAGAGGACAAAAGCACTAGAAGATCTAGAGCTCAACAATGAACCCAGATCATAATGGAGCTATTACCTTTGAGGTTCAAGATACTATAGTTTGAGTACTATAATGGTACCTCAAACCCTATAGATTATCTCAAGCTTCAAACTTTGATGTTGTTGCATGGTGCATCGGATGCTATCATGTGCCATACTTTCCCTGCCACTCTAAGAAAGGTGGCTTGATCATGGTATTCGGGCCTCTAACTTGGCTCGATCAGTTCATTTGATTAGCTTACCTGGCAGTTTGTTAGTCCCTTCATTAGCAACAGGAGGTGCAAAAGACCTTCGCAAATTTGATGGTGATCAAGTAGAAGAAAGATGAGTTGCTTAGGTAATACATTAATTGCTATAATGCTGAGGTACTGGAGGTATGTGACTTGAATTGGGCCATAGTTGTAGCCGCGATAATGAATGACCTGAGGAACTTGTGCTTTTGTGTCTCCCTTTCAAAGAAGCCCCCAAAAGACCTATCTTAGCTCGTGGTAAGAATTGAGAAGTCCATCAACACAGAAGAGGTGATGTCAACTTGGAAGGAAGCAGTTGAAGATTGGGCGGACAAGAAGCGCTAGGGCCATTGTGAGCATAGATCCAGGAAAAGCATGAAGAAAAAGCATAGGTGTGAAGAAGGGACTTCTAGGCGAGCTAGGAGACCACCTTGGGAACTTGAGAGATATACTTAACTCAATACCTTGAGGAGTTTGATTTTGATGGAGATTAGAAATCGGGAGTATGTGTGGTGGCCCGAAAGGATGCTCATCCCAAACTGGGTATATGGTGAGGATGGTGACAAATTGTGCAAGTTGGATCCCTCTTGGATGAGGGGACAAAGATCCAGATCGCTAGAGGCAACGCCGATGTATTTCCTTACTGACATGCTAAGTATAGATCTATATATTATGGTCTATAAGTTGAATGTGGATCCGAACTATAGATCTGTCCAATAGAAGATGAGGAACTTTGCCCTTAAGAGGCAACGAGCAATCAATAAAGAGGTGGATGAGCTCCTTGGAGCTGACTTCATTTAACAGGTGGACTACCTGACTTGACTTGTCAATGTCGCCTTGGTGAAGAAGGCCAATAGGAAGTGGAGAGTATGCATCGATTTTACTAACCTAAATAAGATCTATCCCGAAGATAGTTTTCCCCTATCAAAGATAGATCGGCTTGTTTATGCTACCTTAGGGCATGAGTTATTAAGATTCATGGATGCCCTTATAGACTATAACCAGATTAAGATGCACCTAGCGAGACGGGAGGCCTTAGCTATCTACTATTGGATGACCTAACTTACTTTCTTAGTCAGAGTTGGAGGAATGGCTCGGATATAGAAGTAGGGAGCATGTGATGTGGCTCAAATTTGACCTTCAATCACGAGCTAACATGTGCTATTAAAGAGGAACGAGAACTTATTTTAGTTGAACTAGTCCTCACGGTCTGAATTGGATAAGAATGACCAATTGGTTGTTTTCCACCTGGCTTAGAACTCAGGAGCCCAATATCGATTGGTCAAGGACTCCGTATCTATAAAAAGAGGCTTCATATACCAGGTACAAAAGACTTTCCTTTCTGATCTATTATTGAGATATTATTCTCTTATATTCTCCAAAATCCTTTTCGCCGACTTAAGCATTAGAGAATCCTCCGCCATACACAATTCCGATGATTGCTGCTCTTTCTTCTTTGTGTGTGTCGATTGGTGCTCTTTAAGTTTTTAGATCGGATTTTGGCAACAATATACTTTTTTTTAAAAGTGGGTCTTTTCTTATCTTCCCCTTCTTGTCTCCTCTCCTTTTGTCTCCTCTCTCGATGCTTCGAGCCTTAGATCTGTCACCACCGCAGCGCCTCCATGGGCAACCGCTCCCCCTTCAATACACTGGTGGGACTTTAACGGCATTGGGCAATGTCGGGTTCCGTCTCCATGCCATAAATTTGTTGGACTTCGACTTGAGAGTGCAGGAGCATGAGACTTAGCATATCTCTATCTTCCAATTGATGAGGCTGAGGGGTGGAGAAGGAGGAGAAGGTGGGGGAGGAGAAGAAAAAAGTGACATCAAACTTGATATCTTGAAAAAAAATACAAATAAATTATTTGTTTCTAATTTTCTTTTTTAAAAAATTGAAAACGATGCTAAACAAAATCTAAATAATCCATAATTATCCTAATATATTCTATGAATATGGAAATCTAGAAAGTTGTTTGCAGAATGTCATGTCAACAGTGAAATCAAACTTATACGTTATCAAGATGGTGCAAAGACTGTGTCAAAGATGGTGCTTAGCCAGAAAGGGCTGACAAAAGAAAATTGGGATACTTTTAGGCTCATTTGGATTGATATTTTACGTCAAGCCGGTTGCGGACAAGCGAAAAGTGCTATTCGTCGTTACTGATGTCTCACAGAAAAGTTGGGTCATCGTTTTACAACCCTTTCCAGCTTTAGCTTTTGATGGCAGCTGCATGCTTTTCCTCTAACTTGTATCTGAAGAATAAAACACTAGTTCAATCAATACTCGATCACATCTCTGGATTGGATATAGACTATTGAAAGAAAGCATGCAGACCGAGTGAAAAATAACGACGATAACTAATTCCATGTTTTTCTCCCAGTGCAAAACGTTTATAAAAAATATCAATCCAATCAAAATCCATATTTATGATTGTTGCTGGAAATTGGACCCGGGGGCTGCCGCGAACTGAGAAGGGAGGAGCTCCGCTGCCGGGACAGTAGGTGGCGGTGCGTCGACTGGTGGCGTCCTCCTGGAGAATCCTGCAAGAAAGCCGGTGGCCGGGCTTTCCGGCGCCGGCCCTCCGAAGCTTAAGTCAGAGGGGGCTAATATGTGGAGGGTAAAGAAGGAGAATGTTTTGCTTTTTTGTGTCTCTGTTTGACTGTTTTCCTTTTCCCCCAGGTTCTCTTTTATAGGAAGATATTATGTTACCTGGGAGGTGACAGGGGAATTTGTCTTCTTTTGTGATAATTGGGCACGATCACGCTCATTAATGGCGTTGTGGAGAATAAGGCCGGATCAGGCCGGAGTCAGGGAGTTGTCACGGTTGATCGGACCCGTTGGGGTGGTTGAACCGTCGGCCGTGGTGGGCCTGGGGTTCGTAGATGGCAAGTGCATTGATTGCTGAGTGAACCGGTGGTCAGGAAGAGCCATACGCTTTGATGGTTCAGTGATCCGGAGATCATCTTGAGCCGTGTTCATTTAATGACCGAGTGCATCGGAGGCCTGAGGGGGTCTCATGCATTAATGATAGGGCGTGCCGAATGCCTGCGGAGATCACGTGCCTTGATGACTTAGGGATGGTGGCAGATTGCAGTGGAGTCATGTATTTAGTTATCAGATCCTTTAGAGGATTAGGTGGAGATTGGATATTTGGCTAAGGCACGGGCCCGGCACGGGTGCCGAGCCGAGCCGGTTGCTTAGCGGAGTGTCCTGTGGCGGGGTTGCTTCTCTTGGTCGGCGCTTCTTGGTCGAGCGCCTCTCTGGTCGGCGCTCTTTGGTCGAGCGCCTCTGAGGAGGCATGACTTGGGTTTTCCCCGCAAAAATGATTTCTCAACATTTGATTGATTCAAGAAGACTTGTAATGAATGGATTATTTGGACATGTACATTTCACTAGTTCATAGAAGAAGTATGTTAACTTCATTGTGAATATAATTAACAAATATACCAAATAATCTTTAACAATGATATTACAAGACAACTTTTCTTAAATGCTACCTTGAATAAAACCATTCACAAACTACGTGCCAAATCAATTTTCATGGAGGAAACTGTAATGCACACATGTGCATGCAGTTGCTTATATACATAATCATATGTAGGTATATATTTATACAAGTATATATATTTAAAGAAACCAAAAACGGTCACTCCCTGTTCTCTTCAATATTGAATGCTTATTATTTATTTATTTATTTATTTATTATTCACTTTTTCCATAAGATTGTCCTCGCTCTTACTGTTCCAAAGATGTATGGAAAGGATAAACGGCAATCTTCCGCCATATTTTCATATTTTATTTTGTTAAGGAACTTATCTTTTCTTTCAAATAAAAAAAATTACGGAACTCTACTGTGATTTGAGAGGTTGGGTTGCTAAATTTTTGTGTTTTAATAGAAAGAATAGGCTCAGAAGACTCTAATTAATATAGTTGGGTGGTTAATTATTCGGGTTTATCACGAGCATATGACCTGAAGATAATTGCCTAGGATCCAAATTGACGCAAGGGCAGTGGTGTTCTAGTTATCTCAACATATTGTAATTGGGTGGGCCAGCAATCACACCTGTATCGTTTACCATCAAGTAACCCATGGTATGCGGTGGAATTTAATAAATAATAGAAAAAATTAACAGAAATATTGTGATGAAAAGAAGCTCACCGCCAATGAAGATTATTTGTTGGCCTTATCGACTTATAATCTATGAGAAACTAGTTTCAACACCGTACTATTGGTGATTAGAATAGTGTTATTTGGATACCATTGCCACCGATGGTTAATAATAGTAGTTTTTGGCGCTTTATGCAACCCATGCCACTGGCTTACGTGGCTATAACCTATTGATGTTGGGATTCTGGTATCAAAGTTTTTTTTATGAAAATAATAATATATTTTTTAAAAAATATTTATTGATGATTTATTTTTCAGTCATTATTTTATGTTTTAATTAAATATCTAGCATGCTTTGACCCCACTCTGGGGTATTATGCTGCTTACTGGGTTAATATAGCTCATTACTATATGTCTCTGTTTTTACATTCAGATGCATAGATATATGATCGCTTGGGACTTA
Organism: Phoenix dactylifera; assembly: GCF_009389715.1. Lineage (NCBI taxonomy): Eukaryota > Viridiplantae > Streptophyta > Magnoliopsida > Arecales > Arecaceae > Phoenix > Phoenix dactylifera. The sequence continues at coordinate 1,391,541 of NW_024067681.1, read as the reverse complement.
GAGGATGCGCTAGATTCCGAAAATTCTTGCAGTTATTAACATTTATATTAGCATATGTTGCATTGTAATTATTGTCAGTATAAATTAAATAAATTATTGATTAAATAAATTTGTTATTACTTTGATATGATCTGTAGCCTTGAATATTTGTATAGTCTGCCGTACAGGTGTGCAGCGTTTGTCGAGTTTCGAGAGCGCGACAAGTCTTTTCAATGAAAGGATTCTGTGATTTCTCTTATGATGGAATAGATGCTTTTGGCTTCAAACTGCATGCTGGGCTATCATTGGTATCTGATGAGAAAGATGTAATAGCGGTCAGGAGGCTCTTCAAGAAGATTAGAGAGAGGCTTTGTAGAGAGTTGATGCTTTGGTTAGGGATGCCTGTTACCACACCTTTGCTGTGTTTAAATCCCTAAAGCTCAACTTAATCTCATGCGCTGTGCTTGGTGTGTTGCCACGCCAATTACACATGCACTATTTGTTACCAATATATTACCTAACTAAGTAAATAAATCTAATAATTGCAATTCTTAAAAATATATATATATATATATATATATATATATATATATATATATATATATATATATATATATATATATATATATATATATATATATATATATATATATATATATATATATATATATATATATATATATATATATATATATTATTCGGTAACAAAATAAATCTATTTTATCATAAAAAAATCAATTCTAGCACAAAATAAATATATTCATTTAATAAATTCAAATCATTAAATTGCAAATCCTCCAGCTCCACTAATATTAAATTTAAAATAAAAGTAAGAGAAAATAGCTAATTGAAAGCAGGTCGAAGCGCGTAGACGTTGTCCTAAAGAAGTGTTTGCCCCTACGTACGGGTCTCCCGGCAATCCTCCTCAAAGATACGACGACCCTAAACTTCTTCTTCGGTACGTCTTGGAAAAACTAAATCGAATCCGATCGGACTTGCAGATCTAGTAAAGAACGAAATAAAAAAATAAAATAAATTGAATAAAATTGTAAAAATAAAAATCAGAAGTGGCTAAGAGGAAAAAATTTTTTTCAAATTTTTTTTGGTATTTTTCTCTAATTTTTCGTGTCCCGAAAGAGATGAAATCAAGGAGTATTTATAAGGGTGTTTAGAGGGGCTTTTTGCAGGCGTGTCCGCATAAGCGCGGACACGCCCGCGGTGATTTCGCGGACACGCCCCAACGGGCGTTTCGCAAAATTCAAACATGCACGTGGCCGAATCTTGGGCCGCATGCATATTTAAATTTTTCCAACAATCTCCCACAAAAATTAATTTTTAAATAATTTTAAAATTAAAACAAAATGCTGGATATCTTATATTATGTAATAGGTGTAGGTACCTTTCGGTTTGAACCTTTACTTAGTAACAATTGATTACATATGTGAAGCCAAGGTGGTCTTAACCTTAAACCTCGGTCTATGGCTCAGATTAAATCAACAGCACACATACATAATATAGCCCGATCTGGGTTCTAAGCGGGTTGCGTTAATATGGCCATGCGCAGATATCTGTCACGTACTTTTTAGAAAATCGCCCATTTTTCATAATCGCGGCCTCATGACTGCACATATAGGTAAGTCCTAAAAAGGAAACTAGCAAAGAATCTCTTGCCTCTTGAGTCTCGGACTCATTAAGAATTATACAAACAAACTCATCCTACCGATTCTATAAGTCCAGATTAATCTTATAAGTCATTAAATTGATATTTTATAACTCATTAAGAGTTATTCTAATAAGCTAGCAAGGAAACTCCTGCCTCTTGGCGCCTTCACTAACACCTGCGAGTTTTGGTGTAATGGTAGCGCTTGATCCTGACAAAATCAATTATTGTAATTGAAATCTAAAATATCAATTTAATGACTTATAAAATTTATTATGCTATTAGAATAATTGATTACTAATTTTATGGTAGCAAATCAATTATTGTAATTGAGATCTAAATTATCAATTCAATGAATTATATGATTTATTACCTTATTAGAATAATTGATTACTAATTTTATGGTAGCAAATCAATTATTGTAGTTAAGATCTAAAATGTCAATTCAATAAATTATATGATTTATTATCTTATTAAAATAATTGATTGAAATCTAATAAGTCAATTCAATGAATTAATTATTATACATTAACCAATTTCCAAATTTTTCATTTGAATGGGATCTAGAAATTACTCCTTAAGGAGTCCAAATGGAGGTATGATAAACCTCTTGGAGGTTAAACAAATTATTATCTTTTTAGAATAATTTACTGAATTATATATTACTAATAAAAAAATAAATAAATACTTCTTTGGATTGTTGGCAATATATTCCCTAACTAAGCAAATAAATCTAATAATTGCAATTAATAGAAATTCTTGAAAAAATAATAATATATATATATATATTATATTCGGTATCAAAATGAATCTATTTTATCACAAAAAAAATATTCTAGCACAAAATAAATCTGTTCATTTAATCAATTCAAATCATAAAATTGCAAATCCTCCAGATCCACTAATATTAAATTTAAAACAAAAGTAAGAGGACATAGTCCGATTGAAGGCAGGTCGAAACGCGTAGACACTATCCTAAAGAAGTGTTTACCTTCACATACGGATCTCGCGACAATCCTTTTTAAAGATACGACGACCCTAAATTTCTTTTTCGGTATGTCTCGGAAGAAGCTAAATCGAATTCGATCGGACTTGCAGATCCAGCGAAGAACGAAATAAAAAGAATAAAATAAACTAAATAGAATTGTAAAATAAAAATCAGAAGTGGCTAAGAGGAAAACTTTTTTTCAAAATTTTTTTGGTATTTTTTTAAATTTTTATAGAGAAATATTTATAGAGATGTTTAGAGAAGTTTTTTTTTATCTTTTTGCGTATGCGCCCAAGATGATTTCGCGAACGTCCTAATGGGCGTTTTACAAAATTCAAACATGCATGCGGCCGAATCTCGGGCCGGTGTGCATTTAAATTTTTCCAACACCATTTGCCCATGCGCAAACGCCCATGCAATGATTGGCACGTCAATGGGCCCGCGCATGTACAGCGTTCACTGTGATCATAAAATGCATGAGCCACTAGTATAATGCATGGCAATTACCATCCTTTCTTTTTTATATTTTGGGCAGTGCTCCCACTTTCCCCACATTCTTTATAATCGTAAAATAGGTGCCAATACGCATTATTAATACTTGTTCTTGTTGATTTGTGCCACTTGGAGCATTATCGTGATGCATGATAATTACCTCCATTCCACTACTCCTATATTGTGGGTGTGCTATCATTTCTCCATATTCTTAATAATGGTAACTGTTAACTAGCCAATTAACAGTTAAAGGTTCATACTCCTGTTAACTCTCCAACCCCCACGAGATCATTCCATTGAAGGTTTCTTTCTAGGCCAATAGTTCTCTTTTCTCTCATTTCATACTCTAGTTACTTGATCTATACCCTGATGCTTCTGCATGCACTCTTGGTATTTTCACCTGCACCTTTGGTATTTCAATCTGTACCATTGCTATATTGGCTTGTATCTTTGGTGTATCAATTATATTTCTTGGTGTTTCAGGCTACACTCTTGGAGCATTTGCCTACATCCCTTGTTATTTTAGCAGGCGCCCTTTATTTAACGGCCTGCATTCGATCCTTAGTGTTTCGGCCCGCTTCTTTGATATTTGGTCAGAGATTGGCATTCTTTCAGTAGTAGTTAGCTTGTTAGCCATATATGTCACCTTGCTATGTACAACTTGGCCTACTGTCTAAGTGTAACTTTAGCTTATTGGCCTAGTACTTTAGTCTGTAAATATTCTTTTTGAAGGTTTACTGTTGCGACTGAATGAGCTTCCGAATCCTGTTGCTGATTAGTCTATAGATCACTTCATCAATCTAGATGTGGTGTAAACAACTATGCATAGCTCAATAGGTGTTATAGATATGTGTTTGATGCATGCAAGAAAATCTACAAGGATTATCTATAAGATTCATAATGATCCCATAGTAGAACAAGATCCAAAGAGTGGAGTAACGCGTAATACTATCATGTTGGTGCAGCCGACAAGATGAAAGAGGAACAGGAAGGGAAAGGGGAGATGAGTGGGACGTATTTGTTTCTCACCTTAATCCTCTACCGTTGACAAAGAATGATGCTGTTTGTGGTTGGATCTCGTCTAAACGTTTTCCATATTATCTTTTAATTTTTTTTCCACGAGCTACAATATTAAATGATTCTCACTTGATTAATAGCACGTGCTACATGTCCTGTCTGCCGTAGCATTAAAATAAACCATACCAAAAGGAATTTTTTATGATGATTATCTTAAAAACTAATATTAAATTATTATCACACAGTCTGGCAGGATTTTTTTAAAAAAATATGATAGATCATGATTCTCAAGATTCAAGTTGTATCTTTCCAAAGATTGGCTGATCTTTCTTTTCACAACATCAATTGTTAGATCGCATAATAGGCATTTTGAGATCCATGCAAATAGATGAAAGAAAGAGGTCAGAGTGCGATCTAATCGGTCGATGTCAGTAAAGAAAGATCAATCATTTTTTTAATACAATCTAAACCCTAATTCGCATCAGCAAGGAAATCAGGCTTGCAACAATATCTCCTTTTGTTAATTAGTGGATTTCTAACAAATTTGTAGGAGTGCATCAACAAGCTGGAAGCAGTGGCAACAGTACACCATTTTATTTTTACCACAACCTGTTATTTCTATTCAAATTTCAAGCCACCAGATCATCCAAAATGTAGCAGCATTATTTATTAGCATATAAATAAAGTCACTTATAACCAATAAGAATGATGGACTACAGAACCGTCAACAATAACTAGGGGTCCTAAGACTTCCAACTTTTTTTGATGAAAAAACAGTACATAACATTGCACTCTATGTTATTTTCAAAAAACCTATGGTTCACTAAGAACTCAGGACTCTTTGAGGAATTGCAATTAGGAACATCATACCTGTAAAAGATTCGCCAATCAAACATCACTAGAGACTACCTCTGGCTTCTTCCCCTTGTCCTCCCGGCATGCCATCAGCTCATCTATCAGCCGGTCCAAGTCCCCATGCGATGACCCCCCTTCCTCCATCGCCGCGCTCGCCTTCTTTCCAAACTCTCTCGCCCTCCTCCGCATCCCCTCCGCCTCCTCCCCTTTCCCCATCACCCTCTCCAGCGCCCTCGCGACCTCCTCCGCCTTCACTACATCATTCTTCCATCCCATTAGCAACATGTTCCCTCCCACCCCCGGCACCCTCACCCCGATCTTGAGCACATCCGTGATTAGCCTCTGATTTATGTACTGCTCGTAGAACAGCGGCCATGCAACCATCGCCACCCCTGCACACACCGCCTCCAGCGTCGAGTTCCACCCGCAATGAGTCATGAATCCTCCGACCGCTGGGTGGCCCAGTACCGCCACCTGCGGAGCCCATCCATGGACTATTATTCCCCTTATCCCCACCCTCCTCTTGATCTCTTCAATTCGTGGTGAGAAGCTCTCACCCAGATTCCTCCTCACCACCCATATGAATGGGTGGCCGGAAGCCTCGAGGCCGGCGCCGATCTCATTCAATTGATCATCACCAAACTCGCAGAGGCTTCCGAAGCAGACGTATAACACGGAGCTGGCTGGCTTTGCGTCCAGCCAGCTTAGCAACCGGGCGGGATCCGCGTCGGGATCCCGACCTCGGTTGCTCAGGTCGTTCTTGTCCTTGTGAACGACGGACACCGGGCCGATTAGCCATGTTCTTCGGCCCGGTTCTTTCATGTAGATCTCAGCATATTCTGGCTCGAGATCGAAGAAGGTGTTGACGATGATGCCGAAGCTGTTCTTCTCGGCATCTCTCTTCGTGTCAAGTGACTGCGGAACGAGGAAGGGCTCCGGGAGCTCGGACTTGGTAAGCTCCACGCGGTGTGGGAGGCCGGGGACGAGGAAGGGTTCGGAATCGGATGAGACGCTGAGGTGGGGAGAATGGAGGTGGATGGTGTCGTGGACTGTGAGAGCGAAGAGGCCGGGGCCATGGAAGACGAGGCGAGGTATGCCGAGTTCTCGGGCAACATCGGCGGACCATGAGAAGATGGAGTCGGAGATGAGGGCATCAGGGGGGCTGGGGCGGAGGAGGTCAAGAAGGGGGAGGTGGAGAGCGAAGGTCGCGTCATAGAGGCCATGGAAGCTGGAGGAGGAGATGGAGGCGAGGTTTTCTTGGCCGTCCTGGGGGAGGAGGTGGTGGACGGAGGAGGGGAAGGGGAGGAGGAGGAGACGGATGGGGTGGGGAAGGGAGGCGGAGCGGTGGAGGGTGGGGAGGACAAGGGGCTCGTTGGCTGGGGTGGTGATGATGGTGACGGCGACGCCGCGGAGGGCCAGGAGGGTGGCCAAGTCGAGGAGGGGGATCATGTGGCCGGGGCATATGAAGGGAAGGATGTACACTCGGAGAGGGCCTTCTTCTTGAGCCATGAGAGAGAGGGAGAGCGAGGACCGAGGAGGGTGGAAATCGGAGGAAAGGTAAGAGAGAGAAGGATTGGTCGGCGCAGAGATGGGTTATGGAGCCAAAGCCAGCCTCTGCCAGGCGTGGAATACGCGAGACGGAGCGGAGGCAGCCGGCTCGTTGTTATTTATTTATTGGAACCATACCTCAGAAAGTCACTGAAGAAAATGACTGGAAAGCTTTTGTAACGTCAAAAAATACTTTCTGATCCCCAAAAATATTTGTAAATAAAAAATAATATTTGATAAATTTTTTGAAAAGCTATTTTAGCTTTTACGGAAAGTTGAAAACAACTTTTGGGGGAAGCTTTAATTTGAAGCTTTTCCTGTTTTCAGCATTATTGGAAAGCTGTATTTTTGACAAAAATGCCCATATTAAAATATAATAATTACATAATTTGTTCCTTTATAAATCTAAAAATCTACTGGAACAAAGAACCCTAACCGTCAGACTTCCTTCCGTAGAAAAGATATTTTTCTTTTCTATTTTTGTATGCATCTCTTGAACCACATTTTAGAAGAAAAAAAATTTTTATTCCTTCTCCGTACCTTCCAAAATCAATCTATTATTTTTTTTTAATCATCGACCTCGCGCGCTGTGGTCCTCCTCGAGCGTAGACCGCGAAGAAGAGCACCAGGACCGCGGCATCGCGGTCCAGGCTCTAGCTGCGACATCGTGGACCGCAGCACCGCGGTCCACGATGCCTCCCCTCTCGCGGTCCACGGGTGACCGCGATCCTCTGTTACAGAGAGAGCCGCAGTCCATGCTCTAGCCGCGACACCGTGGACCGCAGTACCGCGGTCCACGGTGCCTCCCCTTACTGATCTCACGGTCCCCGGGTGACCGCGAGATCTCCCTCTGTTACAGAGAGAGGATCTCTCTGTGTTATAGAGAGAGATCCTCTCTCTGTACGCTTCTGATTGTTTAGAGATTAATGAACCAAAGGAAGAACTGAGTGCAGAGCAAAGCCAAATATTGGGTACCGTGAGATGGATATTCTGCATGATTATATTGCTTCTCAACTTATAGCTCGTTGACTTCTGAGTGCAGTGCAATTCCAAATGTTGTTTTGTTTTGTATTTGACCAAACATGAATGTTTGTTGTATTTTTGTTGCTACTACGTTAACAATGTAAAAAAGTATGAATAAGGTAAAGTTAGAGAGGATGGATATTAACTATGTGCAAGCCTTGATTAACTATGTGCTAAGATATATTATGTGTATACCATGCTAGATTAATTGTGTTCAATCCTTATGTAACTGTATACGAAAATTACTTAACTATATACCAGAAAGACGTAACTATGTGTCAGAAAGGCTAAACTGTGTGCCACGAAGACGTAACTATGTGCCAGGCTATATGAAGTGTATTCCAAGCCTTATTAAAGTACGCACGTAGAATATGCTAAATAATTCTTCATCTATGTGATTCTCGTCTAAACATCTAGTAATCATTTAATCAATTTTATCACCTAGCTAGAAAAATTATTAGAGAGATAAATGGTCATTCGGAGGATAAAAAATTAATTTACACTAATAATTAAAATATTTTATACCTTTATTATTGTATTATACTATAAATATAATATTATAATACGTTATATCATAATATATTAATATGTTATTTTAAATAATTTAATATAATGTTATATTATGGAAAATAAATTTATACTAATAATTATAATATTTTATACCTTTATTTTTGTATTATTCTATAAATATAATATATATTACATTATATCATAATACATTAATATGTTATGTAAAATAATTTAATATTATGTTATATTACCAAATATTAATTTACTCTAATAATTATATTACTATTATGCTATATTATAATAATATTATTTTATATTACAATAATATTATACTATATCGTATATTTATGTATTGATATATGTTATGTTTTATTATGTTCTGTTGTATAACACTATGCAATATACTTTATGGTAATTTTGCCATACAAAAGTACTTTTTCAGTTTGTTTACCAAACACAAAACAAAGTACCACAACACTTTACGAATGTAGTTACCAAACAGCAAACAGATTTTTATAACAGCTCTACTTCAGACAACTCTACTTCCAACAGCTCTACTTCCAACAGCTCCTAAGTACCCTCCATACTTCATTCGAGGCACAAGTCAATGGCGCAAAGACAACTGAAGCAAAATGAGAGTACAATATGAGATGAGATTTTTGAGTTTTGTTTAGGTGTATTTTTGGAAAGAAATGGGACCAGGAGAAAAAAAAGAAAAAGGATGTGCCTTTTATTTTATCATGTTTCTCATGGGAAACATTCCAAAGTAAAAATCTAAAAGCCAATTTTTTTTTTACTAATGAAACCGTGAGTCATACTATTAAAACAAATATAATAATTTTTATTTTTATAATATACTTTATATATACATGTACTACATAGTCAGGTGATATATACGAAATAATTTAATTATCTAACAAATTAATATACAATTTTAGATAAATTGATATACAGTTTCTAAAACATGATGTTTATTAGTATACAATATATAATCAAATGATACGCACTTAATAAATTAGTTATCTAATGACTCTACATATATCCAAACAAATTTATATATAATTTTTAGAATATCATATTCACCAATACATATTGCATAGCCAGGTGAGATGTATTCATCGACTTTCTAGTACATATTATAAGCCTCTTTGATGTACACTAAGCAGTGATCCAATACATACCTTCAGCATATATTTTATCAGTACACACTACTAGCCAAATAGTACACATCAAGCAAATTAGTCATCTAGCAAGCTAGTACATACTTCTAAATAAATTGATACACAGTTTCTAAAACATCGTGTTCATCACAATCAGTACATAATATACAATACACAATATTAGAATATAGTTTGCCGCTATGGCAGGTGAAGGCGAAGCAATGGTGTAGGAGCCTAAAATGTGGATTGCAGTTTTTTGCAGGGTTAGTCAATATACTTATTGGAGAAATAATTCACAATATCGATATGTTAGTTGACATTAAAATGGTAAAGAAAAAGGAAAAATACTACAGTTACTAATAGGGTTGTTAACGGATTAATTATCAACCCATGTATGGGCCTGATAGGTAGCTAAAAGCGGCAAAAAGTGATTTGATCCATCAATCATGTTAGAATCCATTGATTGATTGATTATGCCCAACTTAGTCGGCCTTACCAAACTTCATCAGCCTCCTACTCTATGTAAAGGCTACTCTAGTACATTGTAATAGATAGGCAAAAATATAATTCTCTTCTCTTATTCTTCTTTTTTCAACAAATCTGACCCATCATTCCAATTCACATATATATGACCAGCAATAAATAGATTGGATTCGAACTAAATAGATTCGAATTTAAAAAAGGTCGATCTGCACCTAGTTTAATCTACTTATTAGATGGATTGGATTTGAATTTCGGACTCTTAACTCATTTAATAATTGGATCAAGTTGGCTTAACCCATTTGTATCGCATCCACTTACTGCTTTAAATGCCACTTACCTCTTTTAGAGAGTTTTAAGAGCACCCTTTTATTCTTTGCTCTTCTTTCTCTCCGTCTCCTTCCCATCTTCCCTTCTTATCTTGTGCGACTCTGACCGCCGCACCCTCCTCCGATGTGTTCTCCGTTGTCCATGGCCAATGATATAAGGAGCTGGTGTTCTGCGACCAACAATATCGCTAGGATCCAGGGCCTTTCAACTAGTACGTACCATAAGTACAAAACACTACCAGAAAACACGCGTATAGTGACGGAGATTCCCGTCACTATACCGTGTTTCCGGTTACTAATATGGAATTTGTGACCGGAGCTCCCGTCACTGACTTCGTTGCAAAAACACGCGTCGCTAAATTCTCCGTGACGGCGGCGATTCCCGTCACTAACCTCCGTGACAGAACCGCCGTCACTAAGCCGTTACAAATTCAAGAATTAAATATTTAAGAAATTATGTATTTCCCGTCACTATCCAGTTGCGGAGTTAGTGACGAAGGCAACTTGGTCACTGATTTTGTCACAGAATGCGGTCACAAGTTTGGTCACTAATCTGTCACGACCTTTAGTGACAGATTTAGTCGTCACAGACATGGTCACACATTTTGTCACTACATTTGTCATTAATCCCGTCACTGACCTAGTGATAAGTTTACGGTCACTAATTGGTTACAAACGCGCTGAGCAAAATCAATTTTTATTGACCAAAATCCTGTCACTAAGTTTATGACTGCTCGTCACAATAGTTGGTAAACAATTTAGTAACCAAAATTTGGTCACCGATCACAATCTAATAACCTGGTACATTTGGTACATTGATTGGCACATAATAATAATAACAATAATATCATTAATAGCAAAGGCATTCAACATTACGCAAAAGTCATTTTAAATGTCATTCAAAATTGGCATCAACATGTCCTGAATCCATCAAAATCAAAGTCTAAAAATATGTCATAAAGATCAACAGAGATTTCATTCCTCCTAGGAATGCAAAGACCTATCATCTAAGGCAAAAACAATTATAATGAAGCATGATCAGCAGAACCAGAATCACCATTACTCCCCCGATCTGCATGCCTTGGTCCAAAGCCAATCTCTTCTCTCATCTTTTGAAGAACCTCCTCTTGCCATTTTTTCTTTTCCTGCTCAAGAATACGTAGAAGGTCTTCATGAGTGTACAGCTCTGGAGCTTGACTTGTAGAGGTGGAAGCAGATGATGATTGCCCAATAATTCCAGTGAGATCCTCTAGGGGACTAAAGCCATAGACATGGCCATGAGTTGGGACACCAGTTGCCTCAAACCACAAGTCATAATCACGTGGAGGAGCATCTGAGGTGGAGGCATCACCATATTTTTTGGAGTATTCAGCTGAATACTTTGCCTGCCAGTTGATTTAAAAGAAGAGAAAAACATTATGGTGGATCAAACAAGAGATAAACATGAGCAAGTTCAATAATATTTATGAATCATAAAAAAATTATACTTACCATGACAGCTTCACTTCTCTTATCTACATATCCTCCCATGCCTTGCTTTGTCTTATGCGTCCGATTAAAAGATTCAACTATTGTTGGCTCCCTGCCTAACTTTAATTTCTACAAAAGAGAAAAGAAAAAATTCATTAACATATAATGGGCTAATTTAAGATGACTGAACAATAATATAAAAATTATTATAGAAATCTAATTGAATAAAGATATGTACCAATCGTTCGTCATGATTCACAAATGTGATTGATCCTCCACAGTGTTTAGAGATGCTACCGTTCTTCATGGTGTTTCTATTATTTTTGTTGGCTTCTGATTTCTTCTTCCATTTTGGAGAGATCCAAATATCAATTAGCTTATTCCAATTTTCTCTAGAGATCCAATTAGGGGGTTTATCACGGGCTTTGTTTAAATCTCCTTTTGCTTCCAGAAGCTTTTGGCTTCTGACCTTCCCTAATGAGGTTGTCAATCGTCGCTGACAATGCTTGTTCCAAACTTCATGCACATGATGCAATTGTCCTGGAAGAATTGTGTGTATCTCCTAACAATATATAGATCGCAAGTAATCAGACTTACTATTTGTTAAGGGCAAAAGTTAATGATAAGAAATATAAATTAATTACATCACCTCAAATTTGTTCCACATTCCAACTTTAGCATGTGTAGGGACCTCCCTCCATGACAACCACGGACCATTAAAAAATTGGCGCATGATAGCAACAGCTTTGTGACTGACCTCATAATCAAGAAACCTGCAATTTAAAAAATATTCATTAGAAAATAAATTAAATACTTTAAATGCAACAAACACATAAATTCAAATTAGTGATATAAGAAAGTGATATTTTCATACATTCCTCTTTTGCACCTAACAATCACTTTTCCATTTGCATCAACAGGGGCTTTAAGGGTTGGTTCTGGGCCATTGCTCTGTCTTGGATCAATTCCAAGTTCATCATTCATCTGATCCTCATTCATTGTATCCTCATGATTTTGCACTGCACCATTCATTTCTTCATCATTTATTTCTTCATTTGCATCCAACTCTTCAATCATGTCCCCATCAGGAATGTAATCATCATCATCATGAAATTCCTCGACACGCTCAGGCAACCTAGGAGGTTGAGGAGGAACTTGAGTAGCAGCCAGTATTAAAGCTGCTTTTCCATTACCTATTGCTTTCCCTTTTTTCTTGGCCATAACTGCACAACAATAAAAAGTTATAGTTATTTCACAATGTAAATGTCAACAAATTCAATCAAAGTAAAGAACAATCAGTGGACCTGTTGCTTTCTCTTTGCTCTTTCTCATGTCTGCACAACTATAATTTATAAGTCTAAAATTAGTTATATTAGCATTCATAAATATGCATGTTGTATTTTAATCTTCCTCAGCCTCATGCTCCTCTTCCTCAGTTTGTTCATCTTCAAAATCTTCTTCTTCATCCTCAAGATCCTCTTCCATTTGGTTAGTTGTCAACTCAATTTCTGCTGCATCAATATCTTCTGCATCTCTATTAACACCAACCAAAATGTCTGGGTCATCAAGCTCATCTGTCATCGAGATTGGGGTAGGAATCCTGTAGTTTTCTTCTTGATAAAAATCAGAAAAATTTTCTTCTGTCCCACTAGGAAGGAACCTACCTCTAGCTTTTGTCTTAATTACTGCCCACCACAATCTTCGATTCTTCTTCTTACCTGGGTAACCAGTATAGAACACCTGATGTGCTTGTTGAGCTAATACAAACGGATCATTGGTTGGAAGTCTTAGTTTGTAATTGATCTCAACGAGGCCATGTTGAGGATGCACTTTCATACCCTTATCTCTGTCATACCAGTCACATTTGAATAACACTACTTTATTACCAATCCCAAAATAGTCTAACTCGATAATGTCAACCAACATCCCATAATAGTCACTCTCAAAGTCATTGTAACTGCTTCCCTTAATGCACACACCACTGTTGAAGGTTCTTTTATCCTTTCCATATTCTTTGGTGTGAAATCTGTACCCATTCACAAAGTAGCCTTTATAACATTTAACTTTATTCCCAGGGCCATATGATAGGTCCTTTAAGCGCCCATCAACATGATTTTTACTGTCATTAACCTAGCATGATAAAAATAATATCGTAAGAATAAATCAAGTGAAAGTCTAATTTATTATTATATTTATGAATTTACAGCTCACATATGATCTAAACCAAGCCGGAAACTCCATTTCGCGTCGTCTTTCCAAATCAATTTGGCTTATATTTGGACAAGATTGCCGGATATAATCATCAAAATACCTACAAGACAAAAGCTATAATCACATATATTGTACTCCATATGCATTTTTAAGCATGATTATAATTAAGTACTTGTGTAACTTACTTTCCAAAAGGTTGAACCTCCACACAATTAAGAAGAACATATAACTCAGCAGCATTAAACTCCTGAGTAGTCAAATGCCTTGCAGAAGGTTTTCCAAAAGGTCGACCTTGATGAGTAAAAATGGATAGACGATCCACGAGATCAAACTCCCCTTCATCTTCATTACGGGGAACTTGATTTAACCTTGTTTGTATAGAAGGCTCAAAATAATGCGAACAGAAAGTTGATATTTCTTCTATGATGTAAGCCTCGACAATAGAACCTTCAATCGATGCTCGATTCTTTACCTTCTGCTTTATATCATGCATAAGCCTATAAATAAGATTAATATGTTAATTTCTCAAATTTAATGAATACAAAGAAACTATATTAATGGATTTACAGAAATTGTTACCTTTCAAAGGGGTACATCCATCTGTACTGCACGGGCCCCCCAACCTTAGCTTCATAAGCTAGATGAACAGGTAAGTGCTCCATTGAGTCAAAAAATGCAGGAGGGAATATCTTCTCAAGTTTGCAGAGAGTTACCACAATATTTTTCTCAAGAACCTCCATATCTTGGACACGCAAAGTTGTGCTGCATAAATCTCTAAAGTAACAGCTTAATTCTGTCAATGCATCCCACACTGGTGCTGGCAATACTTCACGGAATGCAATTGGAAGCAATCTCAGCATGAAAACATGACAATCGTGACTTTTTAACCCGTAAAACTTATAATCATCCAGGTTAACACACTTCGATATGTTTGAAGCATATCCATCAGGCAGTCTTAACCCTTTCACCCACTCGCAGACCTCCATTGCTTGGTCTTTGGACAATACATAGGAAGCTGGAGGCTTAACTAGCTTTCCATTAACAAATTGAATCCTCAACTTAGGACGCTTGCAATACAACTCCAAATCTTGCCTTGCTTTCACATTATCTTTAGTCTTCCCTTTTACATCCATACAAGTGTAAAATATATTGAGAAACACATTCCGAACAATATGCATGACATCTAAATTATGTCGAATAAGTAGTGTATGCCAATAGGGCAACTCCCAAAATATGCTCCTTTTCACCCAATTATGATCTTTACCGAATCCAGGAATGGTGTGCTTAGGAGCTTTCAAACCAAAAGTTATATTAGGCAAAGCAGAGATCCTATTTTTCAACTCCTCACCAGACAGTCGACGAGGTGGGGGGTCTGTCTCTATTCTACCATTGAAGAAACTATCAACTTGGTATCTGTATGCATGGTCCATGGGCAAGAATTGACGATGGCAGTCAAAAAAAGAAGTCTTCCCACCATGTTGTAGTGTAAATGTTTTTGAGTTCTCCATACAATACGGGCAGGCCAACTTTCCATGCGTACTCCATCCTGAAAGCATGCCATATGCAGGAAAATCATTGATAGTCCATAATAAAACTGCCTTCATTTGAAAATTCTCTTTTCTAAAGATGTCATAAGTGGTGACCCCTACTTCCCATAATATTTTAAGTTCATCAATCAAAGGCCTAAGCAAGACATCAATACTTTTGCCAGGGCTCTTAGGTCCAGAAATGACTAAACTTAGAAAAATGTAGGGTCGTTTCATACATATTGATGGTGGAAGATTGTAAACTGTTACGAAAACTGGCCAACAAGAATAAGGACGAGCTGATTGGCTAAAGGGGTTAAATCCATCCGTACATAACCCAAGTCTAACATTACGAGGCTCGGTAGAAAAGGATGGATGAATGCGGTCAAAGTGCTTCCAAGCCTCCCCACAAGCAGGATGCACCATCTCATCTGAATCACCTCCCTTCACATGCCATGACATGAGTTCAGCCGTTCTGCTTGACATAAAAAGCCTCTGAAGTCTTGGTGTTATTGGAAGATATCGCAACCTTCTATAAGGAACATCTTTTCTTCTACCACCACCATCATTTCTTCTGAGTTTATAACGAGGATGACCACAAATAGTACACTCAATTAAATTCTCTGTTTCCTTATAGAATAGCATACAATTATTCTCACAAACATCAATACTTGTATACTCCAACCCCAACTTCCGAAGCATCTTCTTTGATTGATAGAAATCAGAGGGCAGCTTCTCACTTTCCGGCAACATATTCTTCACTATTTTCATGATTCGATCATAGCAAGATATACTCATATTAAATTCAGACTTGCAATTTAATAATTGACTAATAGCAGATAACTTAGAGTGTTTTTTACACCCTTCCCACAAAGGTACTTCTGCATCTTTCAACAAAGAATAAAAATCTGCAGCATCCTTGTTTGGTTCTTCCTCATGATTAACTTCAAATGCACTTCTCAAATGAAGTTCCTCTTCTGGACCCATAGCTTCCATCACCATGGTTCTATATTGCTGACCATGTTCACAACCAACATCCATTGATGTGGATGCTTCTACTGCACTTGTACTTACAGGAGCAACTGCACCAAGTAACTCCCCATGTGCAAACCATGTTGAATATCCCGGTGTAAACCCCTTTCTCAACAGATGAACATTGACCGTATCACGGTTAAGAAATTTCTGGTTGTCACATCTTATACAAGGGCATCTAATCTTATCACCACTACAATACTCTAACTGAGTAAATGCAAACTCAAGGAACCCTTTAACTCCATCACAGAACTCAGCTCTTATATTCAACAACTGACATAGTTCCTCTAAAAATCAAAAAAATAAAACAACATAAGAAAGCCTAGAAAATATTAGAGAGATGATAAAAAAAGAAAACAACATAAGAAAAACCGAACCATTAAAAACACGAAAGGCAAGATCGTAAAAAATGTAAAAGAAACAAAAACTGGTATGATATTTATGAAGATGAGAAGTTATCATAAGCATGACAAAAATAAGTCATTCAATCTTGTCCCAGCATCATTGACATTAAGAAGGCATTCAATCTTTACAAAAAGCTGAACATAAGGAATTAACCTTTACAAGTTATCTGTTCATTCATCTAATACCAGCAATATTCAAAAAGCATTTAATCTTTACAAAGACAAGGAATACAAGTCAAATCATCCAAATTTACATATGGAATACTATCTGCTTCACATAGAACAAATGTGAATATACATGATCGCCTCTGATGCTAGGAAAGCATGGTACTTCTTAGCAAGCTTTTTGACCAGCTTCTTGATTGCACACTGGAAATAACTCACAACCATGAAGCAACACCACTTTCCACCACTTTCCATTATTCCTTGCAGATGAACAATGATTGTAAAAATGAATAACATGACGAAAAAATTAAAATCCATGAACTTTACATAATCCCAACCCATCAACCCTCAAAATTTCAACAGCTTATTTTTCAACAGAGCTTATTTTAAATTTACAACAGAGCTGGCAAAAGAAACCATCAAAGATCTAAAATACATGAGCTTATTTTCATATGAAATTACAACAGAGCTGGCATATGGGTTTAAGATTTTTTTAAACAGAGCTTATTTTAGACAAGTCTCTCCACTCAAGCAAGTTGGACTGCAAATGGACAACAAGGAGAACATAAATCAAAGTAGCAATTAAAATTTTGAAAATTCTAATTCTATCAGCAGAGTAACAAATAGATGCATTTACTAACCAGAAGAACACCTACATACATACATACCAAAACCAAAAAAGAGAAGGGATGAAAAATCCCTCCTCTCGGGAAACATATGTTTAATCAACATACAAATGGCAGTGGGATCGAAGAATGAGAAGAAGAGGGCAACGGCGGCCTGAAGAACTTGGATAAATCAGAGAAAACCCTAAACCTAATCGCCAGATGGCCATAGAAGAGGAGGGAGGAGGGGGGGGGGGGGGGGGGGGGGGTTAGGTTCTTACCGCGGGAGTCTGAGCGGGCTGCGGGTTCGGAACGAGGGGATGCGAAGGGCGTCGAGACGACCGGCTTTGCAGCGGATGGTGGTGATTTCTCCCCGCCGATGAAGGTTTACAGGGGCGGTAATGCGCCAGGTTGGGGTCCCGAACCGGGGGGGCGAGGGAGTGGGGAAGAACTCGAGAAATCAAGGGATCAAACGCCCGGTTGGTTTGGATCGGATCGAAGAATGAGAAGAAGAGGGCAACGGCGGCCTGAAGAACTTGGATAACTGGATCAGAGAAAACCCTAAACCTAATCGCCAGATGGCCATAGAAGAGGAGGGAGGAGGGGGGGGTTAGGTTCTTACCGCGGGAGTCTGAGCGGGCTGCGGGTTCGGAACGAGGGGATGCGAAGGGCGTCGAGACGACCGGCTTTGCAGCGGATGGTGGTGATTTCTCCCCGCCGATGAAGGTTTACAGGGGCGGTAATGCGCCAGGCTGGGGTCCCGAACCGGGGGGGCGAGGGAGTGGGGGCGGGGGGGGGGGGGGGGGGGGTTCGGCGGCTGCTCTCAGCGAGGGAGGGGAAGGGAAGGGAAGGAAAAGGTTAGGGTTTTTGTTAAGTTGGTTTGCAAGCCAAATTGTATATCTAAGGCTGATTTGGGCTAAATCGGTTTGCAAGCCAAATTTCATATCAAATTATTTTTTATTTATAAGGCTGATTGGACGGGACTTGCAAGGCAAAAATATTTTTGAACTATAAAGCATGGTAAAAAAATTTTATAAAGCAGGAAACTTGCAATAGGGGTGCAAATGGGTCATGGCCGACACCATGAGATTTTAAAATGAGAAGAAGAAATTTGAGTTTTATAGAGAGCGATTGGAATTTGGATTATCGAAGAAATTTGGGCGGAACGGCGGGCACACTTAGTTTCATTTTGGATATTCCTCCTTTTATCTTTTCTTTTAATTTAGGTTTACTCAAAAATAATATTTTTAATATTTTTGGAATTAAAAATTAAATTTGGTGACAGAAATTTTTGTCAATAATCTGTTACTGCCAAAAATAATCTTTTAAAAATTTATAAATACTAGGGTTACTATATTTGTGACGGCTACATTTGTCACTGTCTGGTTGCAATTTTGGTTATCATATTGCTGACAGATACCCCGTCACTATGATGGTCACTAAGGTTTGGCGCCCATCCCACCCGCGCATTCTGTAACCGGTCTGTCACTAAACGGTCACTAAGTTTACACCACGGTGACCAAATTTCTGTCGGTCACTAAGCCGTCACAAATAGTAACTGATAACGGTCCGTCACTAATTTCCCGTCACTATACGCGTGTTTTCTGGTAGTGAAACTATTTCCCACCATCTCCTCTCATCAGTTGTGGCAACTAAGGTCGATTGGTCTCTTTGGATTTTGATTCCATCCTTTCTTTTCGCATCGCTCTCATTCGCATGAGCTAAAAGATTTATTCCTTGATGGACGAATGGATTAGGTTCGAGATCTTAGTTTTTTTTTTCCTTACCATGTTCTAAGAGCAATGGATCACTTTTCTTTTGTTTGAGGGGCGAATTCCAGATAATTACTTGAATAGCCTTGCTAACAATGGCTAAGCAGCTTCAACCATCCATGGTTGGCATGGCCCCATTATCCAAGTCCACCGTCGTGCTTGCTAGCCTTGTGTGCCTAGTCAAGCTGTTAAACAAGTTAGGAGAGTCTATCAGGTTATTTGATTATTATACGTTTAGGTTTGAAATCCTGTCCTATTTAATATACAAGTCAATTTCAAGTTTGGGATTGTCTGCCCTAATCTGTATCTGACCCGACCTGGCATGATTGCCATCCCTAAGCTCCAAGCTCATCTTATCCTATAACGAGCAAATCAATCAATTTATTTGATGCAAAACCAATCTCAATTTTTTCTTATAGATCAAATATATTCTATTGGGGCGTGGCCATCAATATCCAATCCTTATCTACATTTAAAAAAAATCTGGTATCAAGCTGAGTTTGCAAATTTATTCAGTTTGATATAGCTGTCTTCAATTCAAAAGATAAATAAGTGATAATAATAACATATTATGCTTCCTATACAATATCATTTTTGATTTGGTGGATTATATCCTTAATAATCAAAGTAACAGTTATTAGCATTCACTAAAAATATGAGTAAATGGATGCAATTATATCTTTATCAACTTTCTATATGATTATGTAGCTCTTTGAAATAACAACAAAGGTGGGAGATTTATATACTCATGAAATAATATTTTGACCACAAAATTTTAGTATATGGTTTATATCCATAAAGTATCCATATTTGTCAATATTTGAAACATGCCTGAATCGATCTAAAACAAATACAAATACAAGTAATATTTGATTAATATCCAAATTCAAACACATATTCATCCAAGAAGAATAGACATAAATTTTGGATATATTGATGTTTGATCTGTCTAATTTATTTCAACCGTACATGTTATTAAAGTTTGAGGTCCTTTAAAATTATTATAAATTTGGTTATTATTTCTACTTATATTTTATATAGTTGAAATAACTTTAATTATTTATATATTGTACTAATTTAGGCAAGAATATTTCTTCTTCTAAGTTTGGGAAGGCACAATAGCTTTATACGTCTTTGTATTTCTGGGTGGATGAAATCGAATCCATAGGATTTGATTATCAGAAACCTCTTGGCATGTTAGCCTCTTCTCGTCCAATTCCATCATGCTCCATTGCCCTAGCTTGGTCGATGCTCTTTGGACCCTTCACCAAATAAGCCTCCCCCACTTTGGGGTGGTTCTATATACACCCCCCCTATTGCTCAGGACACCCCCCAAAATTAAAAAAAAATTAAATACTCTCTACACCCCCCCATTTGCTAAGGACACCCCTAAAAAATTAAAAATTCCTAAATTACCCCCCACCCTCCCCACCCCCTCACCTAAATTGCTCTCTACACCCCCCAAACCCCCCCCCCCCCCCACCCCGCTCTTCCCCTCCAAAACACCTCACCAACGCCCAAAACCCCCCCGTTCCCCCTTCTCCCTCTCGTCGCCGGCATTCTCCCGATCTCCGACCACCTCGCCGGCTTCTCCCGGAACCACCTCGCCGGCTTCTCCCGAAATTTTTTTTTTCACGGTTCGTGCTCCGTTCGGCACTGGATCGCCGAACAAAAGGCTTCTGTTCGGCTGAACAGTGCCGGACAGAAGCCTTCTGTTCGGCACTGTGCAGCCGAACAGATCTGTTCGGTTGAGGGTTGCCGAACAGAAGGCTTCTGTTCGGCACTGTTCAGCCGAACAGAAGCCTTTTGTTCGGCGATCCAGTGCCGAACGGAGCACGAACCGTGAAAAAAAAAATTTCGGGAGAAGCCGGCGAGGTGGTTCCGGGAGAAGCCGGCGAGGTGGTCGGAGATCGGGAGAATGCCGGCGACGAGAGGGAGAAGGGGGAACGGGGGAGGAGGGGTTTAAGGGGGGTTTGAGGGGTGTTTTTTTTTTTTCTTTTCAAAACGAAACGGAGGAGGAGGAAGGGGGGTGTATGAGAAAATTTCAAGGGCAATATGGTAATTACACTAAAGGTTAGTTTGGGTATTTTTTTTTTGGTTTTTGGGGGGTGTCCTGAGCAATAGGGGGGGTGTATATAGAACTACCCCCCACTTTGCCGACACACGCTAATAAAAAACAGAAAAAAACAAAAAATAAATCTTTGACCCTGTTTTTTTCTCTATTAACCTCTTACTTTGCCGTTCACCACCACCAGAAGCAAGTTTTGCCCATTTCTCTACCACCACTCCTCACTACTATAGTATCTTCGTCCATCACCACTCCAATATCACCAACCCACCCATCTCTCCATATGAATCAACACTCCCATCCTTTTCTCCACCATGTCTAAAGTTGATAGCATGTTGTCCTTCCTCCTCCTCTCTCTTAGCACCAATCCTTACCCTTTCTCTCTTTTCACGCTCTCCATCCTCCATTAATTTGGAACTATTTGATGCACAGGAAAGTGGTATCCAAATGCTATGGTTTTTTGTTTATAAGCATTTTCCACCTAGGAGACAAAATCTTGATGCTTAGATTTTCATTTGCAGCCCCCCCACCTTTGAATTTCTGAGTGTCTAAACAATGTTCTGAACATGATGGACCAGACCAACCCATTGCGGTTGTTTGTCATGACTTCCCGGTTCAATCATGCTTAACCCATGGTTGGACTGGCCCTTTGGTACTTTCTTGCAACCTGTTCTATCTTCTCCCAACTAGTTGTATCTTAACCTAGTCACTCTCTTCCTCATCCTAGTTTCCAATAGCTCACCTCACTTTCCTATGCCCTAAATGTGGCCTTGCCTCAAGAAAATGAAGAAAAGGAAAAAGAGGAGGAGATGGAATCTTGCTCTTGGCACCAACAAAATATATACGATGAAGAAGAAAGAGGAAAAAGTAAGAGATTTGACTGCGCCGTCATGATTTCCACCATATACAGCCTTAGGTCCTCCTCTTTCCGCAAACTTGGCTGTCATTAGATTTGGCCTTGTCGTCATCTAACAACTATGCCCCTACGGTTGACAAACCTTCTCACCTCAGTGGCAATGGCAATGGTGCTATTAGAAGAAACAAACTGTTGGAAGTCTCCTTCCTTTTGATAGTTGGTAATGTTGAGAGGGATTTTAGTCCCACATTGCTTGTGTAGAGTCTTTTAAATAGCTTTATAGGCATTCATATCCTACACATGTTAAAGTAATTTTTTGGTGGGAATTTGTGGAGGAAAAGCCAATATTATATTAATCAAAGATTGGCACTTGGCAGTTTTTATCTGTTTTGCACAAAATAATTGCACGAGCAATTATGTTTTGATCCAATAGTTGTGTTGGTTCAGAGTTTAGTTCAGAGTTATAAATAGCCAATGTCCTTCACAGATTAACTTCACTTCTTCTACAAAATCTTTCATTCAGTTGTTATGGGGAATCCTAGTTTTGCTGGCTAGGATTCTATTTCGGTTTTGTTGTATCCTGGAGCGAATTTGCTGGATCACCAACAGCAATATAGTGAAGGTAAAATTCACTTAAAGACAGTATTAATTCACGCTTCAAGACCGGTTTCAAATACTAGAGATCCTTCTGTTTTAATAGAAACACCATGTGGCATCAGAGAGAAGTACGAGTGCTCATAGTTACAAAACAACCCAAAAAACAAACCAAATCAACCTCCTTGGGTCACTTTGGTTTGGGTTTTAGCACATGTTGGTTTGGTTCTAGTTCTCATGTCAAAAAACTCAATTGGATCAACTCGAATTCAGGTCAAGACATCAGCTAACTTGATCGACCCTGAACGAAACCAATCTATATTGTATAATATTATACATTAAGCTTACAATATAATATCTAAAATTTCTTATATAGTATATATTACCTCATAGTCCATTAAATCCTGACTCAAAGTTTATGTTAACTTGTGTTTTGTTAAATAGGATGATTGGTTGTTCTAATCATGATTGTGACATGGTATATATGTTCTTTGAATATATTATTGGATGTTACTGTTTGATAGATTGTTTGTTGATTTATATTGTCCATTACTTGTTCTGGATGGATTTTCTTGAAAAGAATCAATAAATTATTACACTAGAATTTATTTTTATTTTGTTTTTGGATAACCCAAGAACCAACCCAATATTTAGTTTGCTTCCAACATTAATCAGGCTAATTCTGGTTCCGAAAAATAGAAAACTAGTTGTTGGGATTGGGTGGGTTTGAGTTGACCCCCATGTTGAACCAACCTGACCCAGAAGTGCATAGAAGATCGTGATATACGTACATGGATATGTTGACATTTTCTTTTTGACCTTTCCATTCAGATGGATCGACTCTAGTTCAACCCAAATGGTTCAAGCTGTTGAATCGTCCAGAATACTAGTCTAATCTCCTTACTTTCCACCCTATATACATTGCAATTATACATATCAATTACATAGTTTCATAATTTAGAAAGCGTAAATTTAGTTATTTATAGTTTAATGCCAATGCCATATACATTTTGCACAAACAGTCAAGAAGTTCAGCCACTTTCCAAATAACAACCTCATAACCCTATGCTTGACGGTCAATACCAATTTTAATTATTCTTAGAACCTAAATCAAATGGTTTATGACATGGTTGTTTTGATTAAAATTAAATGTTTTGTCAATGGTTGGTTGATTGCATTGGATTTCTGTTCCAAGCATGAATTGCCAAACTGACCTAAATCGCCCAGTTGGGGGTGTACCAAGCCGAACCAATACGGAACTGGGTTAACTTGACTTATAGTTTGGAGCTCATGCAAAATGACCTGAACTAAACTGGTACTGCTCAATTCGAGTCAGTTTGGGCCATCCTTGACCAAAGACACAGGACAAGGGATACCATTCTCCTGTCTTTTCTTCAAAAATAGTGAATGGAATGGTGGGTTTTGTGGAAAAAAAATCGAGAAAGAGAGACTCATTGATTTTGTAACCCAAGTCCAAGCCAAATCAGGTATAATTCCCTCCATCTTCATTCATCACTTTTTTCGTTTTTATGCCTAACATGGGCCAAAAATTGGTAAAATCAAGGAAAATCATACCAAAATTTTATTTTTTCGCCGATAACAATGCTTTAAAGAACCATCAAAAAAGCCAGTAACAATGCTTAAAAATGTTGCTCCTTAGCGATCATTAAATGTGTCGTTAATGATGGGCCACAATGTAGGTCAGAAAGCAGCTTAACCTCATGACCTTTTAAAATGCATCGTTAGTTAGCAATTGTTAAAACTGTTGCTCGCTAAAAAAAAATGATGCAAACAGTAAGCATTGTAATTTTATTTTTCATACTTGCAATGCCGACACTTCTTTGATGCTTTTTATAACGTCAGGGCATCTTCTTGTAATACTTATAAGCGTTGGCAAATTACTTTAAAACTACCGAATTTTTAATTTTTTCTTGTAGTGTTTGTATTGCATGAGCTACTAGCATAATGCATGGCAATTACCATCCTTCCATTTTTATATTTTGGGCAGCGCTACCATTTTCCCCACATTGTTTGTAGTCGTAAAATAGGTGCCAATGCTCATTATTAATACTTGTTCTTATTGATTTGTGCCACATGGAGCATTATTGTCATGCATAATAATTACCTCCATTCCAATACTCCTATATTCTGGGTGTGTTATTTTTATTTATTTATTTATTTATTTATTTTGGTTAAAACGGTAATTCATATAGCTCTAACGTGAGTACATCCTGCCAAATTAGAAGAAAGCAAAAGATGCAAATGTGGCGGTAGCTCCACTGTGGATGTCCAGTGGAACTCCCCGGAGTGTCGTGCAACATAGGAGGTGACCCAGTCTGCAGCCCTGTTCGCCTCCCGGAAAATGTGTACGGCCTAAAACTCGTCTATCTCCATCGCCAATCTGCGAGTCTCCCGAATGAGCGGATGCCCATCTCCATACCTATCAGCACTCCGGATCCAATCTATGACTATGGAGGAATCCCCCTCAAGGTACACCCGGCCGGCCCCGAGCACCCGCCTCGCATAGGATATGCCCGCCCAAGCTGCCCACAGCACTGCCCCAGCAACCGTGAGACCAGTCGAGCCCCGGCCTCCCGCTGCCACCAAACTCCCAAAATAGTCTCGGATAACAAATCCGACCCCTTCCGACCTCCTGCCCGTTACCACACTGCCATCAAAATTTACTTTAAGATAACCAAGGGGTGGGGGTATCCAAGAAACAACGGCAAACCTGGGCGCTAAAACAGCACTGTGGGTACCCCAGATGTCCCTAGTCATCCCAAGTGAAGACACGACAGTATAAGAAAAGACCTTCTCGGCCTGAAGCACATCTCTCTCTACCACCATCCTCGCCGAGAGCCTCCTGCCCTCGAACAGTCGAGCATTCCGGTCCAACCAGATGTGGTAAGCCAGGTATGCCCTAAGAATCCCCTCCTCCGCAAGCCTAGGGCTCCGCACCGTGGCCCGCAGCAAGTGTATCAGATCCTGGGTGTGTTATCATTCCTTCATATTCCTAATGGTGGTAACTGTTAACTAGCCAGTTAACAGTTAAAGGTTCATACTCTAGTTACTTCTCCAACCCCTACGATACCATGCCATTAAAGGTGTCTTTCTAGGCCAATTTCTCTTTCCTTTCATTTCATACTCTAGTTACTTGATCTATAAATCACCAAGAACTCGGGACTCCGAGGAATAGCAATTAGGAACATCATACTTGTAAAAGATTCGCCAATCAAACATCACTAGAGACCACCTCTGCCTTCTTCCCCTTGTCCTCCCGGCATGCCATCAGCTCATCTATCAACCGGTCCAAGTCCCCGTGCGATGACCCCCCCTTCCTCCATCGCCAACCTCGCCTTCTTTCCAAACTCTCTCGCCCTTCTCCGCATCCCCTCCGCCTCCTCCCCTTTCCCCATCACCCTCTCCAGCGCCCCCGCGACCTCCTGCGCCTTCACTACGTCATTCTTCCATCCCATTAGCAACATGTTCCCTCCCACCCCCGGCACCCTCACCCCGATCTTGAGCACATCCGTGATTAGCCTCTGATTTATGAACTGCTCGTAGAACAGCGGCCATGCAACCATCGCCACCCCTGCACACACCGCCTCCAGCGTCGAGTTCCACCCGCAATGAGTCATGAATCCTCCAACCGCTGGGTGGCCCAGTACTACCACCTGCGGAGCCCATCCATGGACTATTATTCCCCTTACCCCCACCCTCTTCTTGATCTCTTCAATTCGTGGTGACAAGCTCTCCCCCGGATTCCTCCTCACCACCCATATGAATGGGTGGCCGGAAGCCTCGAGCCCGGCGCCGATCTCATTTAATTGATCATCGCCAAACTCGCAGAGGCTTCCGAAGCAGACGTATAACACGGAGCTGGCTGGCTTTGTGTCCAGCCAGCTTAGCAACAGGGCGGGATCCGCGTCGGGATCCTGACCTCGGTTGCTCAGGTCGTTCTTGTCCTTGTGGACGAGGGACACCGGGCCGATCAGCCACGTTCTTCGGCCCGGTTCTTTCATGTAAATCTCAGCATATTCTGGCTCGAGATCGAAGAAGGTGTTGACGATGATGCCGAAGCTGTTCTTCTCGGCATCTCTCTTCGTGTCAAGTGACTGCGGAAGGAGGAAGGTCTCCGGGAGCTCGGACTTGATGAGCTCCACGCGGTGTGGGAGGCCGGAGACGAGGAAGGGTTCGGAATCGGATGAGACGCTGAGGTGGGGAGATTGGAGGTGGATGGTGTCGTGGACTGTGAGAGAGAAGAGGCCGGAGACATGGAAGACGAGGCGAGGGATGCCGAGTTCTCGGGCAACATCGGCGGAGGAGGTCAAGAAGGGGGAGGTGGAGAGCGAAGGTCGCGTCATAGAGGCCATGGAAGCTGGAGGAGGAGATGGAGGCGAGGTTTTCTTGGCCGTCCTGGGGGAGGAGGTGGTGGACGGAGGAGGGGAAGGGGAGGAGGAGGAGACGGATGGGGTGGGGAAGGGAGGCGGAGCGGTGGAGGGTGGGGAGGATAAGGGGCTCGTTGGCTGGGGTGGTGATGATGGTGACGGCGACGCCGCGGAGGGCCAGGAGGGTGGCCAAGTCGAGGAGGGGGATCATGTGGCCGGGGCATATGAAGGGAAGGATGTACACGCGCAGAGGGCCTTCTTCTTGAGCCATGAGATAGAGGTAGGGCGAGGAGGGTGGAAATCGGAGGAAAGGTGAGAGAAGGATTGATTGGCGCAGAGATGGGTTATGGAGCTAAAACCAGTCTCTGCCAGGAGTGGAATGCGAGAGACTGCCGGCTCGTAGCCACTTATTTATTGGAACCATAGGTCAGCAAATCACTGGAAAATGGCCATTCTAAGTGCCTTCCATACTTAATTTGTGGCACAAGTCACGGCACAAAGTCAACCGAAGCGTGGCAGCAAGAGGCTGTCAGTTTTTCGGTACGTCGGTTCCCGGGGCAGAGCTACGAGCCGCCTGGGCGGGTCTTCGATATGCGAGGCAGGTACTGCAGGCTGGCGCGATTGTCTTGGAGGGCGACTCAGCCATAGTTATCAGTTGGATCCAGGAGGAGCTGAGGGGTGGGGGCTCAGACCATCCCTTGGTTCGGGATATAGGGACGATGTGTGGGGTTGGGGTGGCTATCCAGGCCAAACATGTATTCAGAGAAGCTAATGGGGCAGCCGACTGGGTGGCTGCCTTCGCGGCTCATCATTCAGGATACACTTTTTGGGTGGGGGAGGGGGAGCTGCCACTGGCTCTCCGTGAGTTAGTCTTTTTTGACTTTATTGGGTGTATTCGTACACGTACTGTATGAAAACCCGTTTTTAGCCAAAAAAAAAAAAAAAAAGTCAACCGAAGCAAAATGAGCGTACAATAAGGGAAGGGATTTTTGACCAGAAAAATGGACCAGAAAAAAAAATGGCTTTTTATTTTACATGTTTCTCCCAGAAAACATCTCAAAGAAAAAAAAATCTAAAAGCCAAAAACTCTTTTTACTAATGAAATCATCGGTTCTATGATTAAAAAAAATATGATATTCTTTTTCTTCCTTATTTTCAAAACATACTCTATATATATATACTACATAGTTAGATAATATACAGCAAATAAATTAATTATCTAGCAAATTAATACACACCTTTAGATAAATTGATATACAGTTTTTAAAACATGATGTTCATTAGTATACAGTACACAATCAATTATATACACTTACACAAATTAGTTATCTAATAACTCAATACACATCTCTAAATAAACTGATACATAATTTTTAGAACATCATATTTACCCGTACATACTACTACATAGCTAGGTCACATGCATTTATCGACTTTTGGATATATATTATAAACCTCTTTGATATACACCTAGCAATAATACAATATATACCTTTAGGTAAATTGATATATAATTTCAAAACATACTTTTATTGGTACATACAACTAGCTGAATGATACACTTCAAGCAAAATAGTCATCTAGTAAACTAGTACATACTTTTAAATAAATTGATACACAATTTTCAAAACATCATGTTCATGACTACCAATATATAGTACAGAGTACACAATATTAGAACATAGTTTGCAGCTATAAGAGGTGAAGGTGAAGCGATGGTGTAGAAGCCTAAAATATGGATTGATATGGATTGCAGTTTTCTGCAGGCTTAATCGACATACTTATTGGAGAAATAATTCACAATATCGATATGTAAGTTGACATTAAAATGGTAAAAAAAAGGGAGAATACTACAGTTACTAACAGGGTAGTTCACGGATTAACTGTCAACCAATGTATGGGCCTGATAGGTAATAAAGGGGCACAGAAAAGCGGCAAAAAGTAATTTGATCCATCAATCCGACCCATCATTCCAATTCTCTCACACACACACACACACACACACACACACACACACACACACACACATATATATATATATATATATATATATGACCACATTACAAAAGAAATAATATTTTCCGGCACTTTTTAAAATCTTTACCAACGCTCATAAGCATTAGTAATTCTCGCATCGTCACAAAAGCGTCAGGCAGGTAATGGTGAGATTTTTTTTTCTGATGCTTTTAGAAAACGTCAGTATAGACGGATTCCGACGCTTTTAAACATCGGCCATTTTGAAGTCTGCCAATGCTTATAAGCGTCGGCCGAAATAAAAAATAGGCCGATGCTTCTTAGCGTCGGCCCGCTTTGGACTCCGCCAACGCTAATTAATGTCGGCCCATTTTGGACTCTACCGATGCTTATTAGCGTTGGCGGAGTCCAAAGCGTGTTGGACTTTCATCAACGCTTAAAAGCGTAGGCCCAAGCTAGGGCCTTCGCCGACGCTTGAAAGCGTTGGCAAAGGCCACCCTGTTCCGCGCCGGTTTGCTTATTGCCGACGCTTAAAAGCCTCGGCAGTAGTGTTTATTTTTTTAAAAGAAATATAAAAATAATTTTTAAACCTGTATACATTACTTTCCAACACAACAAATACACAATCTCAATCACATAAATAACAAAAGTCATATCACAAAGAAAGGCTTTTCATTCGAAATATTTATATTTGATTGCATTGTACTTCAAAAATATTAAAAACATAGATATTAAATTCCTAAAAAAATAGTTTACGATGTATCAGCAATCGATGACATCATCACCTCTACAAGTAGATGAAGTATCAGCAACCCATAAGAAAAAAAAAACTTTAAAAAGTAAGAATACGAAAGTCATTATGCTCGTACAAAAATATGTTATAATTACATAAAATATTCAAATAGATTTAGTTATTTACCGGAGGGGCAAATCTCTGCAATAAAGATGAAATCTGATCAAGCTGATCCTACAAAGATTGTATCTTTAACTCATGGCTCTGCCTTATCTCCTCTATCTCTGTCTTATGGCTCTGCCTTATCTGCTTTATCTCTGTCTTCAGACTACAAATCTCTGCAGTGCTACTATTTTGTCTGGCATGTTGGATATATCGGCTCACTGCAGACAACTGAGTGGGAGTAACTCCAACGTCATAACCTCTCACTCGACCATAACGTTCTGGACCCATCAATTTGGCAAAGACCTGAGCTTCGACACGACTGGTTGCTCCGGATGATGATGACCCCTCGACGCGCTCTGAAATAAAAAATATAGTCCTATCCTATATATCTCTAAAAAAAACAATCACATTAATATTTAAAAAAGGGTAAAACTAATGAAAAAAATTTTAAACAAATCAAAGATGAATACATATAACTATATCTCTCGACTCCTCCAGGACAAAGCTGTCATCTCGGTGAGTGTGAGTCATCCTATAGAACTCTACCTCACCAAGTTTCCTCCTATGCTCTTCTATTTACACACACAAAGTGCATATTGGCAAATTATATATCATAATACGTGTTATATGTTAGTAGAGTTTTAAAAAGTTTGAAAAAAACTTACGAATTTATCTCTACATCTCGCATAACTCTTCGTACCTGAAGTGTGAGAAACTGCTTGAGATGCTCGTGCAGCTCTACTAACATTAGAATATGTCTGCCAAAAATATATATATATATATATATATATATATATATATATATATATATATATATATATATATATATATATATATATATATATATATATATAATATTAAAGCCTACCAATATCGGAAAAGACTTGGAAAATGTCAAAGTCCTTCCCATCAATTGAGCAAAAGCGGCGGTACACCGTAATGCAGGGAACACATGGATACCATGGAGAAACTGTTTTGTCATCTTCACTACCAACCAGGCAATAAAACAAATCAAAACAGAATCATGAGTGGTCAGTGGGCATAAGCTCCTAATCATGGAAGTCTTGAGTCAAAGTCTTCTTAATTTCCATCAAAAAAAAAAAAAAGAGAGTCAAAGTCTTCCTAGTTGTCCATAAGCTCCTAGTCTCCTCACATCATTTTCCAGGGAGAAAAAACTTGCACCCACTTTAACGCATGATGGGGGCGTTCCGAGAAACACTTGCACCCAATTTGTTCTGACGGGGACTTCCCCAATTGTCACCTTAAAATCAGAGTCTCTGTCTATTTGAAATTAGAAAAAAAAAAAATTAATAGCATAATAGCATATCTATTCATTGGACCTACGAGTGATATTGAAGCCTTTGATGATGCCATGAGATAAGAAAAATGTGGAAAGAATGATCCGAGGGAAGAGTCATCTGAGGGATGCTAAGAACGACAAGGGTTAGTCGCTGCTCATTTTTGTAAATTCGAGCACTATGTAGTAGATCCTCGGACGGAGGCGAAGCTCGATCGAGGCTTGAAGGCCGGTCGGTCAACGCCGGAAAGGAGGGAGGAGGAGAAAACACCTCGGGCGAAGGCGGAGCTTGCGTCGAAGAGGAGGGAGGAGGAGATCGATCAGGGCTTTGGGTCGGTAGGTGGGCGCCGGAGAAGAGGAAAAAGACTAACGAGAAAGAAAGGGAGGGAGATCGGAGATGACTGGAGGGATGTCATCGACACGAGGGGTGCATGTATATAGGGAGCTGGTGTACTATGACTAACAATATTGCTAGGACCCAGTGCCCTTCAACTAGTACCATAAGTATAAAACCATTGTGCCCCTCCTCAATCTCAACCTCCAACACTCCCACCATCTCCTCTCGTCAGTTGCGCAACTTAGGTTGATTGGTCTTTTTAGAATTTTGATTCCATTTCTTTCTATTTGCATCGCCCTCATTCTCATGAGCTAAAAGATTTATTCCTTGATGGATGAATAGATTAGGTTCGGGATCCTAGTTTTTTTTTCCCTTGCCATGTTCTAAGAGCAATAGATTAGTTTTCTTTTGTTTGAGGGAGGAATTCTAGATAATTACCTAAGTAGCCCTGCTAACAATGTCTAAGGTAGATTCAACCGTCTATGGTTTGGCATGGCCCCATTATCTTAGTCCACCCTCGTGCTCGCTAACCTCGTGTACCTAGGCGAGCTGTTGAACAAATTAAGCGGGTTGATGGGAGGCGAAATAGATCGTCCTGCCCACAACCAAAGGGCCACCCAATTTCGGCCCAATAGATACCAACGCTAGCCAGACGGAACTTCGGTCCGGCCCAAAACCAGCTTGACCTCGGATATTCGCCGACTCGCCCAATCAAGTTTGAAGCGCATCCTATATTCGCCGATTCGTCCGACCAAGTTCGGGGCGCCTCCTATATTCGCCGACTCGCCCGACCAAGTTTGGGGCACCTCCTGTATTTGCCGACTTACCCCAACCGAGCTCGGGGCGCCCTCTCCAATGATACGCCCCAACCCTTGAGCTCAGGGCGCTCTACCGAGCACACCTCGAAACTCGGGATGTTAGACTAACCTTAGCATCCGTTAGGTCATCCTCACCAAATGCATGATGCGACTTCTCAACAAGCTCGGCCCTGCCAATGGCCGCACCCATATGCGTGCCCACACCCTTCTACGTGGCCATACATAGCGACACCGCCATGTCATGCTTTGCTTGCTGGCCCACGACAGCCAAAGACAGCACCATGCTACTCCGACCATATCCTGCTACGACTGTCAACACCTTACCGTTCCCAAGAACGGACGGCACCACACGCTACCAGCAAGCTTTAGCTGCGCGCCATCTAACTTAGAGCCATCCCTTCTCATGATGAGGACGGGCAATACCTCCGCTACCTGGGCCTCTCCACAGAGACTATAAATAGCCCCGTCAGGTAACACCTAAGGGACTTTTAGCTGGACCAACAAAATCTCACTCTAATTTGATCGTCGGAGGACCCTCACCGGAAACACCGGTGAGGCTTTGTGCAGGTACACCGTCGTGCAGGAACTGGTTTCAAGCTACCTCGACTCCTCCGACGTGGTCACCCTCGGGCCAGATTTGAACCACAACACGGGTGTGTCAGGTTATTTGATCATTAAACATAATAAGTTCAGATTTGAAATTCCAACCTATTTAATATACAAGTCAAGTTCAAATTTTGGGATTGTTTGTTGTGACCTGCACCTAATCCGACCCGACATGATTGCCATCCCTAAGCTCCAAGCTCATCTTATTTTATAATGAGCAAATCAATCAGTTTATTTGATCCAAAACCAATCGCAATTTTTTCATATAGATCAAATATATTCTATTGGGGTGTGGCCGCCAATATCCAATCCTTACCTACATTTTAAAAAAATCTGGTATCAAGCGGAGTTTGCAAATTTATTCAATTTGATATAGCTGTCTTCAACTCAAAAGATAAATAAGGGATAATAATAACATATCTTTGATCAATATGCTTCCTATACAATATCATTTTTGATTTGGTGGATTATATCCTTAATAATCAAAGTAACAATTATTAGCATTCACTAAATGGATGCAATTATATCTTTGTCAACTTTCTATATGATTATGTAGCTCTTTGAAATAACAACAAAGGTGGGAGATTTATATACTCATGAAATAATATTTTGACCACAAAATTTTAGTATATGGTTTATATCCATAAAGTATCCATGTTTGTCAATATTTGAAACATGCCAGAATCGATCTAAAACAAATACAAATACAAGTAATATTTGATTAATATCCAAATTCAAACACATATTCATCCAAGAAGAATGGACATAAATTTGGATATATTGATGTTTGATCTGTCTAATTTATTTCAACCGTACATGTTATTAAAGTTTGAGGTCCTTTAAAATTATTATAAATTTGGCTGTTATTTCTACTTATATTTTATATAGTTGAAATAACTTTAATTATTTATATATTGTACTAATTTAAAATAAATAAATATAAAATAATATTTATCCAATAATAATTAAACTCAACTCAACTAAGTTTTAATCTCAAGTTGGTTGGGGCTGACTACAAGAATCATTTTTCTCTGTTCCACTCTATTTAGAGTCATATGCATTATAACCAACAAACTCTATAGCCACGAAATTTTAATAACACTTGGCAAAATCCATTACCATAAATATTCTCAAGTAATGATTTAAAGAAATGTCTCCAAAGATATTATGTTACAGCTGTTCGTCGGCACTGCTACTAAAAAAAATGATAGCACCTTATGATCGCTATGAAAAAAATTATACTCTATAGTAACAGTTTTAAAATTCATCATCAAGGTCTATAATATTGCAATGATTATCTATAGTTATTGCCAATTTTTTTTATGTGGTGATGGTACCTTGTAACTGCTGAAAAAGATTGTGTTGTATAGCTATAGTTTTAAAAATTGTTGCAAAAGGTTCATAGCATTTAACAATTATTTATGATATGATTGAATATTTTTTTATCATGATGATGCCTTGTAATTGCAATACAAAATGGTAATTTACAGAAATAGTTCTTTCTCTCCATTACCTAAGCAATGTTATGTTGAAAAGTTTATATTCTCCAATTTGTTTTCATTTTCGTATTCAAATTTTTGGTACCTAATTTATTTAATTTTATCCATATCCACATGTCAAATAAAAATAAACACGTAAGGATTTACTAAAATCCAATATATCTTCAGTGCATTTCAGAGTATGAAAAATATTTCAAGCTATGTAATGAGAACAAAAACAAAAGTTCGTAAAATCTTTGTGCATGTATAGGACTAATGTCCCACAAGGGTTAGCAACATGGCCAACATCTAGTAAAAGCACCAAGAAAGGATGGTAAGAACCACAGCGATCCATGTTTCTCATGTGTTGCACATGCTACGAAGAACAGAACTCTTTAAAATCTATGTATAGAAAACAGCAGCACAAACTATTATGAACAAGTCTCAGGCACACAAAGAACAGGAGGGCTGGCAATCTAGAGGCATGGATTTCTTAGAACATAGAGAAATGAGGTGGTCTTACTGTTCCACTCCAAGTTGAATGAACTATCCATGCAATCCTGCTCGTTAGATGCAACAGGCCTACTCCAATTTTGCCTCCAAGGTAAGAACATCAAGCAGCAACTGCCCTAATTGTCAACATATTCTAGAAATTGAGAATTGAGTGGTTTTTGTTCCAATTTTGCCACAAAGTGAACTAAAATCTAGATAATTGTATTTAGCCCCACTTTATGTACAACTTGGATAAGTGAATGTGGTTCAGATACAGATATAAAAGTATAAATAAAAGGTTTGAAGAACAGACTTTATTGAATGCCGAATTATATGCCCATTAAAACTGCAATTTCTTGTCCAATTGCTATCTCCTGTGAACAGAAAGCCATAGAAAGAAGGCACTTGTTACTTGAAAGATAAGAAAGAGTAATTGGTTTATAAAAATTTTGCCATATCTGTATTACAGAGAGCAATTAATAACGATCATACAACACAGTATCAATTTGAAAGTTAAACATGCCTTCTCTACCTCTGTCAACTTTCATAAAACAGCTGGTTAATTTCTCCTAAAGTCATAAATTGATTCAGAACTCATTCATTAGAGAAATTCCTTCAATTTGCCTAAAGTATTATACCCAGTTCAAGCAAACCGAATTTATTTAGATGGAAAATGAATCCCTTTCCATGTGTGGACTACAATCTTCTCCACATTCTGAAGTTGTGAATTAAAACACGTAGAGTTCCTTAAAGTTGATGACTTCTTGGCATTTCAGTGTGCATAGAAGGAAAAAAGAATAGTAAATG
Organism: Phoenix dactylifera; assembly: GCF_009389715.1. Taxonomy (NCBI): domain Eukaryota; kingdom Viridiplantae; phylum Streptophyta; class Magnoliopsida; order Arecales; family Arecaceae; genus Phoenix; species Phoenix dactylifera. Next base: position 1,355,702 of record NW_024067681.1, on the reverse strand, counting down.
ACTGAAGAATTACTCAAAGACTTGCCTGCAATCTTCCATCCTTGAGGAAAATACATCTTGATGTCATGGCATTACCATGATTCAACAACCATCCAACCTCCCCCCATGTTTCACCATCCTTATTTTGTTTAAAATAACACCATAACTGTTTAGGAAGTAATACAAGGCCCAATTGATTTCTAATTGACTTTCCTGGACGATCCACCACAAGTTCATGGAATATATCCTGGAAATGTGAAGCTTAAGTTAGATGCAGACCAAAGAAAACATCAAAAGTTATTAGGATTCCTGTAAAATAAACAAAATTTATAGAACATGTATATACATGGACGAAACTGTTGGAGTCAGATAACAAAATTGCTTTAGCTTAGGACCTGTCTGACATGGTTGCAGTTTCTAGTTTTCAGTTTTTTTTTTTTTTTTGCCCCAGAAACATAGCACCGAGACAGGAATGATGTTTGGTAACCTGGTGTCCACTTTTAGTTTCTGAAAACTCTTTCTTGGTTTATGGATTTCTTTTGAATAAAAGTTTTTAGAAATTTTGAAAGCTGAAAAATCTGGTTTCAGATTTTCTGAAAACCAAAACTGCCCATGATCAGCACCATGCCTCAGTCGTCACCATTGCCACAATCCACGTTGAAACCTGCCGCCACCACCATCACCTCCACCACCACCTTCACCATCGCTGCAACATCGCCAAATGCAACCAAGTGACTAAAAACATGTTTTAGGTATCAATACAGAGTTGAGATTAGTATCTAGGCAAGCATATTTTCTTCTTCTAGGTTTGGGAAAGCACGACAGCTTCATACCTCTTTGTATTTCAGTGTGGATGAAATTGAATCTATAGGATTTGATTATCAGAAACCTCTTGGCGTGTTAGCCACTTCTCTTCCAATTCCATCATGCCCCATTGCCCTAGCTTCATCGCTGCCCATTCGACCCTTCACCAAACAAGCCTTCCCCACTTTGTCGACAAACACTAACAAAAAACAAAAAAACAAAAAATAAATCTTTAACCCTTTTTTTTCTATTAACCTTTTACTTCGCCCTTCACCACCACCAGAAGCAAGTTTTGCCCATTTCTCTACCACCACTCCTCGCTACTATGCTATCTTCCTCCATCACCATTCCAATATCACCAACCCACCCATCTCTCCATATGAATCAACACTCCCATCCTTTTTTCCACCATGTCTAAAGCTGATAGCACCTTGTCCTTCCTCTTCCTCTCTCTTAGCACCAATCCTTACCCTTTCTCTCTTTTCACGCTCTCCATCCTCCATTAATTTGGAACTATTTGATGCACAGGAAAGTGGTATCCAAATGCTATGGTTTTTTGTTTATAAGTATTTTCCACCTAGGAGACAAAACCTTGATGCTTAGATTTTCATTTTGCAGCCCCCACCTTTGAATTTCTTAGTGTCTAAACAATGTTCTGAACATGATGACCCAGACCAACCCATTGTGGTTGTTTGTCATGACTTCCCGGTTCAATCATGCTTAACCCATGGTTGGACTGGCCCTTAGGAAATTTCTTGCAACCTATTGTATCTTCTCCCAACTACTTGTATCTTAACCTAGTCACTCTCTTTACGAACGTATAGAGACCCAATTTATATAGGAACTCATTGAGCTTCCTATATAACAAATTAACCACTCCAAAAATACAAAATCGTTAGTATCATACTCAAATATTATGTCGTCATCAAAATCAATCTATTAGATCAACAATGTGCATAGTTTTTACATAATTTTATAAATTATCATATATATGAAATAAAATTAAATTATAAATTATTAATTTATCTAAAAATATATAAAAATTTGTTTTTTGTTAAAATGTGTTGATTGACTTTATGCAATGTAGAGTGATAAAAAATGTGGTTTATGATATCCGTCAAACTTGCAAAAATGGATTCAAGAAGGAAAAAGATGAATAAATATGGGAACATAGGGTGGAAGCATGGTGTAATGACTTCAAATTAGCACCATTAAAAACACAAATGGTATGATGTAGAGTGGAGGGAGGGCTAACAAGATTGAAGCAACATCTGGCTAGTGATCACCCTGATATAACTACATGTAAAAGACATCTATAAAAGGTCCAGCAGTTGATAAAGACGAACTTCATAACTTTAGAAAAGGCAAAAAAGAATTGCAGAGAAATAAGCAGAGATTGATCATTAGGCAAGAAGCCACCATCATATCACTCCAAGGATCCACAAGACTATGAAACATCGGATCCAAATGACATGAAGGCCCAAATTCAAGCTATGATATGAGACAATCCAAATGATCGGTGGCAGAGAGAGGAGGTTGCCAAGCACATGACACAATTTGGGTCCTCAAAGTACAGCAAGTACTGGTTCCAGGTCCTTCAATGTAGATCCGATCAGTAAGAAAGATTGTTGGTAAGAGTGACAGTCGAATAGCATCTATGTTTAGGTCCTTTACTGGCAAGCAAGGAAAGAAGCCCTAAGATATACTAGCAGAAGTCATCATTCATGACTTAGATCCGCATATCATTCCCAACAAAAACTCGAAGCAACAAAGTATTGATTCTATGCCCATCAAGGATAAGAAAAAACAATCCTCACAAAAAGATTGACTGTTAAGAAATAATTGAAAAACCAACGGATATTTCAAAAAGAACATAATATTCAGGACAAAGAAAACCTATAATACCATATATAGCTGAAACTAAAAAATCCGAAACAGAAGCAGATCACTTTATGTAGAACAGAAACAGGCTTGGCTCCAGGCAAGAAGTATCATTCCAAAAGTAACGAAGATACAAATTTTTGAAGAAATCAACATTAGAATATTTTTCTACTACATGGGAAGCAAGCACAACTATGAATTCCAATATCCAACTGAAAACTGAAATCTACACAAAACTTAAGCAACTCACCGTTTGTTCACTCTGAAATCTAGCAACTGCAACGCTTGTTCCTTGCCACACTCCAGCAACCTCAGACTCCCCCACTGCAGCCGTCGAAGCGAACCCCGACTCCCGAATGGCACACCCACCGAACTGCTCGCCATTTTGGAACGGCCCGTACCACTGCTCTGAAAACACTCTTAAACTCTCCAACCTCATTTCCCCTTCATCCACCCGAACCACCTGAATCACCCTTACCCTAGCTTCCCGATTCCCAGGATCCACCAAGCAGTGCTCCAATTCCAAGAATCTCCGCCCATTCCGACCCTCCAAAGCCGATACTGCAACATAACAACCATTCGAGTCATAGCCGAAAGCCGAAACCTTATTGCCGGTGCCCCCGGCGACCCTCTCCTCGATGCTGTGCCTCGTGGCGGCGTCGGCCTCGCATCCCACGGTCGGAAGCAGCTTGATGAGCTTGTAGGAGAGGACGGGGTCACCTGCATCGGTGGCCAGGGTCGGGCACTGGGTCTGCCAGTCGAAGAGCTGGACCCCCCACTCCCGGAAGGCCTCGGGGACGACCGCCTCCGGGAGCTCGACAGGCTTCCCGTCAGCGGTGAATTCGGCTCCGAAGCCATCCCATTCACCGGAAACTCGCCTCGCGAACGCTTCCCAGTCTGGAATTTGTGGGAAGAAATTAGATGCATTGGTATAAAATTTTACATCGGAATTGAAAAGGCGCGAGGGGGATCCGGACTGGATCGAGATTCCCGGGACTTGATGTTCTTCTCCGGGGGATGGAGGTCAGTAGCCGCGGCGGCGGCGGCGGCGGCGGCGGCTGGGGAGGACGAGGAGGAGGAAGAAGAGGCGGCGACGGCAGTTCGGTTGTGAGAAGGGGGGTTTGGAAGAGACTTTTGAAGGGAGCTGGGGAGGAGGGTAGGGTTTCTTGGGAGGTGGGAGGAGGGGGGATTGAAGGGGAGTAGGGTAATATTTGGGGCCAGGAGATTGGCAGAGAGAAGCGCCATCTGGTTTCTGGTTCCCCTCGCTAGCTTTGGCATACGTGGAGGGAAAAGAAGGCGATCGTGTGGGAGGAGGATAAAATTCCACTGGAGCGTCCTCGGCGCGAATTCACTGTTGAACCCTGCAGCGCGGCTTTTAGTCGGATTATATATTTATATCCAAACCATATTTATTTCTATGTCAGATTTGGATCGAATTCATATATTACTTTTTTTAATTCGTTAGATACAAATTCAAATCATTAATTTAATTTTTTCTAAAATATAATACAGACACAACTAATTTTTTTGAGTTCGAATTCAAATCCAAATACCTGTATAACAAAAATAAATAAAAAAAATTAGTTAAATTAAATCAAAAAATTAATTAAGTGAAAATTATATATTAAATGATTATCACTTAAGATAGCAACCCGCATATAAAGGCCCAATTTGAATAAAATTTTTAAAATCACCTTACACACATTAAAGGCGCAAATCTCTCGTTCGTTTATTCCACTCTTATTTTCTCTTCATTTCATCTATTCTGAAGTAACCTTGCGCGATATAATCTTTATAAATCATTAATTTTTATTATTAATAAATGCTTCTTAGAATTATATTTTTTTAATTAAATTTTTTATTTATAATTATATCTTTATTACTAATTTTTACCATTGAATTTTACTCAAATTTCATTAATATCTAAAAAGTATCTGATTTATATCCGTATTCGAATAAAAAAATATGGATATGTTTAATATCCGCTTCGTATTTGTATCCGTTTATAACAAATATGGATATATTTAATATCCAATTCGTATCCGTATTCGTTTAGAATAAATATGAATATTAATTTTAATATTTATTTAATATCTATATCTATATTTGTATCCGTTAAAAAATATAGATACAAATATGATCCATTTTCAGCCCTATCGACCATGCAGCTCTCAAAGCGCTTCGGCTAGCACAGATCTAAAATTGATTGGTACAATTGATATGCGTAAAGAAATTTTTTTTGTTTTTTCCAATGGTATGGTTGAACTTGCTTGGACATAATTAACTCCTCTAGTACATTCTTATTTAGAAGAAATTATACCTGGACCATGTGGTAGTTCACCACACCAATTATATATCTCGGTTTATCTTGGATTGCTGCTCTGCGCATCTTAACTCAGTTTGTTTCTGTGGTGCCCTGCTGATGTGGTGCGCATGGTGTTGGATATATTTTCTCCTTACTTAGAGGTTAGAGCTCCCAATCAGTGTTGCATTATCCTATTATAGAGATAAAAGATCATTCGGCATCCAATGATTTTCTTATGGTGCACTGTGTTTAGCATGCAATACGGTCCACCTTGTTTTTCAGAATCACATACACGAATAAAAATTAGGGGAAAAAAGCACCAAGACCTTGGATTTACCCCTTTTGATAGTGACTCACCTACCTTTGAAGTATTTCAATCTTTTTTCAGTCACTGATCTGTTTGGCTCTGTTAGATGAACTTTAGCAAAAGACACGTATGATCATCTTGTGGATCTTGATAAAATTTCTAAAATATTTTTAGCATCTGAAGTGTAGAGGAAAAATGGAAAGCGAGATGCCCCACGCCCGGATGGCTTGTTGGTGATTATGCTTTCCTTCCACCTATAGCTTGGTGGTGCTAGATATGACGTACTCATCTTTGGATGGGGAGGGTATGAGTAAAATGGAGTCTACCCGCATCGAACATTCTCCTGACGGGGCGGGGGCCCAGTGAGGGCTGCTACGCGGAGGTGAGCTGGTCCCTTCCTCCCCCCTACCCCTTTTTTTCAGCAAAAAAAAAAAAAAAAGGAAAGCGAGATATCATCAAACATCCGGGATGCGAATGAATGTAGAGATAAGGGCCGATGAATAGATCCAAGGAGGAGGAGAGGCAGAAGATATGGAGGGTAGTGAGGAGGCAACTGAAGATAGTGCAAGTAGCCATGCTGTGGTGTTGCTAAATTTGTCCAACTACCATAATGAGCTAGGGGAGGCACATTCAAAATGAAATATTGCAAGGATCAACAAGTTGAGAGTCAAGGAATTGGCCTTCATCAACTTGTGAAAGAGTAGTAGAAGCTGTGGGTGCAGAGAATGTCATCCATTATTTGAAGCTATATGCTTTGCTTCAAGAGCATTATTCAGCATCAACTACTTTTACACTGAATAATGTTTAAGATAAATTTTATGGCTCATTATGTCCCATTGGTCACCATGGCAACTAGAACTACAATTTTGTCATTACATTGCATGATTCTGCCTTTCTTAGTCTGAGTTTAAGATAATTTCATGATCGAATCATGACTCAGTGACTTTTGTTCTCCAAAATGGCAAGATGCTGCTAATTTGCATGCCAAAGTACAATATATTGCATGTTGGGATGATATATACCATGATAGGATTGATTGACAACGTTGAGTTTTTAGATTGTATAACTTGTACACTCTGTAATTTTCCTTTTGACTTGTCCTGGTAATGCTTTCAAAAACAGTTGCTACCTTTGAACTTATGAAATTAATTCAAGTCTTGAGCGATAATCTATCTTATATAGATCCTGAATGCAAGCTTATCTAATAGGGTTCCCATCATATATCTTAATGAGTCCAAATGCCAATTCTATCCTCTTGCTGTGTATCACAAACCTCTCATTTTTCTCAAGTTCCTCGTCAAACAACACCCAGCTGGTATTAGGAACATAACCTTCTTCTCTCAACCTTTCCTCCATGTCCATCTTCTTGTAAATATTCTCCCATATAGGTTATCTGAAATCACCTTATAATGTGACGGAAAATGAGCTTCATGATGTAGCATGACCGGATTTACACAACTCAAAGCTGATGTAGCACTCAGCATAGTTAAACCAAGTCAACCTCCACTCATCTAAGAGCTGAAATGAGCATACTAGAAACGACTGACCTTTGAGGTCACGCATCGCTCGATTCAAAATTCTATAGCTCGGACAAACAATCATAAACTCAGCAACCATTCCAAACCGACCTAAGCCCTCTCACTTGAGCAACAACTCCCCGTTTTATGTGGAAATACACTTCTTTCATCATGTTAATAATTAAAGATTACCATAATGGCTCCAAGCTACACCGTATCTTAAGGTAGTTACAATGCGATCTTGGATGATTATAGCACGTCCCTTGGCCGTTACCGTATGGCTCTAGTCCATTACAACACGACCCTTAAAAAATTTCGAATCCCATGGCTATATATAGACCTGGGATCCCTCTATGAAAAGGTACGACACATAATGCCACTATGACACTAAGACTCTCAATCATCTCTTCTCCCGTACCATTATCAAAACTCTCTCGCTGACTTAAGCATCAAAGGGCTCGACCAAAGCTTACTCTAGCAAGTTTTCGGACTTGTTGCTATTTTGCAAATCGATAGAGGTGATCCATGTCGGTAGTCCGAAGATTGGCAGCCATAGATTGGAACCGTCTATGAAAAATAAGGCAAAATAAGCCATGAAGCTTAGAAGAAATAACCACCAAGAGTTCACCCACTACATCCAGTCGGAGTCTGATAGCTTCCTATGTAGTCCTCAGAGATATCAGTCTCCTTAATTGACTTCAAAAACTATCAGCATTGAGCAGTCTAACCTGCTCATCTAGCAGGTATAAGCCCTCACAGCAGTGGTGCAGAACCTGCAACAGCAAAACATCAATCCATCAACTAATCAACCAAACCACAAAGAGGTCTAGCATAGAGCAGCAACCATCCCCGCCTAAAGAATCCTGCGCAAGGTCGAAAATGCAATTATTCAACCTCTTACTCTAAGATCAACTCCTATCTTGATGACTCCTCACCACATTGACCAAAAAGACTATCCACAGTGGAGGCTGACCTCGATTATAAGTTTGAGGATATGAACAACAAAATCAAAGCATTGAAGGCAAAAAGCACCAAAGCGAGCAATTAGTTGGAGATGACGAATGAGCCCCCCTTTATCAGAGAAATCATAAAGAAACTCTTCCCACAGAGGTTCAAAATACCTCAATTCGAGCTCTACGATGGGACCTCAGACTCGATGAACAATCAAGTAACACAAGAAAGGGGGCCTCCAACCTCAAGAAAGCTACTCAACTTTCATACTCGAGCCTCCAACCTACCTTGATTGGTTCCTTCAATCAATTTAGCCATTTTTTTACTAGTCGTTTTATCACCAACAGAAAACACCAGAGGACCTTGGCCAACCTATTCACCCTCAAGCAAAGGAAGAACGAATCCCTTTGTAACTACATCAATCACTTCAACATTGAAGCATTGGAAGTTCATTAGTTGGACCATTCTATCATGATAGTAGCAGTTATGAACATGCTAAAGAATTCCCACTTTAGCTTTTCTCTAAAGAAGCCTCCCAAGAACCTAACAAAACTGCTATCTCGAGCTGATAAATACACCAACACTCAAGATGACATCGCTTCTTAGAGGAAGATAGCAAGAGGAAAAAGCGGCAAGAAGCATAAGAGCCATAACAAAAAAGATGAGCTAAGGAGAAAATAGAGCCAAAAAGAGGGAAGTGCCAGGCGACCGAGGAGCCCACCTTGCGATTATTACACTGGCCCTGAAGGATGAAGATCCATGCTAATAAAAGGGACCTAGACAAATATTGTTTATTTCATATTGACCATAGGCACGATACAGAGGAGTTCCTTCAATTAAAAGACAAAATTGAGGCCCTCCTCTAACGAGGGCACCTTGGATGATATGTTAACAAACAATGAGGATGAGGAGATGTTGGTCGGGATAGATGAATCCTCGAGAGGTTACAACAATAAGATGCTAGTGTCGGAGGTACCCTAGGAAACATGTCGGAGTTCTACCGAAAGAAAAATCTGTAAAGCCGAGCGGAAATCTGAGGTTCTCCGCCGCCCTATACCAGGACTGAATATAGGGCGGCAGAGAACCCACTCAAATTAAAGAAAAAATTACTCCTCTAACCTCGCTCAGGACTACAAACCAACCGGTATCGAATACCATCCCCACCCCAGAGATGGCATTCAATACCTGTAACCCAGTAACCGAGGAAGCCGGCTGCAGCCGGGGTTCTCAAACGGCGAAGCCTTAGGGTGTGGGGTCCTCTCAAACGGCGAGGCCTTGTTTACTCCCTCCCTCAAGGTCGGTTGAGTTGGCATAGGGATAAAAGAAGACAAAGAGTACCACTTATCTTGTCCATTTTGAACTAATTAGATGGCTTGCAAGCAAATAATCGATGCATGTACTTCATATGACATGCTCTATGTATGTGGGTTGGTTTATGATCCCAAAGTTGGCCTAGATGGCTGGTCACCCGGACCTAGCATCGAAAAAGCTCCAGGTCTAAGTACTCATCAGCACTACATAATCCGATGCAACAAATTTAAGAGATAGCCTAACCTAACCATATCCCCACAAGTAGCCTATCCATTGGGTGCCTATAGCTTCCAAAAAAATAGGGAGCAATAGTATAGCTAGGATCTTTAGCAGTGTACAGGCTACAACATAAATTGTTGTGCAACCCTTGATGGTCACCATCAGAAGATGGACGGCGCATCATGTATATGATACGATACGCACCTGTGGACTATCTTGTTTGATAGTCGTCCGTTTTCTGATGGTGGCCGTCGAGAGCTACACAACACTCTATGGTGCGGTCTGTGCATCATAGAAAATCAGTGCTCACAGTAGCATGATTTTCTATCCTATTCAAGGGCACCATGGATGACCTATTGGATGCCTCTAGCAAGGGTTTCATTTATTCATCAAGAGTTGCTATATAACATGGAGTGATGCAGTCACCCATGCCAACGTGGCGCAAGAGAATTGGTACAACTCGGTTCGATTAGCTCAAAGAGTAACCAATCCAATGTCACCACGAGAAAGTAATGAAACAGTCGTTAGCATTTATTCTTTTAAAAGAGTCCTGCTTTACCACCAGCCGGTGTGAAAAGTTCGCCCAGAACCTCTCACGGCTAGGGCCGAACAAAGGACACGTTCTGTAGATGAAACCCATTCGCAGTGAATGGGGGCCAAGATTACACGGAAGCCTACCGTATTAATTGCACTAATAACTCGTATCACATCCAGCTCTTTAATGCGGCAAGTATTTTTTTTTCTGAAAAAAAAAAAAAAAAAAAAGGGATGAGGAGGAACTTACCCATGTAGCAACCTGAGCCTCCTGTCCTCTGAAAAATGTTTGATACGGATAAACAAGTTTTACTCATATCCTCTCCACCTGCAGGGGAGCTCCACCAACGTGGCAGACCCTTCCACGTGTGAAGACGTCACACCAGCACCATTTAAATACCGGCAGATCAGATGGCGACTTCACCGGACAAACCAGATGGAGGGCATTCGGTCTCCGTATTTAATCGACGTCCACACATTTTAAATCTGGGTCACTTCGATATAATTTTAGCTCTGTTCCAACTGTGCTACCACGTTGGTGATAATGCGGCAAGTACTTCATCTAGCTTCTGGGATGTCTTTCCGTGGTCCGCTAAATGCACCTGCTCTTCAATGCGGTAAGTACCCTCTATCCATTAAAAACACAGCACGTGGCATGTCTAGAGCCATTAATCGTCAAAACCAAATCAATGTACTTTGTCCAAACCTCAACGTACATCAGTGCCATTCAACAGGTACTCACCTCTCTTCTGCGTTCCACAACCACTCACTTCCCGCGCCGCTCCCAAGCAACTCAGTTAACGGTCTACTTTTCAAATGGAAGTCGGCAAATCTAAGCTTGCTTCCTTGACCACCCTTCCCGCCAAGAAGCGTAGCCAAGTTGCAAACATAACTGTCTTCCCTCTCCTTTTTGGTCTACCTTCAGGGTGAACAAGTACTATAGTCATCCAAATTTATTTTTAAATTCAAAATTATTTAAACATAAATAAAAATTTAAATATTAGGCTAATATCTATATTTATAAAAAATATTAATATTGACAGAAAACTACCTTGATAAATTTTTAAAAAATAAATAATTATATTAATATGCTATTAACTTAATCTATTATCTGCCTAATAATATTTTTGTTTCTATAGTTATAAAATTTAATTATTTAACTTATATTCATATTTATATCTATCTTTTTAATATTTAATTTCTATCTGGATTTATTTAAAATAGATATAAATATAAATTTTTATATTTGACAAAATTTTATCTATATTTATAAATAAAATAAGTATGGATAATACTGATTGGGTTGTGATTATATCTTTCTCATGAGACATGTGTTCCTGTCCAATATTAATGGAAGAGTGAGATGAACTACAGGCAAAAGAGACACCTACGCTCCTCTCTCCTCTTCCATACGTTTCACCCATCTCTCCAAACCCTGGACTTAAGCACTAACCCATGGCACCCTCTAAAAGACTAAAACATAAACCCTGCCAACTCTCGAAACCTATAGATCCCGCCGGCCTCCTCTACCAAATACGAACTCTCCACTTCCATTAATGGCGGGACGTTCAGAGAGAGGAGATTCCAGCTCTCAACTCCTTCAAGAACTCGAGACCCTGAGCCAATCCCTTCACCAATCGCAGGCTAGCCGCCGCCGGCGTACTACCTCCCTTGTTCTTCCTCGCTCTGCTTACTCCGCGACTGCGCCTGTGGATGGCCCCGGGATCACTGAGGGAATTGCTCGATCGGACCGGTACAGCCGCTCCTCTCGATACGCCTCCCTGTCCCCCTGGAGATCCCGCCCTAAACCTCAAACTGAAGCGGGCGGCGCCATAGATGCTGATGACCAGCACCACCACCCTCCATCCAAGTTTGAGCATAAGTCGAGGCCTGGTGATGGGGGGAGGAAGGGGATATGGAATTGGAAGCCCTTACGAGCCCTGTCGCATATCGGGATGCAGCGCTTGGCGTGCCTCTTCTCCGTTGAGGTCATCGCTGTCCATGGCCTCCCGGCATCCCTGAATGGCCTCCGCCTCTCGATTTCCGTCCGCAAGAAGGAGGCCAAGGATGGTGCAGTGCAGACGATGCCCTCGCCGGTGCTTCAGGGCTCCGCCGACTTTGATGAGACTCTGTTCGTCAAATGCCATCTATACTGCAGCGGCGGAGTGGGCACGGGGAAGCCACTCAAGTTTGAGCCCCGCCCGTTCCTCATCTCGATGCTGGCTATCGATGCTCCAGAGCTGGATTTTGGGAGGAACATGGTCGACTTAAGCTTAATGGTTCTGGACTCCATTGAAAAGAGCTTGGAAGGGGTTCGGGTGCGGCAGTGGGATACAAGCTTCAAGCTCTCTGGGAAGGCGAAAGGAGGAAAATTGGCTCTCAGGTTGGGATTTCAGATGATGGAAGATGGAGGAGTCGGGATCTACAGCCAGGCTGAGGCAGTGAGATCAAACAAGGGAAAGGATTCCTCTTACTCTGTTGCTCGGAAGCAAACAAGGTCTTCTTTCAGTGTCATAAGCCCGAGGGCAACAAGATCAGCAAAAGATTTGAAAGGACTCAACGAGACTCGTCCTCCGACTTCTATCCACAAGTCGGAGCCAGAGTCGACGATGCAAGATCTTGACCTCCCGGAGTTTGAAGTCATTGATATGGGGATTCAAATTCAGGGAGAAAGAGCAGAGCGAGATGAAGTGAAGTCAAAGGACGCCGCAGAAGCGACATCAGCTTCGAGCGAGGTGGTGAAAGAGGTAATGCATGACCGGGATCGCCAGGTTAGCTTAACGGAGCTTGATTCGATTTCTCGACAGATCAAGGCCATCGAGTCGATGATGACTGGAGATGGAATCAATCCCCTGAACATGGCGCGAGGACACGAAACGCAGCAGTTGGATCACGGAGAGGAGACTGTGACAAGAGAGTTCCTCCAAATGCTTGAGTTGGAAGATGATGATGATGATGATGATGAGCATAAATATATCAAACCAGAGCATGTTGCTTCACTGAAGTCGGAAGCAGCTCAAGGTACTGGTGATGAAGCAAAGGTATTGCTTTCAGATCTTGGAAAGAGTCTGGGTCCAGTGGTTCAGACGAAGGATGGAGGCTATTTAGTATCCACGAATCCTTTCAATGTGGCAGTAGAAAGAAAAGAGATTCCAAAGCTTGTGATGCAGGTTTCAAGACCACACATCCTCCAGTATCAGAAATTGGGCAGCGGGTTTGAAGTGTTTCAGAGACTAGCTTCCATGGATCTGGAAGATTTGAGTTGCAAACTTTTCTCGCTGACTGCGATGGATGAACTGAGAGGCAAATCAGCCGAGCAAATAGCATTCGAAGGGATCGCATCGGCCATCATAAGCGGCAGGAACAAAGAAGGTGCAAGCTCCAGCGCAGCTAAATTGATAGCAGCTGTTAAGAAGATGGCAACAGCAATGAGTGAAGGCAGAAAGGAGAGGATGTCCACAGGAATTTGGTTTGTGAAAGAGGATCCAGTAACCATGGAGGAAATATTAGCCTTCTCACTGCAGAAAATGGAGGCTATGTCAGTGGAGGCTCTCAAAGTCCAGGCTGACATGGCTGAAGAAGAAGCTCCCTTTGAATTCTCCCCACATCTGGGAAAAGATGATCCGAACCACGATAACCTCTTGGATTCAGCCATTTCACCTGAGAATTGGGAAAAAGATTGCAGTTCAGACACTACCATGACAATGTTAGCGATCATTCAGCTGAGGAATCCATTAAGGAGCTTAGAAGCAGTGGGTGCTCCAATGATGGTTGTGGTGCAGGCAGAGAGAGTGGAGAAAGAAGGAGAAGATGAAGGTTGCAGGTTTAAAGTGACAAGTCTCCATCTTGGGGCTCTGAAGTTGCGGTCAGGAGGGATGAGGAGTGTTTGGGATGGGGAGAAGCAGAAGCTGACTGCAAAACAATGGTTAGTGGCTTATGGGCTTGGAAACGCAGGTAGGAAAACCAAAACTGTGCCAACGAAAAGAACACAGGATTTGCTATGGAGCTTATCCTCGCGAGTCATGGCGGATATGTGGCTCAAGCCTATGCGGAACCCGGATGTGAAGATCAAAACCAATGGTAAATGAGCTGACCATAAATTGTTAGTATTCTGCAAGTAAAAAAATATTCACTTTCTTGGATTCAGCCTTGTGAGTCATTGTGGGACTGTAGTACTAGGAAATAGGATATAGAAGTGATGTATAATGAAGAATTACTGATGAAATATGGGGACTTGAGCTTATGATGACATTTTCCTTCCATTGATTTAATAAGAAGATTGATTTTTCAGTGATCTATATATATTTCCTCGTAATATCTGCCTAGATTTCTTAATGGACAAAAGGATTTTCTTTGAAAAATAAATTTTGTATCCACTTAGCAAGCAAGAGATCGCTAAAAACAACTTAGGTTGCATTCGACATCACTGTCACTTTTTTTACAAAAACAGAAAATTTTGTTTCCTTTTTTTTTTAGATTGCTAACAATTTAGTGGTCACTATTTTTTTAACAATAAAACTAAAAAAACATGTCAAGTAAATAAGAACAAAGATGAAGGCAGCAGAGGAAGAGGCACTTGAGGATGCGCTTGGCCTTAGTGAAGCCAGCGACCATTGCATGGGGCCAAGCAAAGAAGGCACAGACTAGGGCAACGGAGGAGAAGGGAAGATAGTGGATGACACGAGTGATAAAGGTCTTAGAGGAGGTGTCAAGGAGGCAATGAGTACTGAAGACAAGGATGCCAGCAATGGCAGAGGGGTGAACACGAAAAATGAGGAGGTCGGTGATGAGGATGCGTAGGGTGACGAAGAGGGTGGCATTGAAGAAATAAAGGATGGTGCAATGGTGGGATGGGTGAACGTTAGGGGATGGCGGAAGGAGTTGGAAAAGAAGTTGAATAGATAGATAAATTGGACGAGTTAGGATTAGGGGTGGCAAAATATGACCCAACCCACCAACCCGACCCATGTTCGACCCGCCATAAACAAGTTTAGGTTTGGCCTAAACAGATCGGGTCGTAAACAGGTTAACCCGTTTAACCTGTTTATCAATTGGGTCGGATACATATTTTAGATGTCTGACCCGTTTAATTCGTTTAACCCGTTCAGGGCCAGCCCAAGCCCCAAAAGGCCCCCTCTTACTGCCTACTCGGAACTCGGAACATGCTCGCCAACGGATTACAGCTTACGGGAGTAACAGATAAGACGTCTGTGACTGTCCTCCTGTCGTCCATAGCCTCTATGAGACTGTGATCGTCCTCCTGCCGTCCATAGCCGGATAGCCCATAGGACTATAGGCATAGCGCGTCTTCTCCATCCGTCATTCCACCGTAGTAACCAGAGTCCAGCTGTCCATGGGTCTAGTCGTCTAGAGGACGGAGGAGTGAGGACCAGAGCGAGAGCGGCATTCTTCCTTCCTCTTCTATTTCAGACTTCGGTTCTTCTTTCCAGCTTCCTGTTCCTTAGTTCTTCCGAGTTCCGTCCTTCGCCCGTTCGCTGCGACGCCGTCCTTGAGCTTGGGTTCTTACTTCTCACTCCTCCCTATCGGTAGACTCAGCACTCGGCTGAAGAGAGTGACAAGAGAGGCGACAGAAGTTCTCCTTCCAGGCTGGAGAGCGCCACACCCTGGTTTGTCCACCCCCCCTTCTCCCTCCCACTTTTATATTGCTTTCTCTCATCTTCTTCTGGTCTTCATCAATTGGATGTGTTTGCCCTCGACCGCTGGTGTGGCTTTTTTGTGTCAGTTTCGTTGATAATAATTTGAAAGTTTTTGACTTTACTTTTTTTATAAAAAAAATATGTTCTATGTGATGGATTAGATGGGTTTTGATCGACAGAATAATTTATTCACTGGGCCTCACGCTTGTGATTATTAATATATTTAGATCCCAACAATTTTTGGGTTGTGAGGCCTTTCCTTTCTCCTATCCAAACAGGTTACCTGTTTATTAAACAGGTTAAACGGATCGGGTCGGGTTACCTGTTTATTAAATATGATAGGTTCAGATTGTAATTTCTGACCTGTTGAATAAACAGGTCGGATTCATGTTTATAATTTTCTGACCGTTTATGTCCGACCCGATTGCCACCCCTAGTTAGGATGCATGTGGAAAGAAAGTCTAAAATGTCGCATTTTAAAGAAAATGAAAGTGAAAAAATTTTGCTTTCACTTTTTCCAAAAATAATGAAAGTTACTTTTTTTTAAAAAAAAAAAAAACAAAGCAACCGGATTCCATTGTTCTCCTTAAATAAATAAAAAAACAAGAAAAAAATAATACCCAACATGGTCTTAGTTTTTTGGTTTTTATGGAATTTAAACATTGTAAATGATCATATCATTTTGAAGAAAGATCTATTACTAATTTTGCGAACAGCATTTGGACTCAAATGCCCAATGATATCAACAGCATTATTCTCTCTCTCTCACACACACACACACATACACGTGCACAACTTGACTGCTTGTAGAATCTTCATTTTGTTCCATAATTTAGCATGGAGATGTCAGATGCCTCTACTGAAAAATGCAGAGACTCTATAACAAGCTAGGAAATTCATCAGAGGATTCTGATATTTTTTGGGGTTCATATAAGCAAAAGAACATGATGAACCAAATCTTTGCTCAAAGGTGAAACAATGATGCGAATTTTTTATAATAAGCTACAAAGAATAACAAGATAAAGGAACCTTGCCTATTACTTTCATATTAGTTATTTATGATAAAGAAATTGACTATAACAATCCCAACTTGTTAATTGTGATGGTACATTTTTTTCCCCAACTAAGGAAACAGTATGCCTCAGCAAAATCTCACATTTAGAAACCTAGATGGATCAGCAACATTTCAGTTAGATGATTATGCCTGACTGGACACAAAAAAATATCAGAATATTTATAAATCTCATATTTATAATTCTGATAGTGAACTTCAATCTTCATCTGAGTTTGACATTACTCACCAATAATCATGGCAAGAGCAAGATCCTCCTCTAAAATGGTGAAATCGGTTAGCATCCCTGACTACCAACTCCCTCTCAGTTACCAATGAGATCAGCTTAATCACAGTATGACAATCAGAGCAGATACGGAGGTTCTTCATAACATGGATAGGCATCCATGCAGGCAAGCTGATTAGTCCAAAAGCCACAGCCAGCTTCTCACTATGATGGCTTTGAGATCCTGAAGTAGCCACATTCACATATCCCACAGCTTCAATCTGGTTAATGAGCTCATCCAGCTTTTTCTGAATAACATCAATCTGCGGGTGACTTGCTTCATCTGCAGTAAACACATGTATCCTGTTCTTTACCTCGATCCAGCTACAGCCAGGATTTTTCTTTATCCCTCTTTCTCTCATGAGCTTTCTCACTCCTGCTGAGTCATCTGACTTCCCAGCATCAGCATATATCTTTGCTAGAAGAACATAACTTCCAGAATCCTTCAAATCCAACTCAAACAGATGTTTTACAGCAAGCTCTGCAAGTTCTGTGTTGCTGTGTATTTTGCAAGCTCCTAGCAAAGCTCCCCAAACTTCTGCACTTGGTTGGATTGGTATGTTATCTATAATATTTTTGGCTTCTTCTAGGAACCCAGCCCGGCCAAGAAGATCCACCATACAAGCAAAATGCTCCAAACCAGGAAATATATTATGAACTCTGGTCATGCAGTCAAAATAAAATCTCCCTTCTAGTACAAGTCCTGAGTGACTACAACCAGATAAAACTGCAACATAGCTTATATAATCAGGTCTCATACCATTATGTTGCATGTTCTGAAAAATATCTATTGCTTCCTTACCCTGGCCATGTTGTGCATATGCAGTGATCATGGAATTCCAAGAAATCAAATCTTTATCCACAATAGAATCAAATGTCTCTCGGCTTTCTGCAATCTTTCCACATTTGGAGTACATTGTGATTATGCTATTAGCCACTGTGGTGTCAGAAAATAGCCCCATTTTAACAGCATGGGCAACAATTTGGTTACCAAGTCTAACTGCTGCCACATCCGCAGAAGCTCTAAGCAAAGTCACAAGTGTAACCCAATCTGGTCTTACAACATTTTCTCGTAGCATTGTAATATACATCTTAAAGCCCTCTTCCTCAAAACCATGCTGTATGTAAGCTCCTAACATTGCATTCCAGGTGACCACATTGCATATGATCATGTTATCGAAGAATTCACGAGCCTTGCTAATATTACCTATTTGAGAATATGCAGTGATCATGCTGGTCCATGATATTATATCTCTTAGAGGCATTGACTGGAAGACAGATTCTGCACTCTGAACACTTCCACACTTTGCGTACATTGTAACAAGAGCATTGGAAACAGGAACAGATGAACTATATCCAATCTTGAGTGAATGAGAGTGTAACTGCATACCACGATGTATATCCATCATACTACAAGCAGCACTTATTATAGTGGCCAGGGTAAATTGATCTGCAGCGATAGGGACTGATCTCATTTGATGGAATAATTTCATAGCTTCTTCCACACATCCAGATTGAGCAAACCCAGCAATAAGTGCAGTCCATGACACAGTATTGCGGTCAGGTAGGGCATCAAAAGTTCTCCTCGCAACTTCCAAGTGGCCACATTTTGCATACATGTCAACCAGGGCACTGCCAACAAATAGATCAATGCTCTGCTGGGACTTAATAATTCGGGCATGAAGATGTTTACCCCATCCGAGATCAGGAATACTGGCACAAGCACTGAGAACACAAGTGTAAGTTGTAGAATTAAGTTCAAAGCCTTCAGAACACATCTCTATGATCATGGAAAGGGCTTCCCTGCCTCGCCCATGTTGAGACAATATGGAAATCATCGTGTTCCAGGAAACAACATCGCGTTCAGGCATCTTGCTGAACAACTCAAGAGCACGTTCTACACCACATGACTTCGAATAACCCAATAACATAGAATTCCAACAAAAAAGATTCGGGCTTTCCAACTTTTTGAACACTTGGGCAGCTAGGTCAGTGGCTCCACACTTGATGTACATATCAATAATGGATCCTTCAACTTGTGGGTCTCTCTCAAAATCAAATTTTTTAACAAACCCATGCAGCTGAAGACTCAGCTCACGACATTGAAGGGCGCCACAAGCCTTCATAGCACAGGTCAAAGTAAACATATTCGGCTCACAATTTGGATATCGAACCATAGAAACAAACGCCTGTATAGTTTCTCTGAACTGCCCGTTTCTGAAGTAGCCCGACATCAACGAGTTCCACGATGCAGAGTCTCTCACGGGCATTTCATCGAACAACCGCACCGCTTCTCCCAAACGTCCGAACTTAGAGAGCCCATTGATCATCATATTCCAAGAGACGACATTCGGAGAGGAGATGCCTTCAAAGACACCGTAGGCATCGCCAATGGAGCCACAGTTGATGTACGTGTTCAAGAGATTGTTCTGGAGGAACAGGGACAACTCCAAGCCCATCGAGACGAGACGACCGTGGAGCATTCGGGCTTCGGAGATCGACCGGCAGGCTTTCATGGCGTCGAAGATCTCCTGGGTGAGTGCCATGTAGGGCTTCTCCAGGGGAGCAGCGGCGGAGGGAGATGCCATGCAAGTTGTTCTCGCCGAGGCTTCGAGATGGGAGGAGAAGGGGAGGGGGAGGAGCTGGGGAAGAGAGGAGGGCTTCGAGCGGCAAGGCCATGAGAGCTTGACCATCCAAGATCGGAGAAGCTTTGGTCCTATGAGCTGATCTCATTCCACTTTGGGGATCTTCGGACTTCCAAATTCCCTTGGCTTGCAGAGGGTTTGGACTCGGAATGGCAACGGCGGAAAGGGCGAGCTGACGAGCGCTGCAGTCCTAAGTTCACCTGGAGGCGACAGGAACATCTAGGTTCCTCTTTGACTCTTCCAGCATCTAGGTACGCGATGATATTGATGGTATCCTGAAAACCCCCACCTTCTAGTTTTTTTATGATAAATTTTAAAGGTAGCATCTCAAAGGACGGCAGCAGATGCAGTGTAGTTTTTGTGATAAGAGACTAAGACTCTAGGCTGATTGCGGCTGAAGGTCAGCGTACCTTTGATGAGTCTGTCTCAGTGGCAAAGTTGCGAGCAGTATGGAAGGGCCTCGCTCAGGCCAGAGTGCATGTGGATGCTCGGCAGGTCCTACTTGACAGAGATTCGACTGGATTCGGAGTGGGCATGTCAGGCTACATCTACACCTCTTGTCTATGATACTGCCATCTTATGAATCCGAGCCACGCATGTCTTTCGGAAGGTGAATAGTGTGACGGACTGGATTGCCTCATTCGCAACACACCACTCTGGGGCCGTCTTATGGGGGCTTTGGAGCGAATACAGGTAGCACTAGAGCGTGCTTTGCTTTGTGATTATTTTAGGCGTTCTCGTGGTTTGTAGTGAGATGCAGGTACACCAAAAAAGGTAAAAAAAAAAAAGGGGTGGGGGGGGGGGGGGGGGGGGGATACGAGATCGGGAAGCGGCTCAACTTGAGCATTGATTTGATACGAAAGCCGGGCGTGGAAGAATGGTTGGCCTTGCATTGTTGTTGGTAATAGGAGTTAATTGTCTCCCGTAGCGAGTAGTTGTCTCACAATTCGTTTGAATCCATCTAGATGATTAAAAAAATAAAAACATATCAACCTTTTTTTTTCGATTTTAGAGGGTGGATTTCTTAATCCAATTTCTGAATAAAATGATTATTATTTAGTGGCATTTTATTTGAAGAAAAATATCAGTTATTTGGAGGGTGGAGAGAGAGAGAGAGAGAGAGGTAAGAGGATTGTCCATCCTTGCCTCTCTCACCTCTTGTCACGCCTCTACCCTCCAAATCATGATTTGAGGATACAACAACCATCGCATATTTACAGAGGTTTATTCTTACAAGCATGTCAGGCATTTTAGTTGTCAATGAATTAATGTAACATAGAATCACATAATTCAACTCTAAATAATGGTAATATCAGAACAACTAAACTATCAAACTGAAATATCATGTAATCATACCCACTACCCTAAGTTATAAACAAAGATCTATTTTCAAAATTTACTAGTCAAACTTTCAATATTGAAGTATTTATATGTAATTCAAGCTACATTTTGATATACACCACTTGTCAAAACCAAGCATACTAATTAGCAAGACAACCTTGCCTATAATTACACTTCCCCAAAGTGCCAATACTTGCCCAATTTCTCGGTCCTTAGGTCTGAAAAACATAAGTGAAAATTATAAGCTTCACATATCAGTAAGCAACAAATCTACCTTATAGAATTGGATCAAGTAAAATTTACATGATTCAGTTCGATTAAAACATAAAATCATAGTATATTTGCACAAGTAACTTCATGACAATTTGTTTCAATAATATTCACATAAATGATACATTTCATCCTTCCATTGATGTACACATAACAAGTCGATACTTGGAATTAGAATAAGATTGATTATCCAAGTCTCATGATCATACCATGCCTACATTCATATACTTGTACAAATACCTATACTCGGATATCTAATTTCCAATTTTTGCTCTACAGTCAATAACTACGACTATACTTAAAGTTCGTAGCATAGGTCATGCCATGCTTATGCCTATGTCAGGGTCAACATGTTTGCAATATCGAGTCGAGCTAATAAGAAACTGGATCTGGTCTACTTAATTGACCTAGATGTAAAGAGTTGAAGCATGAAATAAAAAAAATAAAAAAAAAATCTTATTCGACTTGGAGTAGGCGACGAACTCCGCCTCCACCCCAATTTTCTAAGGGAGCTAAAAAATCTAGCCTCCATCAGTTATTTAAAGACTCCCACACTTTCTTTCGTCTTACCACCAATAGTTTTGCCGATCACCACCGCTAGACCATCGTTGGTTCCTTCTTCTTTTTCTCTTGACTTCCTACAGTCTTGACTCATGGTGGTCATCAGAGATTTCAGTTGAATGCTCGCCGAAGTCTTAGATTCTGAGAAAGAGTTTTGAAATTATTTGAATCTGTAGTTTGATTTTACTCGCAAGATAAGTAATATGACCTTTTTTAAAATTTATCATTAAATTATAAAATTATTATATTAATAAATTTGAATCATATTATTTATGATGCATAAATTTGATGAACAGTATCTTATTACTGAATATGCTTTATTTTAGAATATTATGATGATGCATGGTTGGAAATATTGAACTCGTTCTATTGATTTCGATATAGCATGATTTTTTTATATTTTTGGTAAAGTGAGATATAAACTGCATGATTGTTTTGAACTCTCAACCTGACTATGCTAAAGGCCTCGCCAATGAGGGCTAATACATTAGCACTTGGTTTGTCCTGAAAGGTTTATGTTGAAAGAAAATGTGCAACATAACGCAAGTAGATAAACGATCCCGAAGAACTTTTCCGCAAGATTATGTGTGGCACACTGCAAAAAATTAGGGCTAATCACGGGCCGATCGTGGTGCTTGTAATTAGATTTAAATGGATTTGAACCCTTAGCCTGATGAGGACGTCAGGATTTAAACAAACAGAGTATGTGAGAAGCTATATGGGCGTATGTTTAGTCCCACATTGGAGGTACCCTAAAACTAATATGGCAAGTCAATAGCATTCCATCACACTTAACCAGTAAAAAAATATATTTGATCATGTCCTTATATTAGGTGATCACATTGTATATATGAGCAAACTATGTAATGCATCCCAATAAACTAGCTTCGTCCTCATTATAGTAGGATCCATGCCATTATTTTCTTGTGAATCATTCCATATATGCTTGCTTATAGCACTTGCTGTAAACTCACTTTTATTTAATAATATTATTTTGCTAGCTTTCAGTTTCCCATATCAAGTTCCTCTATGTCTAATTATTTTCAAAAATCATCTCATAACAACAATTTAGGGAAAGATAGTCTCTTGGATCTGAACATTCATGTCTCGAAACACTCTCCCCTTATCATCTAATATTCAATAGATTTCATAATTGATATATTTGATGTAGTTTGGCATGAAAAATTTACAATGTCGTACTGGTCTTCTTAATATTTCTATAGTTATTTTTTAATAAGAAATTCAGAAATAATATTTAGATGGTGGAGGAAACCTTTGTTTTAATCAAAGTCTTCTTCTTGTAGTTAACATCAAAACAATATGTTTGTAGTTCTAACTTAAACAAATGTTGTACTAGTACTATTGCCTTGTACTTTCTTGTCTTGTTATTCGTAGTTTTGCGAGATTTTTTTGGCTACATAGATCACCTATTAAGTAATAAGTTCACCAACCCATCTCATAATATCAGCTTTTTAAAATTTAATTCTTATAGATTTTTGAAATTGTCCAGTAAACAAATAGTTGTAAGGTATAGGATGTTCAAATAAATTTAAGAAAATTTTATATTATTAGTTTTTTTGTATGTGTGCGTGAGAGAGAATGGATGCTATTTGGTTCGATCCAAATTTGTGCTCCACCAGTGCAAGCAGTTGAATTAAGAAGGCCAAATAGTTAATACAGTGGACTAAGGCATAACAGTTCTAAATCCCTAACCTAGTTTTGAACATTCCAGTTCTTTTATCCGAGCGTAGGGCTGAAAGTGGACCGGGCCGGGCTGGACTATGTCCCTACCCGAACTTGGCAGAATTTTTTTTTGAGCTTTGGGCCAGGCTAAGGTCCAAAATTGTTGAAAAATCCAGGCACTCAAGCCCAAGCCCGAGCTCGGCCCAGCCCGATTGGGCTCGCCCGAATTTACCCATTTGGGTCAAAATAGGTCCGGCCCAAATCTGATTGAAATTTCATATTTCATAATATTGTTTCACAAGAAAATAAGTTAGTTAAAAATTAGGCTCTTTCTTATAATACAAGCAAATGATACATAATACATTATTCTCATCTAAACCCATTTTAATTTATCATTTACTTCCTTATTATTCTTTCTAAATAATAACATATAAAAATAAATTAATTTTCGAGCCTATATTCGGGCTCTGTTCGGGCTCGGGCCAGGCTAGTGATATATCTGAGCTCGGCCTAAAAAACAAAAGGGATTTACATTTAAACCCAAATCCGGTTTGAATTTTTTAGGTCTAGCCCAAAGCCCTGCTTGAAGTCAGCCTAGCTCAATGGGCTTCAGACCGGCCTAAGCCCATTTTTAGGCCTATCCAAGTATTGCATGATAGATGACCAAATAAGTAAATTAAATTAAGCAATTTGCTTTCTCATTTTCTTCCTAGAAAATTATGAATATAATAGCTTAAAAAGCATCCGGAAGTTTTGACATATGAAAGCTCAAATTTAAAAATAAAAAAGGAAAAGGAAAAATCACTTGTAGGTCAGATATGATAGACTAGAAATGACCCAAATAGGTGGCATATATAGTTTGAAGCCTCTCGGCTCGTGTTGTTTCTTTCACACAGAATGATTGATCTTCTTTTCCGACGCAGGCCATTGGATCACATCCTACACAAATCTTCAAGTATTTTAAACTTTTTCATTCATCCATTTGCATGGATCTCGAGACTAGATTGCACGATATAGATTTTTATTTTTATTTTTTTGCGCAAAAGATTCACCCTGCCTCAGATAGTAGGACGACTCCTACCTTCCCAAGTTTAACACTCTCATGAAATGGCTCATTAAAGCCCATAAATTTTCTATTACAGTGGAATTCAGAGAAATCGTCTATAAGATGATGCAATTTCCCTGGCAGTTGAAGCCCAAGAACAATCTCCATTTGCAGCACTCTCCATTTTGAACCCCATGTATCGAACATCATTTGCAGCATGAACAATCCTCACTTCAGAATAAAGATTTGACATAATCTCTGATGTTGGACTCACCTATAACTCTTTTCTCTTCAAACCTGAGAATTTCTCAATGGAAGCCTTCTTCAACATATCACCATTATATCCTTTGAGTCTCACAATCAACAACAGCTCACCTGATGATTACACTGAAGATAATAGTACTATTCTGAAAACTTTTCATACAATGATATGAATTCAGTTATGAACTCAAAGATTCTAGCCTATGGTGGTGGTCCTAAGCTAGAGGGCCAACAAAGGGAATCACAAGGCCGACAAACAAAAAGAATCTTTAGAAAGTTGAGACCCTTAGTCAATGGAGGTGACAAGAAAGGCCCTGACCAATGATCTTTATGTTAGGTGTTAGATGTGAGAATCTAAATACAGCAATGACCTTTTAGGAAAATAGGTATGAAAAGTTCATTTAGAGAAGATCATTTACAATGCTTACCAACTTTATCCGTAGGATACCTGCAAAAATTTTCAACATTTTTGATGTTTCATTGCTGTAATTATGGGCCAAGGAAAAACCATCCTTTTGTTCAGAAGATACATGGCTAGACAATAATTCCGTGTGCATTTTACTTCCCTGCTTGATATCAAGCTTCCATCAAACAAGAATATAAAATATAGCTAGTGTGGCCCAAATCCGACTTCCAATCACAAGCTGATATGTAGTGCTGAGGGAAAAGAAAACTTGTTTGAGTTAGACAAGTTTTCATAGGTTGAACTAGGTAAGGACGACCATGAGGTTGTTTTCTACCTGACTTAGGGCTTGGAAATCCAATACCAGTTGGACAAGAATTCTGTATCTATAAAGAAAAAGGCTGACGTACCATATACGCAATACTCTTCTTTTAGAGTCGTTATTCGGATCTTATTCTTCTCTATTCTCTAAATTTTTTTTTTTTTTGGCTAACTTAGCCATTGGAGAGTTCTCCGCTTGATACAACTGCGACGACCCTATTCTTTTTTTTTGTGTATGCATATGCTTTTCAAGCCTTTAAATCGGAGTTTAGCAGCAATAACAGCTATTTCAAGCTATTAGAATAGAAAGGTAACTCTTAGTGTATGCATTTAAGAAGACTTATAGGCTATTGGAATAGAACGACATCTATCTATTCGAGTTTTTTCTTTCACGTAGAAGAATGATTGATCTTCTTTCCCGATATGGGTCGTTGGATTGTGTCTTGCACAGATCTTTAAATATTCCAAACTTTTTAATTTATCCATTTGCACGGATCTTGATGCTACTATTGCATGATCTAATGGTGGATTCACCCTTTCTTTTTACGCGAAAGATACACCCCCAACCCAAGCCTCACGACTCCCACCTTCCCAAGTTTAACACTCTCATGACACGAAATAGCTTATTAAAACCCATAAATTTTCTATTGCAGTGGAATTCAAAGAAATCGTCTATAAGATGCAATTTCCCTGGCAGTTGAAGCCCAAGAAGAGCATTTGTACCCTACACTCTCCATTTTGAACCATATGTATCGAACATCATTTGCAGCATCACTACAAGAAAATGAGCATTAGCGACGCTTTTTTTTGGCCATTACCGACGCTTTTATGCGTCGGTAAAATGGTTTTCGACGCTTTCCAAAGCGTCGGTAAAGCCTCGCCTATGTAAAAGTGGAAAAAATATTTTCCGACGCTTTCAGAAGTGTCGGGACGTAGCGGCGCTTTACCAACATTTTTTAGCTTCAGTAATTACTTGCAATTTAACGACGCTTTTTAGAAGTGCCGCCAATGAACCACCACTTAGCGACGCTTTAAGGTATCGCTAAATCACCACATTTAATGATGCTTTAAAGCACCGTTAGGGTAAAAAAAAAATTTAACAAAACTTTATAAAAAATTTAAAACTCTGTTTATAAAATCAAACGCATGCACAATAAACGCGATATACACATGTCACGATCAAACATATTTATCTAAATATTCATATTGTCAAAATACATTCATACTGTCAATTTATGTTTACAATGTATTTTTGAAAAATATATAAAAAATACATATAAAAACTCTTAAATAAAAGCTATCAGGGATCGATGGCATCATCATCTCTACGTGCAGATGAAGTATCAGGAACCTGTAAAAAAAAAACTTAAGATGTTAAAAATACGAAAATTATTAAGCTCATTAAAGAAAATATGATACTTATATAAAATGTTCAAGTAGATGTAGTTAAGAATACGAAAATCATTAAGCTCTTTTCTCTTCAAACCTGAGAATTTCTCAATGGAAGCCTTCTTCAACATATCACCATTATATTCTTCGAGTCTCACAATCAACAACAGCTCACCTGATGATTACACTGAAAATAATAGTACTATTTTGAAAACTTTTCATGCAATGATATGAATTCAGTTATGAACTCAAAGATTCTAGCCTATGGTTGTGGTCCTAAGCTAGAGGGCCAACAAAGGGAATCACAAGGCCGACCAAAAAAAAAAAAAAATCTTCAGAAAGTTGGGACCTTAGTCAATGGAGGTGACAAGAAAGGCCCTGACCAATGATCTTTATGTTAGGTGTCAGATGTGAGAATCCAGATACAGCAATGACCTTTTAGGAAAATAGGGATGAAAAGTTCACTTGGGGAAGATCATTTACAATGCTTACCAACTTTAACAGTAGGATACCTGCAAAATTCTTCAACATTTTTATTGCTCTAATTATGGGCCAAGGAAAAACCATCTTTTTTTCGGAAGATACATGGCTAGACAATAATTCCTTATGCATGTCATTTTCCTGCTTAACATTAAGCTTCCATCAAACAAGAACATAAAACATAGCTAGTATGACTCAAATCCAACCTCCAATCGCGAGGTAACATATAGTGCTGAGGGAAAAGAAAACTTGTTTTAGTTGGACAAGTCTTCATGAACTAGGTAAGGACAACCACGAGGTTGTTTTCTACTTGACTTAAAGCTTGAAAGTCCAATACTAGTTGGACAAGAATTCTGTATCTATAAAAAAGAGGTGACGGACCAGATACGTAATATTTTTCTTTCTAATTCATTATTCAGATTTTACTCTTCTCTATTCTCTAAAATTTCTTTTTTTTTGGCCAACTTAACCATCGGAGAGTTCCTCGCTTGATACAACTCCGGCAACCCTCTTCTTTTTTATTTGTGTATGCATATTGGTGCTCTTTCAAGTCTTTAAATCAGAGTTTAGCAGTAACACCAACTATTTCGGGCTATTGGAATAGAAAGGCAACTCTTAGTGTATGCATTTAAGAAGGCTTATAAGCTATAAGAAGAATGGTGAATGGGAGAAGCTCATTAACATTCTGAATCTTGTAAGACCTGGAACAGGATCTGAAAATTTAACTCTGATCATAAATTTGCTGTTAAAATATTCTACCCTTTCTTGAAGTTGAAGGGAGTCAAATATCCATTTTATCCTTCTCTTTGGAAAGCTGCAGCCTTGAGAAAGTTGGAATATTTATGATAGTGGCCAGTAGGAACAACTTGCAGACAAGGAAGTTACTTGAAAAGAAAGGATGGAAAATGAGCTTAGCTTACTTTTTTTGTTGTGAAAGCAAGTGGAGAGAATCTTTGCTTACACTACCCCATAAGCACTCAAATTCAGACTTTGCTCTCCCTTTAGATATTTTGGAGAAAAGAAAAGAATTGACAAAAGATGCATGATTGCGGATAAATTAGTCTTAGCCAGTTGCTGGACACAGTAGAGAGAAAGAAACATGACATAATACAAAGATTGGTGTTGTCTATGTAACTCTAAAGTGCTGCAAGTTCATCAGTTGATCTGGTATACCATTTTGTCTATGAAACATGACTTCTACTAATAAATTGAATGGGTTTTAGCCCTTCCCTTGCATTCAAAAGAAATTATAGTTGGATTAATTATATATGAACCAACACTTCAACAGTTCAGTGATTATTTGAAAACTACATGAATATCCAACCCCAATTTAATAGCAATTCAGAAACTATAATTATAGTCATGGGAGTATTGAACGAACCCCCTCTACGTAGAAACTTGTTCTAACAACATGCCATTATAATGATTGCCAGAAAGCCAAAACAAGCTTTAAGTTATTTAAGCCTAGATAGTTCACATCAAGAGAGTGTTTACTTTTGACTTAAGTAAATGTTAAACTAATCAAAGCTACAATGGCGCCAAGTTGGACCACTCTTCGGTAAAAATGACAATGCTTAATCATTTGATTTATTTAATTTATTTAAATAAAATAATTAAATTTAAATATAGATTTTTGATCCCGGTCAGATCAAGTTGATAGATTCTTAATCTACCACATGTTTGATTCGATGTGTATCTTATTCAAACCGACTCATTGCCATGTTCGCTCTGCAAGCAAATTAATATATTAATTTCAAAGACCAAATGCCACCTTTCTTTTTTTTAACCAATATATATTAATTGAACAATAAAATACTAACCCACTAAGAACCCACAGCAAATGAAGCAAGCTTACCATCGAAGTGGTAGCACGGTGGGAACGGAACTATAATTCCACCGGAGTGGCCCAGATTCGAAATACGCGAATGTCAATTAAATGTGGGGACCAGATGTCCTCCGCCTAATTTGTCCGATAGAATCACTATCTGTTCCGCCGGTATGTAAGTGATGCTGGTGTGATGTAATCACACGTGAGGCAACTTATGGATAGGAAGAATATGAGTAAAATTTATCTATCCGTATCGAACATTCTTCAGTAGAAAGGGAGCTCAACGTGGGGTTGCTATGCTGGTGAGTTTTCTGCTCCTAAGAAAAAATAAATAAATAAATAATAAATGAAGCAAGCTTTATTTTTACAATAAAGTGCGGGCTCCACCGGAAATCAGTGTACATGTCAGGCATGAGCTTGCTGAATCTGGTGTATTTAATTGACGTGATATTTTGTCACGTAGCCCATAATTTGTGGAGGCATAGGCGACACCAGGCTTTCGTCATGGCGGTCTCTGGTTAGCGCGTTTTCAAACACCGGTCTATTTTGGACAATTTTGACGTTGTTTATCGTAAGATTCCCATCATACGGCACATGATTGCTATTTTATGATGCCCCCTGATCTCATTCGGGACCATCAACGCTTTTTTTTTGAACGGCCACGAGTGCTCGTGCTTCCATGTGCCCCCACGGCTGTGGGGCCCACCAGATTAAAGCCAGGGGTTGAAAAGCCATCAAATCCTTTGCAAAGCGGAATCCGAACCCACTAAGATTGCAGCTGACCGGGTCCGTATCAAAACTTGTACCAGCCTTAAAACGAAAGGGAATCTTAGCACCACCAAGAGGGTGGCATGGTTGGAATAGAACTAAGATTTTATCGAAGTGGCCCAAATTCGAAATGTGTGGACGTCAATTAAATACGAATATCGGAGGAGTCCGTCTGATTTGTCTGATAAAGTTGCCATCTGATTAGTCGGTATTGAAATGGTGCTGAGATGACATACTCACATGTGAAAGGGGCTGTCTATCTGCATCAGACATTTCTTGGTAGAAGGGGGGCCAATGGAGACCGCTACGCGGGTGGGGTTAATCCCCCCCCCCCCCCCTTTCTTTTCCTAAGAAAAAAAAAAATAAAAAAAAAGGATGGAATCTTAGTGATTTAATCACCAAAAATACCTTACAAAAATTTTCTTATTCTTATGATAGTTTTTTGGTAAATTCACAGAGAATATTAAATTAGTATGTTCCGGCATCCCAAAAGGAGGAACGGCGTGGTGTAATCCAAGGCCCTTTTTAATTGTAGGTTAAGTTTGAATAAACCCAGATATCCATGTTTATCTTGCCAAATGGAATACCTTTTTGGAGAATACTGCTATTCTAGTCAAAGGCGTTTATCCTCTGTCAAAGGGGCTAGAACTATTATTGTGGGAGGGGTGAAATATTTTTAAGCCCTGATCTGAGGATAAAAATATCCCATGCAAATTCCCCATCTGTCCTTCATTTTTATTTTACCTTCACCTTTTTACTCCATTTGGACTATAAGGACTTATTCTGCAATAATAGTTGTCACACCCTCGACCTGATAGACCGAGCCGAGTATGTCACGGATAACCAATTGTATATTCATAAAGTTTAACCTTACAGGACATACATCTTCATGCCATTCTAAACTCAGACAATGGTAGAAACAAATAACCTAATACATTTATTCAAAAGAAATAGTCCATGATCACTAATAATAAGATTATGTCCAAATCAAATTTATTCAAGAAAAAGCTAACAAAAAATCTTCTAAATTCTAAGCTTCTCACTACTTGGTCTATGTCGTATCTATAAAAAAAATAGAAGAGAGATAATGAGCTTTATAGGCCAGTAAGTTACTAAAATCTCTTGTAGGATCAGGCATAAAATAAAATTTTAAAAATATAAACAATTTAACAAAATTAAATACATTTACCAACGCAAATTTTCTATTCAAAATATGCCACACATAATGGTAAATCATAAACTCTCCCTTACCCTTTGATGATAGAATAAAAATTTTCAAATATAACAATTTAACAATATTAAGATGCATTCACTAACACAATTTTCTTATTCAACATATTCCATGCATAACCGTAAACCATAAACTCTTCCTTAGTCTTTGATGACTACAACCACGATCAGCCCCGTAACAAGGCTCGAAAGAGACTAGCCTCTAAATATGTGATTTATCAGCATGAATTAGTGATTAGTCCCAACTGGCTAGGCCTAAAACAGAACTAGCTCTAAATCCTACATCCACGGTTCACCTCATGGCAGGGCAAAAAGATTAGTCTTAAAAAATAAACACACAAACCATCAACGTGTGTCAGCAATCATCCTCGACTGATTGGGCCCCAAAGAAACTAGTTTCTGACGCGTATCCAACGATCAATCTTATCAGCTAGACCCGAATCATTGTCAAACTAGAAAGTTTTCATAATATCCATAACAACGGTTTCTTGTATATACATAAGCATACTTATTTTTATAAGCAATATCAAATGGAATTTCACATATTACTTCAAAAAGGAGGAAAATCATTTCCTTTCAAAAATTCATGTAGAATTAAAATAGGAGTGAAGCATTAAAACCAAGATGTCATCTTATTTCAAACTCTGCGGATGTGAAAGTAACTCAATGTTTTCATAATCATGCCAGAATAACAAATTATGCTTGATCCATAATTCTTGAATTGCTCATTTTATGTAAGCATGCATAATATTAATAATCATGCATATTTTTCCAAAATCTCTAATTTCTAAATATTTAAATATTTTTCTTCTCAATCACTGGTTCAAAGCTAAGCAATATGAATTCCAATTTTAAAATATATGGAGTGCACTATAGATCACTAGAGGTTAAGAAAACTTACCATCCTAAGTAGACCAAATCCAAAATTTCTTCTTGTAAGACTAATCACAGCTTTCGACATGTTGCTTGATCCCTAGAAGTGACATTCCTATAGAGTTGAAGGCTCTAATCAAAATGATTAACATTGTTAGCCTTCAATTGAGAAAGAAAAAGAGAATGAAATGAAGAGAGAGAAGATCTAGCAGCCCGACTCAAACATAAAAATTCAAATTATAGAATTTTTCACCAATATGCATACTCTATGGCCTTAAATATAAAGTTAAATCCACCAATACAAATTCACCTATTGCAGTATCCGAAAATGCCAATACCAAATATAATCCATATACAGATTTAACATTAAAGAACATTCCTTTCTAATACTATGAAATATCTTTCTCAGCTTACTCTAATATTATGAAAGATCTACATACAAATTTCGCTCTAATAATTAGCAGCAAAGCTAAAAGTATTATCACATTTACACCCATGTCAAGATTGAACTTTCGAGTTATTTAAACAACATATGAATAAATAAACACGGTACGGTATAGCCTACTAATATAGTATGACATGGTTAACTGTCCTACACTTATCTTAGATTAACCCCACTCATTGAAATTAGAGACATAAATCATCCAACCCCTTGTACTTATCGTATATCAAACCCAGTGCATACATTTTACACAATGCGTAGCGATCTTACACCTAAGCTCTGAATTTAATTATGCTACTTTTGTCATGTCCCTAGGGATATACTCTTAAGCTCTGATATATTTCAGTCCCTAGTGATATCCTTAATGATCTTACACCTATGCTCTGATTCTACTTATATCATGCCCCAAACTCGACACCTAGGTCTGACCACGTGACATGGTTGCACACTCCTTAGGGTAGGGCCCTAGAGAATATGCCAGGGCTGAAAAATTTATTCCAACCTCAATATCCGAAAACAAAAATAATCTCATTTAATAACAAGTAATAAACTTGTATAAAATTAAATTCATTCATCTAACCAGTAATAATGATCCCATATATAATCATCCCTTTCATCTGTGATCTCAATCATAGCCAAATATTACACAACCTGCAACTCTAAAAAAAAGAGAAAGGGGTCATGAGCTTTATGGCCTAGTAAGAATCTCTGCAAATTCACACCAATAAAATAATCTAGTTTGAAAATAGGAATCGACAACAAAATAAAAATATAAATTATGAAATTGCTTTTTAAATATCCAATATAACTCAATTAAACCAACAAATTTCCACATATATAAACATCAACTATCCGACTTATCAAAAGAAATATATCATAAATAATAACAAATAAAATTTTTTATTCAGCATTGGTTTCATATGTCTTATCATCCATTTCTCATTATTTCAATTCCAAGTTTCATAGAAATTATCTTTCCAAATTTGGACTAACCAAAATCATGATTCAGTCTAAGATTGCTAAACAAAATTTCACGCGTAAGCTGGTAGAGTTTATCCTATACATAAGCTCGTGGAGACTGTCTCACGTGTAAGCCCGTAGAGGCTCTCCCATGCATAAGATCATGGAGGTTATTTCATGATGAGGTTAGTCCAAACCACATCTTATCCTTCTAATTTATATATTATCCTTGTCAAACCAAATTCTAATTACATGGTGCATTTCTCATAATTTCAAGATAATTATGATCATAGTTCATAATATCATATCTCCAATAGTTGGCCTACATGTATAATATTCATATAAGTATGTTCATTCTAAAAATCATATAAAACATACTCTCTCATGCAAAACCAAATCCATAAACACAAACCTTATGATGCAAAAACAGTGATACAATTCAATAAATATGTATATGTAATGGTAACCAGGTGCAGGGATTCTTACCTCCATCGCAATCCAACACAACTATAATGCTACCAAACTACACCTAACATATCAAGTCAATTTAATATCAATATAAAACTAATTTATCCCTTATTAATCACTAGCAATATTAATGAATCAATTATTCAGCAATTACCTAATTTTAGAGTTATAATATTTGAATTACCTATATTCTCTATCATTCTTTAATTGAAAATAAAAATAAATAAAGGGCCAGGGCCTTGCCTCGATTTAGAAACTAGAATATAAAATCTCGTTGGGGTTTTTTCTGTTCGGATGACTGCAACCCCTATCCAAAATCAGGGCCAACTATGAACATAGATTCATATAGAATGAAGTATGAGGCCAGCTAGATGACAACGCCCAATTGTTTAAATCAGTGAACACAATATAACTTAATCTATCTGATCAAGAAATATATATCCAATCAAAAAAGAATAATAGATCAGGAGTTATTAATTATGGATTCAATGATAGCCGATCAAGGTCGGAGTAAAGAAAGAACAAGGTCGACTAGGTAGCAGTGTCCGACGATCCAAGTCAGTTTGCTCTGACCAATCAAACTATTCAACTCATTAATAAAAATCACACCATGGTACAAAAAATAAAATAGAGAATAGTGATAATAAAATCCAATGGTACCTGATCATCCAAATCAATCAAAATAGTGTTTTCCAAATAATTAGATCAATAAAAGGTATTAAATACAACAAGGGTAACATGCTAAGTTGCTGATGGTGGGGGTCCATGGAAGGTTGATAAATACTAGAGTGAAGACTAACAAGACAAGTGGTCATAGCAACACTAGTTTAGGACCTTCTACTAGGGTCAATCTAGGTCCACAAAGAGAACATCTGGGACCCTCCCGCTGGGTCTATTAACTCATGCAGAAAGAGAGAAAGAGAGGAAGAGAAAACAAAAAGAGAGAGAAAAGAGAAAGTGAGAGAGAGAAAGAAGAGAGGGCTCTCTTCTTCTTTCCTAAATAAGGGAGAGCCCACTCTCCCTTTCTTCTCAGATTAGGGGTGACGACCGCCGAGGGTACCCAACCCCAACGATGACGGCCACGGGCAGCCTTCGGTCCGATACCACCGACAATAGTGGTTGGCCGACACAAAAAAGAAGAGAGGAAAATCTAGAAAAGGTAAAGAGGATGATCAATGGTAACTCTGCCTAGATCCTGACTAGTCCACTAACCAACTATCACACAATCATTAAGGTCTTGAAAGGCAGTAAAGTCCGGCCTAAACTAGTGGCTGACGATAGTGAATGTGGAAGAAGGACGCCAAAATAGGGGACCCCTATTTTGGATGGATCTTGGCATTTTGCCGGCACAAATCAAGGTGGCAACGACTAGGAGACCAGAAAAGAAAGAGAGAGAGGCAAATGACGTTTACCTCGGTCCGACAAGGTGGTCTGATGGCTTTTACGAAGGAGATCCAAGAAAGAGATTCGAAAAAGGAAATTCAAGATCGGCAGCTATTCCTTGAGTTATCAGGGATGGTATTCAATGGCAGAGGTGGAGAATCTTAATAGATGAAATCCTAGAGTTTATCCAATGTTTGGATCACCTTAGGACTTTTGGAGTCCAGTGAGATCGGGGAAGAATCTCACGTGAAATAGAGCACGTTCAAGCTTTGGGCCTAGGCCTCTTCGAGCCAGCCCACAAGCTCGAGGAGCTGGGCTACTACAAGTGGTTTGTTCCATCTAAAAGGAAAGATATTGGTTTGTTAAGCAGCATAGGGTTTGGCCATTCTCACTAAGCAAGAGTAGTAGGAGTACAACCGGCGTAAATTACCAAAATGCCAAAAGTTGGAACCAAACATGGATTGTTGCCGAGAGTGGGTAGATACTTACAGTTTGTCTTTAATACAAATAAGTGGAATTATATTTTGGAAAGGATCTTTGACATATCAATCAATTTAGTTTGATCTTAATAATCTTTGCTTTTATCTTTAATTTATCTGATACTTAGATTATTTGTAAGATTCTACTGTAGGAGTAGTTGTAACTTAGTTCTCTCCTATTATAGCCCTAGTTATACCCTATCCAAATATACCTTTTGAATAGCAATATGATGAAAGCAAAAAAATCTGTAAAGGCCAAAGCACCTAGACTAATGCTACTTTCATTATTCTCTCTTTAATTATTCTTTTTGTAGCTGCCCAAACATTGGTGGCATGCCTGCACATCTACCAATATTGCTATTGACTTATCAAACAAACTTTCAGGCATGCCCGCCCTAGGCAGCGAGAAAATCATTGGAAACAAGAATTTCTATTTGTTATAAATGATGTATACACATTTTTAGTTTTGGAAAGCAATATTTCTCTTGTTTCTCACTCATTTTCTTGGAAAGAGTTGGCTAATGTGAAACTATGATTAGAATTAAAAGTACTTACACTAGGGTGGAGGCAAAGACACAAACTTATATATAATTATTTAGACATTATATTTTACTAATAGAATTGATATCTATGATAATATGTGTGTATACTTTTAACTCAATAAAGATAGACATGCAAAAAGAAATAATTCATAAAGGTATACATACAAATAGTAAATTCATAAAAGGTATTCTATAAGTTTAAATATTTTATGAGGGTATACATTCATTTAGTAAATTTGTAAGAATATACCTGCGTTTTCCGATATATATATATATATATATATATATATATATATATATATATATGTATGTATGTATGTATGTATGTATGTATGTATGTATGTATATATATGTATATGTATGTATGTATGTATGTATGTATGTATGTATGTATGTATATGCAAAGAGAATAAGGATGTGTACATAAATAGTAAATTTGTAAGAAGGTACATATATTTTGAAATATTTTTAAGAATATATATATATATATATATATATATATATATAAATAGTAAATTTGTAAGAATGTATGTATATTTTGAAATATTTTTAAGAATATATATAAAAAAATCTTTCTCATCATTTATTTGTAAAAAACTTCTCTTCAAAATAGAACATGATAAAAAAAATCAGCGCTGGCTAATTGCTTGCACAGAAAGAAAAAGAAAAGAAAATTGGACGGAGATCTCAATTAAGGAAGTCTTGAATCATGAGATCCTCATCAGACGTCTTGGGGTGTTTAGCACATCTGACGTCCCTGTCACTTTGTAATGCCAGTTTTGCCGCCAGAAAATTCCCAATTCTCATGCATTCTCTCCCGCATTAATTTATTGCCATATTCTCCGCAAGCATCCATATCTTCCTAAGCGCGTTTCAAAAAATCCCATTTTTTTTCGGGCATATAAATGAGGGAGCGGCGTAGAGATCACCGAGGCAAGTTCTCTTCCGCTGCCTGAAGTTTCCAAGTGGGGAGGCCGAGAGCATTCGATTTTGGTGGGTTTCCATCGTTCTGGAGTCGTTGACAGATTGGTACCAGCTATGATTCAGAGTACCTGGTGGCGTTTTTATTTCCTTTAAGGCTCTTTCCAAAATGTTCCAGGCCGGAAGAGTCCATATCGGAACGCGAGAGATACACGCTGGGTGGTTGCCATGATTTCTCCCTCTTGCGAACTTGGACATCTTTGGTAGGATATAGAGTTTTAGGACTTCGGCGGTGTTGGAGCTGAAATCTCTGGTTTCTTACGTTCTAGAGGTCGTTTGGTTGATTCCGGCGGAAAAAAGCTGAGATCTTGGTCCGAAGCGGTGCGGAAAGCCCTAGAAAGGTGAGATCTTTTTCGGCTTTTCTGACGGTTTGAAGAGGCTGTAGTACTGAACTCGGAGAGTTTTGGTGTGTTCTTTTAGGGGTTTCTCAGCCGTCCATTCTTCAGGAGAGAGAAGAAGAATACTTGGCGAGTATAGGAGCGCTTGCTGTTGTTGTCCCCATTTCTTTTGTTTTTCTATTTGGATACAGGAGTAGTTCCATTTTCCTCACTCGCAGACCCTACCAAGGAGAGAGCTTGTATTGGTTTTCGTGGGGTTCCGGACAGCCATTGCTCATGGCGGTGGTGTCTCGGTGTGGCAGTCATGTTTGCCCTAACTGAGTCGTCGGTTCCTTGATTGGCCGATCTTGCTTTTCATCAGAAGGTGATGAGAATTCTCTCAACTTCTATGAATTCATTTGGTGCTCCATCCTTGGGGCTGGTTCTAGTCTCTTGAGTTCAATACCGGTTATTGATTTATGTCCATAGAGCTTAGGATTTAAGTTTCGATTAAAATCTAACTATCTTTTGATGAATCTCTGGCTTCTTTAGGTCCATTGATCAGAGTTTTTCTTTTCCCTTTTGATATAAATATCTGTTCTTGAATTTCTCTTGCAGGTTCTTCTATTATTGTGCAAGTTCTTTGTTAGTTGCAGGAAGGATGCAAGGAGCTGTTCTGGTTGCTATAGCTGCCGCAATTGGTAGCTTGTTGCAGGGATGGGACAGTGCTACTATGGCCGGTAAATTCTTCTTGTGCCTGTAATGGATCCAAAATATATGGAGCAATTATTGGACCATTATTTTATATTTCCCCTTGAGCTTTACCTGCTAAGTGGCTGAAAAACCATAATTGTTGGCACGATCCATTGGTGTGTTGACATTAAGTTGATAGCTGATATTGGATTATTGCTAATCTGTTCTGTAGTTTCTGGTGCTTTATTTTTAGAGTTGTTCTGAAAGGCAACCCCATCTTATTGGTATAAATCTTGGTGATCTCTTCTTTTTCCCCCCTTTTTTTTGTTATTACAGTTGTCCCATCCTTAAAATTCCAGGGAGAATTTTCATAATTAACACTTTTGCAACTTCTGCTTGGTCGAACATGATAGCCCTGTGAACTTTCTGATTAGTGCTACAGAAATTTGATTATTCTTATAATTCTTTGTTTACTTTTACTTACCGAAGAATGTTAATCATATATAGAAGAAGAAGAAGTCAAATACTCTAAAAATTCTTATGGTTTCATTTTTTTTAAGGTGCTGTTCTTTATATAAATAGAGAGTTCAAATTGGAGGCAGATCCCACTATAGAGGGGCTAATTGTAGCCATGTCACTTATTGGGGCCACAATTATCACCTCATTTTCTGGAGCTTTATCAGACTGGGTAGGCAGGCGCCCGGTACTAATTGTCGCAGCAGTCCTCACCTTCCTGAGTGGTCTGGTGATGCTATGGTCTCCCAATGTCTATATCCTACTTTTGGCAAGGTTAATATATGGATTCGGAGTTGGGATAGCAGTCACACTTGTTCCTGTATACATTTCTGAGACAGCCCCATCAGAGATAAGGGGATTGCTAAATACCCTACCGCAGTTCTGTGGATCTGGAGGCATGTTTCTGTCATACTGTGTGGTTTTTGGAATGTCATTAATGTCAAACCCAGACTGGAGATTGATGCTTGGTGTTCTCTCCATCCCCTCCCTTATTTATTTTGCATTGACTGTATTTTATTTGCCCGAATCTCCAAGATGGCTTGTAAGCAAAGGGCGAATGGTAGAGGCAAAAAAGGTTTTGCAGAGATTACGTGGAAGAGAAGATGTATCAGGTTTGTTGTACTATTAATACCTTTCATTCTTTTAATTAATGGATCATTTTATGATTAGTATTTTCTTTTTTTATTTTTGTTGCTGTCTCTAAGGGGTACTCATTTGTTGCTGCCAGTTACTGCCAAGCTTCACTCTGCTTTTAAGTTATGTAAATTTATTTTTGTCTATTCTTCATACAAACCTGCATGGCTATGTGTAATACATATAAAAAAGTTTATCCTGGTTTATATCAGTGAATCATTAGTAACAGGGCATTTTGCTTCATTTGTATTCTATAGATAATTGTGTTTGTTGTCATTGTCAATACTGACGGACACCTTCTGCTTATCTCTCTCAACCACATGTCCTAAAGTTAAAAGAAAAATGATATGAGTCACAAAATAAATTTTGAAAATTGTCTCTATTGATTAAGAGAAATAATTCTTTCTTATTCTGAAAATGCTTAATGAGAGTGCTTAATCTTAGGGAAGAAAATATGTCATCAAATTATTAAGGAACATCTTTGCAAACAGAATTTATGATTGACTTCATATTCATGTTACTAATGCTAAATTCTTCCATGTATTGGGCTTGCCTTGGCAATTTTTGTAAGTTAAGTCATATAAAATTTATTATTATTTGTTGCAAATTTGTCTTCTATTCTACAAGCATGTTTTAAGTTAGAATTTAAGTATCTAACAAATATGTTATGTCATGTTTCCAATGATGCACCAGTAAAGTTGTTTCATTGTGACCTGGATGTCACAGGTTTGAACATGAAAACAGCCTCTCTGCATGCAGAGGTAAAGCTGCATACATCTAGCCCTCTCTAGACCTTGCAATGGTGGAAGACTCATTCACTGGGCCACCCTTTAATGTTTCCAATGTCAAGAATTACTAAATCTAATGCTTATCTCATTCTCTTTCCATATGTGTTTCTTTTTTCAACATTCAGGATTATTTTCAACATTAAAAAATATCATATTTGTTTGGGATGTTTCATTTGGCCTGTGGCATCCATTTGAAGACTGTTTTGTTTCATTTTTGATTCACTGTTTCATTTTGCAGTAATTAGATAGACAAGCTGAGGAACACTATGCAAATTTATGGCAGTTAATGCAAGGGCAAATATGTTGGTCCATTTTGTATTTTATATTATTATTTGATTTTAGTAGGAGTCAACTGTCTGGTGCACTACTTTTTTGTGTCTATAGAATTCATTCAGACAGTTTTGGTAGGATCAAGGACATTTTCAGTATTTAAGGTCCACTTTTAATCTGTCCTAGGCTTTCTATAGCAGGAACCTTAGATTCATGTGTTAGATAAACTCTATAAAGTTTACATTTGGCATAGTACATACAACAGCATATCTAGATTTTGTAACTCTGTAGCATGTCATACATATGGAATTTTCATCTCCTAAATGGTCCTCTATGGGGTTTATATGGTCTCTATCAAGGATTTAAGTGCCATTGTCGGGATTGATGCAGGGTGTATCTTCCATTGGTTGGCATGGCGTTTGCCACATGCCGTTGGGGATTGACAAACGGTGTGTCCTGCATTGCAGTGGGTGAGAGCACAGCTGGCACATTTGCATGCAATGCATGGCATGTGCATGGGGTTTTGTATTTTTTTTTCTAATTTTCTAAAATCATTTCAAGCTTTAAAATAACATTTTAGAGCCTACACTGTATCTAGTAATATAAATAAATTGTGGGTTTTTATGCATGGTGAATTTGTGTATTGTATTTTAAACTAATATGATATCTGAACAGTTCACTAACATTAAATTAGTGGCAGATTTTGATAATAATAAATGGAGCCTATTGATATACCTCTATTGTACTCCTTGTTATTGTTTGGCATGTGGAGCCAATTTTCAAAATTGATGGGTGCCAAACAATACCTATGAAATGAGCAAGACATGCTTCAATACCTATTGGTTGGCCATTAGAATTCACCACAATGATAACTTGCTCTCCCTCTGACATATCCAATGTGTCTGACATGCATGTGGGACTTTTCGAGTCCTTCTACATTCTTGGGAACCATCTTATTAAAATATTTGATATTATGAAGATGGGCCTGGTGGGTTCATAAATGTTCTTGGGGTCGGATTCATGTTATGTGAGCTTGAACTATGTTCGCTCCATGTACTACACCAGATCATGGTAATAGTGAGCTTGAACTCTGTGCACAATAGGCATTGCTGAAACACCAGTTGCAGTTGTCTTGTGCGGATCAGTGTGGCCGCATTCTAGGTGGGCCTATGCATATGCACCACCTGTATCATGTCCCTGATCACATTTCATGGAGTCAAAGGAATGATTCCCTGATTGGCCATAATCATATGAACCGTATGTGTGTGCAAGGCCCTGCATGCTACTCCAATTACTGGAGAAATTGGGGACATCCCTTGTATTCTGATGATAAGTTTGACATGTTCCATGTTGGTATGAAATTAAAGATGTGGACAAGCCTCCATTCCATTGTGAATATTGATCAATCATCAGCCCCTCCATCCCCATTGACCCAACTCATTCCATGATAACATCGATGCTCTCGAGATGTCAGTCTACTCCCTGGAGGATCTAGAAGATATGTAGAATTTACTTGCCCTTATAGCAGTCAGTAGCCACTCTTTCTGCTTGTCATTGCCCCTTTTGGAGGAGGATCTCAGTGGAATTTGTTCCTCCTCCAAACCCCTGAAGCTTGAGCATTAATCATGTAATGTTTAGCAAAAATTTCATGGAAAAAATGATGATGTTGGTATTTAGTTTCAATTGACAAATTTGTGCACATTTGGACTGCAAGTTTCGAACAAAGAAGCTTTCATGCAGGCACCACCTTTGTTATGGTCAATTCTACTCCTTGATCAAATGGCAAATTCATCTCCCGTCCAGCTCTCCAGCTCTCCAATCCTCTGCAGCCATTGCATGCTTCAAATGCAAAGCAGAGAGAGAGAGAGAGAGAGAGAGAGAGAGGTCTGGGGTGTTTACTGAGCCAGTGAACTGTATCGACCCATGCTGATTTGGCAACAGGTCTATACAGCCCAGCATCATGTAACATTGATCAGCTCATTCTGTACATGGGACTATTTATAGTATTTTTTTAATGATTTTTTTCTATTTGAATCCATGATTCTTCTTTAATGGTAAGTCCATCATAAGACCTATAAAAGCAAAACTAATATGCTTTCAATGATTAATTTAAATTATTGTAAAAGTGGTTGCTTTATTTTTGTGAAATTCTCTTTACCTAATGATGTAATCTAAATAATCTGTTTGTTGCAATCTGTTATTTTTGCACTTCTGCTTGCATTCAAAACTTCCTCAAGATAAGCTGGGAGTTCAAGTTTTTGTCTAGGAAGAGATGCAATGCTATTGTTATAATACGTTTTTACTTTTTGATCTCATTCTGCAATTTATTTTGAAATTCAGGTTATTGTAATGGCTTGGAAAATATGTCTGGTTCTAAAAATTTTAGAAAATTATTTTGTTTTGCTACATGCGTCTTACTAAAATAATTCTATCATTGAGTCAGAGATTGGGGCAGTTTTTTAATATTGCATGTTATTCTTGTATTGATTATTTAATCATTGATTTTGTTGAACTTCCGGATAAGATATTCCTAATTAGCTTGATACAGTAAAGTGGGCACATAGTATGTCTAGTGGAGCATCAGCTGAAACCATAACAATTATTGAATTTTTCTTTCTTGATTTTCTCATAAAACTTTTTCATCCAAAATTTGTTAAATCGTTCCATCTATACATTTTTGTGCACATTAATTTGACATAATTTGGTGGCTATTCTCATACTTATGTACAAGTGCCTATGCATGTGCATTTCTTGGGGCAGGCACACTTTTACCTGAAAGATGGCACATCTATGCAGGCCAGATATCTTGGCCCATAATTGCTCTGTGGGGTTATTGTGATATTGTTATGACTTATGTGATCAGTATTATACTATTATCTTAAACTCTAAAAACTGTTTCCATTTTGCGCTTTTCTGCAATTTGATGCCATTATTATACTTGATAGTTGCTAAGTTATTTTTCATAGTAGCAACAATAACAATGACAACTGCTGCTGCTGATTTTTCCATGTCTAGTTTCAAATGTCTTCTATAGATGGAGAATTTTTATTATTCAAACCTATTTATGGTTCCCTTTTAAGTCTATAGTGAAACAGCTGTTCTAGAAAACCATTGCTCTTGAACTTTAAAACGACATATACAT
Organism: Phoenix dactylifera; assembly: GCF_009389715.1. Classification (NCBI taxonomy): domain Eukaryota; kingdom Viridiplantae; phylum Streptophyta; class Magnoliopsida; order Arecales; family Arecaceae; genus Phoenix; species Phoenix dactylifera. Next base: position 1,312,188 of record NW_024067681.1, on the reverse strand, counting down.
TCGTCTAATTCCACCAACGTGACACTGACTTATTCTTTTCTGCACTGATTTAATGATATTGTTTCCATTGTTCTTCCAATTAAAGGGCATGAATAGGCGACAAATTTGAGAATAATGTGCTGAATTTTTCTTTTGAATATACAGGAGAAATGGCTCTTCTTGTGGAAGGCTTGGGGATAGGGGATGAAACATCTATTGAAGAGTACATAATTGGCCCTGCTAATGAGCTTGTGAATGACCATGGAGAAACTGCTGATAAGGAACAGATTACACTGTATGGGCCTGAAGAGGGTCTCTCCTGGGTTGCCCGGCCTGTGAAGGGACAAAGTGCCCTTGGAAGTGCCCTTGCACTTGTTTCTCGCCATGGTAGCATGGAGTCTCAGAGTAATAGTCTTAAGGACCCTCTGGTCACTCTTTTTGGGAGTGTCCATGAGAAGCCACCAGAAATGGGAAGCATGAGAAGCATACTCTTTCCAAATTTTGGCAGCATGTTTAGTGTGGCGGAGCAGCACCCCAAAACTGAGCAGTGGGATGAGGAGAGTCTTCAAAGGGTGGGTGAAGGTTATGCATCTGATGCTGGAGGAGCTGATACAGATGACAATTTACAGAGTCCACTGCTCTCTCGCCAAACAACAAGCATGGAAGTGAAGGATATTACCCCACCGCATGCTGTCCATGGGACTGTTCTAAGTATGGGGAGAAATAGCAGTCTCATGCAAGGGAATGCTGGGGAGTCAGTCAGTAGTATGGGTATTGGTGGAGGATGGCAAGTGGCTTGGAAATGGTCTGAGAGAGAAGGTGCAGATGGGAAGGAGGGAGGATTCAAAAGAATCTATCTACACCAAGAAGGTGTCCCTGGTTCAATGAGGGGATCTCTTTTTTCGCTTCCAGGAGCTGAAGTCCCAGGAGATGGTGAATTTGTCCATGCTGCTGCTTTGGTAGGCCAGCCTGCTCTTTATTCGAAGGAGCTAATGGAGCAGCATCTAGTTGGGCCAGCGATGGTTCATCCATCAGAGACAGCTGCTAAGGGGCCAAGGTGGGCAGATCTTCTTGAACCTGGAGTCAGACATGCTTTGTTGGTGGGAGTTTCCATTCAAATCCTTCAGCAGGTAACTTCTACTGTGGGTAAACAAATATCATAAATACAGTTTCTAAACCTTCCCAGATTTAGAGTAACTACCTGATCTTCTTGTTTTTGTACTTTCTTGGTGCTGAGCCAACTGGCTATCAAACTTATGTACTTTCAAATGTTTAGAGATTTAGTTCCTTTTAAGCATTTTATATACTCTTGCTGATTTCTATGTTCTGTTGAAGGGACATTGTTCATCTCATGGTCGGCCGTACCGGTCCGTACTGGTATGTACTAGTCCGGCCTAGGACTGGTACCGGATCAGCTGATCCGGTATCGGTAGCTTATCATTGGAGAACCGATATGGAACCGGTACGGGACCGATACGGACCGGTATGGGACCGGTACGGGACCGATACGTATCGGTCCAGGCCGCCACCGGTATGCCGACTGGTATCGGTACGGTGGACCTTGGTTCATCCATTCTCTATTGACCTAGAATATGAACCCAGTTAATTATGTTATAATGTTTTTTCCCTTTTTTGTTGACTTTGATTGTTTGTTTAATATTTATAACTTCTTCAAGCAACAGTTCTCAAGTCCGCATATTCTAAGCATTCATTATCTTCTTTTGAATTAATTTTGCATTAATGTCATATTTTTTTTTACAATTCCTGTTTTACAGAATTTCATTACAATTTCATATATTGCCACTAATTTTTTTCATTTTCATGACATGGTATAAGGTAACATTGTTGATTTAAGAAAATCAATCTATGTTCTATTGTTGTTAAAGTGAGCATAAGGTATTTCAGAAGGAGAAGATGATGGTTAAAATTTTTTAATGAATGGCTTTCTGCTTCTAATTCTATTTATTTTTCTATTTTTATTGGCATCTAATGTTACCCTTGTTGTTTGCAATTTCATGGGATAAGATTTTGAAAATAAATGATCCATCAGCTTGTCTATTCCTATTGCACATGGGCATCTTTACATCTTTTGGCCACAAGAAGTGCCCATTTTTTGGAACGCAATTCCCTTTGGGTTGGAGATGTCACTTTGGAGACATCTCTTAGAACTAGGCTATCATTGATATGATTCTTTCGTGCAGATCTTCTTATCCCTGGAAACACAAACTTCTTCTGTCTAGGTTATAGGACTTCTTGAGCATCTTATACCTTCATTTTTGAGGTTGTCTTTGTTTTCATGTCACCTTTGGCACCTCCTTTGGTTCTTTGCCTTCTTTGTGTTTTTCTTATGCGATTGTTCAACTCCACTATTGTATCCCAGGGGATGCCTCTACTTTCCTTTACTCATGATATTCATCAAGAAGCCTACCGCTCATACATCACTTCCATTGCCTACCCCATATTTTCTTCATGATGATCATGCAGCCTTCGTAGGGCTGAAATGAATAGGATACAGATCAGATATTGGTACAACCATATAAAAATCAACTTTTATTTGGCAAATCTAAATATACATATTTATATCAATCAGATACTAAAGTTCTGTCCGTATTTTTTCTCAGCAGATATGGATACAATTTCTTAGTAGACGTGGTATTGGATTGGATAGGACGAACCTGGTCAGTTGAATATTATTCCACAAACAAATGATTATACAAAAATTAGCAAATAAATAAATGTCTGGATCTTAGTCACTGTGAGCTTTGTCAGCTAAGTGTTATTCTATTTCCTTCATGTTACTTTGAAAGATGTTTGGACCCCTGGACTCTTCATGACACTCCATGACACTTTAATCTTTGGAGCATAATATCATCATGGTTGTATATCGGCTCTTAGCACTTGTATCCAGAAACTTTCAAGTTTAGCATCACATTTAGCAAATATTTTGTCAATTCTACAAATAAAAAAAAACTAGGCCAATAAATTATTCATTATATGTATACACTTCTACATACTTGCAAAGACATCTATCTATATAGTGTGGCCGTGGCCGTGGCCATGGCCGTGTCCAATATTTTGATGGTTCACTTGTCCAACTCTTTTGGTAGGTCGTGTCTGTGTCCAATATTTTGAAGCTTCACTTGTCCAACTCTTTTGGACACTTGGAGACTTGACACTCATGTCATGTCTCCAACTAATATTGCTTGACAGATCAAGATTCCAGGTGTCATATCCTATCCATTTGCTCTGAGATTGATTGTCTTGCAATATCTTGCATTCCTCATGAGGCAACTTCTGATTTCTTGCCTCTCTCTCTCCTTTGTGTTGCTTCTGCTGCTCCCTTAGGACTATGAAGTCATGCGTAGGTAATATTTAAGTGGTAGATAATTTTGTTAGCTTTTAATTTTTCCTCCACCTTGGTTTGACTGCACTTTTAAATCCTTCTTATTGGTTTATTGAGCAGCCATCGGATATTTTCATAAAGGTATATGCTATCATGTACTTCCATTATCCCATGGGCATAGTTTGGCTTATAATTACCTGTGGCTTATTGAAGTTGTTATGGTCAGATATTGCGTGAAAACATAAATAGACTTATGTTTTATATGTTTTGCCCAACCCAAACATTGGATTGATGGCATTAATGCAACCTTCCGACACTTGAAATCTGGATGTAATAATTCTCAAGTAACTATACCATATATTCACGTGTTTGTGTTCACCATTGTGGAGGCATGCATGTGAGATGAAAGGAAAAAAACGGAAAAAAGGCTCATGTTCTGCATAATAGAGATTGCTAGAATGTTTTGAAACTTGTTTTCTGGAGCCTACACATTGGGTTTGCTTTAGAGTTTCTTCCTTCATCCTTACTATTTTAAACTTTTAACATCCATAATGATCGAATTTCGCTTGTTTAACTTTTGTATTTGGTTTATAGTCATTATGGAATTTGGTCACGCTGAAAAAAAAATAATAGATCTATCTTATCTACTTATTCAGGTCTGATAAAATGATATAGACTCCAAATTAGTTTAGTTTCAAGGAAAGTGACTATTTTCATAGCTTTTTTCTTTCTATACATCATTCTAATGCTCTCTCTACTAATGCAGTTTGCTGGCATAAATGGCGTTCTCTACTACACCCCTCAGATACTGAAGCAAGCTGGTGTTGATGTTCTTCTTGCAAATATTGGCATCGGATCTGATTCAGCATCAATCCTTATCAGTACTCTTACAACCTTGTTGATGCTCCCTTGTATTGGCATTGCTATGAGGCTCATGGATATTTCAGGGAGAAGGTTACTCTCTCTTTTCCCCTTCACTTCATACATATCATTTTTATCTATGTAACATTTAGCATACTTAGCAGAACTTCCTCTGCTTGAATTCACAATACGGGTGTCATGGGAAATAATTGATATGCCTTGTTTTCTCTATCATGCAGGTTTCTTTTGCTGGCTACAATCCCTGTCTTGATAGCATCACTGGTTCTCTCGGTTGTGGTAAACCTTGTGGACATGGGAACAGTGGTCCATGCTGTGCTGTCCACAGGTAGTGTTGTTGCCTACCTCTGCTGCTTTGTCATGGGATTTGGTCCAATCCCCAACATCCTTTGTGCGGAGATCTTTCCAACTCGGGTCCGTGGTGTGTGCATTGCTATCTGTGCCATCACATATTGGTTTGGAAACATCATCATCACCTACACTCTCCCTGTGATGCTAGACGCTATTGGCCTTACTGGTGTTTTTGGAATCTATGCGGCTGTCTGCATCCTATCTCTGGTGTTTGTGTACTTGAAGGTTCCTGAAACAAAGGGAATGCCCCTTGAGGTCATCAGTGAGTTCTTTGCACTTGGCTCAAAACAAGCTGCAAGAAAATGATTGCTTTAAAATTGCAGTGACGGTATCATAGTTTTCAGAGTTCCCAGGTCATGTTCTTGGTTAGCTGTAACCATTTTATCATACTGAAATTATTTATCTTGTGGGTCTTTGGGAAGATTAGGATGGGGATAAAGTAAAAGAAGTTAAAGAATGGAGGGGGGAAGGCCTAAAAAGGGAGTTCAGGCAATTAACAAGGTGATGGGAGTTATTGGTGTTTGGTGTTTCTATTTAGCTTCGAGGCATTTCAAACCAGGGACATGGAATTTGTTTGCTTTTTTTTAGCGGCAATCTATAATTTTATCTCATGAATTTATTCTTTAACCTTTGATGTTCTTGGAATTCTTCTCTACATGATGTTTAGATGCGGTCGGTAAAACTATTACAAGAATATAGATGTCATAGTAAGTTGTGGAATCTGAATGGCCTTCCTAAGTTTCAAGAAGCAGCAGTCTGTTTTCCACCTGTTTGAAGCCATGGGCAGTTACTGGGGACACCCTGAGCTCTAGGTGTTCAGATGCCCAAATATCTTATCCATGGATAAAGACTAGGTTACAGAATTTACAAATGAAAAAATAGCAGGTGCAGAATTTGCAGCTGAACAAGGCCGGCAGGGCGACGGCATTGCCGCCATGCTCACTCTTCCCCCTGAAGTCACACTAGAGGCCTGTTTAATTACAAATGAAATTGATATGTGCAAAAATAAAATAAAAATTAAATGTGATTTTATGTCTATATTTCTCTTTTTTCATAGAAAGGGGAGAAGAAGGGATTGAAGAGAGGAGAAGACTACAGGGAGGTGCTTGGTTTATTGTAGGTGGGTTGAGTGAGAGTGATGTAGTTCTAGGGCTGCACATAAAATTGATATGTACATCATTAAATTGCAAATCTGGTTAGATTTGAACGTTATCCTTTTTCATGAAAAAAAGAAGGGGCTGATGGACAGGAAGAGGAACATAAAGAAGAGAGATAATAATAGAGGGTAAAATGTCTGACAAAAGAGTTACTTTGTTCAATAAAATACATAAATCATACATAATTCATCATTCTTTATGGATCCATCATTCTTTTTGGATCCATGGATAACAGATTAAATAAAAAGAAAAATAAAGATTACAACAAACTTTATTAAAAACTATAAAAAAATAAAAATATAAGAAAATATGCTGATCAAAAATACAAAATAGGAAATCCTAAATACAAAAAAAAAATCAATTAATAAAATAGAAAACTAAAGACACATTTTGTAAGATAATTAGAGATCATAGTAATCAAAGAAAATACCAAAAATTAAAACAAAATAAAAAATACTGACTAAAAATAATAAAATATAAATATAAATTCAAATGATGTTGAATTAGGTATATTGTATTTTATGACTAGCTAAAACTAAAATAGAATTGAATTAGTATTTCTTTTTCATTCTTTCCTTCCATTTTCACCCAGAGGATGAAGGTGATCCCTATTCCTTGTCTTTAAGATTTCACTTTAGATTTGTTTCAGATTTTTTTTCCATTCCTAGAAATCAAACATAGGCATTTGTCTTTATGATTTACAGTTAATTATTATTTGATGGAAAAGTTGGATGAAATCTATGCCAGATGCTCTTAGCAAAATCCTGCACTTAGCCTAGCAAGATGGATTGATCAAAAGTGCTTTTAGTGTTTATTCTTTGGTATTGCCTTTAAGATCAGTATGTAGACGATACCTTGACTATATTGTGCATGCTTGAGGTCAATTCAGTCAAAACATTGAAGATAATCCTATTGAGATTTGAAGTTATGTTCAGGCTGCAAGTGCACTAAGAGAAAATTACCTTGTTGCATCTCATTTTCCTTTCAAATATTTAGGTTTGCTTTTGCATCATTCGAAGCTCACAAAGGAAGATTGGCTATTTCTGATTAAAAAAGTTAAAAAAGAAGCTTGCAGGTTGGAAGTTTAAATTCCTTTCCATAGGAGAGATTAATTTTAGTGAATTCTATGCTGTCTTTACCATTTTAGTGAATTACCTAATTAGGTAAGCAAGAAGATTGACACTATTTGGAGGAGGTTCTTTTGGTAAGTAAGTATTTTGGTCAGAGGAGGCCATTACTTGGTAAATTGGGATTGGTGCGCAGGCCCTTCAAAGTAAAAAAATTGCTCATTTGAGATCTCAAAGCTTTCAATAAAGTCATGTTTTGCAAATGGTGATAGAGGCTTCTGGTTGAAGGCTCTGTATGTTGGAAGTGCTTCTGAATTGAGATACTTTCGAAAAAGAAGAATTAGATGGTCGAAACCTTCTATAAGGAAAACAGCATCACAATTGTGGGAGGATGTTCTATGGATAGAGGAGAAGTTCTTCAGAAATATCAGAGTAAAGATTGGTGATGGAAAGGACATTTTTGATTTTTTTTTTTTGAAGGATACTTGGCTTAGAAAGCATCCTTTGTCTTTGTTGTTCCCTAAGTTGTTTTAGTTGGCAGCAAACCAGAACAGAATATTGAGGGATTATGTTTCATTCGAAGATGGCAAAGCATCCTCCCCTCTCCTAATGAGCCTTCTCGTTTCTTTCTACCATCTTTCTAGGACTCACCAAGGAGACACCATAATGCGTGCAGCTAGCTTGGATTTCGCATGGGCTAGCAAATCGAGAATTGAATAGCCTTGTGTTGATCCAAAAGGTTTGGTTTTGATGATACAAAATATTTGAGTAAAAAATTTGTTAATTATTTTTTTAGAGTGTACAAGAATGCTTACAGGAAGCAAAGATAATTTCAATTCAAAATGCTTTAGTTGGAAAGAATATAAATCAATTTTATAAAGTTCAGTGTAAGAGGAGTCCGCCCTTGGATACAAAGAGTCGACTCCTGAATATCCACAAGCGAAGATAGAAGACTTCATTTTTGAAGGAATTAAGAAGTCGACGCTAGAAGCACACAAGTCGACCTCGACAAAATGGTCCAGCATGTTTTCACGAGTTGACCACTGGACTGGTCGAATCGACCTCAGAATAGTCTTAGGCAAAAGACAAAGAGGATAAAAATAGTTTTTTATAAGTCGACCTAAGAAAATTACGAGTCGATCCCTACCGAGCATGAGTCAACTCTAGAACAAGTCGAGTCGACCCCATAATGGCTGAAGATAAAAGATAGACAACAGTGAAAACCAACATATTTATGAGTCGACCTCTAACACGCACGAGTCGACCCTAAAATAGCTATAGGCGAAGGACAGAATACAGCAAAAATAAGCGCTTTTTTGATTCGCCCTCCGAGGACCATGAGTGACCTCTGAAGAAGTCGAGTCGAGGGATAATTTCTTCTGTAGCAAAAGGAATTACTTTTCAAATGAAGCCGGTGCCTGACATGGTGCCTTATGAATGGCCAACCCTCTTAATCACGCTAACCTCCCTTGAGCCACACCAATCCTCTTGTGCCGCATCAGATCATGAACTAGTTTAACAATTGCATTGAGCTATGTCAGTACTCTTTCTTTCATTAATCACTAGTTTAACAATTGCACTGGGCTATGTCAGTACTCTTTCTTTTATTAATCACCAATGGGAACGATCCTTATCTTTTAGTTTCTAAAGTATAATGAACTATGAAGTCAGCTTGTTCTATCTATTATTTTCAATATCTGCAGGTCAACCTTTTCTTGTGTGATAATATTGAGTAATATTCTCATCTTACAATCTCTCTCTTTGTTCAAATAAGACAAGCTCGTTTTGTTTGACCCTGCCGAGATCAAAGTTGTGGATCTCAAACGATCCACATTTATAATAAAGTTTGTGAGTCCCATTTGTATTAATTAAATCATATCGGCTTATGAAATTAGTCTTAGACTTTGCTTCCTTTGAGAAACCATCTATTGAGCTGGGTTTTATTATTATTATTTTTTCCTAAACCTCTTGACAAACTTTAACTTCTCCAACACTTTACGTCCATCAACCTCTCATCTTTCCTTATTTTACACCTGAAAAAAACTTCCAAAACTGATCATAATGGTGATGCTAAGGGGTGTCCTTTTATGCGCATGGAATGTTACTTCTACTAGCAAGAAAGGGGTGGATATAACTCAAGAGAATTAGTGAAATACACAAGAGATGGTTTAATGTAAAATTGCTACAAAAAGATTTATTGTGTCATCTACAGCTGCATGATTGCCATTACTTTTGAAATTGGTATGATGAATGCAAGAAAGGGGTGGATGTTTATTGAGTCATAAGTAGACACCAGCAAAAATTAAATTTTTTGCATGACTGAGTACTGCACCAGAGCTTTTTCCTTCAATTTATTATATCCCATGACCTACTGACAACCTAGTAAACTGGTGGTTAGCACCCAATTTTGAAAAGAGATTATTCTAGGTGTAAGTCTTCAAGGGAGTGACATCAATGCTGCTCAAGCATGGTTTAATAAGATTCAATGAGTAAAATAATATAGGAATAAACTAGTAAAACTTGACAGCCTACTTGGTCTTCGATGATCTATCCAGATTTATTGTTATCTAAACTTAACCGAGGTGAACCTTAGCAAACCAAATTAATTAGCATATCGACTTGGTTTGAAAATTATTTGAAATTGCATTTTGGTTCATGAAATTCTCTTAGATTGTCAATCGTGCAACAACTCTTGAAGAAATGTCAACATGATAAATCCTTGAATGCTATTGACAATGTGTTCATTTTGGACAGAGTATTGATTGTCTCAGCCTACATAAACCAACATATTTAAATATATTGGCCAATACCAAAACTAGTATGTCACGAGACAAAATTTTATTTTATTTATTATTTATCTTAGTTTTTTTATGAAAATTGGCTCAAATATATTGAGCATAAAAACATCTAGCAAAGTTAAAAATAGCCAGCTTCAGGTCGGGCCTTGAACTAAGCCTGCGATTGTGAACCATCAGTTTCGGCTCGGTTCAAAAAATAGGGCATGAATAAATTTTGGACTAGGTTTTAGCTGATGCTTGGCTTGATTCGGGCCTATCCTGAAACCCGATCCTGAAAATGGATCTAGTTCAAACCTAAAAAAATGCCCATCTCACCCCACCTATTCTCCTCTCTCTCTCTCTCTCTCCCCCCCACTTTTTGTATTCTCTCTCTCTTACCCACTCATTGAATCTAAGCACTAATAACTAAGCAGTTAGGCCAATTAAATGGTCAGGTTTCTTTAGAGAAAAGACGTGTTCCCTTTTGTCAGTATGAAAGTCCAGAAGTTTATAACTTGAGGAAGGTTGTATAGTTAATTGTACCAAAAAAGGAAAAAAAAAAAAGTTATATGCTTACTTATATATCACCATGACTTAGTTTACGTTGAGAAAATTAAGGTCCGTCCCTTGGATTAATCTTCATTTACCATCTAATCAGGCTTCAATGCACCATAGATTGGCAAGATGAACCAAATCAAGTAACTTAATCAACGTTCAACAAATTAACACATGAACATATTTATTTGTCTTTAGGTTTTTGGAAATTATTCTACTCGTTGTACTTCATGTTCCACAAGATAAGGCCCACTAAATATGATGAGGTTATTTGATGGACCAGGTGGATAACAAGATGAATTCTTATCTTTATTTTGATCATAAATTATTTGCTATTATATTGATCTATTGGATTTGGTCTACGTAAAATGTTTTCTAAATATGGCATCTCTCGCGGTTGAGGAAACCAAAAGAAGATATTGATGTGATAGTTATGAGCCCAAGGAAACAGCCAATGTGGTCCACCAAGATTGCTGAAAGCCAACAGAACTCAATGCTTCTTTACATCTATCAAACGTTACTTGAAAAGTCATAGCCTGGAGCGATGTTATCACAGCGAAGAAGTGAAGCTCGAAGTCGTTATAAGTTGCTGTGTCGCTGTCAAGAAAGCCTGGGCGGCTCTCGTGGGTTTTTCTTCTCGCGGGGTTCGGGCGTTTTCTTCTCCAGCCGAAACGCCAAGCGTTGCTTTTTCTTGCCGGTGTTCTCTGGTCTCCGGCGGCCCTCCCTCTCCGATAGTCTTCTTCTCGACGGCCGACGACGACGGAGGTGGCGGACGCGGGCGGTGGCGAGGACGGCCGGTAATATTCTTTATCGCTCTCTCTTCTTTCTTTTTCCCTTGTCTTCCTCTCCCTCCTACCCGGCCTCCTCTCTGGCTGTAGCTTGCCCGGCCGGCGGCCCCCCTTCTCTCTCTCCTCCCTGTTTCTTTGTTTCTGCGCCCTGCCAGTGGCTGGCAGCTCCTCTCTTCCGTCTCTCTGCCTCCCCTGTGGCTGCTGTGCTGCTTGTCAGAGTGCCCGGCGGCCAGCAATTTTCTGGCCGGCAAGATGCCCCTTTCAAAATCTTGTATGGATTCGGTCCTTTTTTTTTTCTTCTCGTGGGGTTCGGGCGTTTTCTTCTCCGGCCGAAACGCTAAGCGTTTCTTTTTCTTCCCTGTGTTCTCTGGTCTCCGAAGGCCCTCCCTCTCCGATAGTCTTCTTCTCGACGGCCGACGACGACGGAGGTGGTGGACGCGGGCGGAGGCTAGGCCGGCCGGTAATATTCTTTATCGCTTTCTCTTCTTTCTTTTTCCCCTGTCTTCCTCTCCCTCCTACCCGGCCTCCTCTCTGGCTGTGGCTTGCCCGGCGCCCCCGCCCCCCCCCCCCCCCCACCCTCTCTCTCCTCCCTGCTTCTCTGTTGCTGAGCCCTGCCAGTGGCTGGCGGCTCCTCGTCCCCTCCTCTCTCTGCCTCCCCTGTGGCTGCTGTGCTGCTTGTCACAGTGCCCGGCGGCCCGCAATTTTCTGTCCGGCAAGATGCCTCTTTCAAAATCTTGTATGGATTCGGTCCATTTTCTGGTGAAACTTGCTTCTATCTGTCCGCTAATGGATCTAAGGATTACTTGTTGAAGAATCCAGCGGGCAAGTTAAAATTAGGGTATAAATTGTGAATGTATTTTGGTTTTATTAGATCCAGATGTCGGTTTTTTACCAGTTGCATCCTGTTGGTGTGAAGTCCTTAATGACGTATGCGACTAGAACACAAAGCTTGTCAACCAGTCTTGATTTAATTTTCAGTGAAAAATTTTATCTCATGTTGCCTCTGTCTGCAAAATTCTTTCTGGATGATACTGTAATTCAAACTCATGCATGCCTAACCACCCAGTGGCAAGTGATCTTCTGTACCTCGTGGTCGTACTTGAACCTTTAACATTGTTTCATTATAATGGGTTGTCTGGTTCAATTTACTGTTGCTATTTCCTTGCAGTTCGGAAGATTGTTAGGATGTCTGTAACTTATTGTACATTGTCGTGCTACAAATCACTTTATAATTTATTTTGGATATTATTATTTATGAAATAATATTTTGCCTTTCTAGCAGTAGCTTTGCATTCATAGTTTTTTTTCTAGGTTTTCTGAGAAAGTGCTTTTGTCCAAAATGACTCACAATCCTTTTCTTTCTTCAAATAAGATAAGCTCATTTTGTTTGACCCTTCTGAGATCCAAGTTGTGGATCTCTGAATGAATCACATTTATAATAAAGTTTGTGAGTCTCATTTGTATTAATACAACTCATATCGGCTCATGAAATTAGCCTTATACCTCGCCTCCTTTGAACAACCATCTGTGAGCCGGGATTTCTTTCCTTCTTTTTTTTCCCAAACCTCTTGACAAACTTCAACTTCTCCAACACTCCAACCTCCATCAACGTTATCGTTCCTGATTTTACACCTGCAAAAAAACTTTTGAAACTGATTATAATAATGACGCTAAGGGATGTCCATTTATGGACATGGATAGTTCTACCAGCAAGAAAGGGATGGATATAACTCATGAGAATTAGTGCTGTACACAAGAGATGGTTTGATATAAAATTGCTACAAAAAGATTTATTGTGCCATATGCAGCCACATGATTGGTGTTACTTTTTGAAACTGGTATTGTGAATGCAAGAAGTGGGTGGATGTTTATTGAGTCATAAGTTGACATATCAACAAAACCTAGGTTTTTTGTATGATTGAGTACTACACTAGGGCATTTTCCTTCAATTTATTAAATCCCATAACTTGCTGACAACCTAGTAAACTGGTGGTTCGCACCCAATTTTGAAAAGAGATTATTCTATGTGCAAGTCTTTAAGGGAGTGACATCAATGCCGTTCAAGCATGGTTTAATATGATAATATAGGAATGAATAGAAAAATTCCATGCACTCTCCAAAACTATCCCCAACTAAACCTAACTGAGGTGAACCCTATCAGACCAAATTAATTAGCATGTTGATTTGGTTCTAGAATTATCCAGAATTGCATTTCAGATCATGAAACTCTCTTAGGATTGTCAATTTTATATATATAATTAGATGTTATAATTTTTACTAGCCAATGGCAACAACTTTTGAAGAAATGACAACATAATAAATACTTGAGTACTATCAACAATGTTCTCATCTTAGACAAGCTATTGATTTTTATTGATGTTACACACCTTTTGGTTTGATGTATTCTAAAATTCTGTCCCTCATTGTCTCGGCCAACATAAACCAATATATGTAAATATATTGGCCACTACCAAAACCAATTTATCATTTGAGAAATTTCTATTTTCTTTATCATCTATCGCTTTTTTTTGGTATAGCAAATGAAAATATAGCTCACTATATATACTGTAAAGTATAAATACATCCAACAAACTCAAAAAATAGTCTATCTCTAAGTTGTGAAGGACTGTTAACAGTAGATCGATAAAAAACCAGGATTTTTTTTTTCAAACCTCTCCGATCTCCCATTCTAGCAAGAGATAATTGCTTTCGATTCATCTAGTTACTAGTCACTCACCAACATGGTTTGCCGAACGGCCCGGTTCGGGCAATCTCGAGCCAATCCGATGCAAAACTGGATTGGTTTGCTTATTATTTTCAGTTCTGGCCCCGAACCGTCCGGAATCGGTACCGAACCGGCCGAAATCGGTTCCGAACTGACTGAAACTGGCTGGAACTAGTGCGAATTAGTCTGAAACCGGCCAGTTCAAACTCGGTGTGAATCGATCGGTTTGCACCTAGTCAATCCGGTTCCGAATCGGGTCGCACTGAGTCAACTCGGTTTCGAACTAGGCCGCATCGAGTCAACCCGGTTCCGAACCGGGCTGCATTGAATCAATCCGATTCCGAACCGGGCCCTCAATAGTGACTTGTCTGATGTTTTAATTATAGTTGGAAAAGCCCGAGAAGGCCTTCCTAACTACAATTGAAAGCGACAGAGAGATTTCCGCCGCTTCTCCTTCCCAACCACTCAAAAAACTTGCCGATTCAGCAGTTCTAAAGAAAGTTTCAAGCCTAAATAAGGTGTGCTTCCTCTCTCCTATCTCATTTTCTCATTTTTTTGGGTTTGAAAAAATAGCTCGAAAATAGCAAAATAAGAGAAGATCGTGCCAAAATTTTTGAGTTGGGCTTGATTTTATTATATATTGTAGATTTATAGACAATCTATATGAAATTTTTAATTTTCAAATTATATATATTTTTAAAAATTAGAAATATATTTTTGGATTAAAAAATATTTTTTTAAAGTAAATAAAAATTAAAAAATGTAAAATCAGAAATGTATTTAGGAGCATGCAACCTACTCTCCATAAAAATTTGGTGTCATTCATTCAAGTTTCGATGCGATCATGCGCATAGTGGCTTAGGCCTAAATTTGAAAAAAATTGAGAAATAAGCAGCCTTTGATGCATGCCCAAGGGCGTAGAAAAAATATGTAGCATCCATTATTGGGTTCTTTTTGTATACCAAGCAAGAGCTGAGTTCAGAACTGAAACTGACTACGATAGGCTAGTACGGGAATAAAAGTAGATAACGTTTGACGGAAACCACAGAAAAGTCAGCGAAGAAGTCTCAAGTGAATAATCAGTCTTAATTTCAAGATCAAGGAAGGAAAGTAGAACAAGCCTACAAAAGTAATGGACAGAAAGCAGAAAAGCAAGCATATGAGATAGTGTCACGGACTGAGGGAAGGGTGTAACAATGCCGTCCTCTTTTTCTAGTTTGAGTAGCAAGTGGAAAGCTCGTAATTCGAGGGTTAGGACAGTTCCATGACGACTGACTCCCCTCTAAAGAATGAAAGAAGGATCAAAGCATCCCGATATGGATCTGAGCTGAAATTAATTTTTTTAAATATTAATATTTAAAAATTATTTTTAAATTAAAACATTATATTTAAAAATTATTTTTAAATTAAAAAATAATTAAAAATATATAAATAATTTTAAAAATTATAAAAAATTAGTTGTAGGTATTACATAATTTAGAAATAATTTTTGAGCTAGAAATCATATTTTTTTGAATTTATAAAATTTAAACGTATTTTTAAATTTAAAAATATTAAAAATATATAAATAAATAAAAATATAAAAAAATAGTATTATGCATTAAGTAAATCAAATGTATTTTTTGAAGTAAAAAAATTATCTTTGTTATAACAAAATTTTGCTATTTTTAAATAATTGATAAACTGACGTACTTGATAGACCTGTAGGAAATAGGAATAGAGCCATCAAAATAAAAAGAAGCTAGACCATGACATTGGCTAGAATCATGGGCAAAGGCTCTTGGATCGGCACCATTGGAAGTGCAATTGGTGCAACACAAAGTTCAAGGAAGGAGAGGTAACCCGATTGAAGCAACACTTAGCTGGTGGTTATCCTGACGTATCTGTGCCGAAAATGGCCACAGGAGGTTCGCCAGCTGATGAAGAAACACTTCGCTTATTTCAGAACAGTGAAGGAGAGAATTTTCAAGAAGAAGGTGGAGATGGACCGCCGAGCGGCAGAGCCACCATTCTATCACTTTAGAGAGTCAGAGAGGGCATCCGCTTCAGATGACGATGAGGCACAGATCCAGGTTGCTATGAAGGTGAATCTAGATTATCAGTGGCAGCAGGATGAGGTGGCCGGGCATAGGGCTCGATTTGGGCCTCTACTATAAGTCAGGCTTTGGTTCTACGAGCAGCAGGGCAGATCTAGAGTTCAGGAGAACTTTCTCAGTCAGAGAGGTTGTCAGCAGAGGCGATGGCCAAATTGCATTTATGCTAGAGGCTTTTGGTAGCAAAAAGAAGTCATTCAGAGAGATTCCTTCAGGAGCAACAATCCATGATTTACATTTACATGCTTTTTGCTGAAGAAGGATAAGAAGGATGTGTGGCGAGCTGTTGGATTCTGATTCCACTTCAATGACATCCCAATGAATGTAACAGACAAGATGTACTATAAGTCTGTCATTTCTATCATACAGGCTGTTGGTCTCGGTGTAGATCTTCAGGTTCGAAGGATATTTACGGTAAGCTTCTCGACAGTAATAAAGAGCTAGAGAAATGGATTGCCTCCTATAAGCATAAGTGGCCTACATATGGACTGACGATGATGTGTGATGGTTGAACCAGTCTTACCAGGCAGAGTATTATCAACTTTCTGACATATTGTGATAAGAAAATTTTCTTCCACTAGTCGGTTGATACTTCTGATCAGGTGCACGACGCTGCGTATATCCTCAAACTGATAGAGGAGGAAATTGATCATGTAGAAGAGAAAAATATCGTGCAAGTCATTGGCCAAATATAAGGTCACTTGGGAGATCTTGATGGAGCGGCTGCCACATATTTTCTGGATCTCATGTGCTGCACATTGTATCAGCCTTATGTTAATAGATGTTGCGAAGATTCGTAGGGTGCAGAAGACAGTGGAGACAGCCCAAACTATCACAAATATATTTATAACCATACGTGGGTTCTTTCACTGATGAGGAGGTATGCAGAGAGAGAGACCTTGAGACCAAAAGTCATACAGTTTGCTATTAACTACGTTGCACTTGATTGCCTTCTTGAGAAAAAAGCAGTCATACGTCAGATGTTTGTTAGTCCCGAGTGGTAGGAAAATAGATATGCGAGGGCCCAAGTATTTGTAAGAATTTGGATTCACATTCCATTAAGTGTACTAAGCAGTGTTATAATCCCATCAGGCATGCCTCCATCATTACCATTACAATGTCCAAAGCTTGAACTTGTTAACCTCCATTCGGCAAAACTAGTGAAAATTTCTTCCTCCCAATACCAAATCTCTCTCTCTGAATCTTTTCTCAAACTCTTTCCATTGCATTGCTTTGTCTTACTAGTTGAAGTGAAATCTAGTAGCGAATCTTTGGAGCAAGAGGAACTGGACCTTGTTGGGTTTTTCCTGGATTTGGATTTTGACAACGGCGGAAGGAGAGGGAACTCTAGGGTGGAGGACTAGACCTCAATGTAGCCAGTATATCACTTGAGAAATTTTTATTTCCTTTATTATCTATCTTCATTTTTTTTGGTATAGCAGCAGATAGAAATACCGTTCAAATATATGGAGTGTAAATACATCCAGCAAAGTCAGAAAATAGTCTATTTATAAGATCTGAAGGACAGTCAACAGGAGATCAATAAACAACCAGGATTTTCTTTAAACCTTCCTGAACTCCCATTTCAGCAAGAGGCAATTGAGCTTTTGATTCATCTAGTTACTAATGATGCACCAAGATGGTGATATATGAAAAAGTTAAAAATCTTAGCAACTAGATGTACTAGCATGTGTAGTTGAGAATCGCCTACATATCATGCAACCTACATAAACTCTCCTTTAAAAAAGTTTTTGTGGTAGCAATATGCAAACAAGATATCTAAAACCTGGTCTTATATTATACAAGATATCTACAACCTTTCAGAAGCTCCATAATCCCTTTTCTTCAGAAAAAGATCCAGAATCCCTAGTCCGCCTAGTTGCCAAATATAGGCAGGCCCCTCCCCCTAAAGAAAGCGAAAAATACAAGTATATCCCCCTTACGGAGCCCAAGTATTTGTGAGAGAGTATAAATTTGGGTTCGCATTCCATTGAGTGCCCTAAGTAGTGCTTTAACCCCGTCAGACATGCCCCTATTATTATTGTTACAATGCTCAAAGCTTGGGCCCATTAGCCTCCATTCAACAAAACTAATGAAGATTTCTTCCTCCCATTACCAAATCTCTTCTCTCTCTGAATCATCATCAAACTTCTCCTTCCATTGCTTTGCTTTGTCTAAGTAACAGTTCAGGTGAAATCTAGCAGCATATCTTTGGAGCAAGAGTAACTGGAGCTGGTTGGGTCTTTCCTAGACTTGGATTTTGGCAATGGCAGGAGGAGCAGGAGGGAACTCTAGGGAGCTAGACCAGACCTCGACGTGGGCCGTTGCCGCTGTCTGTGCTGTTATCATCCTCTTCTCCTTGCTTCTGGAAAAGGGACTTCATCATCTCGGAGAGGTATCCAAGAAATATATGATTGCTTTGTTCTTTTAGCTATTTCTTGCATAAAAAATACTGCCTCTTTTGGGTTTTTAGCTTAATATTTTCCCCTCGCTTGGGCTAGTTCTTTTATTTTTGGGCTTAAGTAAAAGAATATTCTATTTATATCAGTTTTGGATCATAGGCCTTTAGAACTACAAAGTCATCGTTAATTCCATGGTATTGGTTTCTCAAGGTTATTCATGGAACCTTTTTTCATTCCTTATAACTTGTTAACTATGCATAAAAATCAATGTTTCTTGGGTTTGTTTTGGTGTCATCTTTACCGTTTCACTTTTCGTAGAAGACTGGTTGTCAATTTTTCCCACTCAAATATAGAAGTCCTATAATCATTAAAAGATCAAAAAATTATCTTCTCATTTTATTTTGAGAATTTTGTTCTGTTTTGACTTTTGAGATTCATAAACATATAATTTCTATTTTTTTTCTTTTATTATTATGTTTTTTTGAGTGCTTTAGAGCTATAAATATTCCCTCCCCCAAAAAAACAAAATCCTGCCACAATGAGGAGCTTTTCTTCTTCATAATTATGTATTTGCTCTTTTAGTGGAAAAATGTGTTCTTTTCTATCCTTAGTATTTGTTGCATCAATTGGTCCTTTGAATGGTTTTCAGAAGAATCAAAATTTCATTTTGGCTTGTGTTAGCCTGGGTTTGCTTATTCAACATTTTCTTGTATTTGTTATATCTGGATTAGAGACCTTCAGAGTTATATCATTCCTGTGTTTATCTGCTTTCTTGCTCAATGCTTTTCCATACTTTTTAAGTCAGATTTCTTGAGTTATACAAAAAAGAGTTTTATTGCTTTGCTATCACAAAAAGCTTTCTATTTTTAATGTAATTCCAATGATAAGGAATCTAAGTTATTCCTCCTTTACAACACTTAAGACAATGAAAGCCTGGTATTTTAGATTCTTTATTTTCTTGCCTTGGGATTTTCATTTGTTGTAAAAATATACACCTTGTAATTTTCAATATCTGTGTCATGGAGAAATTTGATGCTAGTTTTTTCCATTGTTTTTTTTAGTGTATTTTGTTTCATTGCTTGGTATAATTTGGAGTCTGGAGTTTTTAACTTTTGCTTCATGGATTTCAATTTCAGTGGCTTATTAAGAAACACAAGAAGGCTTTATTTGAAGCTCTGGAGAAGGTTAAAGCTGGTAAGAGCAAACTTTTCTTTTCTATGATGACATGAATTTTTATTGTCCGGTCATTATTAATTCAAAATTTCAAATGTTTCTTCATATGTTCTAATACTTCTATAATGAATAATTTAAATCTGATTAGTATGTTTTGGTTTGATCTTAATTTTTATAGTCTAGCATTTTCATTCTGAACATTATATGCCTTGTTCATTTCTTTCTGGTAATTAATGACATCGTGTCATCTTCTTTTATGGATTTCAGGTATCATTACAAAATGAATTTGCTGCTAATATAGGTCTTATACATTCCATTCTTTCATTGGCATTGCAGAGTTGATGATTCTTGGTTTCATTTCCTTACTGCTGACTCTTGGACAGAATTGGATTGTGAAAGTCTGTATATCTGAGAAAGCTGCAAGCACCATGTTGCCATGCCGCCTAGAAAAGGAGGAAGTGGCAGCAGAGAGTGGTGAAAGAAACCATAGTAGACTATTATGGGACACACTCTTGGATTCAAACCCAAAGCGAAGGATCTTGGCTGCACCTGCAGCTGGTTCTTCATGTTCTTCAGTAAGTTAATCTGCCAGATCATATTGCTTATGGTGGTTCCAGTGGCCATATTCATAAAAGCTTTGAAAATAAAAGATCTTGATTATGCAAGTACATGATGTTATGTGCTAGCGTAAATAGCTAATATGCTATATTTTCTTGAATTGATATCATTCTGAATCTCTTTTTTCTAATCTATAGGGTAAGAAATGGAGAAGATTGTCTGCTAATTTTTGGGGTCTTTCTCTATAGGGTATTTTGGGATTATGACATTTCTTGTTGAGGAAACATTTTGGTAATAAGTTTTTTGGTTATTAAGCATCCTACTATACTTGTAAAACAAGTTACTGAATATTATAGAAGGGACTATTAGGATGGCTAAGAAAAGCACTATACTTGATTTATTTTGAAAGAACAAGCTAGCTCATACTAGTAATAATTTAGTTTCAATAACATTGACAATGCATCAACGAACACCAATGTCTTGGTTTACTTTCTAATCATGTTAATTGTGATACCCTAGTATTGGAAAGTACCAACAAGTAAATAGTCAGAAAACTTATTGTCACTTGATTCAACTAAGTCGCCTAAAAACTTTCATATGTTGTGCATTTTTTGCACTTCGATTTGACTCTAAAAACAACTAAATCAAGTCTACATTTAGTAATGCATTTTAGTCGAAGGATTTAAATAGTCAAAAATGCAGTGGTGCATTAAATGCTTCAACACATGACGAGATGATTTTCAGAAGGGGATTCAAAAATCTTTGATTGCTCAATATGCCATTCCACATCCATGCAAAAGTGTGAGCTACCATTGGCTAATGACTTGACCAATAACCACTTTGGTAAGCCCAGAGAGAAAATTTATAGTAGGCCCAATGCCCTGAATGTAACATTTCAGGTGCATGCAGTAATATCTACAGACACACCTGGCTCTTAAAGGCAATGCAAAATGCAATTTGTGGACACACTAATTGTCTCTCAAGTCAAATGAATAATGCACATACACATACTTAAATCTAAAATATACTCATGTAAGTGTCTCAATTAAACATAACAAACATGAAATCGCCAACAATAAGATATGCTTCAATGCAAGGCTTCAAGCAAGATTTGTTGAACTAGTACTGGAATCCGTATCGGCAGACGACTATTTCGGTATGGTACGGATTTGTACTATGTCGTTCCATGGCATATCGAAAAAGGGAGAGGGAGGAAGAGAGAGATGGAGGAAGAGGAAGGAGGGGGAGGAACAAAGAGAGAGGGAGGAAGAGAGAGACTTGCTTAGATGTTTCTTCAGTCACCCCTACAATAGGGACCTAGGGTTTTGAATGAGAACGAAGCGCTTCGAACGAGGATGGAGCATCGAACAGAGCTTCCAAGGGGTCGGAGGAGGAGGTGGGAGAGGGAGAGGGCTTCGAGCTTCGGATTTGGCCTTCGAGTGAACCCTAAGAGAGAGAGAGAACTCACTTGGAGTGAGGAGGGCTAGAGGAGGCTTCAAATATGTCACCTGGTGTGAGGAGTGGCCGGAGGAGGAGGCTTCAAATGCATCAAGAGGGGAGAGACAGATGCAGGGGCGGTAAGGTTGATGTATCGAATTGATGGGATGAACTGTGCCAGTAATCGACTAGTCCAGTTTGGCATGGTTCGCCAAACATTGGTTTCAAGTGCCAGTTTAGGCCATCTGGCGCATAGTATTTAGGCTCGCACCATAACTTGGCAAAGGTCAGGTGCCAACTTGGCAAAGGTCAGCATGAAACCTACTAATTCTTCTTTCAAAAATTTCTGAATAAAAGCACCATTAAGTCCTTTATTAATTCTTAATCTCAGCTTGGTGGGGCAACTATGCCATGGCGATGAGTGGCCAACAGAACCACCAGCACTAGCACTTAATCCTTGCTTTTATACACCAAGTGAAAAGGCCCTTATGGGCTAACTAAAGTAGTATATACATAATTGCAAGTAACTCATAAATAAAGCCCATATTGTTTAAAGAAACATATACTCAAAAGGGGAGCAATACTCCCATATTGAAATAAAATTTATGTTAAATATTTCGGTTTCTTGAGAATCTTAGCACAAACTGGCAGTGTTTTGGTTAAAACAATCAAAAAGATGAAGCTCAAAGTAGATAAGTTGTTTTTGGGAAGAACAAAGTAGAAGTTTACAATTAGAAGACAAATATTAGCTTTTAGAGATCCTATGGTATGCATGAAGAGATAGTGTTGGTATGAGCTATCTAATTAACTAACACGTGATAAAAAGCAAGAAGAGATCTCCTCAAGTGCCAAGGGGGGTCATAAATGTCTGCAGTTAGGATCAGCTCAACACAGTTATCCTAAATATGCATTATTATTTTTTGGGTACGGCTAAGGTATTAATCATATCATTCCCTATATTTTCTCAAACTTTATCTCCTACTTATCAGCAGATAATCACTGTAATCACTGCTAGTATATTAGCCACCGGGGAAGGCCATGGTCCTAGGTGTAGTCACAATGTAGAGCAAGCAGTTTTGGTAGCTATAGGCCGACCTCTAAAAAAGCTTGAGCTGATCTTTGTTTTGAGTTTTTTCTCTAATTTAATGAATCTATTTATTGTGAAATGGTTTGGAATTCTTCTGGGGAGAAAATGGGGATGAAATTAAAATAATATTACTTAACTAGTTAATCTATGTTTATTTGAAAATAAAATTAAGTCCACCCTGGATTAACAGAGCAGACTTACCATGGCACATTTCTATTATATGCATTGTAAATTTGGAACGTGTTCCGGAAGGCTTTATGGACATCGGGAGAGCCCACCAAGGCTTGGGGTAGGTTCGACCTACCTGTTGTTCAAGGTTTTTCGTGCTCAGGCTAAACCTATACTTCGACTTAGCAGACCATGATATAAATCTCATATATCATGATTGTAATTATGATACAACTCAAAATGGCACATAGATACTTGTTCTAGTCATAGAGTATGTTTGTGCTAGCTAATTTGCACCCTCATTTGTAGGTTGCTATTGGCATTTAAACTATTACACATTGTTAACTTGATTGCAGCCTTTTTTGGTGAGAAAACTGAAGTGCCAATCTGACAATATGCCTTCCCACAAAGATGAAACTTCCAACCTCAAATGTGTAGAAATACTTTGATGTCTTACAGTTTAATAATTACATGTTTGTATACAAATATGTCATTCCATCACAACAACTGATAGAAGGGACTCTAGCAATAATTAGTGTATCTATAATGAAATCTAGTATCATGTTTTTTTTGCTAATTTTATTCTTACACTTGCATTATAATTGAGTCACTTTTGTCAATCGCGAGTACGGACCCTAAAATTAGACTACTTTTTCTGTTTCAAGTAATGAAATTAAGACTATCAAGTCTTAACCTTATAACACTTTTTTCCTTCGTTTTTGCATTCCTATCAACAGGGGAGCGTGCCACTTGTTTCATTGAATGCACTGCATCAGTTGCACATGTTTATATTTTTCTTGGCCGTCTTTCATGTAGCTTATAGTGCTATTACAATGGCCCTTGGAAGAGCAAAGGTGGGTGGGACCTTAGAATTTTATTGCATACTGTTTTCAAATGACTTCAAATTACATGGTAACTTTCTCATTCTTGATAAATTGAACATTAACTGTCTTGAAAGCTTCTTTCATGCAGATACGGAGATGGAAGGAGTGGGAGAAGGAGACTTCATCCACATATTATGAATTCTCTAATGGTATTTTACTGATTATAGGTCTTTCATTATGTTATGTGATTTTCTTTTGGCTTATTCTGCCATCCGAAAAGACATTCTGTTACAATTACCAACTTGAGAAGTAATGTCACTGCTCTTATTCACTCAGCATCAGGTATTCTGTGCGTTATAAACCAAAAGTAGGCTTTCCATGTATTATCCCCATAAGACCCAATGTGTATATGGAATTAGTTCATATGATTAGAAAGGAGATTTCATCCTTAGTCCCTTTTATATAAGCTATCATTGTTTTTTTCATTAGAAATGCTGACAGAAAAGGAAGAGAAAGTTACAAAGGTTTGCAGCTACCTTGAGACTATGAGATTTATGCAGAATCTCTCCCTGCTCCCTCATTAGCTGAGCTCTTTGCTATATTATTAGCCTCAAGTCAGGTAAACACATATTTGGCTCTTATCGAGTGCATTCACAAGCTGCCATTAGCCAGTTGTGAAATAAGCCTGAAATTTGGTACTCTCTGTCCCTTCAAAAGGGACTGCAAAGTCAAAATGAGAAGATTTCATGGAAAATACAATTTTTTCACTTCCAGTTCACTAAGATCTAAGACTCATGGAGAATCATTTGCAGCAAAGACATTATTAAATGGGTTTTAAATAACTTACTGTTATGTTTAGTTAACTTTTTCTTTGAACATATTTAAAAATGCAATTAAAGACCTTCAACAGTCATTACATCATACAAGAAAATATCCTTGAATGATGGCCAGGAACCAACCAAAACTCTAGCAAAGAGACTAGACAATTTTCTAACCTAGAAAGTACTCAGTGAATATAGCTCATTTAAACTTCCACTAGCACAGCTTAATAGAAGTTATAAAGAAATTTTGATGACAAAAAATGTGAAGATAACAAAAGCAACTGGATATTAGCCAATGTTTTCTTAATAGTTCAAAAAAGATCATATCAAATTTTATTAATGTAACCACCAAAGAATTGCTCGGATGGTATCACCCCTCACCCTTTGGGCAAGTGGGTGGGGATCTGATTCTGGTCAGAATGAGCCACCAAGGGTGGGGTGGGTATAGGTTAGAAACAAACGGGGAGTAGCCTCTCCTAATCTCAATAAAATAATAAAAAAAGAATGTGCAGGTACCCAACCCTGCTTTTAATTCTCTAACAAAATGTAAGGATATGCCAGGAAACCTATTGCTTTATGATTTTGTATTCTGTTGACAATTTGACAAGCATTGACACCTTACCTCACTGTTAGCAATTTTAATTCAGAAACATAAGGAACTCTCTGTAGAATAAAAATGTTTAATTCTTAATGAGAAGAAACTAAAAATGGAAGTAAAGTGAATACAATTTGCTTTCTCAAAGACATCAACATGATCTCTTTATATAAAATATCATGTTTTAACTCATACTTATATTTAGATGACCATGCTATTCCTTAACATTGTCATAGATTGATTATATTCCTTTTGATATTCCTTCATTTTCTCATTATTGAAGGATGAGATATTCATGCTTCACTTTTTCCTTCAAAACTATTTCAACTACTTTTGCACATTGAAGATAGTTTACGTTTAGACATATTTGATGGATGTCATCTAGACTCCAAAGTTCTCCATAGAGATTTCAATATTCGTATCCTTCTGCCCTGATGCTGTGATATCAAATTCCAACTAGAAATAGATAAACTGAAGCAAGAGATGTTTAAAGAAATATTTCGCTATAGGAGACAAAATGACAATTAATTACAGAACTTGGAATGAACAAGGGAAGACTTACTGGCCAAAGGGAACATCAACTGCTGAATTCTGCTGTTAAAGAGCAGCAAACAGTAGGTCTGCAGATCAGTTCTGATTGGAGTCTTCCCAATGATCTTATTGTTCAGAGACAGCAAACTTTATGTTCTCTGACTCCTGAATAAGATCCAGTACAGAACAATCACAAAAATTCAACATACAGCCTTCTTTTGATGGCATCATGAGCTTCAATTAAGAAACCGAGTTATAAAAATAGGAACACTGTTTTTCTCCAATTACTACTTTAAATAAAAAAACTACCCCCATTGAATAAAATAAACAAATTCAAATTTGATTAGAATGGGTCAACTTTCTAGGTTAACAACAAAAAAAATAGGTCTTGAGAATTAGGTGTAAAAAGTGAATTTTAAATGCCAAGGGATTTTCTCAAATGTGAAATGCTCATGATTTTATGATGTCCAAAATCACTAAATCCAAAACTCTAGTAAGAAGCTTTATATCTTAGTTTCTAAAATATTTTCATTTAGTGGAGCACTAACTAGCATACTATAGTTTGGCAAAAAGAGATTGATGTTTACATTTTACATATATTAATACATATATTTCTTTTGAAGCACAAGTTGGTTCTTGTGGAGAGATATAGGCGATAAAGGAGACATACATGTGGGAGACGAGATATGTTACATGATCTTAGTTTGGGACTGAACGGCATATCTATTTCACTAAAGATTGGACAAATGTACACATATATTCCTTTTTTTGAAGTAGATATTGGTTCTTATTGTGAGAAATAAGAGATAAAGGAGACACACGTGGGAGACAAGAGAGATGCTGCAGAGTCTTAGTTTGGGACTGAATGGCATTTATATTTCATTAAAGCTTGGACTACCACTTAATTAGGCAAAAAGGAACATAGCTTACTTAACAAGTGGCTAGTAATATTGATATGCCATCTACACATTGTTGAAATGATCTTTGCTTGAGTCAGGTACATCTATGACTAAGCAACCTCTAATGGCATATAATCAAATCATCCCACCATATGTCATTCATGTGTCATATAAATCAATAGACATATGGGGTCATATTGATGGCATAAAGCTAAAGCACTTCATGGTTTGTTCCAAAAAGTGATTTTTGAATGATTGTTTGATAATAATCATGCCATGGTCCAATCTCTAAGTTCGTTACGCACTTCATTCTGTTCCATCTCTATCCATTCTTTGGTATGCAAGCCATATCATGCTGGATTCAATGTTCTATCTAGTTGTTCACATGTGTAATTAATATACACTAGTGTTGTGCTTACTCCAAGGTGAACATTGCATGCATGAGTTATATTTTAAGCGGATGAATAACTGGTAGTAGTTGACTACTATGGGACCTCCTATGGATACCTATCGGCATTGTATCAATTTAGAGGGAATTAATGTCTGTTTTGATGCTTTTGACCTGGGTTTGAGTCTATATGTGTAGATTCTTCATTTGTTTTAAGAATGTCTATACTTTAGTGGAGCCTGTTTTGATATATTTATGTTCATCATTTCCATGAATGAGTCAACTAGTAAATTATTATTGTTCTCTCTCTTTTGACTATTCCTCTTGATCTAGCTAGGGTTGTTTATTATACTACTACAGAATTAGTTAGATCTTTGCTTTGATGGCTCCTTTTTATTTTAGGCTGTCCATGAATCACATCAAGTGGCTTAGATTAATTTTATTAACGAAGTACGTGAGTTATATCAACATTTAAGAGGCATTTGATCTTCTTATAAATGCCATATAACCGAGCAGGTAACCAAAGATTTGTATAAGAGGATTGAAATGGATAGTTCCCCCATGTATTCCTATTTCTCATGAACCCACCTCCCTCCTTTGTTGTCCTTTCCATGCAACTCTTACAATCACTTTGCCATCCCTGCTTCAGTCTCTCTCTCTCTCATCTCTCTCATTCCTTGATCTGCTAAAGGCACCATTGCATCCCTTGCTTTTCATCCAATTGCTGCTCTTCTCTAGCCAGTTTTCTGCCTTGCACCTTCTGTCTTTTTGTTCCTTTGTTGCTTTGTGGTGACTGCTAAGAACGCAATCATCTTAAGGTCATTAGGTGGAGGGTGGGGAGGAAGCTTTAGTTGGTTGAATAAGGAGTGGGTTGAAAGTAAAATGAGGAGGTTGTTAACCTCCACTGATACAAGTTCTGCAATGTATCAGTAAGGAATTTTTTTAAAAAGTTTTAAGTCCCCCCCACCCCACCCCCCAACTCTGAAACTTATTCAGAACTCAGAAGCCTCCTCTCTTTTTCTCACAATTGATTAATCACTCTAGTGAATCCTTTGTTCGAGCTAGACTCGATAAAATTGAGCCGCAAACAATTTGTCTAGGGTTGGTGGGAGGGGATGGGTAGAGTGGTCGGAAAGAGGTCAGGGTAGGTTGGTGGTGCTGAGCGAGGTGTGGAAGGGTGGTGAAGGATACAAATGAGTCTAGAATGTAGGAAGTGATCTTATATGTTGAAACATGAGGAAGTTGAGGCAGCAAAATGATGGTTTGGGGCAGGGTGGTGGTTGGTGGTGAGGTAAGAAATGGAACATTTATTCTATATGCTTTTTTGTCCTTTTAAAGAAGAAAATATGTTACTCGGCGAGGATTGAGGATTCAACTGGGAAAGTGATTGTAACTGGTTGGTACATATCCAAAGTTCCAATTCTACCTTGGCCAAATCAATGGTTACAATAAAACTACCCAGAATTCTGTAAAATGAAAGTTGTGCTGAAGCTAAACATAATTAGCATAAATGTCCAGAACTAGGTTGTTAGGTGGAGTAAAGAATTGAATTATTGTGGTTTTTCCAAATTTAATCCTTATTCTTTCTCATGGAGTTTCTAATCCCAGTTCCTTTAGTATTTGATTGTCTTAATGACCTCATCTTGTATACATAATGCAGATCCTTCAAGATTCAGATTTGCTAATGAGACAACTTTTGTGAAGCAGCATACAAGTTTCTGGAATAGAATTCCAATCTTATTGTATATTGTAAGTGGACTTTGCTAAGTGAGCAAAACATGCCCCTATTTCTTTCAAAAATGACGAGAGTTGCTATTTGATAAGTTCTGACAGTTTGCACCTACGCTTTGACACAAAATATGATACTTGTCTGATGTTTTTGGCACGATATATACAATTTCTTTCAACTAACATGAAAGAATGACCATATTTAAAAATTCAAAGTTAATCTTGTTTGATGGATTAAACGCATTGCTTCATTTCATATATTTCCATATAATTTTTTTTGGCACTGTATGTCAAATGCCCAACCTTATGTCTTTATGCATATGTATGACAATCCATCTTTTTGCATATATATGACAATCCATCTTTTTGCATATATATGACTATCTCCTTAACTATCATCTTTTGCAGGTAAGCTTCTTTCGACAGTTTTTCAGGTCTGTTCGTAAGACGGATTATTTGGCAATGCGTCATGGATTTATCAATGTATGTTTTTTTTTCCAACGGCTGTTATTAAAAATCTCTTATGTTAAAGACGTGTTTAATAATTTGACATTTTGTAGGTTCACTTGGCTCCAGGAAGTAAGTTTAACTTTCAAAAGTATATTAAAAGGTCTCTGGAGGATGACTTTAAGGTGGTTGTGGGGATCAGGTACTAAGATCTCTGAACTTTCTCATTTCTCATTTTGAAGGAAATCACTAGGACTGGTTGCCTTCTGTCCAGTCAGAGACTCATTATTTTAGTTGTCTAGATATCTAAAGCCATTTACTTATCCTCTACAAAGTATCATAATTTGATGCACAAAGTTCTGAGATATCCTTGCAAGTGATTTAGTCATCTACTAGAGTTGCAGCCCAAAATTTAAACTTTTATTACTGACTGATAACCTTGAAAAACATATAGTTGCAAGTGGACTTCTGGAGAATAAAAAAGCTTCGCCTGCCACTAGTTGCTAATGTATAGGCATACTCACACCCATCAATAGAACATGCATATGACCTTGTAGAGTCAAGATTGGCTCTTCCAAGTATAACCAACCCCTAAGGTTTTAACTTTCATATACCATGTCCATCTGTCAGGCCAGTGGAGGAGGAGCAAGAAAGTGCATGCTATGTTATAGGTCTTTAAAATGCTTAAGGAGTATGGTATGCTCTGTAATATGCTTCACACAATTTTGAGAGAAGATAAAAAAGATGGAAGGCTAGCAATTCGATAAGACTCCAGAATTTGTAACTAAAAGTCGTAAGAGAATAATGCCATGATATATAAGATGACAAAGCCAAATGATCATCATTGAGGTAGCACCGCATTAGCCATCTCACAATATTTGGACCTAGTATGGAGGAGAAAACAATATCCCACTTCTTGATCTTCTGGACTGGTGCAGAGAGAATCATCTGATGAAGAAGTCTCTCACATGCTTTTCCCATTCAAATGAGAGAGATGCACAGATGGTAGAGAGGTAGTGGCTGAATGCTCATTGACGGATCACTAGCCCAATCAGCACTCTTGAACGGACCTAGTTTAAAAATAATGAACAAATGGCCAACTAAACTAGGAGTACTAACAAAGTTGCTCATCACATTTACTACCATATGCAAGCACGCACACACAGACAAATATGTTAATATGTGTGCATATACATTTACCACCGTAGGACATTTTCATTGTGAATGCCATCTTTCATATATTTATGACTAGAACTGTAGATTGCATACTTTTTCCCTTGCTGCAGTTGTTGTCTTTTGCTTCCCTTTCTGAACTTTGTTTTGACTTTTTGTTGACCAGTCCTCTCTTGTGGGCTTCTGCTGTAATAGTTCTGCTTCTTAATATTCATGGTAAGTCATAGCTAGAGCTTTGCATCTTCACCCAGAAAAGGAAAATATGTCCATCTACCACAAAAACTCAGACCAATTTATTTGACAGTTTCCTTTTCCCTTCAGGATGGCACGAACTGTTCTGGGTATCAATAATTCCTCTAATTGTAAGCCTAACCAGTTGCAGAAGCATTGAGATATTCTACTTTTTTTCATATCATTAATCTTACCAATTTTTTGATTTGTCATGTAGATAATTTTAGCAGTTGGAACAAAGCTTCAGGCTATTATCACTCAGATGGCAATTCAAATTCAAGAGAGGCATTCAGTAATTCAAGGAATTCCTCTTGTGCAACTCAGTGACCGACATTTTTGGTTTGGGCGTCCCCAATTAGTTCTGTTTCTCATTCATTTTACATTGTTTCAGGTTTGAAGGGCATTCCTTTTCTGAGATTTACTACTAGCACATGAAAACCAAAAAATCATTTGGATGTCAATTTTTTTCACTCAGTTTCAGTCCTATAAATAGTTCTGTTTCCTATCCATGTTATGCTATTTCGGGTACATAGCTATTTTTCTTTTGCATGCCACAGGTATGAAATAAAACTTTGTATAAATATTTATGACAATAATTTTACTTTCACAACCCATGTTTAGCCTGGTGACATTATTTATTTTCCATCATATGTTAGTTTCTCATGTTTTATTTTAGACTTAGCATATTTCATTTAATTTGATTAAACAAAGTATTTTTTTTCTATTTTATGCAGAATGCATTTCAACTTATATATTTTTTCTGGATATGGGTAAGACTTCTTCTAGGTCCTAATATTTTCTTGTAGCTATATGTTTTGGTTTTCTTTGAATGCAATTCAAATAAATGCTTCTTTTTTCTTTGTGAAGTATGAATTTGGGTTAAAATCTTGCTTCCACGAGAATTTTGATCTCATCATTGCCAGAATTTGTCTTGGGTAAGCTTCGAAAACATTGCTCTTTCACTGTGCTAGAAATTTATGTCATCTACGAACTTTATTTCTTTCTCCAATGCTGTGTTGATGCTGCGAAGGACTTGGTCCAGCAAAGAAATCAATTGATTTTTTGCAGGCACCTTCATATTTTGTAGCTTACTTTCAGAAGCAATTACTTTCATATTTTCAGAAATAAAAGGAAACCTGAATATTGGATAAAATGACTAAATGACAGTTATGTTGTTTAGTAAAAAGTGATGGCAGTATGTTTGATCAGAATAACATAAAATATTAGAAGAATATACTTGTATTAGGTCCTTCCATAAATTTTATTACAGGTTCCCACATATTATCAGTGTTATACTTTTTAGAACAAAAACTTTTAACTATTAGCCAAAGTTTGGAAAAATCAAGATGAAATTGGTACCTAACATGGGTGGATATTGTACAGATTTGTACATATGCACCCTATGATAAAGGGTATCGACCTAATATGCTTTGACATAGCCACTAGGCTCTTGCTATGACCTATTTTGGCCTAGGAAATTGATCTTTTTTTGTCTGCCTTATGTTTTATTATCTTAATGCTGAATTTTGCAAAACATATGATACAAATATTGATTTGTGTGCTCTGGTTGTGGTTTTCGATGTGGATAAGGTTTTTTCATTGTATGTTATGACATAACATCACACAACGTAGAACTAAAGGTACAGTTAAAATGTGTGTTAAGCAAGGTTTTGTGAATGGGTACCATGACCCATATCGCTTAGGTACCAGTCCAATGCCGTATGATACCATGTCGATAAGGTATGCTGGATCATATCAGTACAGTACCTGTTCACGGTAAAAACCTTTGTTATTTTTATTTTCTCAATTTTTTGGATTTAAGTTGTTTTAAGCTCTCAAAACTTAGATTTAGGTTCTAATTTTTTATTTTGGTATGTTTCAAAATTCATAAATCAAAAAAGATAATTAAGGATCTCGTCTAATTCCCCTTGGAGTATCTTTGTCGCTCATATAGACGTCAGGCTATTGTTCATAATTAAAGCCTGGGACTTGACTCCAACCTACATATTGCACTCTCACTGCGTCCAGCATTCTGTTTGACATGGATGGCAATCATATTACTGATCCTTTGCCTGATAATAGGCTGGCCATCTCATCTCAGAGAAGATGACTTGGATAACTCTTATCTAGTTGAGCTTGTGAAAGGTAGTAGCCACTTGAATATGAAGCCTCAGATGAAGGGTACGGATGCAGGTCATACGGTGGCTCTGCTAAATGGGATTTGGTATACGATGATGATTCAAAGTATCCACCAGATCATGACACTTAATGTTCCTATTATATGTGCTGCATCATCACCCTTCTCCTATATGCTATTATGTCCTCATGGGCTCTATGTCATGCCCTGTGGTCCACGTTGTACATGGCCCAAGTGTGAAGAGACTCGCCAATGAATGGCTTTATACAATGTGGCTACCAGTCATACGTACACCCATCATATCCACTACCACATGCTTACCAAATCCATCATTGCTTGAACTGTCATTATTACCACTATCATATCACAGGATCATCTAGGCAACTGATCATCCAAGAGCTCAATTGTCTTAGAATCTAAGTGAATTGGTTCCTCACTATGCATCACGGTAACCTCTCCTTAACATTTCCCTTTAGCTTAAGGTCTCAAACGTAAAGTCTATCTAATTTTGATTGGCTCCTCCTAACCTTTGTTGTTGTTGTTGCACAGCATCAAATGGTTGTGAGTCTACCATGTTTCACTCTATCCATTATTTTGAATTTACTCTACTTGATCTGCTATGATACTAGCTAGTTTGGGGAATGATCTTGGCTCTTCAAGCCTAGTTGGCTTTGCTGGCTCTCTAAGCCATCCAGTCATAGGGTCATCTTTAGTATGTATAAGTCATTGTACAACGGATCATTATACTTTAGTTCCACCTTCGTGATGCCCATCAATTTGAGCATACATTGTGGTACACATAAACTAGTACATTTAATCTTTTTTGGGCAAGCGGTTTCTTTGCTTGCTATGTATTAATGTGAAAGTTGACCAGTTGTGCTTCTAGCTATTCAAGGAGATTGTCTATGCAAGGATTCGAATTGCTATTCTTGAGGTCTCTAGTTGACTCACCAAAATGAACCACCATTTAGCTACAAATGCAATCACAAATATTGCATATTAGACACCATTTTTTCATAAAATATTAGTTAAAAGTAAGGTACGCGGTACCGAACGTACCGACGTACGGTGGGCACCGTACTGGTACGGTGGGCACCGTACTGGTACGGTACCGGTGCCGATGGGGCTGGTTCGACCTAGTTTCGACCCCGTCGTCGTTTTTTTCGGAGTTCTCTCACTTTTGATCTTTTTTGATGTTTTTATATTTAGATTTAAGGTTTAAACTAGATGATGCATCTTATTACTTTCAAATGATTCAAATAATGAGACGAAGAACATAAAATATCTTCAAATTAAGATACAATCAATTACATATATTTAAAACTCTCGAATATCTAAAATCGGGTCGAGTGGCAATGCTTCTCATCCATATCCGGATCATCAGCATAATAAGGAGGCAGATCAACCCATCCCTCTAACCAAACAACGTTGTAGTCTTGTATGCTCAATCTCCGAGGAATGCGCGTCGGGTTATAAGAACTCTCGGATCTCTCGCTGAAGCTCTGACTCTAAGAGGTGTCCTGTTGATAATATGGCTATGGAGGGGCTCATCCGAATATGTTGGCACCAAAATCCAACCCGTAAGACCTTTCGGGTTACGTAGGATAGTAGCCACCGAAAGATGACTCCGATGCACCATATCCATAGGCTGGCTGAGGCCGCAGATAATAAGAAGACTCAGAACTTGATACATCAATGGATCCTACTCTTGAAGAAAAGCAACGCTTTCTGACCCTCAATTTTTTTCGCACCTTAGTGTTTGCCTTTCTCTTCTTCCTACTCCTTTGGCTCTGCCTTTCCTTTCAGCTTGTTTCTGCCTCTGTTTAATACATTGTTCGGCTTTTATAGCCGAACGCATGCATTGTGGCAGCCACGCTGGGCGTTGTGACACTTTCAAAAGTGTCACAACGCCAGCCCTCTCCTTTCGGCTAGCGCTGTGGCACTTTTGAAAGTGCCATTCAAACCACAGCGCCTGCTTTCTCCTTTCGGCCAGCGCTGTGACGCTTTTGAAAGTGTCATAGCGCCAAGCACTTTTAAAAGTGCCATTCAACCATGCTTGGCGTTGTGGCACTTTCAAAAGTGCCACAGCGCGGGCACAAGGTTCGCGGTACTGAGCGTACCGACGTACTGTTCGGCTTCGGTAACGGTACGGTACCGGTGCCGAACCGAGTTGAACTGATACCGTACCGATGGGGCACATTCGGCCTGGTTTCGACCCCATCGTTTTTTTTTTTTGGAGTTCTCTCACTTTTGGATATTTTTTTGATGTTTCTATGTTTAGGTTTAAGGTTAAAACTAGATGATGCAACTTATTACTTCCAAATATTCAAATAATGAGATGAAGAACATAAAATATCTTCAAATTAAGATACAATCAATTACATACATTTAAAGCACTCTCAGATATCTAAAATCGGGTCGAGTGGCGATGCTTCTCGTCGATATCTGGATCATCAGCATAATATGGAGGCAGATCAACCCATCCCTCTAACCAAGCGGTGTTGTAGTCTTGTATGCTCAATTCTCGAGGAATGCGTGTCGGGTCATAAGAACTCTTGGATCTCTCGCTGAAGCTCTGGCTCAGAGAGGTGTCTTGATAATATGGCTGTGAAGGGGCCCATCCGAATATTCCGGCACCAAAATCCGACCCGTAAGACCCTCCGAGCTGCGCAGGGTAGTAGCCACCGGAAGATGACTCCGATGCACCATATCCATAGGTTGGCTGAGGCCGCGGATAATAGAAAGACTCAGAACTTGATACATCAATGGATCTGACTCCACATGGGAGGTCATTTGCAGCTGCATCCTGGCCTCCTGAACGACCTCGAGAGCCCTTCTTCGATATGCAATGGTATCCGACCGGCCTATATCAGACGGCCTACCGTGGTCCGTATCTTGTGTAGCATGCGTAAACTGAGACTCACCAATGTATCAAAAATCTCCCTCCGGCTGTGTCTCATAAGTAGTACCATACTGTCCTCCACTCCCTTCATGGCTAGTAGATCCATCACCACCAGAACTTTCATCGCTGTTAGTCCAAGTCTCCTCCTCGACACCCTCCATTGGGGCCCTTTTCTTTTTTCATTTGCTGGGATTGACGCCCTCCTGATCGAGTCGACTGGGTACTAGAGTGTCCTCGTCCTCGCATGAGAGGATCATCTTTCTGAACGGGAGCGTCGTACCAGTCATGCGGTGACTGGTTTCCCTCTAGCCACGTCCTATCAGCTGTAGGAGTGCATGGAATGTTGCGCTCAGCCTATTGCTGTGGATCGACCATAGCCTCGGTGGCTATGATGCTGGCTGGTCGTCGAGGCGATCCTGGCTCATCAAGCTCGGGCTCCTGCTGCTGGGCCGCAAGCCAGTCGAGCATAGGATTATCATCATCATCTGTAAAAGTCCTATAGATGGGATCTGCATACTTGAGCTTCACTTCCTCCTGAATGCATTTTAGCCTCAACCGCAGATTGTAGTGCACATAAATTAGGTAGTTGAGGCGCTTTTGTGTCAAACGGTTCCTTGTTTGCTGTGGATGAGGGCGAAGGTGGACCAGTTGCGCTCACAGCCACTTGAGGAGACCGTTTAGGAGAGGATCCGGATAGCTATCCGCTTAAGATTTTTTGCGGATCCGCCAAAATGAATCCACCATTCAACTGCAAAAATATTGAAGATAATTACATTTTACATATATGATGGCCTCAAAGTTGAAGATAATTCAGCTGCAAAAATGTCTTGCAGATTTGTATTGTACCTGATTCATAGTTGTCTTGCTCACGACAGCTGGTCGTTGTCCAAAGCTGTGGCTGCCCTCTCTAAATAATTTGGTCTGTGAAAAGAAGCTTGTTGTAGAATGTTAATAATATAAGATTCGATATATTTACATATACTACTAAATCATAGTTACCTCTTCTATACATGACGTGGCGACTTCTGGATTAGGCTCCATCTTATAAATAACATTACACAGAGCATCAAGAAGTTCATCATCCATACCAATTCCACTCTCGTACTGAAACCGGAGATTCAGGTAGTATGCTGCACATAGATAACACCATCAAGACCTATAATTATACAAATATATCAATCAGTATAATTATCAATATTATCACTTACCTGCTAGATGCAATTCTCTACCTATTTGGGATCCCCACCGCCGCTCAATGATGTCGATGTACTCATGTGCATGGGCTACATCTGCCTCCATGATCTGAGCCTTTGCCTTCTCCATCATGTGATACAAAAAGCCCATTTGGGGGTACCTCTCGCTATCCACGGCCCGCAGCACTTCATATAATGGTTTGATAGCCTTGATTATCGCATTGGCCCGCTGCCAGAATGACTGCCTGCTTACCAAGTCTCCCATTCTGCTTCCTTCAGTGTCGGCCTGGGCATATCTACTTTTCTGCCAGTCGGAACTGACAAACATCTGACGTAGGGCTCCTTTCTTCTCGATAAGGCTATCAAGTGCAATATAATTCGTAGCAAACCGTGTGACTCCTGGTCTAAGAATCTCTCCTCCTGTATACTTTCTCATTAATGAAAGAACCCAAGTATGGCTATAAATATATCTGGTGATGCGTTGGGCTATCTCCACCGTATGTTGCACCCTACGGATCTTTCCAATGTCCATCAGGATGAGGTCGATGCAATGTGCAGCACATGGGGTTCAGAAAATTTGGGGTCGCCGCTCCATCAAGACCTACCCGGCCAACTTATATTGCGGCCCGTTATCAGTGACGACCTGCACGACATTCTTCTCTCCAATCTGATCAATCACCTCCTCCATAAGTCTGAGGATGTATGACGCATTGTGCACCTTATCCGAAGCATCAACTGATTTGTGGAAGAAGGTCTTCGTATCACAGTATGTCAGAAAGTTGATGATGGCCCGCTTTGTCGGACCGGTCCAACCATCACACATCAGAGTGAGCCCATATGTGGGCCACTTGCTCTTATATGAGCCAATCCAATTCTGTAGCTCCTCCTTATTGTTGTCAAGAAGCTCACCGTAAATATCCTTCGGGCCTGGAGGATCGACACCGGGACCGGCAGACTGTATGGCAAAAATGGCAGACTTGTATGTATTGTCTGCAGCATTCGCTGGAATGTGGCTGAAGTGGAATCAGGATCCAATAGCTCGCCACATATCCTTCTTCTTCTCCTTCTTCTACATTGTGTCTACCCTTTGCTGCTTCGAATCTCTCCTGGGGAAGGCATGCGGATCTACATCATGGATTGACGCTCCTGGTGGAATCCCTCCGGAAGACTTCTTTCAGCTACCAAAACCACCCAGGATAGATGCAATCCGGCCACGTCCTCTGCCCTCGCCCTCTCTGACTGAGGTTGTCCTTTGAAACTCTGGATCTTGTCAGCTTCCACCAGAACCGGCGCTCGACTCAAAAAACGAGGGCCCAAATCGAGCCCGATGCCTCGCCACCTCCTTCTGTTGCCATCGATCATCCAGACTCGCCTGTATGGCAGCCTAGATCTGTGCCTCCTCATCTAGACCCTCGACCTCCTGTGACTCCATGAAGTGATAAGAAGGTGCTTCTGCAGCTTAGCGTTCCACCTCCGCTTTCTGCTTAGCAGCCCTCTCCTTGCTTGCTTTGATCTCAGAAGGTTTTTCCTCATCAGCTGACGGATGTTCGGTGGGTACTCCGAACACGTAGATATCTTACGAGAATTACCGACTAAGTGCTGCTTTAATCTGGTTACCCCTCCTCCCTTGAAGCACTTGTGGCAATAATTGCACTGAAACTGGTGCCGTTCACTGAGCATCTTTCCATGCTCCCAGCCAATATTACGCTCTTGGGGTTGCCCTCTCTTTGATGGCTCCATTCCTATGACCACATTAAATTTTTTTTCAATTTCTAATTTTTTGTAATTAAAAATTAATTTTTAAAATTTTTAATTAAATTATAAATTATATAAATTCTGTAAAAACAAAAGTTAATGTCACCATTTACATCATCCATATATCGACAACATATTAAAAAATTCAAGACGAAATGGAATCATTGAATCATTTCCTATTTTCTGGCAATTTTTGACTTAATTTTTTTAAGCAATTTAAATGAAATATTAAAAAAACAATGTAGAGGAAAGAAATTTTAACTTATTTAGTTTTTGCTGCATATTTTTTGAAGAAAAACGACGCTCTCTGACCCTTCTAATTTTTTTCACGCCTGCCTTTGCCTTTCTCTTCTTTTCCTCCTTGCTCTCTGCCTTTCCTTCACCTTATTTCTAGATTTGGCTTTAGCATTTGTTTGGCTTTTACAGCCGAAGAACGGCTCCGGTAACCACGCTACGGGTGAAGGTGCCACCCGTTGAGGCACTGTTGCACTTTTGAAAGTGCCACAGCGCGTCACTTTCAAAAGTGCCACATTTTGGCTAGACCGCTAGAGGCACTGGCACTTCAAGGTGCCTCTGGCCAGCGCTGTGGCACTTTAACCATAGTGCTGGCACTTATCACCATAGACCCGTAGCGGTTCGCACCGGTTCGAAGCACGTACCGATCGGTTCCAACCCAAATTGGATCGGAACCTATTTCTACCCCTGTACCGGACCGGTGCCAGTCTGTACCGGTCCGGTACGGGCTGAACCGGGCACTTAGCGCGTGGCTTTAGCCGTTGTCTGAACTCACCCCATACCTGTGCGAACCGGCTCGGTTCGCACCGATACGGGCATGTATTGGTGCGAACCAAGCCGGTTCGCATCGGTACAACCAAGGTCCGCCGTACTTTCGAGATATCAGGGGATGGGATGGTTTCCCCTCCCCCGAACCCCCTCCTCTTCCTTAGGCTATGGAACGTTACCTCCCCAAAGCCCCCCTCGGGGGGGAATAGGAGGGTCGGCGTACCGGTGGCGGCCCGGACCGGTACGAAACCGGTCCTGTACCGGTCCGTACCGGTCCGAACCGGTCTCGTACCGGTCCCGTACCGGTCCGAACTGGTTCTTCAACAATAAATTACCGGTACCGGATTTTACGCTGATCCGGTACCGGTCCCAAGCCGGACCGGTACGTACCGGCCCGTACCAACCGGTACAGACCGGTACGGCAGACTATGGGTACAACCCTCGAACCGAACGGTCCGATCCAGATTGGGTCGGAACCGATTTCCACCTTCGTGTCGGTCCGGTAAGGGCTAAACTGACCAGTCAGCAGACCATGGTGACTATAGGTACATTCCTTAAATGCTTTAGTTTGTGAAACACATACTATTTATGGCATTATTTTGCATGTTTAACAACATAAATTGTTTCCTATAGCGACATGATCCAAGAGGATCACCAGACTTAATGTAGACCATTTTGGCTACAATTGGTAGGGCTAGATGTGGCCCAAAAACAAGATCCGCCACATCAGAAAAACTGGATTGCATGTCAATCTTTCGGAGGCCATAAATTGGCCGTACGATGCCGAATTGAGATAAATTTTTTAATCAGATTACTTTTTGAGCTCTTGATGTGGCGCTGCTCCTTAAAGAGTACAATACACCAAGCAATTAGGTCCAAATTTTATTTTTGGGCTCTAAAATGGGCCGGTCAAACTAAAAAAAAAATCGAGAAAATTTTGACCGAGCGTATCTTCCAATCCAGGAATAATTAGGTAGAACAACTAAAAGCAAAGTCGATATAGAAGTAGAGATTAGAGCTGATCATGGGCCTTCTGGCCCGCCCAGCCCGGTTCGAAATTTTTCGGGCTTGGGCATTAAAAAAAGGCCCATGGGTCGGGCCTGGGCAGAAAAACCGACCCGGCCAAAAAAAATGGGTCGGGCCTGGTCGGGCCATTTTGGCCCATTTTCTGATTCCAAACAAAGAAAAAATCGGGCATGTCGGGTCGGGCCGGGCTAGGCGGGCCT
Source organism: Phoenix dactylifera (assembly GCF_009389715.1). Classification (NCBI taxonomy): domain Eukaryota; kingdom Viridiplantae; phylum Streptophyta; class Magnoliopsida; order Arecales; family Arecaceae; genus Phoenix; species Phoenix dactylifera. The sequence goes on along the minus strand of NW_024067681.1, from coordinate 1,272,016 downwards.
AGGACCAGATTTATAAAGTCGGGTCGGGCTTGGATAAAAATTTAAGCCGACAGTCGGGCCGGGCCGGGCTTGGGCATAGCCATCGGGCCTAATTTTTGCTGTAGAGCCCGGCCTGAGCCCGGCCCGGCCCAGATTTTGATCAGCTCTAGTAGAGATCTACCTCCTATAGAGTTTTATTTTTTTTATATGCATTTTTGCTAGTCATATGTGTTTTGGATAAGCTAAGTCTTGTTCGAAATGAATGTGGAATCTGACCTGAATTGTGCAAAGGTGGATCTCATTATGATGAATAGAGGTTATGTATCTTAGTTATAAGGCAGTAATGAAAGAAAAGGGAATGTAGACCTTACTTTTGCCATCTTTCTATTTTTTTCTAAATTTTTTTTAAGAGACTTGGGTTGGGCAGGTTGAGAGAATTCTTTCTTTTTCTGATCGGATCAAGTTGGTATCAGAGCTTGGATTCTCTACATATTTGTGGGCCTTAGTTTATGGTCTAGACGCACGAGCGACACAAGGATGTCCTTGATATACATCAAAGGATAAGGGTGAGTATGTCTACTAGTGCTACCTTGTTGAATGATGAGATGGAGGGACGTCTCACGTAATTAGATGAGAAGATTGCGCAATTCACTAAGATTGTTTTTGGATTGGCGATACTTTCAACACACGCACTAGCAACTCCTTTAGGAAAGCTATCTCCTACGTTTGGCGATGAGGATCTACCGTACAATGAGGAGGTTAAGTAATTTGCGGACACTCGGAATCTCTCTCTTCAATCTTTTAAAGTTGAAGCTCGAATCGAGATTCTTGTATACAACGGAACTGTTGATGCAGAGAAACTGGACAACTAACTAGACCAGTTAGAAGCCTACTTTACTATCTACGGATACACTAGTTCCTAGAAGGTAGCTTTTGCCATCTCAAACTTTCCAACAATGCCCTTACGTGGTCGAATTCATACATGAGAAATGATGATATTTCTAATCTGGCATTGAGCAAATCCAAGGGCCTAATCAAGAAGCACTTCTACCCAATCGGCCATAAGGAGGATCGGTGGATCAAGTGGCAGTATTTATTGCAGAGTATAATCAATCTGTCCAGGACTACGCTACTAAGTTCCACAAGTAAGCTAACTCACTAAGGATCTCCATCGATGATCATCAGTCTTCATAAAGTACATCAAAGGTCTCCATGAGAGTATTCGGATGGAGCTAAAGCTCTTCAAAGTTGAAGACATCAACGAAACTAGCATGAAGGCCATAGGAATCGAGGAGAAGAATCGACCTAAGTAAGGCAAGAAGGGTGATAAGTTCAAGAAATATGATGGAAAGCAATTCATGAAGAGGAACAAAATAAGGAAGCAAGCCAACACGACTCAAAAAAATTATTACGACCACTATAGGATCAATAAACAAACCAAGAGAAAGTGTTGGAAGCTTCACCAGGTTGCAGCCGAGATAAGATGAAAGACGAGGATACGAAGGCGAAAAAGGAAAATGATTCCCAATGTGACAGAGGTTGAGGACCTATCTGAGCTTGAGCTAGCAGATGCATAATTAAGTCTAATGGTGAGAAAACTTGAGGCAGCAATTGACGCGGCTCTAGAGGCATGAGAGGAATTCTTCCACTTGAAGATCCAGGTGAAACAAAGTGTCATCAATGCTATTGTAGATCTCGAAAGCTAGAAGAACCTCATGTATAAAGGTTTGGTTCAGAAGATATGGTTGCAAACGAAGCTTCATCCATGTCTTTACCCACTTAGTTGGATTCAGAAGGACGTTGAGTTGAAGATCACTAAGTCGTGTGTCTTCAAATTCACAATCACTGAGAGATATATCGACGACGTAACTTGTGAAGTAGTTCTATTGGTTGTCTGCCAAGTTATCCTTAGGAAGTCATACATTTGGGATCAAATTGCGGTCTTATGTGGACGATAGAGGAAGTATTGACTTGTAAAGGATGGGAAGAAGTTTACGATAAATGCCTCCAAAATACAAGGAAATATAGACCTTGTGACCACTATGCAAGCGAAGCGACTTGTTAACACCTGCAATAAGTTTGTAATAATACGAGAAGCCTCTACCACTCATTAGAGGCTAAGCTCTGGCCCCTAGTTCCACCAAGGGCAAGTCTCCATTGTCGTCATCACCGAGGAAGGATGGCAAGGAGCGCCCTCACCATGGAGTCCAAATGCAAAAGTGGGATGGGTGGTTTGCTGAGTTCTAGAAGCAAAAAAGACTAAAGTCAAGAAAGGCCACTGGACTATGTCATCGAAATAAAGGTCACCAAAACTAGGTGCAGAAGGATTGAGCATTTGAAGATTGGCTAAAAGGGTTAGCTTCCAAGGAGAGTTAAGTGGTTCAGCCATGAAATAGGGAAGCAAGCATTTCCCCATCTTCAGCTCTAGTTTAGCAGGAACTAAATCTCCTAAGTAAAGGGAGTCCTGATCTAGAAGGATCACCAAATTCAATACTTTAGCTACTACGAGTAAGGTTGGACATGGTCCAAGAGCAAGATCTGCTACATTGGAAAGCTGAATCGTAAGCTAAACTTTCGGAGGCCATAACTTAGTTGTATGATGCTTGATTGAGACGATCCTTTTTTAAAATTAGATGACTTTTCAAGCTCTATGATGTGACTCAATTCCTTAAAAGGTGCATTTTATAGAGCGATCAAGCTCAAATTTCATCATTTGGGCTATAAAATGAGCCAATCAAATTGATTTTTTTTAAAAAAAAAAATTGATTAGACGTATATCCCAATTTAGGAAGAATTAGGCAGAGCAATTCGAGATAAAGTCAATGTGGAGTCGAGATCTATCTTTTGTAGAATTTTAACTTTTTATGTTTATTTTTTCACTAGTCATGTCTATTTTGGAAAAGTTGAGTCCTGTTAGAACTAGAAGAGGAATCTGAACCGAATTGTGCAAGGGCAAGTTTCACTTTTTTAAATATAGGCTATATATCTTAGTGTATTAGGCATCAATGAATGAAAAAGGGATCTAGACCCTACTTTCTCCATCTTTCTACTTTTTCGTAAATCTTTTTGAGATATTCGAGTTAAATGGGTTAAGGAAATTCTTCCTGGGCCACCATCGGATCATAACATCGCATTCCATTAATCAGGAAACCATGGTTCTATCTTATAAATCACATCTAGCAAGGCAGCTAAAACTGTCTCATCCAAGCCTATTCCCAGAACTTATATTGAAACTTTGGATTACATTAGGAAGCTATCAAGATATATATGTTAGCAAACAAAAAGATTGAACTAAAATACTTATAATAACATTCGAGTAGGCAAGGTTTATATTTGGATTACCAGCCAGACGAAAATCCTTCCTCATTTGAGTATCCCATCTCATCTTTATGATAATGATATAATCTTCAGCATGTCACAGATTGACCTATCTGATCTCGGCCTTGGTTGTTATCATCATAAAGGAAGTCCATCTAGGGAAACCTCTTATTATCAATAGCAATTAGCACTCGATATAGTAGTGTGAGCATGGTTTGCCGTACCGGTCGGTACGGGCCGGTACCGGCCGGTACGGGACCCTACCGGTACGGTATAGCTACATATTTCGGTACCGACCGGTACCGGCCCGTACCGACCGGTACCGGCCCGAACCGACCGGTCCGTACCGGCTCCAATTTTTTTTTGGCTTTTAGCCCCATCGGTATAGTACCGGTTCGGCTCGGTTTGGTTCGATACCGTACCGGTACCAATGCCCACCGATACGTCGGTACAATCGGTACCACGTACCTTGAGTGTGAGTGTCCTAACTAATTCCTTGGTTGTTTCCAGAATCAATAGCCTGTCACTAATTCTTCCACATGGCTTTCCTTCATGCCATGATGGGCATACCTGTTGTCCAACTGCTGCGCTCACGAACATAGACTACAATCCTGCCTTACTATCAACAAGACTCTAAAGTGCAACAAGTCTCTCTCCATTGTGCTTCCTTATCAAAGCTAACACCTATGTGGTTGATTATGAATTTTGTGGTTTAGGCCACTTCCACCAAATGCTTTAGCCCTTGGATTTTGTCTATGCCCATTAGAATTAGGTTAATTCAGTGGGCAGCATGTGGGATCCAGAAAATGCATGGCCTCCTAGTCATAAGAATCTTTTTGGTGCCCTTATACTATGATCCATTATCTGTAAACGCCTTCTACATGTTGGTCCTCTATCGTATCGATAACCTCCTTCATCAAGCTTAGCATGTACCATCTGTCATGCACCTTGTTGGAAGCATAAACTGATTTCTGGAAGAATGTCTTCTTGTCATAATATATTAGAAAATTGACGATGCTTCACCTACTTGGCCCACACCATCCTCATACATCATTGTCAACCCATACGTACCCCATTTGCTTTGCTAGGACTCTATTCATTTCTCTTGCTCCTCCCTGATTGCATCAAGTAATTCATCGTATATGTCCTTCAGTCCAGAAGGATCAATACCTTGACCGGCATCTCTGGATGGCTGACCATGCTGCAATAGTAGGCTTTGGAGGCTGTATTTGTAGGGATGTTGCTGAAGTGGAACCACTTTCTAATTTCTCTCTACATGCCCCTCTTCTTGTCCTTCTATAGCATCAAATCAATTATGTTACTTTGAGTTCCTCTAGGACGGGTATGTGGATCCAGGTCATGAATGATCTCTCCTATTGCCAACACATCTTTGCCCTTCTTTCCCTTCTTCCCTTCTTGCTACAAAATGTTTCAAACATAAATGCTCTCTACTGCCACCTCTGCAAAGTGGCTCTCACTATCTAGCTCTTGTAGCTTGGATCTGCCCTGGTAACCCCAAAACCAAAATCCCCTTATATTGTAAGGGTTCAAATGCTCTATGCTTGGCAGCCTCGTCTCTCTATCATTGATCATTTGGATTTGTTTTATATAGCAGCTTGAATTTGGAATCACCTTGCTAGAGCAGGGATTGGGGTAATTGTGACCTCACTTCCTCCACACTCCCATGCCCAAAGACCATCCGTGATGAGAAATGAGAGGAGAAAGGGTTAGGAAGACCTTTCTCCTCTTTTATCCTATAACAGGTCTAAAACTTGCAAGTATGGTCAAAATTGAGCCGAACCAAGCAGAACCAGGTGATTCCACTCAGTTTACACCGATTCAGACCATTTCTGCACCTATCCTAGACCAAAATCTGGAACTATCCCATTTCCATGCTAGTACAGTCAGGAGTACCTCGAACTGGGCAATTCGGGACAATTCAACAAAAGGGGAAGGAAGCTTAGATTTTTTTATTGTGTGAGGTGGCCCCGAGAGCTGAACCAAAGCCGGCCATGCTATCAAGTTAACAATCAAAATGCAATCAGGTTACTTAAAATCAATAATGAATGATATTGAAGACTACCAAGATTCAAGATGATATACATGTATATGTTAAAAATTAACATCATCCCTCCCAATTTTTTCAATTAAACACTAACTTATTGTCAGATTTTTCAAGAAATTGAAAAAAGAGTGGGGATGGTTTACCTGTTAGAACGTTGTTTTAGCACAAAAAGTTGATGGTGATTGCTTGAAATCCAATCTTGCAAAAAAGAGGCACAGGAACTTGCTTCTCAGCAGCTTGTTCCCGCACTGAAATAGTAGGGAACGAGTTAAAATTCTATGTAAAAGCTCATCCTGAGTATCTGATCACGTCAAGTCCAGTTCAGGGGCAATACGGGCCTGATCTACCCCCCATTCACTCGTTTGGGTCTGTATTTCCAACACAGTGCTTGCATACCTAGCATTTCAATCCTTGCTATTTCCTAAACTATAGGCTAAGCCAAATTTTATTTAACTTTTATGAAATTGAAACATGTTGAGGGAGTAATCAGCATAGCACCATTCTGCCAATTCTTGATGTCTTTTTTATGAATGGGGTTGAAGCTAGTTTTAAGTTGAGAAGACCTTAGCTTGATGACAGTATAATAAATGGTTGGCCATTAAGTGGGCTTGAGATCTTTTAAATAGAGTTGCAAAATAGTCATTTGGGTATAACAAAAGAGAAAATAAATTGATGTTGTATCTTTCATTGCCTTTATAACAAAATATGGCCATTATGGGGATCGCATGAATTTCCTGTCCCACCTGATAAATATATTCCCATCTTCAATTTATTTCAACATTGAGTTTAAGTGTTTAACTATTTGCCTCTTAAAAATAGATTGTCAAATCAGCAATTACAGATGCTCTCTTTGATTAATGATATATTTTTTTTTTTCAGATTGACTGACAAATCAAAGTTCTCTATGATTAACGATATGATAAGGCTGATTAGCTAATGTTATGATTTACTGTCTGGTGACCGTTTCCATTAAATTTGCACAGGGTTGGAGTCCAATTTTTGTGCAGCTATATTACACTTCCACTTTATGCACTTGTATCTCAGGTAATTATCTTGTTTTCATTATTTATTAATACATCTTTTGTGGCCATAGATGTTGATAGAAGATTTAATTTTGTATGTTCTATTATCACCTGCATTGGTTCTAGGAAATTATCAATGCATTTTTTACTAATAGGATTTTGGCTCAAAATCATGCTGTTAGAATTATGCACTAATTTTAGACTTCCTAGTTCCTATTATATAATAGACTACTACATTCCCCTTCCGATCACCCATCTTCAGATCTTCAAATTGGAAATCAAGCTTTTCACAAGGAAGACGGATTGACCATTTCGAAGGAGCACAGGAAAGCTTGCAGTATTATAAATGTCAGGATGTTTAGATTGGATGGGGCCAAGTGCAAGATCTAAAAATAATTTAAATATGATGAGCATTGTGCTCAAATAATTTAGTCGACAACAGTGTGAATTTACTAAGTAAGTAAATTCACAAGCAAGCAATGATGCTACACAACGATGATACCAAGTAGCCATGGAGCATGATTTTTAATCATTAGCATAGCATAGAAATGTAGATGTGACACTACAACATTTAGGCTTTTACTGGCAAAAGTCTTAAAATTTCTACTAAAGAATTATTGCAATGGACTAGTGGCAAAAAAAAGGAAAGGAAAAAAAAAGATAATAGCCTCCCTTGCCACCATCACTAAAAGTTAAGCAGCAATATTTACATTTTGACTCAAAAAAATAGTTATCTCGGAAAAAATAAATGCCTTTATAAAATGTTTTTTTAATGGCCACATTTTTTGCTGCTATAGATCTACATATTTTGTAAAGGCAATTATTTTGCTGCTACATATACAAACTATTTTTAGAGGCAAATATTATTTGCTACTATAAAAGTCAGCACTAAAACCCTTTTTCTTCTTGTGGGATAGGACAAGCCATAGAAAGTTTGGTACATCCAGAGAAAGCTGCAAGCAGTATCTCCATTGACCAAATGGACTTTTAAGTGGTCACATAGAATTGTATCTTGGAAAGGCTGGTATGAAAGGAACTGACTGGTGAACTAGTAAAGTTCATGAGGAAAGCGGCGGGGAAAATAAACAAATAGATGAGTTTAAAATTGCATTATGAGACTGCAAGATGATAATGCTGATATTCTTGGCAATCAGTGTGAGTGACAAGCCATCCATGATAGTGAGCATGATTAGGGAGGTAGCAAGTAATGGAAAGTACTCCAAATGATGGAACTTGTTAGGACAACCACGAACAAAAGCTGACATGAAGAAAGCACATGGTGTCAAAGTTGTGAGAGCTCACAGCAGCAGAGAAAATGCTTCTGTTGTGGAAAAGTCTAATATTTGAAACAAGTTGTAAAGAAGTGCAGGTGGTTCCATTCAAAGGGATACCATGTTAAGGTAGGATTATAAAAAACTAAAATGTTTAACAAGAAAGAATGATGAAGAAAAACACCATCACTTTTCAAAATGTACCGAGTGGAGACCATTCTAAACAACTAAGCAAGAAGGTGCAAGTGGAAAAACAATTAACCTCAGTCAAGATCATCTAAATATATGGTTGAAATCAAGGGCTTAAGAAAATGAGTAAAAGCTAACTGAATAGGCAAGCAGATTTATAAGTGGAAAAAATGGAAGAGCGAATTTTTATTATCTCTTCGAATCTTCAAAGCATGAAACATAAAGATTACATCATGTAAGACAAGTATGCGAACCCAAATAATTTAACAGATTGGCTCAACCAACGTAATCCGGTACAAGGTAATAATGATTCAGATATAAGTGGGGGAAGGTTAATCCTGTGAAACAGGTGGTTGGATGAATAGAATCTTAAATGAAGAGCTTGGAAGTAATTGACACAACTTGATCAAATTATTTGACACAACCACGAATGATTGGGATCCCTATAACGTGTAGATAAATGAGATGCAGCATGAGTTCATTTCGAAGTTTGAGACCTCTTAACCCTCATAAAGACATAAAGGGAGTTAAAGATCTGCCCACTTTCCTGAGTTCGGTATCAGAGGAAATTGAATGATACTTGAAGGGACCATAGCTCAGTCCCTGGCTCCTCTATTGCAACCATGTGCTGATTTAGAGATCTAAAAGAAATATTTGCCAAAATCCATTCAGGTGGATAGAAAACTTGTACTGGCGGTCCGCTAAGACCTTCTGCAATTAGTCGATTGTTCTATGGAAAGTAGTGTGCTTCCTTTGATTCCTGATGGTTGCTCAGGATAAATTAAATCCTAAGGTGTGACTATCATAGTTGATTAAATCTAGATCCAATTAATAACAATCGAACTATTTCACGGTAAGCAAATTGACTGAAACAGGGCATAACTAGAAATGTAGCAAACCACCTATAAAATCTAATCACAAATTGCAGTCTTACATAAACATTAGACATTCAAATGTTGTAAAACAATATTATAGTAGACTGATTACGTTCATGATCCCGACATCTACGAGAGACATCAATACTCCACTAGATTTTAGATGCCGGTGTGTATGTTGTACTTTAAATATATCTAATTGATAGCATCGTTGTATGTTTTTGTATTTAACAATTTTTTTTACAAATATATTGCATGATCTACTTTAATTGCATTTTATGATATAATTATGGTCTATTTAGGGTCAAGAAGCATCATTTAAGATGTACCGGATGATAAAAACATCAAACTAGGATGTTGACCCTAATAAAAATATTAAAAGACATCAAGAAGCATCAAATTAGAGTTAAAATCATTCAAAAAACAAAAGAAAATTGATTACATTTCATTAAATGTTAAAAAAATTGAAAACACAAAAAAAATAGGCATGCCGGTCATCAAACCGGCCCACTATAGTGTATCATGTGTCGGTACGGTACCGAACTAGTGGCTGACCGGTACTGATGCTGGTATCGGTGCAGCCAACCTTGTGCTAGAGTACTATATAGTTGGTACTGCCTCAATCGCCAGATCCTAAAAATGCACTCAGAATTTGTTCTCTCTTTCCTTCAATAGCTTACTTGCTAATTAATGAGGAAGCTCTGAAAATAATAAGGGGAGTGAGCTACAAAACTCAATATGCAGCTTTACCATAACGAAATGAATTCAAGTTTTGATCGAAAATAAATGGGTTTTAGGACATAACATATAAATCAAATTCATTAGTGTGTTCGAGGAAGATTCAATGGAACAATCTTACAATGAAATGGAAAACCACAGTTTTCTAATTAAGGAATCAGACATCTTGAAAAGATCAGAACATGTAGAAAGAATTCCTCAATTATGCACATAAGCCACATTTTCTTAAAAGAAACTTACTTTTACTCTCGACGCCATATGAAGCGTCCTAGCTAGTGCCAATGAAGCCACATATATCCTATGGGTAAACTAGACGAGGCCATTTGAATCCTTGGGGTCCACATGTAAAACATAGCCAACAGTCTCCATAAATCATCATTGGTAATTCAAGTCAGGCTACATATACTACTTAGCCTAGGGTCCACATACATCCTCATTGAACATTTGACGAGACCAAATACAACAGGTAAATGTCCGCCTATTTCTTTCAGGTCTTGTGCATTTGCGGGAAAAGAAATAAAAGCATGTTTTCACTAAAGATTATTGATGTTGGATGTTGGTTTTCTTTGATCAAGTGACAAGCCGGTGTTGGTTTTCTTTGATCAAGTGACAAGCCGGTGTTTTAACTATAGTGAATAAACAAGCATTGGCAAAACCCTTCAAGCCCTATACTCAAGTAGGACAATAGTGATTCTAGAACTAACTTCTACTAGTCAAGTGTTAGAAGTAGTTAGGCAATTTAAATATTATGAGAATGCTATGGAGCATGGTTTACTATACTGGCCCGAACCTAGCGGTACGAGGCATACCGTACATACCGGTTCGGTATCAGTACTCGATACGAGTGGTGTACCGACACTCGGTATGTTAGAAAAACTCTGTATCGTACCATACACTGTGCTAGTGTAGCACCGGTATGGAGTTCAGTACCGAGACGGCAAACTTTGCTATGGAGCATAACTAGCAGCTATGCCTTGCTAGCAAAAGTTTTCTTCGAGAACTAGAATCCACCAGTGCCTTAAAAGATTACTTACCCCTCATTAGAGTTTGCCTATTTGCTCATTTTCATACCTCAAAATCCACATCATTGCTTTAGAATCTACCAAAGCTTGTACATAATCCACCAACCAATAGGGAACAAACAAGATTGCACTCAAATTAAATTTTATTCCCTTCATTATGATCAAAGCTAAGTATAAAAAGAGGGTTTATAGGATCCCGAGCCTGTATATTGATAGGGGTTCAAGGGTCCTCTAGGGTCTGTTGAGAAGTTGGAAAGCTTACAAAGTGAAGCATTCCATAAGCTAAAATTTGACTTAAGGTTGAATTTAATCAGACAGCAGCCTAACTACCAATAGTTACAATTGGAGGGCTGAATTGCTGCCATCAATATTCTATCAATTTCTCAAGGTGGTGGAGAGCTTCTAGAAGCCTTTGGGAGCCTTGAGAAGGGTTGGTCTTCAAATCCTAGGCGTAGGATCGAAGGTTAACAATATATACATTCGTAGATTAACAATATATACATACACATATCGCTACATACATATACACAAATACGTACATATAATTGAATCAAAATACTCTTTAACATGTAAAAGATTACACACGTTCAGACTCCAGTTATCCTCACAAAATCCCTTAGGTCTGCACAAAATCCTATAGATCCTCTGAGCAAACTCCTTATTTCGATCCAAACTTTCAACCTTCCATTTTAAATGCGTAACTGAAATTTCATCAGTATGTGTTGACAGACATTTTGAGGAGGCTCTCCTATCCATGCTTGGGGAGGGCCTTCCACGTGATTGGGCTGAATGATTTCAAACACACCGTTTTTTGATGATAGCATCAATAATTTGTAGAATGACTAATACCACAGTAAACAAATCATTTTTAAAACCATCCATTACTTAGATTTGAAGTTTAATCTGTTGTATTACTACCATGGAACTTTTCTCCTTTTGATGTGGTCCCACATGAGAGGTCGACCTTTGAGCATAATCCTTTAAAACCTAATTATTGTCATGTATTTTGTCAAGCATGACATATGTGCGCTAGTAGAAATATTAGTTCACCACTGACTGATATTAGTGTAGAAACGAGCCTATATGACACGAAAGAATTTCAATTTTGCTTCATAAGCAATGTAGTTCAATGCTTAATTGATCATGTCGCGCCTTCTTTTTCAGATGGGATCGCACATGAAGAAGTCCATATTCCATGAGCAGACAGCCAAGGCCCTCAGGAAATGGCACCAAGAAGTGAAGAAAAAGCACAGCAGAGGATCGTCGCTTTCTTCTCCAAGGACCCCAGGTACAAGCCCACGGTCAAGTCCAAATGCATCTCCACTTCACCAACTCTACCGCTGCAAGAGTATAGGACACACAACCCTTTCTCCGAGAAGATCCTTCTCAGACCCAGAGTATTCAGATACAGACTTTGAGGTGTCACCCTCGTCGACAACCAGTTTGATCCCCTCCACCAAGCCAAATAGCCAAGAGGCTGTACCAGCCAGACAACACATACATCCGGAAGAACAACGCCGTGAAGAGGACTTCTCATTTGTGAAGGTGTCTGATCAAACCCAAAAAAATCCATGATGCCACCTTCCATCTCATTCTCATGATATCATATAGCTGCCTCAGTTCATTTCATGTGTTTTAATATCAACAGTCTGGTTTAAAAGAAAAATGTAAAGTGGATATCACTTGATCCAGTACAAAAACTAGAAGAAAAGAACCCTGTAACATGAATGAGTAGGAGTAATGCCCTGACCTATGTACCAGAGGCCATATGGCAAAATGTGTATTATGTAAACCATGACAAAAGGGTGATTTGTTAATGAAATAAAAAATCAAAGCCAGTAACTTGAAATTAAGATCTTTGCATCATTTAAAATTGTATTAGATTATCTGTTCTACTATATAATGCCAACTCCACACCCCCCCCCCCCCCCCCCCTCCCCCCGGCACAAACCCTTCTCCTAGATTCTATCCACATGTTACTCCTTTCTCCATGTAACTATTAACCACCAAATCAGAGATTCATGACCTTTTAGCATTTATTATTTTTTACATAGATTTTATTTTAACATATAATTTTGATTAAAAATAAGTTAATATGTGCATTGTGCATGCCACATTCTGATCCTAATGAATCTATAGCAGCTGGTGTTTGTGCATGTCAGTTAAATTCATAAATACTAAATGCCAGCTTCCTCCAATGATCCTTTAAAATAAAAATTGTTTCACACTGGAGATAGAGTTTCTAACATGGGTAATCTAACTGGTGTTCCAGCTCTCCGGGTAGTGTCTTTTAGATGTCTCCACTTGGACTAGAGAGGACTCATCTTTCAATTACAGGCGTCAATGATTGGCACGACGGCCATGATTGAAAAAAGCCTATCAGCATGTTGCCCCGTTATGGTTAGACCCCTCCAATCGCAACCATCGTACCAATCATGAATGACCGTAACCAGAAGATAGGCCCTCCATGATGCAGAAATATGGATGCCGTGATTGAGGAACTTAACTCTCAGTTTTGCTCATGGATGTGAGAGAATCCGAAATTTCTTTAAGGGGTCTACATATGTTTTATTTAATTATAATTATTTTTTAAAGATGTATTAGAATTGTTGTCCAGCTATGCAGCTCAAGCTAAATGCAGCGGAATTAAAAGCTTGATAAATAAATATAAACTTCAGTAGCAAACAAATAAGTAAATGTGTTGAAGATAAATGCAAACAAAACAAACAATGCAATTTCAAGAAATTTATAGTGGTTCGGTTTCAACCCTGCACATACGTCCACTTTCTAAAACTTTCTTCTTGAAAATTTTACTATAATCTTTTTGAGATTACAATCCGATTATTTTACACGGGCTCACAACAACCTAGTTAATTTTTTTAGGCAATTAACCAAAAATTACACCAATTGTTTTACTCGGGCTCACAATCAACCTAGTTGATTTTTTCAGGTAATCAACCAAAATATACACTAATTGTTTTACTCGGGATCACAATTAATCCAGTTGATTTTTTCAGAAAATCAACGAAAACCTTCGCAATTCAGTTCAAGATTTGAATCGACTTTTTTTCGAGTTTCAATTTTCGAAACTTGTTACAATAAAGTATAAAAAGAATTAAGTGCAGGCTCAATAAAGTATAGCTCTTAAATAATAAATACAAAACTGATAAATGAAGCTTGACTCCATTTGTTGGCTTGATTGAAATTGAATGTGCTTCACCAACTTTTGGCTATAGAAGATGTGATCGTTCGTAAATGCTCTTAAAAAATATTCTCTTTAAAGGCCTCTTCTTTTTCTTTCTCTTTCTTGCTTTTATAAATTTTTCTTTGTAGTGCTTGAGCTCCCTTTTTTCTTTAGTGTTCTTATGTATTTATACCCTTTGAAAGAGGTTGGAACACACTCATAGCCGTTTGACAGATAATAGAGTCGTTGTGAGGTCAAAAACAGTCATTCTAACTCACAGAAAAACTAGATATTATTATTGTCAGGCGCATAGGGTCAACTCGATATCTTTAGGGGTCGACTCATGATCTTCAGAAGTCAAGTCAAGCTTGCTTCTATTTCAGTTGCACTGTCCTTCTTCTGTGTACATTGTGGAGTCGGCTCTTTCAGATCAAGGGTCTGACTGTCTAGTGACAAGAGTCGACTCATTACTTTTGGGGTTGACTTTTTAACGGACTAAGTTTCATTGCTTTTTGTCTTCTTACTGTGGCCGTTTAGGGGTTGACTCATCGTTTTCTAGAGTCGACTATTGTTTATCTAGAGTTGGCTCGTGATTTCCATGGATCGACTTGCCAATACGATGAAGTTTTCAGCTTTCTGTCTGTCTTTAAGACTCTTCTGGGTCGACTTGTGATCTGTTGGAATTAGCTCGTGAAAGCGTATTAGTCAACGATAATATGATAAGGTCGACTCATTGCAAACTTGGAGTCGACTCTTGAGGTAGCTCCGAATGAGATTCTTTGTCTTTGCATGTTGGCTTCTAAGGAACGATTTCATGGCCATTTTGGAGTAGTTGTTCTTAATGTAAAACTTCAGATAGATGATCTTCATTTGGGAGTAACTGAAGGCTTTCTAAAATAAAGCAATCAAACTTAAGTAATAGATTAGTCAACTTTTTACTCAATTGTTTTATACCATCAAAATTAACCCTTTAGGGTCAATAAGAATGTTCAGGGTTAACATCTTCCGTGGCTCAATCACAGAATCTCCTTCATATGAAACCATTCAGCTATAGCATTATTTGCATGCCTCGGATATGTAAAATTTGAAAGCTTCCATGCTTCAAATCACTGGATTTAGAATTTAATATATTTGATTTACATGTGACCATGCACAAAATCTGGATGGACTCCTCTGAGGAAGATACCGTCCTTGATGATGTGAACATAATTTATTTGAATGAAATCTGGTGGCATAAAAGAAAGCCATTTAAGCAATCTGTTTGTTTATTATTTGGGATCTAATCACTTAAATCACTCCCTGCAAAAAATGGTTGTGTTCAGTAAAATAAGTATACCTTAGATTGGTGTCATATAGTACTGTTTTTAATACCGGATTTGTCTTGATAATGTGAAGAATGGGGTATCATGCGATATGGTGATTTGACTACCCGAGGAGAAACTAATAATAACAACAGACTCATGAAATGTGACTGCCGTAATTTAATTATCGATTAATCAAACAAAAGTTTCAGATGATCCAACTTGAACCTTTAATGGCTCAGCAGAGGAGTATGGGGGGGGGGGGGGGGGGGAGGAATCAATTCCATCTTAATTAACTGCATTAACTGCCCACTTAGAAGTACTAATTCATCAAGTTATGTAGCAGAAACATGGGGAAAAAAAATATAACAAGACGACCTGACGTTTGCCAATCAAATCCTTTTTCTTCTCCCCTTTTCTTGACAATGTTTGTTGACAATTTGGGTGATAACATATCCCAAGACTCCCAAAACCCTCACAAAGACAAATTTAAATCACAAGTCCCAAGCACACCTATTAAGGGACTTCATCAATAGACTAGCTGGCAGCTTGAATTCATTGAATCCTCAAGATATCCATGAATGCAAGACATCAAGCACCTTCATTCAAAGTTACTGAACCCATTTTAAAGTTTCATGTTGACAGGAAACCAGTTGGCTACACAAGTCCTTGGACAGGCCATTGCTATGTTTCTACATTTGTCTTTCAAAGATATGCCGCCCTCATTACTTCCCTTTACACAAATTATTTTATCCTGAAAGACATCACCATGCCCCTTAAAATCTGGAGCTTTTGGGTTGTTTCCTAAAAGCTTAACGCATGCAAAATTGTCCTTGAAGCAAAAGAACCATCAGAAACAGGCAACTTTAGTAGCCAGACTTGCAATCAATTTATGTTTCGCCTAACATATACTGTTGGCTAATTCTCTAATAATTTCAGCTTCTGGGGTCAACTATCTAACTACTATGATGGTATCAAAGCTCAGGTTACCAAAGATCATGAATTAAAACCCCTCCTAGATTTGATTATTTATTTACTTAACCTGGTCTATTTGTCATCTTGCTCCTTTGAAACTCCATATGCATGATCCCAACTGTACATGAGAGAGATGTTATGCCTAACATATATCATTAACTCATTCCCTGATAGCTTAAACCTTTTTTAACAACTTTTCATATAATCAAACACACAACAGTTTCACCTCTTCTCGCATGAACAATTTCAGAATGCATGGGGCCATTTTCCTCTTCAAATAATTGTAATTTTGACAAGAGACTAGTTGCAAGAGATGGGAGTCTTCTCTTTTGGCCAGAATGGGTTGGTAGGCTGGCAAAACCTTATGGTTATGGTTATCATCAACCTGCAGTCCCAAAATTTATCAGCTATGGTTATTATTATACATTTAATGATCAGAAGGAAAGGTTAGAAGGCACAATTGTGAGTTATGATTTATTTTCCTTTGCCAAAAAAAGGCAGTAACAAGTTATATACCATCAGCTCATCAGAAATGGAGAATCATGTAGATAAATTCTAGAAGAAAAAATAATGGACTCACTTAAGAGAGGACAATCAAGTGATTTTAAGTTAAAATCAAAACTGATCGACGCCGCATGGCTAAACCCTTACGTAATGGCACATGGATTAACAGCATATACATCCTGACATTAAAAAGCTGGCGATGGTTACAAGAGATCAAGGCCATCAACTCCAAAATAAGTCCCTTTGTGATCTGGTAGTTAGTCAACTTTGACAGGATCCTGTCTTCTGAGAATTAGTATGAACACCGAGGAAGCCAACATCCCGACCAAATATCCAGCAACAGAACCATAGGTGACGCAAATAGGCCATTCCTACATACATAATAAATTTCATATTAGAACCTAACAAAACAAAAAGAAAATACTACACCATCAAGATTTCAAGATTGAAAAGAAAAAGAAAAAGCTTTGTTGGATAAGTAGGTGGTGAAACTGGGAGACATGCTCCATGGTTTTCCATGGCCGCCTCATAATTAGGAGCCATTAGAAATTATAGAGAGCTCCCTTGAACAATACAGGAGATTGCCAGGTTTTAGATCATCAATACGTGATGTAAAAAGTTTAAAGCAATGTTCTGGTGGCACCAAAATAATTAGAAGGTGTTAATTTCTATGCTGTATGGATGTAGATTGCTTAAACTATTTCCAACAAATGCTCTAGATATATGATAATCTCAAAATGTCACCAGAAAGAGGACCACATTCCTGCAACTCCAAAGCAGGGTGAGAGGCAATACAGTAAATTCTTTTCCAAGGGCCATCACTAGTACCCTCTTACTCAAATTTTTATATTTCGTACAATGAGAATTGTTATCAGACATAATATCTGAGGAACCAAAAAAGAAAATTGAGACTGATCGTGAATTACGTGGGCTTCAGTAGACAAAATCTAATTTCCTACAAGACAATGTCTTATGCTAGAGTTTGCTCAAAAAAGATATACTAGAGTTTGCTAGAGTTTAGCAAGAGCTAGACTGGGCTACACTCGAGTGGATCTTCACTCAGATCTGGTCAGCTCTACATTGGATGATAAGAGTGCCACATTGATAATCCGAGCCATTGGATATGATCTACTCTTTTTAAATTACTTACAAACCAAAATCATATAGTTTGGCAACGCTTAGCCTATACATCAAATGGTCCAAAAGTTTAAATAACACTTCTTTTTTTTTGATCACTTGATGCATAGGCTAGGGATCTCCAAATTCCACGATTTTTTTGTATATAAGCAGTTTAGAGTAGTAGATCATATCCAACGGCTCACATCATCAATATGGAACCCTTATTGTCCAATATAGACATTACCAGATTTGAGTGGAGATCCACTTGAATGTGGCCAAATCCAGCTCTGCTAGGCAATACTAAAGATAATATCAGGCAATGGATGTGGGACAAACGAGTATCCTAATTATGCCTTTAAATTAAAAACAACCATAAGACCATTACATCTGGATCTCCAAGTGATAGTTGAAAATTTAGTTTCATCTACTTTTCTCCTATATCTCCATTAACGTCCAGCAAAATCCAAGATAAATTTAGACAGCAGTGATCTTAAATGGTGAGACACATTAGGTTGGCATCTACAAGGTAGCAAAAGCCTACAGGAGAGATCAAATATATAACATTCAATTTATAACCTCTTCAGACAAGAACTAATAACAAAAGAACTATTACCTGCCATGGCCTTTCCCAATCAAGTGGCATCGGCCAAGCACCAAGCCATGCACCGATAACAGCTCCATGTGCTGGTAAAGAAATCATATAGTCCACACCTTCCATTGGCCTGTAAAAGACAATATACTTCATAATGCAAAAAGCATATTGGACACTACCAATTTGTAAACAAATGCAACATACTAAAACAAACTAAGAGGAATAGCAAGCAACAAACTAGTGATGAACAACAATTTAGAACTAAAGCAAAAGGCTTAGTAGCTTCACATAATTAGCAACCTGTGAATGTGAATTGGCACATAGAGAAGCATGGGAATACCTACTTGGAATGAGCTAGAATACGTTGCCAATCCATCCTCGATTTGCCAAAAACACAAGATGCAGGAACAAACTGCCAGGAAACCAACAGCATTGTCACTAGCGATTTGATTGAATCTGCACACTTGTCTCATGTCTATATAAATGCTTGTAGAGTATGAATCTTTCTCCGCAGCAGAAATTAGCAACATTTTTAATAAAAACAGGGAACACAGCTAAAGTTCGTCAAGTACATCTTCTTAACTAGGTTAATTAATTAACCCAAATTCAGCTAAGTTATATTTCTTTCTCAAAATACCCAAGTCATGAGTTGCTGATTTTTCCCTCCATTCTCAAACTAATTTACTTCAAGGTGGTAGATCTGCATTTTATTAGGTAGTATCTAAATTCAATAATATTGGTTTGATCTGATTCTGTAGAGATGAAAATGAATGTATCAGTCATGCCATAATGTAATGCCCATTAGTATTTTGGTGGCCGAGGCCTGCTGGTCTTCTCCTTTTTTAACTTGAAAGGAGGACCACTAATCGTCTGGTCAAGTCCGTGGTCTTTGCCCATTTAAGCAATCAAGGTCTACGTTACCCGGACCATTCAATTGAGCCTAAAATATCCACACCCGACACTTAAACATAGGCACTGGTATGACACTAGGATATGGATACATAATAAGAAATTCTTAGATATTGAAAGGCTCTCAGGCTTAGACATGTAGCCACACCTGACACAGATTCAAGTCCATGTAACATAGATGATGGCCACTATTTTGTCAGTAACAAACTTTCATTTAGATGTCCTCCCTTTAAAGCTAATCTAGTCATCACCATGGCTATGTACCGATTTTTTGGGTCGCTACAAAGATGACAAAACAGAATCCAAAATTTCTCATATTTACTATCTATAATCAGGCCTACAACTAAAAGCACTGCTGCTTTAACAGATAAATAGACCATCATCATCATTAAGAAGAGAATGAGGACTAGATGAGTGAAATTAATGTCCAATTCAAGTGAAAGGCATTTTTCTAGCAATGCCTTAGAAAGGTTCCTAAAATTGAAGGATAGGGGTTCAAAGTTCCATTTTGCTTGGAGCAAAATTGGATGTTGAAGCTAGAATTGATGGATCAGATGCTGGCTGACTTAAGAACTGACTTTTGACATAAGATAAGATGACCAAGGTGGAAAAGTGTTAGCAAAATGGTATTTCTTCGAATTTTCATCATTCTTTGGATCTGGAATGTTTTTTCCTAAGGAAAATGAGATCTGTTTAAAAAAGATTCGGTGGGAGCAAAGCGTTCGATCAAGAAAGCTGATATAAAGGATAAAAGTGAGCTAAAAATAATGAAAATAAAGCAAAGTATGAGCTTTCTAGATTGATTATGATAATGACAGGGTGGGAAGCCATAAGGATCAGATAAAATAATTAAGAAAAGTAAAACAAAATGGCTAGGATAGGTATTCTGTGATGCTTAAAACAAGAATACATAAGTTGGTAAAACGAATCATCTGCATAATAGCAAACCAAACTAGAATCTATCTATGCAGGTTTTGCATTATCATTTATATTTTGCTAAACTAACCCGGAGGTAGTTATAAACAACAAACAATGAGTTACTTACAGTGAATAATGACATGAGAAATGACCAGTAGATTGTCTTTGTCAAATATCTGCATCCGACAAAAAAATATGAAAGCCTTAATAGTGATGAATAATTTATCTATTTTAAATTTATCCATAACACATTCAAGAAATAGTTTTCAACTCAATGCTCAGAAAAGGGGCTTTAAATTGAGTGTATTTTGTCATATGCCACCAATGCTTATAATAATTAAAATTTGAAACATAATATTAGGGGAAAAAACTGACAGCATTGGTCTATACTTACTTAATGCCAATAGGTGCACCCAAAACAATTGCCCCAAAAGCATTTATTGAAGCCCCTAAAAGGTAAAAGCCACATTAAATTATACCAAATCCTCAAGTAATATCATGTATAGAATAAGAGAAAATAGAGACTACCAGCGTAGGGAGAAAACAAAGTTGAATGGTCAGAACTATCATGAATAATATAAGAGAGGACAAAGGATGTTATTGAATATATTAAATATTAGAGAGTATACACGCAAAAAAACCTATATTAAACTCTAAGTAAATGCAGGTTTAATAAGGTTTAAAGTCAACAAATACGTTACTCTTCTCTCAAGATAAGAGAATCCTAACTTCCATAGAAACACTTGGAAGGGACTAATAAAATTGTTACTCCAATTTAATAAAACCTCATTATGTGCTTGAAGTTGATAGCCTCAAAAAAAGATTCTTCATCATGGCTGAGTTCTTTCATAGATCAGAACCTCCAAATGTTACCTCAAAACTTCAGAGTTATCACTTTATCACCATGACATCATTTAAGTGACCTTGGAATTCTATTATTGCTAACATAGAGCATTTAGTAGATAAAAGAATGATAGTAAATTTTCATCAATTGCATCAACCTAACATTGTATATGTAGACATTCAATATAGCTTGCATAGTTTAGCCCTTGTTTAATTACTTATATAGCTAATTTCACATTGTGAAATTGAAGTAGTCCCCTGACTGGAAATGTTGATTTTAGAAAATTACAAAAAAAGCATAGAGAGACAAATGTAGAATTTATTAGGAGCAACAAATATTATCAAGAGTATAAACCTTGGTCACTAAGATGCAAGTTAGTTGTATTGCTTATGTTGTTCTTCTTTTTCAGAGCATTGCACAACTATTCTGAATTAAGATTGGTACAACCGATGACCTTTATATATCATGAATAAAACATTTTACAAAGATCCATACCTGGAAATACCTCCTTTGTTGGGTTCAAGAACGGAAAAAAAAAAGATGGGATTGATGACTAGAGCAATGAACGAACGAACAAGTTCATGAATAGCTCGGGCCTCAATAAGCAACTCCTTAACAATATAAAATTTGAAACACATGCCAAATTCAAGCCACATCAGTGTCACCTATACCCCAGCGGAACCCAAAAAGCCATTGGCAAACAAATATAAGAAGAAGCTCATGCTCAGCTCAAGAGTAGCTCATGCTCAACTGGCTCACAAAGTGAGTTCAAATATATGGTGAGCTCGACTTATAACCATATAACACACAAGTTAACATCTGCTGCTAAGTGGTTTCCTAATCTACAGCCATTGGACCTTGCTGGCGATAATTTTCCTATAAAAAGTAAATTTTGATAGCTGACAAGCAGCACTTAACAATCAAAACTTAAAATTTGACAATGAGGTAATTGACTTGAGATACATCACACTATCTACAGCTTTTTTACCCAAAAACCTATCGTGCAAACTTCAGCAGACACCAAACCAAACACTAATATTATACAACTTGGTTTTAGGATCTTTCTTTGCCTTCAATTTTCTGTACAGAGACCATGGAAAGCATTCCTGCCATCTATAATTCTCTACAGAGTATCTAAACAAGATCGTGGCATAATTCGAGAATGATTTGCCAAAAGAAGATTGGTTAATGAAGCACTTGTGGTGTCATCTACCTTACCCCAAACCAACGCAGCAGAAACAATTTCCAAATATCTCCTAAAATTACAAATTTAAAAATCACGGAAAGCCCCAAAAAATCAAATCTTACCAATGGGAAGCCCGAGCAATCCTCGCCCAACAGCCTTCAAATACTGCCAAAGACTCTCATCTTCAGATCATAAACTAACAGAAAAAACAGGACCGAAATTGAATTTGGAGCAACAATACAAACAGATGGCAAGGTTACCGAGCAACTGTCAGGGTCACGACGAATCCAACTGTAGATTCCGATAACGACCGGCCCTTCGAAGACCTGCAGTGGAGAATAATGAGGACGGGAAGGGATTCGAAATATAGGAAGGAGGCGGAGTTCGATTTGACCAGGAGAAGGCGGAGGGTTTGGGCAGGGTCGGAGATGAGGTTGAGAGCGTAGACATCTCGGGCGAGGCAGTAGCCGGCCGCCAAGGCCGCGGCGCACAGAAAATGCAGCGCAAAGGCCTTGGAAGCGCTTATCTGAATTTTCCCCATCCTCGTGACCCTCCTCGTGCCGTCGATCTCCTCGCCTCTGAGTTCAACTCGTTTCCGTCCTCGTGCGGTCGCCGCCGGCCGATCTCTCCGACTAGGACGGCATCAAGTCCCTCCTCGACCAGGCCGAGTCCTCCTTTTGCTGCTGTAGTTTATGGGCCCGGAAGAGTCAAGGCTTCTTTAGCCCAAAACAAGAAAAAGAAAAAAAAGAAAAAAAAGAGTCAAGGCTCAGGCACGGGTGGCAACCAGGTTGGATGGTGCCGTATCGGATTACATGCGTAACAGATCGAAAATTTATTAATTTAAATTTAATTTATTTAAGAAATAAATTAAAATTTTTAATTTAAATTTAAATTATTTATTAAATTTAAATCAACTCATATAATTTATTATTAAATAAGTAAAGCCAGGTTAAATGGATTAAATAGATTAGATGAGTTTTTAATAGATTAAATAGATTTAAATAAGTTTAACTGGTCAAGCAAGTTAGATTAAACAGATCAAAAATTGGTTAAGCAGATTTTAAATAGGTTGAATGGGTCGGGTCATGATAGAGGGAAAAATGAATCGTCCAGCCCACAACTAAAAGGCCGTCCTGTTTCGACCCAATAAACATCAACGATGAATGATTGAATCTTCACTTCGGTCCAGGGCCAGCTCGTCCTCGGAACTCTTCCTAAAGCTCTACTAACTTCAGATATTCGCCAACTTCCTCGACCAAGTTCGGGGTGCCTCCAGACAAACGTCAACCCGTCCCGACCAAATTTGAGATGCCAACCCCAGCGATACACAGCATACACTCCGACCCTCGAGCTTGGAGCACTCCCTCGAGTATACCTCGGAACTTGGATAATCGAACTACTCCCAGTCTCCACCAAGCCGACCTCGCCGAATGCATGACGCGACTACTTAATGAGCTCGGCCTCGTCAACGACCACATCCTTGTGTGGGCCTACGCCCACCTACATGGTCGTACTCTA
This sequence comes from Phoenix dactylifera, assembly GCF_009389715.1. NCBI lineage: Eukaryota > Viridiplantae > Streptophyta > Magnoliopsida > Arecales > Arecaceae > Phoenix > Phoenix dactylifera. The sequence continues at coordinate 1,248,487 of NW_024067681.1, read as the reverse complement.
CCACACTGCCGTGTCATGTCTCCGTAACCGGCCAACAGCAGTCAAACGACACCTTGGCTACTCCGGCCATACCCTGCTATGACTGTCAACGCCCTACCATTCTTAAGAATGGGTTGTACCGCACGTCACCAGCCTACCTGAGCTGCACGCCATCCGGTTCAGAGCCATACCCCCCTCATGATGGGGACTGATAGTACCTCCGTCACCTGGGCCACTCCACCGACGCTATAAATAGCTCGGTCAGGTAATTTCTAAGGGACCTTTGGTTGGACCAAATTTACTCACTCTAACTTGATCGTCAAAGGGTTCTCACCGGGAATACCGGTGAGGCTTTGTGCAGGACCACAGTTGTCGCGCAAGAGGTGGCTCCCGTCTTCCCCTTTCAGCACTGGCAGCTCCTTTGGCTCCACCGGCATGGTCACTCTCGGGCCAGATTTGAACCATAAGAGGTCATAATCCGGCCCAATTATTAAATGAGTCAAAACAGATTAAATGGATCAAAGATTTAAACTGGAATCTAACCTATTTAATAAATTAGTTTGGATAAATTGACCTATTCAAATCCGTTTATGTCAAAATCCAAATCTGCTTAAAGCGGATTGTTTGTGGATCAGATGGATAGATCAGATCATAAATTGCGACTCTTACTTCAAAGTGGTTCTCGAACGCATTTTTTTTATTATTTTAATTTTTGACTGTACAATATCTATCTATCTATATAATAGAAAGCTAGATCTCTCCCCAAAATCCGAAAAAAAAAAAAACCTGAAAAAAAAGGGAAAATGCACAATTTAGACACCTTAAAATGAAGGAAAACTTCACCTTCTCCCGCTTTTGCACTCGCCCTCCCTCGCTCTCGGGAAGTGGCGTGGTTGTAGTAATCTCAAAGAACTTATTGGATGAGGAAGACAATCCACTCAGCAAGAAACCAAAGAATGCTGCCCTTCTGCATCAGCAATTAGAACATTTTTCCAACATTTTTGTTTTGAATATCCGTAATATTATGCCATGAGAGATGATATAGTTTTATGGAGATCTTGAATCATGCTAATCTATTAAACTACTCGCCTTTTTTTTCTATGTTCAGAACTTTTTATTAAAACAGCTGACATAACCTCGCTGTTGTTCTCTCTGCCTTTCTTGATCTCGCGCTCAGGAGGGTGGCAACAGCGGCAATGTTGTTGAAAATTGAGGACTCATTCGCGCTCGGGGGACGGTGGCGGAGATCAAGGACTTTTTGGATGAGGAGCACGGTCCGCTCAGCAAGAAACCTAAGAATGCCTCTTCTCTCCTCTTTCTCTCTTTTTCTCTCTCTCTCTTTCCTATAGCGGATGCATCATACATGGTGGGTACGGATACATCCAAAAAAGTTACAAGATAACAATTCTCAAAGCGCTCCGGGTAAGTCCTCCTCCTCTAGCCAAAGGGTCTCCCCAGAATAGTTAGTCACGTAAGAGGCTACCAAATCTGCTGCTTCATTAACCTCACGGTACACATGCTTTGCCTGAATGGCCATCCCACCCACACCATAGCCCAAATGTCCCTGAGCAACAGGGGGCTATCGCCCACACCACCCGCACTCTGCTAGATTCAACCGATGACTGTCGTCGAATCGCCCACTAGTACTACAACACATGCAGGCAAAATGCATCGGACATAACTCAAACCGGACCAGAATGCCCTCAACTCCGCCCCGGAACCGAGATGTCGAAGATCTGGCAGCCCCCAGCCGCAATCATCCTGAAGTCCGGACCTCTGATGATGAAGCCTGCCCTCCCCTACTCCCACCATCAAGTACACATCCATCGAAATTTACCTTGAGGAAGTTCGGGGGTGGGGGCTTCCATGTGAAAAACACCGTACGGAACGCTCAATGAGCAAAAAAGGAGCCTTAGGTGTCTCGAGCTATCAAGGGTCCATCCGATAAATGTGACTGAATAACCTCAGCTGCCTGGCTCCAAGCTCGCTCAACCACGAGCCGCGGGGGGAGACAACTCTTGTCAAACGTCCAGGCATTCCTAAATAGCCAGATTTGATATGCCATATATGTTATCATTATAGTCGCCTGCCTGGAGTGTAGTGATGCCAGCCACCATCTAGTCATTTGCAGAAAGGATGCCGAGTCACTGGGAGGAACCCTGGCTAGCTCCCAAATCCTTCTGGTATGGTGGCACTGGAACAATGCATGGTAGAAGGGGCACTGGGAAGGAATCTGTATGCCCCTACTATTCAGGACTAGCCTCGTTGGTAGCCTATCCTAGGCAACCTTCCAGAAAAACAACATTGCCCTTGAATGCAAACCGAACCGCCATAACCAAGCGCAGTCGACCCCTGTGTCCTGCCCACTTTGGAGAAGGCCGAGAACATCGCAAACCTCGACTCTAGAGCTGCATGTCAAGCTTCATACCCGCACATTAGGACTAGGGAAAACTGGAACCGGTACTGACCGGATCCTCTCCACGAGCTAGTCATCAAACAATTGGGCTAAGCGGGTAGAGTCCTAGCCCGTCTCACCAGGGCGCGGGAGGGGGGGGGGGGGGGGGGGGGGGGGGGAGTGCTTCGATTGTTTTTGTACTGGTTTGTTGGTGTTTTGTGCATGCTCCACATCGGTGAGAGTTCATTGTCCATTGCCTCTCTTTCATAGCAGCAGATAGAACACTTTTTCCAACATTTTCTCAGGAGGACGGCTGTGGCTGCAGTGACATTAGAGATCAAGGACTTCTTGGATGAAGAGCAGAGTCGTTAGGAGAAACCAAAGAACGCTGCTCTTCCATGGCAGCAGGCAGAACACTTGTTCCATCATTTTTTATTTTGAATAATCAAAATATTTGGCCATGAGAAACGATAATATAGTTTAATTGAGATCTTGAATCATGCTATTGAATTACTTGCCATTTTTTTCTATACTCAGAATGTCTTTATTTTTTTTTTTATTTTTTTTGCTAAAATGAATGATTCATACATATTTGATATGGATATATCCAATAAAGTCAGTCCTGGAACACTCTAAGCAGCTTTTCCATCCCAACCCATAGGGTGCCTCCAGAGTGACTGGCTACGTAAGACGCCACCCAATCTACGGCCTCGTTTACCACTCTGGATACATACTTCGCCTAAAAGGTCACTCCATTGCTCACCATAGCTCGAATATTCCGAAGCAGAGGGTAGCTTTCATTGAGCTAGAGCCACCCTTAATCTAACCAACCACAGTGGCCGAGTCGCCCTCAATACCTATTTTGTTTTCGCGCTCAGAGTGAGCGATAGCGGTAGCAGTAATGTTGGAAATCAAGGACTCATTCACGCTCAAGAGTATTTCAATTATTTTTAAGTTTAAACTGCTAATTTTCTAACGATGTTAGATGGTACGAATATATTAAAAAATAAAATAAAATAAAATATATATAATAAATATTTTATAAAAATATATGTGTAAATAGTAATTTTTAAAAAATATTTATATAAATTTTAATATTTAGAAGGGTAAGTAGACCAAAAAAAAAAATTCCAATACAAGTTTTACAGGCGGCTTGCCCTCCATCAGTGATGAGTACAATCGCGGATGGACGGTGATCTTGAGGCCGTACATGTAATCTCATTGAATGTTATCCGAACCGACGCTCGTGGATTTGGCCCCCTATGTGACTACAAAAGTCCCCGTCTCGAGTCTCGAATCCCTAACTCTGGCCCGATCGAGGGAGATGATGCCGACGGTGCCTCACTTCGTTCTCCTGCTCTTCTCGCTCTCGATTCTATCCTCCACAGCACGCTCCGATCTGGTGATCTCGAGGGTCGATCGACGGGTGAGCCCATCTTCTCATCTGCCCCGTCCTTCCATTCTCGATTTTTTTTTGTTTTTTTTTGTTTTTTTTTTGAAGCAACTTATCGCTAATTTTAGTTTATTTCTATCTGGAAAAGGTTTGATCCGGAGTTGCTAATGAAAAAAAAATCTATTTTTGGGTAAAATCTCTAATGGGTTTTCATCTAATGGCCATAAACCGGATTCTAATTGGAGAAAAGCGCGAAACAGTATCTTATATGAATCCATAAGCACAGGCATATTTTGATGCGTAGGGAAGAGGTGAGGAGATAGTGATACAAATAGATTTTAAGGCGGATGGTTGTTGAGGCTATGGATTTGTTCTGAGAGCTGAATTGAAAAGTCCTCTTAAAAAAAGGTTCCTTTTGAAAAATTAGGCCCTTTGGGTGGGGGTTTGAGGCAGGGGCGGCCCAATGCATTTGGGGGCCTAAGGCGAACTCATTAAGAGAGGCCTTTTATTTAAATAATAAATTTTTTTAATAAGTATAAAATATTTTAAAATTTTATATAAACCTAATTCGCTTTGCTTTTTGAGATGCAAAATTACTAATCAAACTTTTGTACCGAAGATTCATTAAAATACTACAAAACAGCAACTATGCATAGAAATGTCAAAATTACATTAGAAACTAAAAATTTCCAAAACAATCTAAATGACAAGTCCAATTGATTGGGTCACCACATTAACATGATAATAAATAATTGAAAATTTTAACTGTGCAACTCATATAACCTATTTGTGCAAACAAGGAAGCACAAGAGGATTGCAATGAGATTTTTCTTTTTTGTTCTTGTGTATCCATAACGAACACAAGCACAGAAAAGGTAATGGGAATACATTACAGAATAGTTCAATTTAAAAATACATGCCTCTTCTATAAATTAGCAAGAAGCAACATCTATAATGCACTTCTTCTCATAGAGAAGTAAACAATTTTCTATCTTCATCTTATGATACACAAGAAAAAATATATGCACCAGCAACAGCACTGCCGTTCAGCATGTGTCTTAAGGCATCAATATATTGGCCACTTCACATCAATATAGAGCTTCCATATGCAAAGGCATGGCTAACATGTGTCTCAAGGCCATAAATCCAAGCCAGAAACATAAAGAGCAGACAAGTTACATACATACATGCAGCACTAAGAAACAGGGGAATGCAATGCTGATGCTGAGAAACAAATTACCAAAAAAAAAAAAGCATAAGGGTGATCATTAAATAAATCTGAAACCCCTCTTCTTCTCCCCACATCCCCTCAAGAACAACAAGAACCCTCCAGATTTCTTCCCAGCCTTTTCGCATCCGATCTAAGAACAGGATTGCAAACTCAAAGCCGCTCCTGCCTCCATCTTTCCCTATTTAAATAAAATCCCACCAAAATCCAAACTTTGTGGCTTTCAGTAGAATAATCCAAAGATTCTTCCACTGCCCCGAACATCGAGATCCGACATGATCCTGCGAACCAGAGATTCGCTCAAAAAAATCAAAAAAAAACCCCACTGATTTCGATCAAATGGGCGAAAATTTGCCCAGAAAAATCGAGGAGAAAACTGATAAATAGAGGAAATGAATCGAGAGCTGAGATCGAGGGAAGCGAATTCGACCAGAAATGTCCTGAAAGTTGAAGACCGTTGAGTGTCTAATGGTGAATCCTCGCGAACCCTTAGGGATTTTGAAGAGCTCCCGCGGCCCAAGGATACTCATATATCATGACTAAATCCAGAAATAAAGAACAGATCGATAATAAAGGTGAGATCTTTTGCCCTTAATCTTTCAGACAGCACAGAGGGGGTGATCTGCTTGTACTTTGGAACTTCGGAGAGCATCTTATCATAGCTCGCCTGATCGAAGAGCACATCATTGTTCACCTTCTCCTTTTGCTTTCCCTTGCTCCACTTCTGCAATCCAAACCCTAGTTAGCCAATCCAACATCAAAATCCCCCGATTCCCAAACACTAACCTAAAACCATATCGCATTACCTTCTTCTTCTGCTTCCCTCCACCGAACTTGTTCGGCCTGGAAGACGGGGGAGGAGCCTTCTCCTTCTTCGGCACCAGTCCTAAGAATAAAAGGAGAGATCAGATATCAAAACCTCGAGTACAATCGAATCGGAGGGAGAAGAGGAAAATTTTATTACCATTTCGTAGGGGATGTTGGGCTTGTAATGCTAGGGTATCGGAAGCCGACCTCGGCGAAGAAAGCAAACAGCGGCATCCCAGAGGGCCTTTTTATCTCATGGGAGTCGGATAAAATAAATATAGAACTCCCGGCGAGCTAGGGTTTTGCCGAGTTCGTTAGACACGAGGACGATCGGAACTATTGGATCCGCTGAAAATTCAAAATTTTACTGTAGCTCTACCTTCAGCTACGCCCAGCGGTGGGCCTTCCTTTGGGCCGGGGCCTTAGGCGGCCGCCTAGGTCGCCTAAGGGTCGGGCCGGCCCTGGTTTGAGGTCTGAAGACAAGAAAGCAGAGAGAAATATAACTTGAACGAATAAAGTATGGGAACATATGCCATTTGAGATCTTGACTCATAATTGGCTTTATACACCCCATGCGGACATGCATGGATGTTCAGTAAATAAAACAATCTGTGTATTTTCTTGACTGGCAGTACGGGTGTAAAAAAGCTGAGCTCGAGCAGATCAGGCCTAAAGCTCTAGGTAGACTTGTTTTTGTAATCATGCGAAGCTTGGATTAGCCCATTTACATTTGAACAGAGCTTCGGGCATTCATGAAAAACTCATTTAAGCAATCTGCTTAGATCACGTGGCCTCTCAAGGCTTCTACACAGAGACATACATGCACGAGAGAGAGAGGTGGGGGGTGGGGAAGAGAATCCTTGCTGTTACATCCCAATCTTTGCTGAAATTTGTTCTTTTTTATGCAACTTATATTAGTCTTTAACGAATAAATTTACATAATTTTGTTAATAGATAATAGCTAAAATAATTATTTGAATTTTGTTATTAAATTGAGGTTTATTTCTCATTGATGTTGCTGTTGACCACATGAGAGTTTTCTTTTCTAACAGATTGATTTGACTTCGCACATCGTACGAGTCCTATCCTCATTAAAGGTAACTGTTGTTACTTTATTCTTCTTTATGATCTTCAGGGCATTTGTGGGAGCTTTAACAATTTATAATGCTTTTCGTTGCTGTGTCACTTCATTTTTGCATGATAACATTACTTGTATCTACTAGCTGATTCTGATGTAATCTTGCTCTAGTTTTGGAAAAATCATAAGAGAAATGACTTTTATATTTTTTTAGTACTATATTTATCTTTTACTCAGTCTTTCAAGGCAAGTTGTTCGAATGATTGTAGCAATTTCTAAAACTTGAAACATTCAATTTCAAGATGCTGTCTGCTTGGTCTAATTTAAGATAGGAGAAACATTTGTTTATAGGCAAAACTTAATGTGGCTGTGCTCAATGCCCATGCATGCATTAATACAAAGAGAATTTGGTGAAGTATTTATTATCGAACTTGAGCTTCGGTGCCGCAACCTCAAAGCTGCAGATAATCTTGTCTTACATATATTAATAAAACTGTAGAAGCAATTGGCAATAATTATAACTTGCATGCCTTATCCTATTCAGATGTCAACTTTATGTGCCATGTTATTATACAGCTCAGGATGTCAGTGGCAATGACATGGAAAGTCTTTCATATAATAGTGCACATGAGAAGAAAAATGGAAAACGATGATCTCATTGTTATTTTTTAAATTTATTTCAGCTGAAAATAATAATTTTCCTGCTTTCTCTTAGAGGAAAGAGAAAAATCTAAGCCAGAACCAGTTTATTTGGTAAAGACAAGGTTTTAAATATCATGGGATAGCGCTATCCCAGTTTTTTCATGAATCGGAACAGCCTGCATCTCGACACTTTGGATGGTGGATGTCTTGTACCATCTCAGTCCATTGCCTGACTAGTCTTGTCATGATACTCGGGATAGTGGTACACCCTGCTGGCCCATCGATATATAAAACAATGGATAAAGCTATATAAGTAGTATTCTAAAGGTTGGAGGTGGTAGAATGTGTAGTTGATTGGACATCGTAGGGGGAATTTGCTTTATATGGTAGTAGAGACATGAAGGCAACAAACCTAAAATTTCAATTAAAAAGCCAGTAAACTGTCACTTGCAACTATCTCAATTCAGACTGTTAGGAAAGTGTGGTTAGTATATGGTTATGAATCAGCAAACTAATCTGCTTTTGCAACAATTGAAGTGTTTTAGTTTATGGTAAATCTCTTTAGCTTCAGCATATTTCTTTATAAAACATAAATCATATGTGCATATGCCCATAGAACTCCAAAAATATACAGCTAAAATTTAGCATTTTGAATGAAGTCGGAAAACAATTTTATATATCCTAGCAAATCCTTCTACAATATCTAACTCATAAAATTAAATAATTCAATTAATAATATCAAAAAAATGATACGGTCTACTCGGCTACAGGGCCAATTTGATTTTGGGTATTGTTTGATAATTTCATGCTCCTGTCTCTACCGTATGGTATGTCATGTAATATAAGAGTCGCTGTAATCTTTGGAAGCAACCCGATAAACATATCTAACCAAGTGGTTCCCTTGAGAGTCTTTGCCTCCTTCTTCCCCTTCGTTGCATTCAGCGGTTTATACCAGAATGACAAACTCAACTGGCGGTTTGTGGGTCTTTTAGGAACTTAGGTGTATATTTTGGGCATCCTAAAAATGAAAACAAATGAAAGTGTATTTTGGGAATAAAGTAAAAGCTTTCACAAGAAAGAAATATTGGGGGTATATTTCCAGCATGATAACCTGTCTTGATAGTCGGTGAGCTTCTTAGAAACCTAGGGCTATATTTTGGGCATAATGAACTGAAACCTTATAGTATATTTACCAAAAATATTTTTATTAGTCTAGATATCTAATGCCTACTTAGAGGAGCTATGGTAGTCAATGTTATTCGGAACTTTTGATTTAGCCTAAAGTACTTGCACCTGACACTTTGGTGTGGACGTTGGTGTGACATTTCGTCATAGCTATTTAAGAAGAAATTCTTAGATATTAAAGGGATTTGATGCTTAGTTATGAACCTGCCATCCGACACCTGAACCTCAGAGACAATAACATAGTGTCGGATACATTCTGTATATTTATATATTTGTGGAAGTATGGATGTTGGGAATAAGGTGAACAGGGAAGAAGTATTAGGGTATATTTTAGACATAATAAATGAAATTTTATGAGTATATTTTGAGAATCAGGAATTTTTTTTATAAATGTGTGTTTTGAGAATAAGATGAAATTTTTCACCAGGAAGAAATCTAGGCATATTTATATAGTTGTAGGATTTTCTAAGATTTTATTAAAATGATAAAAATAATATAATAATGAGCTATATTTTCTTATGCTTGTCTGATTGTTGTTGTAATACTTCACATGATCTTTAAATAATAGTTAAGAATTGATGATTTTTTATATGACTTTGATTTTAATATATTATATTGATAATTGCAACAACACAATTTTTTAAAATATTCTAATGGCTTTCTTTACATCTTTTCTTGCCCCCTAGTTGTACTTGTGTTCCCCAAAGTTTACCTTTTAAAAGTCGATTATTAACTTGAGGAAAAACAAAGTTTAGAGATCTTTTAGAAATTTCCATTGCAGAGAGAACGAAAATTGAGATCTATTATCATGCTTTTGTGCAATACTAACCAAATTCCATTAACTAAAAACACAGTAATATATCTGCTGTACACGTGTGTCAAATAATGAAATACAATTAATAATCAGTCTTCTATCTGCTTTGCTACTTCTGTGTTTCAAAACAATGATGTAAAGAAAAGAAAATAATGAAGTATCATGAGGACAGAAACATATTTACTAGTGAACTTGTTGCTGTATAAAGTGCTTAGGGGAGCTCAAGTTAGAAAGGAAAGGAAAAAGGAGGAACAAGTGAAAAGGGAAAAAAAGAAAAAGGCTAAACTACATGCTCTCCTGTAGTTTCATGCAGCCATTTATTTATTGATACTTTCACCTTCCTCTGAAGTTACTTAAGTATGATATGGATCAATGAAATCTTACAGTATGCTGACAGGTAATAATTAAACTATTTATATGCTGTTTTGGTTAAAATTATTTCCATTTCTCATCTGGCAATGCTTTTTGAACATATTTCAGCTAGCAGCTCCCCTATTTTATCTCATCATTTGAAACTACTCCATCCACATAGAAATGTACCTTGGTGTTCTCCATTCGATTATGTATGATGGATAAAATGCAAGTTTGAACCACTGTCTATTTATCACTTTTTGCACCAACTTGCCATCTGACAACGGAAAAATAGCAAGGGGTGTAGCTTCAACAAAATAAGTGATGTGATCAAGGTTTTTTTTTAATAATTTTCTTTTAATGCTTCAAAAGAATCAAGGAATAAATTAGTTTGACTTCCAAATACATGTGCGTTCTTAGGCAAGCAATCCTTTAATACCAATAGAGCAGTCCGTTTATTGTTAGTTTGATCATGCTGGACTACTTTTAGACTTCCACTTGGCTTGAGGTTTTGTGGTTGCATGTTATGTCTCATGTTCAAAGTTTAGTTTGAGTTCAAAATACATGTGGATTCTTAGGCAAGCAATGCTTTAATACTAATAGAACAGTCCATTTGTTATAAGTCAGATCATGCTGTACTGGCTTTAGACTCCAACTTGGCTTGAGTTTTTATGGTTGCTTGTTATGTGTCTTGTTCTTTCCAGTTACATGCTGACTACCAATGCTTAAACATGTAAATAGGCAAAAGTTTTTCCAGATTATGACATATGAATTATCTTGATCAGTGATCTGCGCTTCTAGATGGGTTAATTCATTAGTAGCACATTCCTATCATTTTGTTTAATTCTGAGAATTGCTTATTAATTAGAATTTTGTTTTGCATTTTTGACCTTTTCATTTATAGGTAGAGAATGTTGGTGCTGGTGCTGTCTCCGAGGTGTTGCTGGCCTTTCCCAATAGCCAGGCAGAAAACCTGGCAACTATAAAGACAATATATATTGAAGGAAAAGGAAAAGGACAAGGGTCTAGTAGTCTGCCAACTGCACGTGTTGAGCCTGAAGGAGTGCCCCCAGAATTGACTTTTTATTCAGTCTCGTTACCAAAAGGATTGGAGAAGCGGGAGACCGTGACTTTGGATGTCTTGACTGTATTTACACGTTCTCTAAAACCATTTCCTGAGGAAATCACTCAAGCTGATGTTCAACTTGTTCTATATCAGGATAGCGCCCACTACTTGTCACCTTATGCTGTTAAGGTTCAGACACTTGGTATCAGATTGCCCAGTCGAAGGGTTGAATCATATACAAAATATCCTAATACAAAACTTGTGGAATCAGAAATTAGATATGGGCCATATGAAAATGTCCCTGCCCTCTCTTACTCACCTATAGTTGTTCATTTTGAAAACAACCATCCTTTTGTAGTTGCACGGGAACTAGTGCGAGAGATAGAGATTTCGCATTGGGGTAATGTACAGGTTACTGAACACTACAGCCTTGTTCATGGAGGTGCCGGGACTAAAGGAGGATTTTCTAGGTTCGTGTTTATCTTCTTTTTCTAATCAGTGGTTTCAACTGACCAAATGTATATGCTTCTTATTTGCCCCCTTTCTTGCAGGATTGACTATCAATACAGGCCCTCAATAAGCGGAGCGTCATCATTCAGGCAACTTATTGCACGATTGCCACCAAGGGCTCATTCAATTTATTATAGAGATGAAATCGGCAATATATCAACATCACATGTGTGGGGTGATTCTAGAAGGGTAATATGTTAATCAAGGTTCGCTGTTTCAGTATCGGACCCCGTATCGGTGCTATACTAGCACAGTATCGGTACGGTATGGTACGAGATTTTTTTGGACATTCGGTACGCCATCCATACCGGATACCGGTACCGAACCAGTACAGTACAGTATGCCCCGTACCGCCTGGTTTGGGCCAGTACGGCATAACTTGATGTTAATATTTTAGTAAATCTTTGTCACATATATGGTGATCAGAAGGGCTCAGATATTTTGTATTGAGATATCTAATATTAACAATACAAATATCTCCATTGCAGACACAACTTGAAATTGAACCCAGATTTCCAATATTTGGTGGGTGGAGAACATCCTTTACTATTGGCTATGGTTTGCCATTGCAAGACTTTCTATTTGAGTCAGAGGGAAAGCGAGTCCTTAACATCACATTTGGCTGTCCCATGGCTGAGGTTGTCATTGACAATCTAATTGTCGAGGCAAGTTTACTTATCCTATAATATCATAACATGCTATATTGCTTCATGGCACACGTTAAATTATATATTCATATCTCGAAAATCGCTCTGTTTTGTGGTGAATCTTATTCTTTTAGTCAGTCAACATCTGCAGTTTCAAATGTTAAATTTATGCAAAAAGCATTGTTCTGACTGAGGGTCATGTACTATTTACTAGTATTTTTACTTGCATGTTTAGTTGTATTATGTTAGTGCTTTATGTTCCACATTTGTCACTATCTCTTGTGGTCATAACAACATCCCATCCCCTTTGTATTTATACAACTTTTTTTTTAAGCATGAAGTCTTTTATGCAAGGTCCATAATCTCGGTACAAGTGCCATACTGGTACGTTACCAGTTCAGTACGGTCGGTATGCACCCATGCTGAGATAGTTCCCAACCCCTTTTCTTACTTTTTATCATGGTAACATCTGAAAGTAGACAATACGGGTTGGTATGGTATGGTATGGTTTGCATCCTGGTACAAGGCGGTACCGCTCATACATTGTGCAATTATATGCATGATGTCATATCTAATTGTGCAACTTGATGCATCCTTTCTTGTGTAAAATGGGATATTTTTTCTAGGATTTTCTTCTTAGTGCTTGACTTCTTTTATGTGGCTCTCGATATAACCATGATATACGATTTTGTCTTACATGTTTTTGTGTAGAATTTAAACAGGATATGCTAGCTTGTTGTTTATGAAAAACATTCTCTTAGGCAGTCATCAAAGCGAGGCATTGCTAATATCTTGTAGGATCTGTACATAAGGTTTCTTGGTGTTTGAAGTTTGAAAATGCCTTAAAACTCTGAGCATAGTCAATGCCCATGCTATCTGGTCTTCACACTATAGTAATAAGCCCCCTTTTGCTGAAAGTTGCCTTATATAGGAAATAAGACACCAAGATACAAAGGGTTGATGTCTGGTTCCGAGCTACCAGAATGTTTCTTGAGTGTTCATGGATCATATTTTGGTTCGTAATCTTATGCACATATGCATGGTATAAGGCTCATGAGTTGTAATTTAGGTTAACATGCATAGTGCACTCACTTTGCATTCAATTTTTAATCCAACTATTAGGTGGATGTGGAATCCTGTTAGCTGTTGGTGTCCTATTCAATTTTTGGAGAGCGGCCTTGTCATTATTCTCAATTATTTTAATTTTTTTTATTTTCTGTAATTATTTATGATTTTCAAAAAGGAAAATATAGTAGGTTGGATTGACACCTTGAACTTGCTAGGGGTTCTAGTGGCTCCTTTGTCTTAACTGTAGATTTACTGTTTCTTGCAGTATAGTACTTTGTAATTGTTTTCACCTCCTCATACTTTTGGTTTTGTGAGATCATAGGATGGATCAGTATCTCAAGCCGCAAGTCGGATTTTTTCTTTTTTCTATTAAACTGGGGAGGCCAGAGCCACCCAACCCCACCTCAAGCCTTAACCTTGGCAGCTTGGCTCTTGTGCTTGCATAGCCTAATCTACTATAACCAGGACCCTTTTTTTGGGGGCCGAAAATTAAGGGACTACACCTCTCAAAAGTGAAACCCTGACTCGCCTGGGAGGTCATAGGGTGTATGATTGAGGTACGTACTCAGGTACAAGCCACAAGTAGGTTTAATGATCCACATTACTGTTCTTAGTTATCAGCTCTCTCTCCTCACAAGTCACAACCATAACTGACGCCTCCATAACTTGATGGGACATACTTGCTAGAATGTTGCTTGGATCTTAAAACATGCCAGCTTGCCAATATGGAAGGTGAGAAGTTTTCCAGGCTCCTACCATGTCATAAGTTTTTTCATTTCCACCTATTCAAGTGTAGTAGACCCTTCTTCTCTAGTTTCTATGGTGTTGTTGAAGACTGTAAATTGGGTGCTATAATTTAGTGTTTTGGTGGTTGTTTTTGGGTGCTGGTTTCTAAAAATTCTGAATTTCTTTTTGCTCAGAGTGGTGTTTGATGTGTTCAACTGTTCAGATGATGAACTAGATATTATTTTGGAGTTATTTTCCTCCCCAGGTCCATTGAGGATTTTTTGGTGGAATAACTTTTCTACTGAGTTAAATTTTAGGTATACTTTTTAAGATGCTGGGGCACTAGTCTAATTGACCAAAATACAGTACCCTGTCCCATTAAGCTATGATGATCTAGCAAGTTTAACAAATAAAACCTTTTAACTTGTTAATGTCCTCACTCACTTTAGTGGTGATTTCCAGATCAGGACCAGTCATTTGGGAGCACCTGTTAAGATCTTTCTTAAGGTCCAATTACTAGTTGAAGTCTAGTATAATTTAACATTTAGCTTTTGGGTCACTGGAAGTCCTCTCCATGTAGTGTGATGAACATGTGTTGATTTTTCTTTTTCTAAAAATAGATGGATTGCTGTAGTTTATAATCATACTGAAACTGGTTACATGTAAACTCATCTTTCTTTTGTGTATTTTGAATTTTCAACTTTCATTAGCTGACCGAATAGAATTAAGGCCTGAGAGTTTTCTTGAGGTTGTTGATGTGGCCATTTCTCTTCTTTGTACCTGCTATTAGGGCCGAGGGTTAAATCCTAACCCTAACCCTAGCAGGGGGAGGGGGGGGAGAGAGAGAGAGAGAGAGAGAGAGAGATAGAGAGAGAGAGAGAGAGAGAGAGATGGTTAAGAAACGAATCGGGCTTCTCCCAAACGATCGCAAGCCGCCCCGAGGGGGGTGGGGTGGGGCTTTATAATTGAACCAATGGGGGGTTTGGCTAATTTTTCGAGCCGATAGGGTGAATTGTCCTAGTTCCCTGTTGGTTCGTTTGATACGTCCTGAATCGGACGGTTCAGGGCAGTACGACCAACCATGCTATTATCTCTTTTGGAGATGCATAAAGTAAATTATCAAGACAAGTAGAGTTACTTGAGTGAGTAGAAGTTTTCCATGCTTTCCTAATGGTCTAGGACTCTGGACATGTATGAGTTTATGGGGTTCGATTAGATTCTTAACAAATATTTTTAGTTTATTAGATCTTATTCAATATTTTAAATGATTATAGGTCATAGCTAGGTAGCCAAGGGCCCACATGGCTCCTAAGCACTAAGTTGGTTTTTAGAGGTTAAGTTGGATCGAAAGTGGTAAATCCAAAAGCTAATGAATGTAAGATGTCTAGAAAGATAGCTAATAAAAAATAATGATCTATAACATATGGAATCAGCAGTAGTAAATCAGTGAGTTACCAACCTGGCAATACTCAGTACCAATTCACACCAAACTTACATTGAGGAAGCTGCCTGCATTTTCTAGCTTAGGTGGAAATGTTGGATCTATTCAAGTTTGTTGAAATTGGTTCCAATACTCGGTACCAATTACCAACCTGGCAATACTCGGTACCAATTCACACCAAACTTACACTGAGGAAGCTGCCTGCATTTTCTAGCTTAGGTGGAAATGTTGGATCTATTCAAGTTTGTTGAAATTGGTTCCAATTTCTTAAGCTTTATACCCAACTTAAGTGGAGTTCAGGTCTTGGCACGTGAAACATACTAAACCCATGGGTCTAAATTTGAGGTAAGAACTGAGTCAAGTTAGAACAAGTTAGAGGCATGGTCTTAAGGAGATAATTTTGAAAAGCCAGTGTTTTAAAAAAAATAGGTCAAGTGCCTAATTTATGCAGGTCACACCCCCTAGCACCTTGCCAGGTTGAATCAGCTTGCTGTGGGGTGGGTGTAAGGCGGCCGTCCATGCGTAGTTCTATGTTCTAGTAAGCATCTGGGTGCAATAAGGTGCGGATGTGGGTCTACAACGTTTTGGGCACCCAACCACAAAGCCCAAGCTGATCCAATAATCTACGCATCTCTTTTAACTTCACCAATTACCTCTCACTCTTCCAATGTCTTTTACTATCCTCCCTTATCTTCCCCATAAACCCTAAGTAAACCCTAGTGGTGGTTCGGTGGGTTGTGGGTGATGGTCACTGATCGAAGATGGGCAAGCACCGGTTGGTTGGCATCTTTTCGCCAATTGGCATCGAATTGAGGTAAATGCCTCATTTTCCCCATTTTCTTCCTCCTATTTTGTTCTCTCCTCAAGTTCTTTTTTTTTTTCATTTTATTTTTTAGGTGGGGAAGGTGGAGTCATGGAGGCGCCACTAGGGTTGCTTCTAGCAACAATACCTGCTTTGAGTGGTGGCAACTTCAGCAGTTGCTGCTATTAGTGGTGCCACCTCTAGCTGCTACTACCGCCGGTGCTGTATTCTTTACTTTGGGTACTCACCTAAAAACCCACCTAGTGCCTATGAGCTGAGCAACCCCTTGGCCGCTTGCTTCTCACCTTCCGTCATCTAAAACCTTGTAAATCTGGGGGAGAGCGATCCAATTGACTCATATGACCTCTGTATATAATTGTCGAACGTTCAAGTTGTCTGTGTTTAACAAGTGAATAATTTAAAATGTCATCTCATTAGGTTGTGCATCCATGTCAAGCTTGTGTAGCCTATTGAGTAACTGAAGCGTCTTTCTAGATCTCACTTTTTGTACATCCACATAACGAGAGATCACGACATTCCAATCAATAAAGATCCCTCCTTTTTGTATATTCAAAGAGTTCCCCAGGAAAATCAACTTGCCTTTGCATATGATTGGAAATCATCACAATCCAAAATACCTTGCTTCTTATTGGCATTTTGTTAAAAAAATCTACCTCATCAGTTCCATATCTCCTTAATTAGTGCACCCACTTAGCATCCCATTTCGAGAGGTATTCTTTCTTGCATGCATTGGAATATGGCAGTAGTGTGGCCTATGTCCTTGGCGTTGGTATATCTTGAGACCAAATTCCAGGATGCCATGTTGCTCCCTAGAATCTTGTTGAAGATCCTCTAGGTGGCTTCTAACTCTTCTGTTCTAAGTTGCTATTTCTACACTGGAGTAGTGGTCAATTAAATTATTTGGTGTCAGACCTGGCACTGGAGGCTATGCTTGTGGAGCTGGGCATGGATCACTCTAGCGAGGGTTTGGAGGGGGAGCCAAGTGCGAGTCTTGACGGTGGTAGAGATGGTGAAGGGTTCAATGTGATGACCAGACCTCTCCATATAAGCATGGTGGGAATGAGAGAAAAAAATGGCTTAGTTGGCAGAGGGCTAGGGTGCATGGGTTTATGAGATGTCATTGAGTCTTCTTCGGTGTTTCTATAGTGGGTGCGGAGTGTGGAGAAGAAAGTGCAGACCATTCTCTTAGCTGCTGGGAGACAAGCACATGACTGCTGATAGGATGGAGTAGCTGATTGTAAGTAAATTAAAAAGATCAATATCTCAGGGGACATTTAGAGTCCATATAGATTTATTCTGGGCATAATAAGAGAAACTTTATGTGTGAATTTGGATATAGGGTAATTTTTTTCACATAAAAAAAATGTTGATACTTTTATATAGTAGTAGTGATAGCTTTCTTATTCTTTTATTTTTTTTGACAGTTTTCTATGTGATTTATTTAAGTTGCTGAAAGTGGAGTCTTAACCACCGAAGTCACCAAAATTGCTGAAACTGAAATTCAATTGGCATGGTCAACTGAAACTGAGTTCTGAATCCTGCTTTCCATTATCAAACAACTTGTTGGTTAAACTGAGATTTGGTCAATCTTTTGCGACTCAAACTTGTTAATTAATCCATGATTATATCAATATCCAGGCTGGGGGAAAACTTGACCTCAAGTTCCTTCGAGCCAGCAGCATTTAGTTGATCTTTGCTGTGGCATTTTGTCCATGATGTTGATATTTATGTTAATTAAGGATTAAACTTATATAGGTTGGGTGAAGAGTCAGACTAGATCCAACCTGACGACAAAATATCCAACCCTAAGCTTCCCCAATCCAAGAATGAACCTGACCACTCAATTCTGGACCTGAACCTACTTCAAATTATTCAAATTGAAACACAATTGAGTTGGGTTGGATTGAATTGGGTTCTATATAATCAGAATTTGTATAATATTACTGTATGTCTATATTTGAGTTAGATCGAGTTTATCTTCAGGTTGCGCAGGGGTTCTAGCCACTTTATACAATTTGCATTGGGTTTAGGTTGGGTTGAGTTGATCAAGCCTCCAGCTGAAACCCACCCAAAACTGCATTAAGGTAACCGATATTTTTCTACCTTGGCCAATCCAAGTTTTTCTTGGTGTTGTTCCAACCCAACTAAACTGCAGGTTGGATCAGGTTAGTTTTGGGTTAACCTAGCCTAAGTTGCATTCCTAATGTGAATTAGGGTTGAAATCGGATCAGATACGGTTCAGCTACCAGCATATCCATATTCATATTTGTTTTATTTGATAAATATAGATACGGATACGGATGTTAGTCGGATGCAAATGTTTATATTCATATTTGTTTTAAATGGATAAGGATACAACTCGGATACTGATAGTATGGAAATCGGATACATAATTAAATTTTATGACCACATAATCAAAAATATTACTAAGTGGATGATAAATCAAGTTAATAACATGTTAATATGATTATTTATTTTTCTTAAAAGTTCATGAGTGCTATATAAAATTAAATAGGGTTACAAATGGAATCGGATATTCGGATTCGGATCGGATAGTTGTTTAACCATATCCATATCTATTTTTCTTTGATGGATATGGATATGGATATAGATGTTAGTCAGATGCTCAAATATCTATCCATATCTGGATAGATTCAGATACGAAAATGGATCCTAACGGATATTATCCAATCCACTTTCACCCCCAATGTGAATAAATGGTTCTCAGTCTTCCTTACCATCTTTTAAATATTCTTTGTTTGTTGTTAAAATTTAAGGATTACGTGGTCAACTAGCTTTTGGAGCATTTATTTTTGCAATACATCTTCATGAATTCAGATACCTGAGCAGAATATTCTGCACATATTAAAGGTTGCTTAATTAATATAACTATTTTTTTCCAAAGCGTTACATAACATTTCCTACTTATGCAGGTCTAATAATTAGATTTACAGTAAATTTTGGAATTAGATTTACAGTAATTTTTTAGCAAGCATTTGGGACTGGAATCTTCGTCTTCTGTGTGATAAAATTTAACTTGCTGGCTGCAGGTTGTCTTGCCTGAAGGTTCGAAGGCTATTTCTGTTTCTGCTCCATTTCCTACAAGGCAATGGCAAGAGGTAACAAAAGCATCCTGAATCTTTAATAACTTTGCAAAATGTTGGATTAATTGTTTTCTTTGTTTTTCATGCTAGTTCATGAGGGCTCTATTTTAAACATTATTTAGCGGAACTGCAGGTAAAATATTCACATCTGGACATCGCTGGAAGACCTGTGGTGGTCCTGGAAAAGAATAATATTGTTCCTGAGCATAATTTGTATTTTCAGGTGGGTCTCTATTTTTCTTATCATTATGACTCACTAAGGACCTATTTTACTTAACTGTTGTTTAAGTATATACATGTTATCTATTTAAGGTATTGATCTAGCATGATTATTGTCTTTCTGACTTAATTAAAAGCTCGGCATTTGTTTGCTGGACTTTGATGTATAGATGATTCCAAGCAATACTTCGAGTTTTGTTACTTTGATAGTGAAAAGACATAATTATATATAGAAGAAAGCAAGGAGTGACACGTAGCTTTCCCACATTCTCTTCCGTGCCTCAAGAAATCTTAGAGGCCTGTTCCCCAAGAACTATTACTAATATATCCTTTAAACACTGCTGAGTATCTCATCAAAAAAAAAAAAAAAAAAAAAACACATGCCAAGCTTTCCTAGCCTCAATCTATTGTCCACCCAGCAAATATAACACTCCTTTTCCCTTCTTTCTCTCAAACCAATCCTTAGTAGCTCAAATCTTCTTCCAAGGGTGTAGCATCTGCATCAGAAACTTCCTAAGTGCTTCTTTACTTGACTTGTTTCTAAAATATCAGCCTTGTGCACCAACACCTGCATTCGCCCATGCTCCCGACCCTGGCAACAAACTTGAATATCAGCCTTGTTTCTAAAATATCAGCCTTGTGCACTGACACCTGCTTCGTTACTTGACTTGTTTCTAAAATATCAGACTTGTTTTCATCTCAAGATTCTATATTTGCTTTGGCACGATAATTAGGACAAGGCTTTCAAATTCCTTGAGATTTGAGGTAGAAGAACGATTGGCTAGAAGCAATTGCCGGTTCAAGCTTTCTGATTTTTTTGATTTATTCGAATGTTCTAAATAATCATTAATTATTATGTCATGGGAAATCAAATGCCTTGTAGAAATTTTTAATCCATCCTACTACTTGATCTAGATCAGTTTGCCCCATGGAGGCTTTTTTCCTCGTCTCTAGGATCAATGTCAATTATCTTCATTTTCTGCTATTGTTGAGGAGTGCTAAGATGGAAGGAGAGTAGATTGGAGGTGGCATGGACTTGTAAAGGTGTGAAAAGTAACGGAGAGGTGGGAATGAGAAGATGAAGAGGGGGTGAAGATAGAGCATGGAAAGCAAAGTCTATGAGGGTACAATAGGAATGCTGTTTTTATTTTCTTAGAACCATAAAAACCAGTTTTCCCAGTGATTGTAGACACCTAGGTTGGAAATAACTGGTCCAAGTTCGTGGTAGATTTGTCTAGGATAGTGGATGAGCTACCTAGAATTGTTCTTATATATATCATCATAAAAATTGTAATGGTATATGTTCTTGCTATATGCCACTATACATATGCATGTATAGATGCATATAAACACATTTTTCTGTCTCCATATGCATGCAAGGTAAACATCCGACCGGAACATATGCATGTGAAGATGCATGTTCTTAGCAAACAAAAAAAAAGATGCATGTTCATGTGCCTTAGTTGTCAAATCATCATTGAGATGACAGGGAATATCCTATTTGAACATATAATGAAATTGTTCTCATGTATGGCTAATTGTGCATTTTCTGTTTAATCCTTTTTGAGAACTTAGGGATGAAAATTTTGACTAATGTCTGAGTTTTCACTTGTTTAGTGTGACCAATTCTATATTTATATTACCATAATCTAGGGTTGGAAGTGGGCTTGGGCCTCCCTAAGGTCCGTCAGGTTTTGTTGACTTTGGATTAGCATTGGGTCGAAGCCTGAGAAAGTTTAGGTCTAGCTTGGGCTTGGTTATAGAGCCCAAGAACTACAAAATTGATCCTTACCGCTTGGTTTGAGATGTACTATACCAAACGATGTGGAACCAGGTCAGTTTGCTCGTTTGGTATGGGAATCAATCCGTATCGGTCTGAACCGAGCAGAACCGCTTGGGTACCAACATGTACGACCTGGTTTTGGGTGATACTGTGATAAAAATTGAGATAAAAGGATCTGAAATTTTTGTCACAGTATAAAGTGCGTAATGTACTATACCGCAACTGTATCCGATATCGAGATTGTAGACATTGGTAGAACCCAAATACAAGGTTGGAGGAACCGGTACCAGACCCTATACCGGTTTTTCGATGGGACGGCTCGGTACGGGCCTGCGTCGTGCCGCGTCGGGCCTGTACCGACACAACAGAATAGATGGGGGAGAGAGAGAACGAGAGAGGAAGAGAGAGAGAGAGTAGAGGAGGGAGGGCGGGACGCCGACGGAGCCCGGTGGAGCCCACGAGGCGGCCGACGCCGAGGAAGAAGGCTCGCTTAAGCGGCCCTTCTTTCCCGGCGCCGGCCCTCTCGCGGCCTCCACTGGCCCTCCGCTGGCGTCCTCTCTCTCTCGCTCTCCCTCCCTCCCTCCCTCCCTTGCTCGTTCTCTCTTTCTTCTCCTTCTCTGGCTCCGGGAACATGTCCTGTTTTCGGAGCCGGAACCGTACCGATGAGCCACTGGTACAATTTGAAACAAGCGGAACCGCCCGCTTTGGGTCGGTTCTCTGACGTTTCCCAAATATAAAATAGGCTTAACTCAAGCTTGGCCAATAGCGTGACTTAGGGCCTGACCAGACTTGGCTTGTAATCCTAACCCTAACCCCCTTTCTATCCGCCACGCCTCTCTCCTACTTACATCCTCTTCCAATACTCTACCTCGCTCTCTCCCTCCTACCCTCCTCTGCCCCAAGTTCTCTTCCTCGATGGCCGCCCACCCACTTGCCCTGCCCCTCACAACTAGCCTCATTCATCTTGCTTTTCATCGCCCCTCCATCTCCTCACCATGTACTCTCGCCAAGCACGCTCCTCCTCTTCCCCGTTCTTGCATTTCTCTTGCTTTTCCCTCTAGCCTTCGTTTAGGTGCTGCCTTTCTCTTTGCTCTCACCATGCTGGGATTGGATTCAACTTTGTGCTGGGGCTCGGGCTTGACCCTGCAAAAAGGTTTCAGGCCTTGGGCCTAGCTCAAAGCCTAAAAAGTATCATTTTAGCCGGGCTCGAGTTGCACTGAACCTCGACCCCACCCAGCCCAGTTCTAACCCTACCATAATCTTTCCTAACAAAAAATGTCTCATTGTTTTGTGCTCATATTTCTTATTAAAGACTAAAGCTTTTAAAAAACCTCAAGAAGTTTATCCCAATCTTTTCTCTCAATTTTCTTTTTTATTCATATCCCACCTTTTATTACCTATTAACAAGAATTAAAGTCCCCCATTATGGCTTTTAGATGTCATTTCAGATCACCATCCATGTATTATCAATGTTCATTTACTTTTACCTTCTATGGAAGCATGCATAAGAAGAGCTAGATATGATGATTGGCACGGACTATCACTTAGCAAGCCAAGCTTGGACTGACATGGGACATAATTGATTACTGATGTTTACATGCCTAGTACTATTCCATGGCATGATTGATACGCAGCAGTTAAAATCTTGTAGGCATGTCCCTTATCACTAGGGACAGAGATTATCCTTGGGGGGCGGGGGCAAATACATCGCACAAAGGAAATAATAAAATATTATAATCATATAAGCAATGCAATTGCTATACAAATCTCATGGCATTCAATCATCACAAGCTACCATAATTTTATTCAGTACCTCTATTAGAACAAAGAGATAAGAAGAATTAAAGTTATTTTTAAATTTTCTTATGTTCATGTTATTTCACCAAATAGTGAAGCATTGTCTTTGAAAAGAATATAATAATACCAATACTATTAATTATTAAACATCATATATATATTTATGTTCAATAACTGCATCATGCCAAATAGGGGAGTGTTAATGAGGAAGAAGACTTACCTTGCAAGTAGATCTATCCATGAGCCGGACGATCCGCTTGGCTTGCTTGAGCTCGAGGCCTTTTGGGCAGGCTTGGGTCAAACATTTAGGCCCATCGGCCTGAGCTGGGCCTGAAAAATTGGCCCGTTTAATAAACTGGCCGGGCTTGGTCTTGGGGATTAAAGTTTGGCCCTAGCCTGGCTTGGCTCGATTTTTTATTTTGTTTGTGTTTTTTGTTCATATTTGATATGTTTGTAGATTTAATTGGTAATTGTTGTTGATATATGAATTTAGTGGGATAATAGACATATTGTAGGTTGTTGAAAATATTTAACTATTCATATTAAACAATTTAAAATGTTTTTGAGCATTTTTAGTAATTTTTAGTGTTTTTTAGAAAAAATTAATAATGGTCATGAAGCTTGAAGCTCGTCTCGAAGTCTGAAGCTTCAGTAAGAGCCGAGTTTGGGCCTAGAAAGTAGGCCCAAAGGTTGGATTTGGCCAGGCTCAAGCCTTGGAAAATTTTGTTGATCTTTGGACAAGGCCCAACTTGAGTCGGACCCATGAAAAAGTCTACTATCAAGAGAAGAGAGGCCATCGCGGAAGAAGGAAAGCTTCGAGGAACTAGAAGAGGGATGTATGATTAGCATTTTTGTTTTAGGATAGTTAAGTAGCCAAGAAATTGAGCCCGAACCTTAGCACATTTAGGTTTTCTTAATTTTTCCTGTGGACATATTTGGTTGTTTGATATAGTCTTTTGATTCTTAAATTGTTAAGAGTCCTGTTATGGTAAAAAGTTAACTTCTGTATTTGAATGTGATTTTTAATACAAATTTAAAATATATTTTAAGCTAAATGAATTAACTTATCTCTTACATGATATGTTACATGAGTGATCTACCATCGGTTTTTTAACCTTAATCAAATCCAACCATTGATTAACGAATAAATGTCATTTTTTATTTGGGGTGGGGGGAGGGTGGGGGCTATGAATGGGATCTAAGTGGGGACCATGCCCCCCCTTCCTAAATGACCTTCTTTGATGTATGTTATTTTAGTTTAGTCATTTATCTCTCTACTGATATGATTTATATAGGTTTAGCATGAGCGCTGACAATATAAAAGATTACGTAGGATCAAAGAGGAAGCAAGCAAGCTATGGAGGCCTATGCTGATCTGGTAGTAGAGATAGGTTGAGTCACATTTCTTTGCCTAAATCTTCATGGGCGTAGCCTATCGTAGGGCGTGGAAAACTATTCCTTTCCTCTAGCACAAAGCAACATCTACATAGTAGTTTTGGTTTGGAGTTGATGTTAGCTAAAAATAAAGAGTAGCAAATGGTTGCAAGGAGTTAAGTATTTGTTGCAAAAGATGGTAGCTAGGACGAGAGACACTAATAATAGTGGGCGGTGGTAGCAATTGGTAGTTGTGATTAGCAAAAAAAAAAAGGATGTGTGGTAAACAGGAAATTTGCATACATGTATGTTTAGCATGAATGCAACTGAAGATCAAAAGGCATGAGAATGACTGTTATTTTTATTCAAGATTTTCATCTTGGTAGAGTTATCTATTATCTGAATATATTATCCACTCACAAATATGATACATATATAAAATATCCACCCTGTTATCTCAGCTGGTATAATTTGATGTCTCCCAGGATATTGGTCAATAATTCAAATTTTCAAAAGCTGTTTTATTATACTTTATATTAAAAACTAAAATTTAGGCCTAATATATTAGGAACTTCAATTTCTGAAGCCTTCCATTTTGGTTGTGATAAACCATACAGTAGTGCCTCGTGGTATTGGTTACCTATAGATTTGGTTGGCACACCAGTCTTCTTAGACTTTTTCCATTATAATAGAAATTATTGGTTTTGGAGAGGGTTTGTATTATATTGGACTACCAATGTATTATGGAAGGTTGACCCTCTTGCCCTCTCTAACCTTCAAGCTTTTACATAGCCTGGGTTCTTATCTATTTCTACCTCGCAAACTCGCTCATGCATAAGACACCTCTAAACCCAACCACGGCCTAATAGTGTTGGTTTTAAGATTTAGCAAACAAAGCTGGAGTAGACACGTGGTAGTTTGAACTACATGATATGTTCATGAGTATATTTTATTTTATTATTTTTTGGTTGTTGTGGAGGATCAGTAGTTGGTGGAGGATAAGTTATCTTTAACCTTAATATCCAAAACTAAAGATGATGTCTTTAGTTCTAGAACTTTCTCATAGACAACGAAAAAGGGAAATTACAAAAAAAAAACCGAAAAAGGGAAAATAGTGGAGATTAAGGAAAAGATGATGCCACACCCCCCCCCCCCCCCAACAAATAATAATAATAATAAAAAAAACCTTCCTGTCTCCCTCTTGGCCTAGGGTCTGAAACACCTAATTGTTTTGCAGGAAATCACACCACTAGCCTTATAAGGTTAATTGTTTGGGTGATTTAAATTTGGGCTTGTAGAAGTGGGAGTTGAAATTTTGAATGTTCGAGGCCAAGTGTTAGTGGAATTTGAGGATGGGAGGAGGTTAGTGTTGGGTTGTGCCTCAGTCTAAAAGCTCCCCTCCCCGCCAGTCCATACTAAAGTAGATCTGACAGTAGATCCAGCAGGTGATTCGGGCGATCCGGTAGCGGGGGAGTCAAAAATCCCACCAATAGTGGTGAAACATTTAGATCAATCAGCTCCTATCTCCCTCCTGGCCTAGGGCTTGAAACACCTAATTGTTTTCCAAGAAATCACGCCACTAGCCTTATAAGATTAATTGTTTTGGTGATTTAAATTTGGGCTCGTAAAAGTGGGATTTGAAATTTTGAATGTTCGAGTTCAGGTGTTAGTGGAATTTGAGGATTGGAAGGAGGTTAGAGTTGGGTTGTGCCTCAGTCTAAAAACGTTTTTCAAGACTAGGCCTGAGCCTAAGTTCGAACATGACATGAGACCAAAGTAAGCTCGATTATCTCTAGACTTGATTGATGAGATGGGAAGGAGGAGATGGCATGAGTAGGTTGATGGGTTGTTGGGCTGAAGATGAAATCATCAAATTAATGGTTTGCTGGAGGAGATGAAGCTGCTGCTGGTGGGATTTGTAGACGGGATGACATTGAAACTTGAAATGATTGCTTGCGTGGGAAGAACGACAAGGTGGTCAAACATTAGGACATGGGGGGAAGGTGGAGGAAAGGATGTTGGAGATAGAGGAGGTAAGGACATGGCTGGAAAAGAAGGGCATGATGTCAGGAAGAGGACACTACTTGACGTTGCATTACTGGAGGTGGATGTTGAAGGGTGGTGGTGGAGTTGGATATCAGGTGATTTGCTAGTGGAAGGTAGGTCATTATGGTTGGAGGTGGCGATGGACGTCGGTGGTATGAGATGGATAGGGAAAAGAAAGAAATAGACTTTCATTTAAAGTAAGAAAGATCCCAACCTTTCATTCAAAGAAAGGCTAGGTTTCAGTATATTAATAATGTGTAATACTATAATAAAAATGTATTTATTTATATTTAAATTTTATAATTCATGTTTCAAGCTGGGCTTGGTTGGGCCAGTGTATAGTTTGACTTGGCCCAAAAAAATGGGCCTTAATTTTTAGGCTTGGGCCTAACTTGAACCTCCAAAAAAGGGCCCAAAATCCGTACTCAAAGTTGGCATTGTGCAATGGGCCTGGGATGATCGGGCTTGGGATGGGCATAATAATTGATTTATGCAGAAGTCTCCTGGTTACTTGCATTAGAGCGCAATTGTGAGAGGGAGGAAAAATACTTTTTGTTTATTATTTCTGTTAGATAGATGTCCAGGGTAATACTGGAGTTAAATGGATTGTTTTTTCCTAATAGTGAGAAAAGTGGGGTGACACTTATTGCACATCCCTATAGAATCCCTATGCGAGAGCCTCGAGTCTGTGTTCACATGCCTTGTTGGAGAAATTGTAGCCATCTACATGCCTCACATGCAGCATATGTGCCAAATGCTTGTGCTATATAACAATAAAGTCTTGAGCTTGGCTACTTTTGTGGCATATCATTCCTTCAATATAAATACAAGGACAGTGAGTTACATCCCCATGGACCCAACCACACTCCATTTTCTATATTGACTTCCATGTTTATTAAAATACATCCATTTTTAAGGGAGGGACAAGGGAAGCACATCTCCCAAAATTTGGAGTGCATTTATGAAGTTATATAATTTCTGACATTTCTGCATCAATGCATCCAGTATATATTCTACATTTCTTCCAAAGCCGATTCTTATGAACATACTATATTTTTTGAAATTTTTATCAGATAGGGTTCCCAATTGTGTTCTTCTATGTAGGTAATGTGGTTTCCAGTATTTCTCACTGCCGGCAACTTCTTACAAATAGATATCTCAGACAATCAAAAACTGTGCCAAGGAAAAATCGATTCACTCATTCTACATTCCTTACTGTGTTGCTGTAATATTATCTTCTATTTAGTCCATGAGGCAAAAATCTTAGTATTTTGAATAAAAATTCTTTAACTTTGTTTGTTATTAGTTTGTATTTTTCAGACATATACCTTTGGCATGGGAAACGTAATAAGGTAGCTGAGCATCATTCATTTTCTGTTGGATTCTAATATGATTGTCATGCACTCAATTTTCAGTCCTATGAATGACTACTTACTAGTATTGCAGTTACCTCACTTGACCCAATATTAGGATTAATTTTTTTCCTAAGTTCCTAACAAATGTTGCATTGGTTATTTAGCCCTGTTTGACATGGGAGCACCTATGGAGAATGGGCACAGGTTTGAGATATGGATATGGCACGATAGTAATACATGGATATGAAAAATCTTGAAGAGTAGGATACAATATGGCTAAGGCACGCCAACAAGCAAATGTATTTAGAGAAACATGCATGCATAACTACATACACATATATGTGCACACATGTATGTGTGTAATGTAAACAAGCATCCATAAGGCATGGTAACGCTATGAAAATAACATAATCCATACTTTATACAATAGCATCAAGTTTTACAAGCTTATTATTTAGACATCAATCCATAGATACCAAACCATACTTCATATATTTTTTTGAATGTTAACATCATGGATTCCAGAATTGACCATTCACTAGTAAAAGGTTAATTGAAAAGAAGAAAGTACCTCCCTTTCATTTTTTGAGGTATTGGGAAGTATCTCGAGCAAGGTTTGCCGTATCGGTAGCGAAACGTGACTCAGTACGAGGGGCATACCAGATCTCAGTACACCAAACTAACCCCATACATACCGATACTATACCAACATTTGACTGGTATGGTGTCCAGTACCAAAATGGTGAATCTTGATCTTCAGCGTAGTTGGGAAGTATTTGGAGTATTTTTTTCTAATTTGAAAATTGGATAAATGATGCGAGTTCAGACAGGTATCTGAGAAGTATCTAACATGTATTGGTTCCTAATGCTGGATATATGTGATTTGAATTATCTGTGCATCCTAAGTGGCTGCCGTTTATCTACCTATGCGTTATCTCAAGATAAAAAGCATAATGGTGATTTAAATTTCAATTTTACGTAAGTTCTTTTTATGTTGTTTGGATTTCAGCTAATAAACCTTGTGCAATGAGTATTACATACATGAACCAAATGTATCTCCACCTTTTCTGTTTTTCTATTTCATAAACTTGCCAACTCATCATGATTTGTAAATGATGTCTTTCAGTGTAAGTTAAACAGTGAAACACCAATTTCCAACTATATCAGTTTGAATGCTGCTACTTAGAAATGCATGTAGTTCTCAATGTCATAATTATTTTTTTAAGAATTTTGGATATTTTTAATTAATGGAATCTGGTAATAGAACTATGTCATGAAATTGTCAGTTTACAGTCATTCTACTGCCATCTTTGCTTACATGTTACAGAAATCTTTTGTTAATTGTCTCTTAGTGACTTCTAGGTGTATTACAAGTTCAACAACCTGTCACTGCTTAGAGAGCCAATGATGCTGATTATTGGATTCTTCTTCCTATTTATTGCTTGTATTGTGTACATGCATACTGATATGTCAATCTCCAAGTCTTCTGCTTCATATCTGGCAAAACTGCAATGGGATGAGGTAGGAAATTTTAACTTGATATCCTTGTCTTACAGATGCTTTTCTCTTCAGTATATTCCAAAATGATTATTGAAATTGTTATGGATTCTTATAGATGGCCACAATCTTGCTACTGCTAGCTATCTTTTATTGCTAATATACATTGTGTTCGAGCACTATTTATTTGTTGGATGTGATTTGTTTGCAACTTATATGAACTCATCCTGATTTATAGTAGGAAAGTCAATCAGCCAATTTCTTATGCAACTGATAGAAAAATTTTGTGAGAAGAGAACAGATACACAATCGTCATCACTTTGAAGGTAGCTCGAAAGAGTAGCACAAGACATAGTTTGACAGGTATTATAAAAGAGAGTTAGGCTGAAAGGATTATATTTATATGTTTTTTAGGGCCATACAACGAAGACAGTTATTGTTTGTAGTTGTAGTGAGATAAGTGAATTTGAAACCACAATGGGACTACATTTCTCTCTTATTCTCTCTAACAATTGAATTTACTGATGATATAAAAGAACAAATGCTATGATATTTGTGGTTGATGTGCTTTCTTATGGAATGATAGTTTCGATGTTAGACAAGGATTGAGGAAGGCTTTATAGAGTAGACCTATAGTGCATATCTAGTATTTTAATGGACCTAGAAATCAAATTGAGGCTTTGCTTAAAATAGTGGCCAAGAGATATCCCACGGTAGTCTTGTTTGTTTGCTTGTATCTATTAAAGATGGTAAAAAAAAAGCAATGAAGACATGCTGAGGCTGAAGATGTCTTAAGAAGCGACTTATTACTTGTCGGACAACAAGTTGGCCTACAATGTTGTATTGTTGGGTTTCTGGACTAGAAAGGGTGTCTACTGCCTAATGATGCAAGTCAAGTTGGTATAAATATGTCGCATAGATGCATAGATAGGGCAAGGAACAGATACATTGATTGATAAGATATGCACAAAATGAGTTATCAATAATATACTTATTTGTTCTTTTTGTATTTTTCATATGACTGAGTAATGATTTTTTCTTGAATAACACATGTTATATTGGTTGTATAAAATGGCAAAACAATAAATTGTATGACTTATGCAAAAGTGAGATTGAAAGAAATCTGTTTTTTTTACTGGTCAAAGATTATCCGTTAAATAAATGGTTAAAGTATTAGCAATACAGGTATGTTGTACCAGAATTCATCTGATACCTTGGGTAAATGTTTTTGGCAGCCAAGTAATGAGCACACATTCAAGTATAACAACTAGAACTTCAGGAAGTATGGATTTCACAGGCTCGTCTACTGTTGTACATAGTTTATTTAGTTATACTAATGCAATGTATTACATGTTGTGCTTGTGCTTCTCAGGAGCTTGCATTTGACCTTGCTGACACTCTGCAAGCAAAATGGAAACCTATGCAAAGTGACATTTCTAAACTATTTTGTGATAGAATGATAAGATATGCTGGAAGTAGTCGTATCTTAAATAATAGCACTATTTCATATAAACAGCCTTTCTGACAGTTTCAGAGATCCCCTTACATTGTCATCTAGCTGTTATCTTGTCGAACAGCTTTTATATAGTGGGAAAACCTGCTGTTATTTGACACTCTCATCTCCTTAGAATGATATTTGTTTAAATGTACTTCTCCATATCAATTCAAAACACAGCATTTTATTTTGGGAACGATGGCAATCATTATCATGCTGTCATTCTACCATTATTATTGCCTGTTATTTCCTACTGTGATGACTAGCAGCAGCCGTTGATGGTCATTACTTTAGACAAAAAGATTCCAGTCGAAGGTTGGACTGGATGAACAATTGGCATAATTTTTGATATGGTGGTCAATGGTATTTTTTGGAGCTGTTAGCGAAACCTTAAGTTCTATGCCACTTGTGATTGGTTTATGATGAATAGGGATGTTCTGAACATATAAAATGGAAATAATTGTTAGGTGCGATCTAAACATCTCAAATCATGTTGAAGACAAAATGTTGTTGCCTCGAAATAGGTTCTAAACATTTGAATAAAATTGAGATTTAAGCCATGGGCTAACCTAAATAGGTATTATATAAGATTAAACAGAAAACAACGAAAACAAGTAGCTCAAAAAAGATAGAAAGTTTTTGGTGAGAAATGATATCAATTGGGCCTCCTAAATTAAATATTTGGTCTTAAGTATGTTTTAATTGTATTTATGAGTGGTCCAATCATGTACCGACCTGTATTTGCTTGTGCTGTAGTTTGTTTATGTGATACGCTGGTGTGAGCTGATAATTTTCTGATGGCAGAGTATTGATAAACAAACATGAATTTGAATTTTCCTATTAGTTTATCCATAAAATATTCATATTGTGTCTGTCTTCCTGGATCTCTAAGTGCTGTGACAGTTTCCTTTTTCCTGTCAGTATACCTGAGCATTCTTTAAGAATGTTTTCCAATGTATGTCTGGGAAGAAAGTTTCTTTGTAGTTTTGCCATTGTTTCTAATGTGTGGAAAGTTCATTTTGACATTTTTTTGATCTCGGAACAGGTGCAGGCAACAGTTCAGCAGGTCCAGAATATTATCAGCCACTTTTTGGCAGTCCATGACAGGCTGGAGGCATCATTACGAGATCTCTCCAGAACAGGAGATGTTCAATCCTGTAAGGCAGCTCGTAAAGCAGCTGATGGGCAACTTAAAGAATTGACCAAAGAGTTAAAACCCTTGTTGGGATTTTTGCAGTCATCTCCACAGGCTTCTCAGATATGGCCTAAGGTGTGATATGAGTTTGCCTTTTCTCCTATTTATGATCTTTGACAAGTCTATATAGGATTTGTTGCAAGATACTGAAATGTTTCAGGCCTTTTGGCATTGTTAAGACTGAATTAGTTCCCACCATGAAACGTTCTTGCCTTGTAGCTAGTATGGCAATTTATGACCCAACCTGCTGATCCACATGCAACTGGCCTAGGATAAGCAGGTTTTGGGTTGGCAAAAATGGGTTCAGGACATAAATTGCTCAACCCAACTTAAAATTGGACCAAGTTCAGGTTTAGAATCCTGACTTGTCTTACTTGTTTTGTCCTGTTAAATAATTTGGTCAGTCAACACGGTTACAATTTGACATGATTAAGACGTTTTTAACTTGTTAAACCTGTTTGGAACTTATTTAACCTACTTGACCTGATAACGGGTTATGCAGGTTGGGTCAGGTTACATGTTTAATAAATAGGTTGGCTTTGGTTTTGGATTTCTCATAAGGGTGAAAGTGGATTGGATAATATCCGTCTGGATATGTTTTCGTATTCAAAACTATCCGGATATAGATAGAAATTTGAGCATCCGACTAATATCCATATCCATATCCGTTAAAGAAAAATGGATATGGATATGGATAGACAACTATCCGCTTCGTATCCAAATATCCGATTTCATTTGTAATCCTATTTAATTTTATATACCACTAATGAACTTTTAAGAAAAATAAATGATTACATTAACATGCTATTAACTTGATTTATGATTCAGTTATATCCGTATTTATATTCATACGTTTGGTATCTAATTTGTATTCGTATCTGTTTAAAACAATATGGATATGAATTTTCGCATCTGACTAACATCCGTATCCATATTTGTATGCGTCAAACAAAATAAGCATGGACATGGATATACTAGTATTTGATTTGTATCCGATCCGATTTCAGCCCTAATTTCTAACCTGCTTGGTAAACTGGTTGGGTTTGGGTTAACGAGGTTCCCCTAATACCCTGTCTCTCAACCTGACCAGAATCTGACATATTGCCACCCTTATTGCTTTGCATGAAAAGTATGATATGTGGGGGAATAATTTTACTAATGCAAATAAATCTTGCCAGGTCACTGCTCTGGCGGTGTCTTGATGTTAACCTGATCAGCTAGCAGTTTCCATAGTATCAGCCTGGAACTAGCCGACTCAGGTTTGGTTTGTCATATCTATTCCCTTTGTGATTTTAAAAAAAACATCGTGTCGGATCCTTGCAAGTCTCAAGAGTTGACAATTAAGCATTACTATATTTTTTTTGGTTAGACAGTAAATTGAAAGGGTGCAGTTCATATTACTGATGAAATCAAAGTTCTGAAAGTTGTCTCTAACTAGGTGCTGTTTCCCAATTGACTCATCCCTTTCACAATTTTTTTTTTTAATTTTTACATGCATGTTGATATCAGATTTACATATTTCTGAAAAATTTCTGAGCCTGTAAGTGTGAATGCATTGATTTTTATTGTAATGCAATAGAATTTGCTTCAGCGAATGGTACATAAGATGGCCTTCTCTTTGTTGTACTCATTGTACTGTGTCTTTCAACTTTCATAGATTACAAAAATGTGACATCAATGCATATTCTCTTTAGTCTTTATACGTAATAATGATTCTTTGTTTTCGTGTTCTTCTATTACTACTAGTCTTGAATTCAATAAATTTATTAAGTTGTGCTTTGGTTCTAATACTATAGGTAGAGGAGGTGGTGGCGAAGGAGAAAGAAATGCAAGAGAAACTGATGCAGAAACACTCTACTGTAGTTGACTGCTTTGAGAAGAAGCTCGGCGGGCGAGAAATTGAGAATCGGATTGCTTCCCAGCAGCAGAAACTTTCAGCATTGAGGCAAGAGGTTGATGATCTTCTCGAGGTCATTGATGAGATCTAGATGAAATATCCCTTACATTATGAGTTTTAACCCTATTGTGAGATCCTGCTTAGGAATTTTGGCATGCTTTGTAGGGTATTCAAATGGTCTCCCAAAATGATTGGTTACTATACATACCATCATGTTCTTCATTTGCATGCTTGCTGAGATATTTGCTCGGAATACTTCTGCCTGTGTGGTGTTTCGAAAATGCCTCATTAACGAACATGAACTTCTGATCGGTTACTGAGAATTGCACTTTTCTCACCTTCTATGTGATCCTCTGTGGTGCCACTTCTTTCTCCTGAGAAATACAGGACAGGTGGGAAACAGAAGCAGGTTAGGCAAGATATACTAATTATGGTGCTTGGAGATGGCGATTTGTTCAATTTGCACTTATTATGGCGGAATCGGAAGTATGGGCAACAACAGTGATGGTTTGAGATGCTCTATGGTAGTTTTGAAAACTAGAACACAATGCCAAGCTGGAGGGAATATGTTATCTCGACCTCCACTTGAATTATCTCTTTCTGCACCTAGCAACCTTACTTGTTTGAAAAGAATAAAAAGAACAGTGAACTTCACAGCTCAATAAATAACCATGCACTACCCTATTGGATGAAGTATAAATTTTACAAGATTAAACGCATCATTAGAAACTAACATTTATTGCAACTCAATCATTTTGTAGATAGAAATATAACAGTTCACGAAATGAAAATCCGACTATGTTTGTGTAAATCATATAGATTCATAAATTCAGGTCCAAGCATATAACTTAAATATAATTCTAATTTACTAAACAATTATGCTATGTAATTAGAACATTTCATGATAACTGTATAATAAAACATGTTATGAAACTAATTATTCTATTGCATATGCAAACTCTATAAATAGCCATATCATGGCATAAAATAATTTTCTCAGACTAATTGTAATGGTTATTTTATACCCATGATAGGGTCATAATCGATTGGATATCACAGTCTGCTAAATATTATGCCTGCTGGCTAAGCCGATTGCCAACTATTATGCCCACTGGTGGAGCTGTATGCCAGTTCCAGCGCCATATATAGCTATATGAGAATCTATAATATTATTTTTTAAATCACATTTCTTAAGTCATTTTTTTAAATTATATTTTCTAGAATCATATGTGAATAAGATATTAAAATAGAGTTTGTAATCCATAAATAATCTTTAATAATAAAACTTTCATAAAATTATTTACGGTAAATCAACTATATTCATAAAAGTTCATAATTTATAATTACACCATATATGCATCACCTTCATAAGAAAATGCACTTTTTCATAATTTGGAAATCTTTCCCCCAAAAGTATCCATGAGACAATGCCATAAAAATATGAATCAATTCACAGCCATATGCTTGATTCTAAATTTGTAAGAAAATACAAAACCAATCATATCAGTATAATTTATATTTTTATACTTCATATAAATTAAAATCAACCAATAATTTAAAAATTAATATATTTTGTGCTAGGGTCACTTACCACTATGTTTTTAAAGATATGGGCAAAATAATTGCACTTATCCACAACCATTTAAGAAGATAAAGTAATTTACATTCAACTATTTAGAAATCCAAATACAAGATAAAAAGCTCTAGGGAATTGAGATGGACTTGATCTGGCTTTATACTCAAATCGAAAAAAAGAGAGAGAAAGACTGATCTAAGGGGTCTCAGCTATGCCAATCTTGGATCCTCAATCAGGATCCACCCAATGGGTACACAGAGAAAAACAAAACTCACAAGTCGGATCTACAAGTCAGGTAGAGAGAGCAAAAGATTCGACCAGAGGAGGGAATCACTTCAATTTTTTTCATTCTCTCTCTTCTCTCTCTTTTTTCCTTTATTTTTTCTATTTATTTATTTTTCCATTTTCTCTCCCTTTTTTTCCTTTATTTTTATCTATTTATTTATTTTTTATTTTCTCTCTCCTCTTTTCATTTTTCTTCTTCTCTTTCTTTTGTTGTCCTTTTTTTTCTTCTTTCTTTCTTCTTTCTCTTGACAACCCTTTGCCGGATTCTAGCCACTGATGGGTTGATCAGAAAGAGAACGAAAGAGGGACCTTACCTTGGTTTCGATAAGCTTGAGGTCGCGGATCCGGCAGCTCAAAACAGGGCATGATAAGCCCAAGTAGAGAAAGGAAGAGGGAGGAAGAAATTGAGAGAGGAGAAGGGAAGAAGAGAGAGAAAGAGGAAGGGAACAAGGTCATGGTGGAGAGATCCAAGGGGAAGGAGGTGGGGTGAGGCCATGGAATAAGGAAGGGAAGAAATAGGAGGGACGAGGCCGCCTGAATCCGGCTTCCTCATGATCGCCGGCAAGAAAGCTCACCGGGAAGAAAAGCTTGGGTGTAGAGTCAATGATTCCAACCGACGCTTCCCTCTCTCGCAAGCAAGTTCTGGCCAGGCTGTCGAGCTTCGATAGCCTGGTTTCCGCCCCAGGTAGCCCAAGTCAACTCGGCCCATTGGGCCGAGTTGGTCATAGTCTTACAAAATTATATTATTTATGGGATAATCCTATTTGAATTGAAACTAATCACAGGCATAATTTGTAAAAAAAAAAAAGGGGACAAGTTACAAAATGTTAGCTGGCTTAAACCAAATAAAAAAGTAGAAGCGTATGACCAATCAAATATATGATTGGTATTTTGAAATATTAAGGAGGTAGCAACCTGATGCTTTGTTCAAATTATTGTCTTTCAAGAAATACACAATAGTCAATGATTCTATTCGCTAGAATTTCTGGACTTTCAACATAGCCCTACTTAGTTTGGGATGTTTCTTTACTTGTCTTAGATGAATGTAGGACATTATTGTCAAATTAAATGCAATCACTTGAGCTAAGATTGATCTGGACTGTTTAGTGTAAAATAGTTAGTGTTAACACAAGTCCATTTAGTTAATAGATTAGAGTTTTGCAATAGTTTTATTAGAATAATACTTGATATTTGAATTACATGTTAGTAACATATGAAGACCAAGTATGTGAATGTGATTAGTCACAGAGGTTTACTAATTGGATAAATATTCATAATCTCAAATTATGAAGATGATTCTATGTTTTTGTTTTGTTGATTTTGTTCACTGACTTGCTATTATGTAAGGTCCTGACCTTAGATTCTCCATCATCTCTTTCCCTACCCTCTGTAGGTTGTCTGCTTGATTAGATAACAGGAATTTGTCATATGAAGGTAAGAGAATCCTAGAAAAGATTATAATTCTGATAGAACAATTTTAAAATAAAAAATAGACCAACAAACTTCTGCTTCACCAAATCAAAGTCTGGAGATATTTCTCTAAATTGGATGCAACACTGTTGCTACTTCCTTGAAATTATTGAGAAAGAATAGACTTAGAAGGTGTATGCCCTACAAGAGACCATGTGCATGCTTGCATAAAGTGAAATCTATTACTTTTCTTCCACCAATTATGTCACAGCTACATGTTTTTGTTAGGCTAGTTGGATGTCATTACTTCCAAATTTACAGAATGTGAAAGCTTGTATCCAACTCCAAAAATTTGGATTTTTGTTTCAGATGTCACTTCTTTTAGTTCTCCTTTGAACATCAAGTGACAGTAGACTCCAATTGGTGCACCAATAAGTCCCAACTTTAGTTTAAGGGTTTGGCTTGTTTGAAAGTAGACTCCAATTGATCACAGTACTGACCCATCTATCTCAATCTATGTCTTGAAAGTAGACTCCAATTGATCACAGTACTGACCCCTCTATCTCACAGTACTGAGATGAAAGTTCCAGTTTATAAATCAATAGCATACAATAAGGCTTATGTTGACCATCTTCTTGTGTGAAGGCTGATGTTCCTAGGCAAAAGCTTCAGATAGCAATTTGGTTCACATTTGAGAGGAGTGCTGTGGCCCAATTCGACAGTGGAAGCAATGAGTGCCAAAGAGAGCTGTTGCTGGAAATTGGACCCGGGGGCAATCTTCGGTCGAGGAGAGGGAGCGGCGGTTTCTCACGGCGGGGCGAAGATCCGTCAGCAGGCGGCGTCCTCCGCCTGGGGGGTCGGAGAGAAGGAGCAGCGGGTCCTCGCAGCGGGGCGGCGATCCGTCGGCTGGCGGCGTCCTCCGTCTGGGTGCCTGCACACGAACCGGTGGCCGGGTTTTCCGGCGCCGGCCCTCCGACGCTCAAGTCAGGAAGGGGGCAAATAGTGTAAAGAAGGGAGATAAACAGTGTTTTTAGAGTGTATGAATGTTTTTTTCCCCCCCCCTCCCGAGAGGCCAAGGCTCCCTTTTATAGGCGGGGGTCGGTTTACCTGCGATGTAACAGGGCGAGGCCGCAGTACGGCTCGGCGTGTTGTTCAGGTCGGCGCACGGTCAGGCAAATTATTGCACTGATGTCGGCGGTGAGGGCGTCGTACAGCCCGAACTAGCACGCTATCAGGCGAATTATTGCATTGGTGCCGGAGGTATGGCCGAGATCAGAGACTTATCATAGTCGATTAGACCCTGCTGGATTGATCTGCTG
Organism: Phoenix dactylifera; assembly: GCF_009389715.1. NCBI lineage: Eukaryota > Viridiplantae > Streptophyta > Magnoliopsida > Arecales > Arecaceae > Phoenix > Phoenix dactylifera. The sequence continues at coordinate 1,209,982 of NW_024067681.1, read as the reverse complement.
TGGAGAGCTGAGAGTCCGTAGATGGCAGGAGCCATGCGTATTAATTGTGGAGTAAGCCGGAGATCCGCATTTATTGTGGAGTAAGCCGGAGGGTTACAGTGGCCAGGCGCAATAAATGCCAGAGGGGCGTCAGGGTATGGTCCTTGGCCGGACCTCAGTGGTGCACGGCCGTAGCAGGTGGTTGACAAGAGTAGACCTCGAACATCAGGGTTTTTCTTAGGTCGGAGGTCTCGAGGTTGGTCGTCGTGAGGTCGGACGTTCCGAGGTCGGACGCCGACTTCGGTCGTCCGGGGTCGGAGGTTGTACGTCTTCTTAGGGGCATTTATGTCATTTGGAGGAAAAATCTTATTCCCCCCAACACTACCCCCCGACTTCCGAGTTCGAGCGACTTGTGGGCTCGGACGTGGGAAGTAAAGTCTGTCACTAAGGTTGGGGGGCGAGTCTCGTCCGCCCCCTTGCGCTTCTCGGAGCTTTCATGGTGAGACCTGCGCCCTTTGGCGTCTCGAGGCTGCTTTATTCAGTGAGCTCGTATCACTACGCTTCTTGAAGCGGTGGTGGCGTCTTTTGAGTCGTCAGGATAGCTTTACGACGGATTAATAATGCGGGTCCTCGAGCTCGTCGAGGCGGTGCCTCGATCCTGTAATCGAGACCTCTCGCTCATCAATGATCGTGCCGTTACGGGGCTTAAAACGGACACGCGGCGTGACCCAAGGTCGGACGCTTCCGATTTCGTGTTACTGGATCATAATTCTGGAGAGGTGGAGGCCGCATCGAGGCTCCACGTGTCCCAGGTCTTATTAAATGAGGGGAACGGGGGCGGCGCCCGCTTGTTCCTCAAGACGATTTGATTTTGCGGACCCATGATGAGGCCCCGAAATTCGATGGGACAACGCTTCGATTTCGTATCCGATTTATTAAACCGGAGTGAATACGGTGCTTCGGCTTCCGAGGTCGACACGTGGCGCAACCCGATCGGGAGGATGGGAACCGGCCCCGTCGATCTGGGCCATCAGGGGGGTCTATATAAAACCCCACGAGTCTGCCCTAAAGGTCTTGTTTGGCTGCCTCTTATTTTCGTCGTCTTTTTCCCTTGCTTTCTTCCTCAACCGAATCTTGCCGGTGGTGCCCGGAGTGATTTCCGGCAATGTCCAGTAGGTTTTCTTTCTGTTTTCACTAGGGTTTCCTCTTTTCTTCTCCTCGTCAACTTCCATCTTCTGCTTTTAACTTTTACTCCATTCTTCTGTGAGAATGGGTTTGGGTCCCGAAGAAGTTGGGTCGAGTCTGTCGGAGGAGGAGCTGGAGTTGATCCGCTCCCGTTTCTTCTTCCAGCCCGGGTTTCGCCTTGAAACTGCAGGGCCGGAGGATAGGGTGACGCAGCCGCCCCCAGGTCGGATCGCGGTTTACCGCGAGACACTTTGGGCGGGCCTGCGTTTTCTCGCCCATGAGTTCGTGAGCAACTTGCTGGCCGAGTACCAGCTCGTCCCGGCGCAGTTGGCTCCGAACTCATGGAGGACCATAATCGGGTTTTTGTCCCTGTGCCTCGGGCACGGGATCCCGATTTCGGTAGGCCTTTTCCGCCGGTGTTTTCTGTTAAAGAAAAATCCGGCGGACGCAGGGTGGCTATACTTTGCCTTTCGGGGCGGTATGTCACTCTTTCAGGGTGCCCCTTCCTCGATTCACGAGTGGAAGAGGAAGTTTTTCTTTCTGGCGTCCGAGGCGCCTTGGGGGTTTGACCCGATATGGGGGTACCCTCGGTTGAAGGCCCTCAATAAGCTCTCCGAACCCTCAAGGAGGGAGTTGAGGACTCTGGACTCAGTGCGAGCCCTCGGGAGGGGCAATGACTTGACCGAGCTCCTGCGGGAGGACGTCCTAGCAAGCGTGGGTCTGAGCTCGGCGCGCCCCGAGGGTAAGGGCGGTCGCATTATTCTATTTATTTATTTTTTGTTCTCTGTCTTTACTGTCACTGGTCTGACTCTTAACAAAATTCTTGATTTCAGATATTCCCCGCATGCCGACCAGCAACACATCACTTTTCTCTCGCCTAAGGAGGCGAGAGGCCGAGGCCGGGGGTGCTGCGCCCCAGCCTCGGAAGAGGGCAAGGACGGACGGCGCTTCTACGTCGGCCGGGAGGAGTGGCCCCGAGGTGGAGGCCCCTGCAGCCGACCCGAGGCGGGAGCGGGTCGTTAGTGATGCGGGCCCGTCGGCCCCTCCTTGCCCTGCCCCCCTTGCCCAGCGGGGGGAGTCGTCCGTGGCCCCGCTGCAGCCAGAACCCAGGCTTGCTCGAGGCCCCGAAGCGAGCGGCTCTGGGATCTCGGGCCCGGTCGTGCCGAGTTCTTCCCGGGCTTTCCGAGAAGAGTCGGTCGAGCCAGACTCCCCTATTCCCGAGGGGAGTTCGGCCTTTCAGGATGCCGAGGTCGCGCGCTCCATGTTGCGGCGTGCGGTACTTCCAGCGGACCGGGCCGTGTTCCGGAATGTTTCGCTGGAGGAGGTCGTGGGCAGCGCTTACGGCAACACCGCCCGGGTAAGCTTCCTTCTTAATTTCCTTGTGTTACTAGCGTACTCGTGTGCTTCTCAACTCACAATACCCTCGTTTCTTTCTTTTCAGCATATTCTCGAGCTCGACACCTTGGCGTTCATCGCCCACGGGTGTCGGGAAGAAGTCCGACAGCTCGGCGAACAGCTGGAGCCGGCCAAGAAAAGAGTCGCCGAGCTGGAGGCGGCGTTGGCCGCGGCCGAGGCTCGGTGGGCGGCGGCCGAGGCTCGGTGGGCGGCCACCGAGGCTGAGCGCCTCGCTATGGCGGAGGGGCTCGGGGAGGAGAAGGCCGCCCATGCCCTAACCAGGTCGGCCTTGCGCGGCACGGAGGCGCGCTTAGGGGAGATCCAGGCCGAGGTCGCGGCCCTCAGGCATGAGGACAGGGTCTCCCGCCTCCGAATCGAGCAACTTGAGGCCCGGGAGAGGAGGGCACTCGACCGAGCCGATCATGCTGTGGAGCTCTTCAAAGAGTCGCAAGAGTTCCGCGACATGTTGGAGGAAGAGACGGTGGACGGTTTCCTCCGAGGCTTCGAGAACTTCCGGGTGCAGATGCTCCGGTATTGCCCTCAGTACGACCTCTCGACGGTTCGTCCGAGGGAGGACCTGGGCTGGGGGTCCGACGTGGAAGCCCTCCCCGCCATTTTGACATCCGAGGCGGGGATATACGAACAAGACCCCGCCGAACCTTCGGCGGGGGTGGCCGAGGCGGACGGCGTCATAGAGGCGGCTCCAGCGGCCGAGATGGACGCCGTCCCGGAGGTGGTGCCCGAACCTCCTGCCCCCGACCCCGAGCCCGTTCCGGATGAAGATCACGAAGTCATCAATGTGCCGGACGACCCCCCGGATGTTGCTCCTGCCGCTTAGGGCTTAGCATATTTTTCTTTTCTTTTTCGTTGTATCCGGGGTCGGCCCTTGAGTGGCCGACTTCCAATTTTGTAATTGGTCTTCCGGCCCTTCGTTAATGAAAAAGATATTTTTGTCATTCTGTGCTTGCCTTTCTTTTTTGTTGCGAACGAGGCTAGAGCCTTAGCTAACCGCCTCGTCGACCTCTAACTTCACATTTTAGTTTTCGGGTTGCTTAACGAAATTGCTCCTTTTTCCCGAGCTATGTCTTAGCCTTCTCGGGTTCCAGTCGTTCCGACCAAAAGGAGCTCCGAGTCTTAGGTTTTTTTAGAAAATTTCTCCAGGTCCTATAGCCCGGATCTGAGAGTCGTGGAAGTCACCACGTTTAGCCTTCAGGGAAATCCCAAGGCATCGAGGTCGGGCCTTAGCCCTTTAAATAAGACCGAACTAGGTCTGCGCGTGCCGCTATTCGGGGAGTTTAGTCGGGTTTCCGAACTTAACTTCAAACCTCTCATAGGGGGCGCGGGCTAATAAGCAAGTTATTGCCGAAGGTTTTCGTAGTTATTGTTCTCGGACTCTGCCAAGATTTCGGTAAGCAAGGCTGGGATTTCCACAGGCTGTCTTGGCACCCGTGTTTGGCTGGTATACTCGTGGCCGGGACCACTTTCTCAGCTGGACGTCGAAGTTTACGCAGAAGAGCCGAGTTGGGCCCTAATTTATGAAGCCTTTGTACAAATTGCGGAGACTTGACGAACAGAGCATGCATAATGTAGTTAGGGGGTCGGTCTTAAGCCGACCTATTGGAGAGGCCCGACTTTGGGACGAAATAAGGCTCCAACGTCGAGATTCCGCTTGGCAGTATGTAGATAAAATTTGACAAGGAGGGCGTCTAGTTCGACGTACCTCTTGCATTCTTAGAGTTATGCTTTGCATGGTGGGGTAGATTGCCTCTCTTCCTCGTCGACCTCCGGAGTCATTCTTGACTAAAAGGGGGCTCGGCCTTCTCATAGACCCAACGGCGCCCGCCGAGGTTGAGAGGATTTGGTGAGGCTTTATTGAATTGTAGCTCTTTGCGAGGTCAAGGGAGCTTGAGACCCTATGGTCGGACCTCGGGGCGCCTCAACCTTGGTCGAGGGATCTTTCGTCAGGTTGGCGAATCCGTGGACGCTTTGCCGACCTGTGGTGCCTCCCGAGGTCGAGGGAGTCTGGTTCTCTACGGTCGACCCTCGGGGCATCCCGACCTTAGTCGAGGAATCTCTCGTCGGGTCGGCGGGTTTGGGTACGCTCTACCGACCTGCGACGCTTTCCGAAGTCGAGGGAGTCTGGTTCTCTACGGTCGACCCTCGGGGCATCCCAACCTTAGTCGGGGGATCGCTCGCTTCGGGGATCGGGGATCGTCGACCGCTCCCGGGGGTCCACTTTGTGGCGCCCCGGGTGGAGCCACCCTTTCCACCCCTCACGGCGCCTTCCCGAGGTCGAGGGAGTCTGGTTCTCTACGGTCGACCCTCGGGGCATCCCGACCTTAGTCGAGGAATCGTTCGTCAGGTCGAGGGGTCTGGGTACGCACTGTCGACCTGCGACGCTTCCCGAGGTCGAGGAAGTCTGGTTCTCTACGGTCGACCCTCGGGGCATCCCAACCTTAGTCGGGGGATCGCTCGCTTCGGGGATCGGGGATCGTCGACCGCTCCCGGGGGTCCACTTTGTGGCACCCCGGGTGGAGCCACCCTTTCCACCCCTCACGGCGCCTTCCCGAGGTCGAGGGAGTCTGGTTCTCTACGGTCGACCCTCGGGGCATCCCGACCTTAGTCGAGGAATCGTTCGTCAGGTCGAGGGGTCTGGGTACGCACTGTCGACCTGCGACGCTTTCCGAGGTCGAGGGAGTCTGGTTCTCTACGGTCGACCCTCGGGGCATCCCGACCTTGGTCGGGGTAGGAGAACGAGCCAAGCTCGTCTGGTCAGAGAGGACCGTGCTCATAGGTGGGAGTTGATGGAGAACGAGCCGAGCTCGTCTGGTCAGAGAGGACCGTGCTCATAGGTGGAAGTCGATGGAGAACGAGCCGAGCTCGTCTGGTCAGAGAGGACCGTGCTCATAGGTGGGAGTTGATGGAGAACGAGCCGAGCTCGTCTGGTCAGAGAGGACCGTGCTCATATCTCGACGTCTCGAGCATCCCTACGGCCGGGGCATCCCGACGTCTCGGGGCATCCCGACGAACCGGGGCATCCTGACCTTAGTCAAGGGAATTTTGCGCCAAGTCGATGTTCCATTGTCCTGCGATATTTCTCGAGGTCGAGGGAGTTTGGGACTCTACGGTCGAGCCTCGAGGCATCCCGATTTTGGCCGGAGAATCTGAGGATCACAGACGACCCAACGTTAGAAGAGAGTTACAGCTATCCAGATGAGGGAAGTATTTGCAAAAAAGGAACTGAGTCCATTGTCCTGATTGTTTTGAACCCCTAGGGGTTTTACTGGTAGTACATTCGTAGATTCTCGGAGTTCTAGCTTCGCGGGATCAGGGTCCCCTCTAGGGACTTTAATTTGTACGCCCCTGGTCGTTGCACCCGGGCGATCTGATACGGCCCTTCCCAATTTGGGGCGAGCTTTCCTTGCTCGGTCGGTTGAGAAGCCTCGGCTCTCCTGAGGACGAGGTCCCCCACTTTGAAGAGCTTGGGCTTGACCCTGGAGTTATAGTATTGGGCCGTTCGCTGTTGGTACCTCGCCATGCGGACCCGGGCGGCCTCTCTTGTCTCTTCGACGAGGTCCAAATTGCTCCTGAGCTGGGAAGGATTGGTGTCGGGGTCGTAACGTTCCACCCTTGGAGAAGGCAGGCCGATCTCCAACGGGATGACGGCTTCAGTGCCGTATGCTAGGTTGAAGGGGGTCTCTCCCGTGGGCAGTCGGAACGTGGTCCGGTACGCCCAAAGGACATTGTACAAATCCTCAACCCACTGTCCTTTGGACCGATCAAGCCTAGCCTTGAGCCCCTGCAAAATAGTGCGGTTAGTTACCTCAGTTTCCCCGTTTGTCTGGGGGTGAGCGACTGAGGTAAAACGGTGATCAATGCCAAGCTCAGAGCAAAATTCCCTGAAATGAACATTGTCAAATTGTCGACCATTGTCAGATATAAGGATACGGGATAGTCCGAATCTGCAGATTATGGACTTCCACACGAAGTCCCGCATCTTTTGCTCGGTGATCCGGGCGACGGGCTCGGCCTCGACCCACTTGGTGAAGTAGTCAATGGAGACGACCAGAAACTTTCTCTGTCCGGTGGCCAGGGGAAAGGGCCCCAGGATGTCGATCCCCCATTGGGCAAACGGCCAGGGGGCGATGATGGAGGTCAGCAGGGCCGAAGGTCGGCGCTGGATATTGGCGTTTCGCTGGCACCGATCGCACTTCCGGACGAAATCTGTTGCATCCTTCTGGAGTGTGGGCCAATAATATCCTTGTCGCAGGACCTTATGGGCTAATGCCCGACCCCCAGGTGATTTCCGCAGATCCCTTCATGGACCTCTCGGAGGGCGTAGTCCGCCTCGGAGGGGCGGAGGCATCTGAGAAGGGGAGAAGTAAATGATCGTCGATAGAGTTTATTCTCGTACAAGACATACCGGGGAGCCTGGCGCTTGATTCGGCGAGCCTCCGTCTCGTCATGAGGTAGAGTTCCGTCCTGAAGATAGCAGACGAGCCCGTTGATCCAGCTTGGCTCGGAGTCGATGCACAAAGTGGGCTCGGGTTCCTCCGTGCTGGGGACCCGAAGATACTCGAGCGCTGTTCCCTTGGGAAGCTCGCTCATGCGGGAGGTGGCCAGTTTGGATAGCTGGTCTGCCCTGAGGTTTTCCGCTCTGGGAATATACTGAATATTGAAAGAATTCAGGGCAGATGTGAGTTCCCGCACCTTTTGGAGATACTTTTGCATGGATGGCTCTTTAGCTTCAAAATCTCCTTGGACCTGGTTCACCACTAGCTGGGAGTCGCTGAAGGCCGTCAGGTCTTCCACTTTTAGTTCTTTCGCCAGCTTGAGCCCGGCGATGAGAGCCTCATACTCGGCCTCATTGTTCGAGGCCGGGAATTCGAGGCGCAAAGCTTGCTCGGCCACCACTCCATCTGGGCTGGTGAGGATAAGTCCAGCCCCGCTACCCCCCGAGGTCGAAGACCCGTCCGAGTGCAGGACCCATGGCTGCCTCGGGGCCTCTTCCACGGATTCGGATGGCAGCTCGGGATCGTCCGGAAGGGTGCACTCCACGATGAAGTCGGCGAGTATCTGAGCTTTGATTGCCGGCCTAGGCCGATATTCGAGGTCGAATTCCCCGAGCTCGACCGCCCATTTGGCGATTCTCCCCGCACGATCTGACCTTTGCAATATCTGCTTCATAGGCTGGTCGGTCAATACTGCTATCGTGTGGGCTTGGAAGTAAGGCCTGAGTCTCCGAGCCGAGATGATGAGAGCGAAGATGGTCTTCTCAAGTTTAGAATATCGGGTCTCAGCGTCCCTGAGAACCCGGCTGGTGTAATAGACCGGCTTTTGGAGCTTGTCCTCTTTCCGGACGAGAACTGAGCTCACTGCAGCTGGGGAGACGGCCAAATATAAGTAAAGAATCTCGCCTTTCTGGGGCTTGGTGAGCAGCGGGGGAGAGGCCAGAAGGCTCCGAAGCTCCTCAAAGGCCTGCTGGCATTCTTCCGTCCACCGGAAGTCTTTCGGCCGTTTGAGGCTCTTGAAGAAGGGGAGGCATCGCTCGGCTGACCGAGAGACGAACCTTCCCAGGGCGGCAATCCGCCCCGCGAGCCGTTGCACCTCCTTAACAGTCTTTGGAGGCGACATTTCTTGCAGTGCCCGGATTTTCTCCGGGTTGGCTTCAATTCCGCGCTGGGTCACTATGAAACCCAGGAACTTGCCTGAGGTGACCCCGAACGCGCACTTCGCCGGATTGAGTTTCATTTGATATCTTCTGAGCTTGGCGAATGTCTCGTTGAGATCGGCTATGTGGTGTTCCGCCGCTTGGCTCTTTACCAGCATGTCGTCCACATAGACTTCCATGTTCCGGCCGATCTGGTCTTTAAAGATTTGGCTGACCAGTCTCTGATAGGTGGCCCCAGCGTTTTTCAGGCCAAAGGGCATCACCTTGTAGCAGTAGGTGCCCTTGTCGGTGATGAAGGCCGTCTTCTCCTCGTCTTCTGGCGCCATTCGGATTTGGTTGTATCCTGAAAAGGCGTCCATAAAAGTTAGCAGTTGGTGTTCTGAAGTGGAGTCGACGAGCTGGTCGATGCTCGGGAGAGGAAAGCTGTCTTTTGGGCAGGCCTTGTTCAAGTCGGTGTAGTCCACGCACATACGCCATTTTCCGTTGGCCTTCTTCACGAGGACTATGTTGGCGAGCCAGTCCGGGTAGGAGACCTCCCGGATGAAACCGGCTCCAAGGAGCTTGTCCACCTCTTCAGCCGCAGCCCGTTGTCGCTCCGGAGCAGAGCCTCTTTTCTTCTGCTTCACAGGCCTGCTGGTTGGCCTTACCTGGAGTCGGTGGACCATGACTCCAGGGTCAACTCCCGGCACGTCCGCAGGCGACCAGGCGAAGACGTTAGCGTTGTCCCGCAGGAAGCTGACAAGGCAATCCCTCTCGCGGGCGCCGAGGCCGGAGCCGACCTGCACAGTTAGCTCGGGAAAAGTTTCTTGTAGTGGGATTTGAATAAGGAGCTCACCGGGCTCTACTTGCTTCTTCCAGAGGGTATCCTTCGCATCGAGGGTTTCTATGGGCAGCGAAGGGCCCATCGGGTGGTCCGGCGCCTCGGCTGGTTGCTTTACTGTGTGGGCCGCCATGTAGCATTGCTTGGCGATCAGCTGGTCTCCGCGGACCTCGCCTACTCCTTGGCCGGTGGGGAACCGCATGAGCAAATGGCGAGTTGAAACCACGGCTCGAAGGGTATTTAGCCCTGGGCGCCCAAGGATGGCGTTGTAGACCGAGGGCAGACGGACCACCAGGAAGTCCATCCTCACCGTGCTCTCCCGGGGGGCGAGGCCGACTGTGACAAGGAAGCTGGCCTCACCTTCAACCGGGACCGCATTTCCGGTAAATCCAACCAGCGGGGCATTGATTCTCCGGAGATGCCCTTCTGTCAACCCCATCTTTTGATAAGTATGATAATACAAAACGTTGGCTGAGCTTCCATTGTCAACTAGGACACGCTTTACATCAAACCTATTTACAATCATAGAGATGACCATGGCGTCATCATGAGGGGTTTCGACCCCTTCTAAGTCCTCGTCCGAGAACGAGATGACTTCATCAGTGCGTGGGCGCTTCGGGGGTGCTCCTTGGGGCGGCCGTTCCTGCCGAGGCCCGCCCGATCATGTTAATGGTGCCGGCGACAGGCCTGTTGTCGCCCGGATTTTCAGTTGGTGCGACATTCTCCGCCGGCCTCCTTTCCTCATGTCGGTTCCTCACGAACCGGTTGAGTACTCCCCGTCGGATGAGTGCTTCTATCTCATCCCGGAGCTGGATGCAGTCCTCCGTGTCGTGCCCACGATCCCGGTGGAAGCGGCAATATTTTCTGGGATTCCGGGGGAATCCCGTGTCTCGCATAGGAGGCGGGGGTCGGAAGAAGTCCCGACCCTCGATCTCCATCAGGATCTCGGCCCGGGGAGCGTTGACGGGTGTGTAGTTCTCGTACTTCCCCGGGTACGTCCGAGGCCGTGGTGGGGACCTCGGTCGAGGAGGGGTCCTCTGCTGAGATCGCCTCTGCTGTCGGGGCGGACTTCTCAGTTTGGGGAGGTTCTTCTCTTGGCGGGGGGATCGGCTCCTTCGTCGGCCGCGCTCTTCGCGGCGTTTCTTCTGCTTCTTCGAGGCGGGCTCAATTGCTCCCCGCCTGGAGGCGACTGCCTCCTCGGCCTTGGCATACTTCCGAGCTCGGGCCAACATTTCGGTGAAGTCGGCCGGGAAGCTCTTCTCGATGGAGAAAAGGAATCGGTATGAGCGAACCCCCGTCTTCAGGGCCGACATAGCTATCGACTGGTCTAGCTCGCGAACCTCCCATGTAGCGGCAGTGAAGCGGTCCAGGTACTCCTTGAGGGACTCCCCCTCTTTCTGTTTGATGTCGAGGAGGGAGTCTGACGTCCGTCGTTGACGCCGGCTGGCAGCAAAGTTGGTGGCGAACTGCCTGCCGAGCTGCTCAAAAGAGGACACCGTGTTCGGCTTCAGTCCAGAAAACCAAAGCCGAGCGGTCCCTCGGAGGGTCGCTGGGAAGGCCTTGCAGAGTATGGCCTCTGAGGACCCTTGCAGGGCCATGAGGGCCCGATAGCTCTCCAGGTGGTCGAGAGGGTCGGTCGTCCCGCTGTAGGGTTCCACTTGAGGCATTTTGAACCTCGCGGGAACCGGCTCATCCTCGATCTGGCGGGAGAAGGGGGACTTGGTAGTGAACTCAAAGTCTCCCTCCTGTCTTGCCTTCTTGCTGTGGAGCGCCGCAATCTGGCGCTCCAAATGCTCAACTTTTCTGTCGAGCTCCCCCATCCGTGGGATTGTTGCTGTGGTTTGCGCCGGCTCGCGGTGGTCTGGGGCTGATTCTGCCTCAGAAAGTTGGGGTCTCCGGTCGAAACCTTCTCCCGGTAACTCCCTCCGGGGAGAAGCTCGTTCTTCGTTGTTGGCTCTGGAGGAGCCATGCAAGTTTTGGCTTCGAAGAACCGGGCCGTTGGGGAGACACTCCGGCAGGACCTGGGCCTGCGGGGGAAGCGTGGGTAAAGCCTCCTCGCGCCGTAGGCCTTGGACGGCGGCGGCCAGGACCTGGACTTGCTGTACCAAGGCGTCGAACTGTTCCGGCTGGACCTGAGGAACTGGGTCCGCCGGAGTTGGAGAATTCTGGACAGAGTGTCCAGGACTTTGCAGGGGACGCCGGGAGGCGTTAGAGGCTCCCTTACTTCTCAACTTCATGACTGCTACTCGGTCCCTTCCTCTAGCGCCAACTGTTGCTGGAAATTGGACCCGGGGGCAATCTTCGGTCGAGGAGAGGGAGCGGCGGTTTCTCACGGCGGGGCGAAGATCCGTCAGCAGGCGGCGTCCTCCGCCTGGGGGGTCGGAGAGAAGGAGCAGCGGGTCCTCGCAGCGGGGCGGCGATCCGTCGGCTGGCGGCGTCCTCCGTCTGGGTGCCTGCACACGAACCGGTGGCCGGGTTTCCCGGCGCCGGCCCTCCGACGCTCAAGTCAGGAAGGGGGCAAATAGTGTAAAGAAGGGAGATAAACAGTGTTTTTAGAGTGTATGAATGTTTTTTCCCCCCCCTCCCGAGAGGCCAAGGCTCCCTTTTATAGGCGGGGGTCGGTTTACCTGCGATGTAACAGGGCGAGGCCGCAGTACGGCTCGGCGTGTTGTTCAGGTCGGCGCACGGTCAGGCGAATTATTGCACTGATGTCGGCGGTGAGGGCGTCGTACAGCCCGAACTAGCACGCTATCAGGCGAATTATTGCATTGGTGCCGGAGGAATGGCCAAGATCAGAGACTTATCATAGTCGATTAGACCCTGCTGGGTTGATCTGCTGTGGAGAGATGAGAGTCCGTAGATGGCAGGAGCCATGCGTATTAATTGTGGAGTAAGCCGGAGATCCGCATTTATTGTGGAGTAAGCCGGAGGGTTACAGTGGCCAGGCGCAATAAATGCCAGAGGGGCGTCAGGGTATGGTCCTTGGCCGGACCTCAGTGGTGCACGGCCGTAGCAGGTGGTTGACAAGAGTAGACCTCGAACATCAGGGTTTTTCTTAGGTCGGAGGTCTCGAGGTTGGTCGTCGTGAGGTCGGACGTTCCGAGGTCGGACGCCGACTTCGGTCGTCCGGGGTCGGAGGTTGTACGTCTTCTTAGGGGCATTTATGTCATTTGGGGGAAAAAATCTTATTCCCCCCAACAAGAGCCATTCTCTCTTTTTGTTTCCTTTCTATGAAGATAGTCTTATGAACATATTGGTCTCCTTCAAATGAAATCCTTAAAATGAGTTCATCTTTTATATTTATTTCCAAAAATTTCTGCTCCTTCTTTTCAGTTTTTCAATTCAGATTTTTCGCCCTGTTTTGGGAGAAATCACTTCATGTGATTTTGCATTCTATGCATATGCATCATCAAATTCATAATTTTTGCTAATGAGCAAGAAAACCTTGAAGTTACCACACACAACAACTTCTTCCCAACTACCAATGAAGCATTATAATGGCATGTTCTTTTGAGCCTGATTGTAGTGGCATGTATATTTGCTCTTTCTTATAGCCAAGAGTCTGGGATCTCCATTCATTAGCTTTCTATATCATCTTGGGAAAATTGTTGCTCGAACCCGGTCTACCAGCATCAGCTATGGACTAGACCATTGATTGCCTTCCACCTTAGCCATTTCTGCCACCTCAGATATTCCCCTGTTTTTCCACTCTCAACCATCCCCTATTAACGACCAAGAAAGCAGAATAAAATGATATTTCGTTTCTAATAAATAAAAAAACCCCGAAAAGCTCTAATTCTCTGCTCCTTGATCAAGCCCGACCTTGATGCCTCGGACGCTAGAAACCTTGGATAACTCTGCTGGTGTTGGGGATGAGATAGGTTTTTTTTCTTCTGAAAGTCTGATGTGATGAGCAATGATTGGCTCGGTCTACAGCCGATGCTAATATACTAGGTCTAGTTAATAATTTTTTCTTATCTTGTAGTTTTTTTCACTATAGAAAAATTTAAAAATACCAACATATATATGTCGACGTTAGATAGAAGCGTCGGTAATTTACCTTTTTTTTTTGGATAAAATTGTAGCTGTTTTTTCGTGCTGGTTATTGTACGCTCTAAGAAGGTACATTTTGAAGGTTAGCAATCAAATCATTTATCCCTAAATGAGTTTAGGATAAGAGAAGTACAAGCTTCAGTTATTGTGACAAGGATGTGCTACCAGGAACCTATCCAAATGGAAATGATTCGTTCTGAAGAATCAACAAGGGAATGATTTGCCAGGTTGTTGATAGTGTAGTAGTTGGTGAGGCGTTATGCCTTTGCACTTGACAGGGATCAGTCATTGGGCATGAGGTTTCATGGTCTAATGGAAGATAAGGCTACCCTTTTTCTTTGCACCAATTTGGGAAGGGAACAAAAAAAAAAGGCTAACAGCTGGTAGTTCAGCTGATTGGCACCCATCTCTCTAAATGAGAGTTGTTCAAGCCTAAGTGGTGGCGAATAACCAACATATTTTGGAAGAAAAAAAAGGAGAGATTAATGAGGGAGGGGGTTACCAGAAATATATGATAAGGAACTTGTATTTTATTACTAGTAATTGATGTACAATTTGAAAGTGTTTTTATGCAGAAGTTCTTTCTGGGATTTACCTGATACAAGAAAGGAATTTCTCTTGCTTCTTTATGATGTTGGTTTACAAAACTTTGTTAATATCCATTTAGCATAAGAGAGATGGGTTTGTTATAGTTTTCACAAAAATTGATGAGAGAGTATATTGATGTTGTGGAGTAGGTAACATGGATGTGCCTCGAGGCTCAATTATATATTGCAAAAAAAAGAGGAGAGAGATGTGTCATAGGATTTCTTTCTCCTCTCCTTTTTTTTCTTTTTCCTTTCCCTTGTAATGCCCTAGTCTCTAGCCTCTCTTTATGATTATTGTGGATTATCACTTCTCATCTTTTGAAAATAGATAGGATTTAGTAAAATTGTATCAGTCTCTTTGAAATAAGTACTTTACTAGATAGTTTTGATTTTTTGGGGGCAATATGTATGTACAATCGTGGTTGGAATACCAAATGATGAAAACTTTGTTGACCCATCCATAGCTTCCTATCAACTACTTTTGAACTCAAATGAATAACCAAACACACCATGTGTAAATTGAGAAACAACGTCTACTCCTTTGTTAGGGTAATATTGTAGACCTCTTGAAATAGACAAAATATGGTCGAAAGAAAATATAGCGCAGTAGCGGTAACGGTAATATCTCCCATTCAAATATATGGCACTTGCATTAAAAAGAAAAAGAAGAAGAGCATTTGAATGAATAAGACTCCCATCACTGCGGGGTCAGAAAAGAGCAAGATATACACAGCCACACCCTCGTACGAAAAGTGATTATTCTCGTATTTTGAACTTGTGGCACTCAAATCATAGTAGGGCAATCTTACCATCGTGCCAAAGCCCACCTACTAAAAAATTGACACTAGTTCCACAAGGGCAAAACAAGGAAAATTCAAGAGCTAATGATTGAAGAATAAAAGGTAAAGTGAAGGAGAGAGCCATCGGGGGATTCTGCGACAATAACATCATAACCCCTTATACTAATCACATTCTCATGGTGCTAGAGAGAATTTGTAGTGTTACTTTTGAGTTCTTTTCATATTCTTGCTTCGGTTTCTCAGTCTTTATAGGCCGTTTACCACTTGGATCTTATTATTCCACTTAGATTCCACCTTAGTGGATGTGCCTTTGATATAAATCTGATTTGATGTTTGTGGGAAGGCGCCGAGATGTTAACGGCTAGAAAGCTCATTGTGATCTTGGACAAGATTTTGTCGTCTCAAAGTAGAGAGGGAAAGACAAGCCTCACAGCCGCCTGCCATTTCCCTCTGCGATCGCAGGGAGTTGCGAGGCAAACTTCTTCCACTAGGCCAGCCATCCACAGTGGTTATGTGGCAAAATTTTTGATCACGTAGACTCCAATATTTCCAGTTAGCCTTGCTTAATAGTAAATTATCTTGGTTCTCTCTCTCGGAGGAAAATCTTGCAGAGTTCGAGTTCGAAATCATTAACGAGGTATCATTTTCTTGATTCTGGTTAATGTTCTGATTAATGAACAAAGAAACCGATCGCCATCTATGCAAGTTAAAAGATATGCAGTTCCAAAAGGGTCAGTATATTTCAAGTTCATTTTCTTTTTCTTTTTTTCTTTCGTTTTTTACTTCGTAACCGAAAGCCAATCAAACCAATCTGATCCAAGTTAGTGGGTATCAGCCATGGTGCATTAGATCAAGACACTAGTCATAATGCTAGTATAGAGTTAAACAGGTGCAATTAATAGGGATAGTCAAATTGTTAACCAAGATGCGAGACAAGAATGATGATAGAACTGATCTCATGCACAAGTTGTCAAATTGCATCATGAGCGAATGAAATTTCTTCGATGATAGAAGCCACACCAGCTAGTTTACTGCATTAGCTGACCTTGTCGCCTTAACTTTGCATAGCTAACGACGCAAGAATAGAAGCCAAACATACAACCTATATTAAGAAAACAGCCTCGAGAGAAATGGCCAAAAAAAGATTTTATATATATATATATATATATATATATATATAGATAGATAGATAGATAGATAGATATATACATATATATAGATAGATAGACAGACAGATAAATAGATAGATAGATAGGCTTACAGATAGAAAATCAATTTAAAATGTTTTTAAGCTTTTCGCCCACCAATGATGTGATCCCTTGTAATAGAGGTTCAGATAGCAAAATCCAAATTGCTCTCTCTCTCTCTCTCTCTCTCTCTCTCTCACACACCCACAAAAACAGCGTCAGTAACATCACTGAAACTATTAGACTATTGGACATATTGGTTGGAGACTTGGAGGTGGAGATAAATACTGGAGCTTTGTTACTAATGTCCTCTTCCATGACATCTATAGGGTGACATATAGAGGAGAGCAAACATAGGGAAGATCTATAGCTACAATTAGGTTTGGAAAAGATAGGATTCTTCAAACATCATTCACATCCATGACCCACCTAAATACTACTTCCCTTGACAACTTGCACAGGATACAATAGCATAGTGTTCATGAATACCAGCTCTAAGTATACCAACCAATACTTCATCAGAGAATTCCAGCTTTGAAAATCACGCTTTTCCACACTGTTGAATTGTCCATATATATACATTGATGAAGCATTGACATATAGTTAATTACTAAAGAATTTTATCAATAAAAAAGAGTACAATTACCAATGGATCAGGAAAAATGGAAAACAAAAAGAAAAAGGAGAAAAAAACGGAGCACTGACCCTTAGTAATTAACAACCCTTTCATCCTGATCAATCTGAGGAACCTCTGAAGAGCCTTGATCCTCTTATCTGGAACAAACACTAGCTAGGCCTTCAACGTCTTCTTTACTTTCTCGAGGAGCTTCATCAAGGGCAGCATTGCACCCTTGAATGCCCTATTTTTCTTTCCAAATCTACAGGCCAACACAAAGCAGCAGCCATTTCCAAGACTTCTCGACCCAGTTGCTCCTCCAGGAACTTAATATATTCACTTCCTCTTTGGGCTTATACCGAACGATTGATTGATGCAAAGAATACCTACAAACACCTGAAGGACATGCAGTGGCCCCAGCATGATTTTGTGCAGCGGAAAAAATACAAAGAGTAGAGCAGGATCCTTTTTTTTTTTTTTTGGCTAAATCACCATAAATGCAGAGATTACATGCATAATAGAAGTATACACGCTAAGAGAAAAAGAGGCCACAATCCTTTGAGGCCACTTCAATCCATGTACCTATCTAGAGCTTTGCCTAATTTTGAGTCTCCAGAATCGTAGGCTAAGGGGATGCTCTGCATGAAAGGCTGGTCTTATAAGTCTTCTTTCTTTCTCATATTAATCCAATGGAGAAGAAAAACACTACCTGTGTTTCTTTCTCTTTATGTGTATGTGGTGTATAGCACTCAGTTTGGTTCGTGGAAAAAAAAATTTTGGAATATTTTTTCAGAAAAGATGATTATGAGAATATGATGCCTGAAAAATTAGTTTTAGCATGATTGGTTGATCATAAGAAAATGACATATTTTAGAGTGGCTTATGTTTGGTTGAGCATCTACTTTCCTAAAAAAATTGTATGAAATACCTATTAGACCCTTAATAAAGAGAAAGATTTTACCCGTAGATTTTGATGGCTTAAGAATACTTTTGGAGAAAAAAAAGACCCTAATTTCCAACTGGTGGAAAGTGGCTTCCTATATTTCTCATAGGTTTTTCTTTCTCATGAAATATGAAAATCTTATTCCTATGAAAATGCTATTTTTCTATTTTTTTCATTTGAAAATCCAACCAAACAAGAAGTATATGTTATTTTTGCGTTAACCACACTTCCTCTCCTTTTTTTGCGAATTAAACGAGTCCATAGGATCTTGGCTTAGACATTTCCTCCTTTTATATAGATGAGGGGAGGTTCTAGGCTTTCCTTATATGGATACCCTTGAGGCTTAGTAGGACCATGTCTAGGGAGATAAGGAGGAGGTGTTGGCATACTTATCCATGCCACCCCTAGGAGTCCTTTCTAGAAGCATGTGCCTTGGTGGACATGCGCCTTTTAATAGGTGCATATAAAGTAGGAGCATCGGGCTCCTTATTAGGTTGGCCAACCTCCATTTGGATCAAATCCTATCTCAATTCCTGTATTTGGATTATTTCTCTAGTCCAATCCTTTCTTCAATAAAATCCAAATCTTTCTTGATCCAATTTATAAGAGAATAAAAATAGAATCTTCTTCTAATTGACCTAGAGACAGATAAAACCTGCTATATTACTTATTTAGATTTTTGCTCACCAATGACCTACTAGGTCCATCTAGTCACACATTAATTACATAGTCAAGCATGGGGATATAGAGCCTACGTCGCATTATTGAACCTCTTGGTGAGTAGAAGAAACTAGTCGGTCTCTCCGTTCTTGCACGAGTTAATCCCGCAATTCAGTTCCCTAGCATTCCAATGTCCTTGTATGACTATTGAGTGTAATACCATTAGATCTTCAGTCATACTATTCCATAGTCCATTAGAACTTTGGATTGTGTTAGATAGCCTTTTATAATAGCTATTTGTGCGAATCCTTTCGAAAATAACTAGTTATTAATTATAATTTTTATAAAATGATTATTTTTAATACCTTTCAAGTTATTGCCTTAAGTCTAATATGTTTGACAACATCTCTATTTTAATATGAATATTATGCTATTATGATAGTCCATCGTATCTAAATCCAATAAATATTGTTTTTGCTATTCAGGATAAAGTCCATTTTATCATGGCTGATACACAGCTTTGGCTCTAAATTTACTAATTTTCAGAGAACAGTAAGGTGCCCTATCCTTTAAGTCAACGGACCATTTGTATGTTTGTACACCTGGTTCACATCTCTACCCTTGACATCTTTTGTGAGATGGACTGCTAGTGTTGATTGTTCAATATGATGGTACACTTGGGTGTCATTGTGAGTTGTCATCTTAATGAAAAATAAACTTCATGAAGTCACTGTCCACGCCTACAACGTTACGTATGCGATATCCAACCTTATCCACAATTATAAATAAATTTCGAATACTTAGGAACATTCAATCTTCTATGGAAAACTCTATCTATTTGGACAAATTCTCAGAATATTCAAAAACTCTTTTCTAGCTCTATAATCAATATGGGACATGTACATTATATTGCATTTGACTGTATGTACAAAAATAATTATGATTTCTTAACTATATATATATTTGTTAATATACAAATAACTTTTGGAGCATACAATTTTTCTAATAACTCCAACAACAACATTGAAGTTAAGAACAAATATTCAACTCCTTCCTCTATTATCCTACAGTGCACACAGCTTGCACTTTCATTCTAGTTTCTCTTATTTAAACTTTCCCAGAAAGCTACTTGTTATTGTCCAAATTATAGATAATTCCTCCCTTCTCAGTTCAGTAGCCCACTTTCTCTTTTGTAGATAATCGCTACACTTCACTTCATGCCCATTACCAGGATTTGGGAAGTTTTATTTAGAGGAAGGCTATCTTCATTATGTAGCTTGAAGACCTCTTTCGACCTCCAAAAAATAAAGAGTAAAAGTACTAATATATTGAACTAAGAAATATTTCCAACAAAGTCACAAATAATAATATATTGAACTAAGAAATATTCCACAGGATGTGCATGAAGAGGGAAATAGGAGCCTTATGCCATTAACATCACCATGAATGTTAGTATGGCACCAATCTCGTGAATCACGCTCCAATCCTCTCTTGATGCTTTCACATTTAAATAATGTAGCCTGGATTATTAGGAAGTAGTTAAAAGCAAAATGGCAGGAACATGTTCTGAATTCATGGAAAGCTAATAGTAATGTTATGTCCAACTGCTTAAAATTTACTGTGGGTCTCTAATGTGACAGGCACTGAAGCAGAATCTTAGCTTTTGGAAATGGCAATAGTTCAAGCTCCACCATGAGGGACCGAATGACCCTATATAGCTGATCTTTTAATTGAAAACAATTTAATGGTAGCTACCATGGCAATTCTTGAGATGCCGATTCCATCGGCAGTGTAATGTATTCAGTCATTCCTCCCCAAGAAGATGATGCTTGGATTGTTGAATCCAAAGGCAGCCACCTCTAATGGCGGTACTTTTTAACAAGTTGGAAGAGGATTGGTGATCGAGGAGAAGGAAGGACTTCCTCAATCTGCTTAACTTGAATCACTCAAAAAATATTTAGAAAAAATTGAATTTTTTTTGAAAATAGGGTTTACATCTTCTTCTTTTCTTTTATTGATCCTCCTAATTAATATCAAGGTATATAACTTCTATTTATAATAGTAAGATCCGTTCTGGCACATTTCAAGATAGATTTTTTTTTTTCTAATTCTAATAGGACTCATTTTTATGCAAGATATAACTAGTAGAAATAAACTCGAAAAAGCTAAAATCCTATAGAAGGTAGATCTGCACTTCTACTTCAACTTTGTCTTCTGTTATTCTATTGAATTCTTCTTAGATTGGAAAGTCAAAATCTTTTTCAAAAAGAAAAAAAATTTAGTTTGATTGGTTTGGTTTGGAGCCCAAATGATGAAATTTTGAGTGTGATCACTAGGGCATGGTCCCCTTAGCAGGTGGTGCTACATCATAAATTTCAAAAAAATGTCCAATTGGACAAAAAAAATCATCTCAATCTAGCATTGTATGATCAAGTTATAGCCTCCAAAAATTTGACGTATGATTTGGCTTTCCAATATAACAAATCTTTCTTATAGATCCTATCCATTTCTAAACTGTAATGGCTAAAATAGCTCACAACGAGTCTGATGTTTCTTCTGAATCTGATCATAAAGTTGATATGTTAACTAGATCGGAAAAAAAAAGCATGATGTCTATTCAATGTGATATTCATTTATTGATGACTGTCTTTTGTTTGGGCCTCCACTTAGTGCAACACTTGTTTTCACATTGCAAAGGAAACGCAAAACAAAAGCATAGAGCCTCTTTACTTTATCTCCTTTGGAGCTATTTTTGGAAGCGACTCCAATGGTTTCCCAAGAGGACCCAAGCAAAGGCAAACCGCTGATTCATCTGAAACCAAATCCTCTTCAACAATTCAAATGGAATTCTCTGCGGCATGACTTTTGCACCATAGAGTATGATATTATCATACATAGCCACCATATTATCCATCTCATAGATAAATAGCTTTTCTTTATCTCTGTTCGCGCCATGCATCGTATTTAAAAGTGTCTGAAAATATTTTCAGGATAAATGAGAGCTGCCCATCTATAAAATGGATGACGTAGCAACTATCCATAATAGTAATGACTTTGCAGCATGGAGGATCCCGACTCTCAATAATTAAAACTTTTAGCCATGTTTAGTTTCTTATTTAAATAGCTAGATGACAAAATTTTTCATGTTTTCAATAAGATCTAATTTTCCCCCTTCAGGCTTCTCCTTGCTCGACCATCTTTACAAAGTATATTCCTTTTCCTTCATTAGATGAAAGTCAAATAGTAATAGATGAGGATTAATGTATTAGTGACCTTTTTTTTCCAACTAGGTGGGGCAGAACTAATCACCAAGTCCAGAGGCCATGAAAAGAAGCTTCTTAGGCACTTGTTTTGGCAGGATGGATAGGGGATTGGTCAATTTTAAGTCTTATTCCAGAAGATAGAAGAAAATGTCTCTTTGAACAACGGTTTCAATAGACATTTTCTCTAGTTTCGGATCGGATTGTTGGGTAAATTCAAAATTGACCTAAAAATAATGAATTGGATCGGATTGGGTCGGGTTGAGATTTAATGAACACAGATCCAAATCAAAAAATAAAATGGGTCCAATTTGAAACTCCGATTTAGTCCCATGGATCCTTAAATTATATTAGATCGAGTCTAAATAAGTCGGATCGGTTGTGTGACAAGTCAACCTAATCTATTTATAGCCGTACATGCAATCAGGTAGAGACTAAAAAGCTAGCTTTATTAGGTATTGGTGATTCACAAACAAAAGTTATATCGTCAAGTTAGATTGATACATGGAACCAACTTCCCTTTATCACCAATTAAAAAGCCATAAATGTAGCCAATTAAAAGCCTTCCGGATCCAATCAAACAGGCTTGCATCAAATAATATAGAATTCTTACCAGTGAAGTAGGTACAACTAATAGCAGTTTGCTGAGTATCATTTCTACTCGCATCAGCATCACGTACCGTCCATATCACCATCAGGCCACCGGGGCCCACCAATGGGAGAAAACGTGCACCCACACCCTTCGTTCGTTCAGATGCCGCCACATGCAAGCATCCGGTGTGCGGGCTCCACACCCCATCCTCGCCGCCTCCTTCCCTAAGCCGGCATGACCTCCACGTCACTGTCGTAATTTCCCATCAAGGATATTTTCGTCCTTAAAGGATTCCCCTCTGGGCTTCTCGTAATTTCAAGCAATGACAGGGTCTCTTTCATTAGCCTTTGTTTTAATTTGATTTGTGCTCTTATAAAAAGTACAAACGAGTCTCTGTCCCAAGCGCCGGCCTTCCTCTCTCTCTCTCTCTCTCTTCTTTTCCTCTGTTTTGCTTGGTGATGAGCGAATGCCTCCGGCGGCTAGAATTCTCCAGACGAACTCCGGCCACCTCCCGGTGGCGGAGCCGCCGGATCCCGTGGAGGTGGACTCGGACGTGGTGGTGATCCTGGCGGCCCTCCTCTGCGCGCTGATCTGCGTGGTGGGGCTGGCCCTGGTGGCACGCTGCGCCTGGCTGCGGCGGTCCTCCGGCAATCCGTCGTCGCCGCCGCCGCCGCCGAATAAGGGGCTAAAGAAGAAAGCCCTCCGCTCCCTCCCGAAGCTCTCCTACGACGGCGCCGTCGCTGTTGCCGGCGGGAGGCTCGCCGACTGCCCGATCTGCCTCGCCGAGTTCGTAGAGGGCGACGAGATCCGCATCCTTCCGCCGTGCGGGCACCGCTTCCACGTCGGGTGCGTCGACACGTGGCTGGTCTCCCACTCGTCCTGCCCTTCCTGCCGCCGTGTCCTCGTCGTCGCCGCCGCCCCCACCACCCCGTCCTGGTGCAGCCGGTGCGGGGCGAGCTCCGCCGCCGCGTCGGCCGCGGCGGAGGGCAACGCCAACACGTTCCTCCCCTAAGCTCCTTCCTCCTCCCATGCCCCCTTTTTTTTTCCTTAGCAAAAAAATTGTAAGTATTCCCACGCGTTTAGAGTGGTGTTGGGTTTAGAATTTAGAAGCAGGTGATGATGTTCTTCATAATTGTATGTTAGGATTGTTGTATAGAAGGAATAGAATTTAAGTTTTAAGAAAAAAAAAAAAACAAGAAATAGTTCAAGTAAGTGAAGCTAGTGAGAATATTTTTTTATTAAATTTTTTTCACAGAAAAAAGTGATAATTTCTTTTAATAATTTTAATAACGTGTAAGACGGTTTGTGAAGCGGTTGGTGTTCGGTTTTATTACTCGCAAGAGCGAGATTGGGCGTGGGTTTGGTTTAGGGTTTGAGTTTGGGTCTCGGTTGAGGGAAGGGAGAGGGAAAGAAGGGGCGGTTGAGGGGATCATAGAAAGCACGTGAAGCCTTTCAAAGGGGGGAAGTAGTGGATGAGTGGGGGGCCCACCGGATTGGCTTTAACTAGAAGAGGGAACAGGTGGAGGGCTATGGATGAGTAGGTGGATGTTACCAAAGGGGAACAAAGTATTGATGATTATTTTGCACACTGTGTTTGATGATTAGCTCTTAGTTGGATTGGAGTTCCAAAAAGAAATTTTCTAAACTGCCATCCCAACTCAAGAGAGAAATAGAAGTAACTGCATAGTATTTTTTTTTTTTTTGAAATAAATCGGCAATTTATATAGCTCTAACTTGAGTACATCCTGCCAAATCACGGGAAAACAAAGCGTACAAAGGAGAGGAAATATCTCCTATAGATGTTCATAGAACTAACTACATAGTATTACTTGTATGGAGATTCTGTTATTTGTGACGTTAAAAGGCAAAGCAAAACAGGATGGGTTCCGCTCGGAAGGATTGTTGCTTGATCCAAAATTTTGCTGGGTACTAAGAAAATCACTGCAGGAAAGACCTCAAAGATAAAATGAAAAAAAAAAAAGGCGAAGAGCTTGTCTTAGGATGCTTTACCTAGGAAAGGCATCAAAAATAAAATAACTTTAGATCTCCAAATACATTGGGCTACTTCTAGTCATTAGTGTAACAGTGCATAAGAAGTTGCTGTATCTAGAGGTAGTATAATTTTTTTTGGTTTACTTCTAAGC
This sequence comes from Phoenix dactylifera, assembly GCF_009389715.1. NCBI lineage: Eukaryota > Viridiplantae > Streptophyta > Magnoliopsida > Arecales > Arecaceae > Phoenix > Phoenix dactylifera. Next base: position 1,186,090 of record NW_024067681.1, on the reverse strand, counting down.
GAAAGGGAGAGGAAATGTCTTAGTAATGCGTCACTTTCTCTTAGCAAATCATGTGCTGCGAACATCGGGAATTGCACCAATCTCTTCTTCCAGGAGAACATGTGCATGTGAATTGCTGCATATATTCTTGCTGCTATATATATATATATATATATATAGAAACTTATGGATGCATGACATTGAAACTAGAAGTTATCATGTGCGGTTGTAATAATAGTGCTTTTCTCAAAAACAGTCGTAATAGTAGTGCAATTATATATTAGCTTTTCTCTTTTTTTTCCTATTTAATAAAAGTTGCCCATGGACAAAGGGATACATAGAAGTATCTCCAAAATAGGTCCTTGAACCCTAAACCCTTGTAATGGCTGGATAGGAATTCAGATACTTACTAGAACCGCAAAGAGAATTTTATTTGTTGAGAAATGATAGTCCCATGTTGGGTTAATTAATGATCCTTGTGGGACTTATATACTCTTGGATCTATCCATCTATATGTTCAAATTTTTAGATAAGATTTTAAAATTATATTAAAGCCCACTCATACCTCCATGCTCCTATTTACTCATCTATGTGTCGTCTCATAGTCTTATATTGGATAGGTTAAGAATTCTTGTGATGCTTATATCCTCGTGATCCCTTCATCTAAACTCCTGGATTTTAATTGATACTGGAGAGTGTTTTCATATGTTGGAAGCACATACAAAGATAGAGTGGATGAATAGTTTCATAGCATTTCATGATACAATTTTCAAAGAAGAAATGCTAGCATGCCTCATCAAATAGCTACACATTACACTAGTGCTTTAGGCCCCCCCATCCTTGGTTGTGGGACCTAAAATGGAAGGAAGCATGAACGTGCATCAAGTCTTTGTCCGTCCGATAGAGTGGATCTAACATGTTTGGTAGGCATTTTGCATTCCATGTCAAAAGAAGGCTATAAAATGATAGATCTAGCAATGTTAAAACTTTAAGACTAGACTCTGTATATTCTTAGAGGAAGATGAGAATGTTGAAGCTCATTTCTTATTTTTGGTAGCAAATGCTTCTTTTTAATTTTAATTCAGACATCATCATAAGATAGGGCTGAAACTAGATTGGGTATGGATCATGTACTAGTACATTCATATCCATGCTTATTATATTTGAAGAATGCAGATATAGATACAGATATGGATGTTAGTCGGATACAAAAATTTATATCCATATTTGTTTTATGCGGATACATATATAAATTAGGTATTGCAAGAATAAATATAAATGCGAATATAAGTCAAATAATTAAATTTTATGACTATAGAATTAAAGATATTACTAAATGAATGAGAAATCAAGTTAATAGCATATCAATATGGTCGTTTATTTTTCTTAAAAGTTCATGAGTGCTATATAAAATTAAATAAAGTTACAAATAGAATCGGATATTCAGATACGGATCGAGTAATTGTCTATTCATATCTATATTTATTTATTTATTTATTTTTGATAGACATGAATACGGACACGCATATTAGTTGAATGATTAAATTTTTATCCATATTCCGATCGAGCTGAATACGAAAATGGATTCAGATAGATGTTATCTAATCCACTTTCACCTCTATCATGAGATATGATTACATATGGGACAACATAGCCAACTTTTGACCCTCAACCAAATTAAAGCATGGTAAAGTTTCCAACCCTAACTTATGTGGGCTTGCTTGTCTGCCTTCACCAAACATCTAGTGGCAACCACCATTTTTGTCATTTACAGGTGACTCTTCCCACATGGGAGAATCAGAGGAATAAATAAATGATTAGATACAAAGCAGGAGATCATGGTAATCCTTAGATGTTGCTAGGTGCAGGTATGTAATCCTTCAGAGCAAGGAGGATATTAGTCTTTGTGGTGTTTGGTACTCTCAAGTCTAACCCTCAATATTTTTTTCCAAGTATACAATAAAGTAATTTAATTATACAAAAGATTCAAAGAAAGAGTTGCTCTTTAATTTAGCTATATAAATCATTTTCAATGCAGCTAAAGAAATGCAGTGGACTTTGAGTCAATGGAACCTAATTCTGACCAATTTTGGTCATCCTGGGGTCCACCTTAGACAGGATTGGGTGGTATATTCCTCTGTTAAATTCCTTCAACATATTAGTGGCTTAATGTGGGCAACTGCAGCCAAATCAAAGAGAGTAGGGGCAAAGGTCTTCTTGCCTCCATCATCCAACTATCTGGTCTTCAATTTCTTCAAGAATTGGACAAATTACTTAGGTATGCGTCCACTGGATTGCTTTTAACAAAGCTAAAAATGTTACTTGTACCTTTTTTTCTCTATTAATATATTAGAATTTCTTGTTTGTTTAGACAGCTCATCATCACTAAATCTAACTTTCTAGAGGATGGCGGCAATCCCACTAGTGACATTGGTTGGTTCCTAGAAGGAGCTATAGACAATTGGAATATTATATCCATCTCTTTATTGTCCCAATCTTAGGTTAGATCGCATACTTTTTGTCCAAAGTTATTGGAAGTCACTTAAATCTCCTTGGAACTGATGGTATATGACTTTAAGTAGTTACTACGAGTGAAGATTGGCCGATAGAGTTGGCATGTGAAGCTGCAACTAGTCTAGAGATTTATGAATTAATTTAACTAGACATGGATAAAAAAAAATCCATGGATTAATTTGTCAGGTGTGAAATCTATTGGTGAAGCCAAGCATCTATAAACCTTTTATATCGACTATGGGTAGGATCCATTGTTGCGAAATCTGACAATGGAGAATTGAATCTGAATCAAGGACCAGGCTTAAGGGTCTAGATTTGATCCAGAACTAAGTTACTAGCTAGACAAAGATTATATCTTTCGCATGAAATAAGGATTTACCTTCCTTCTTGCAAATCTACTATTGGATCGTGCAATAGCTGCTTCGAGTTCTGTGCAAAGGGATGAATAAGGAAGTTTGGAGTACTTTGAGATTTGTGCTGGTTGAGATCCAATGGTTGACATCATGAAAGAAAATCTAATAATGGCTTCTAGAGATCAACCTAATAACGGCTCCTAAAAACTGATGTAATAATAGCTCCTGGAGATCAATCTAACATTGCCTCCTAGAGACCGAGCTTGCACAATAACAACTCGTAGAGACCGACCTTGCACAACAACAGCTCCTAGAGATCGACCTTGCATAGTAACATCTCCTAGAGATCAATTGCACAATAACGACTCTTGGAGACTGACCTAGAGAACAAAGGTAGAAATAAGCTGACCTCATACAATAGCGGCTCTTGGTGACCGATCTTGTGCAACAACAATCCCTAGAGCCAACCTAAAGAAGAAAAACCTGATATATCGAACTCCAATGCCTAATAGCCTCCAAAGGCCGAACCGTGTGTGGGGTGGGGTGGGAGGGGGGCAAAGGTCAAAGAGTTGGCCTCAACGACTCTCAGATCAAGAAGCCGACTCTCAATACGAAATACTGTTCCCTATGGCTCTTAGAACAAGATCTTAATGGATTAGATCAACCAAAGATCCATGCGTCTAATCACATTCTTGACCTAACAAAATGCCACATATCTCGTCATATAAATCCTTTTTGGATTTCAAAAAATCTACCCAATTAGTTTGCCAAAAATTCAAGATCCCCACTCAAATGTGAGTAACCTGCAACTTGCTTCACCTATCTACTTTCGTAGCTCGAGCTAGGGAGAATGGCTCAAACTCGAAAGCGGGGGGCATGTGATGTGGCCCAAATTCGATCTACCAATAACAAGCTGACACATGGCATCAAGGGAGATCTGTTTCAGTTGGACTCGAGTTTCTAGGTTGATCCAAATAAGAAAAGTCAAAGAGATAGTGCTTTACTTGACTCTAGACTTTAGAGTCTAACCCCAACAAGATAAGGACTCCTTATTTATAAAAGAAGTCTCAAGGTATGAGGTACGCAATATGTACATAATACTATACCATACTCTCTACTTTATTCGAGGTCTTCTCCCTCTTCTCCATTATTTTCCAAAGGCTTGTCTTTGATTTAAGCATCGAGGGCCCCCGACCAAATTAGCTCCAGCAACCTTCTATTTTCTTTTTTTTTGTGTGCAGATCAGCACCTCTTTATCCTCCATGCGGGTCAATCGATGCCCTTCAGATCATTAGACCAGATTTTGGTGGCAACAATATCTATACTTTTTCTTATCCAAATAGGGATAAAAATTAGATATTATTCAAAGATATTGAGTGGAATTTAGTAATGAAAACTATATAACTGATATAATTATAAAGGATGGGTATGAAATCTACAATCAAGATTGCAAGCGATGTATCCTAACTAGGTAATGGTCCAAGAATATATTAAAAAATCCAATCTGATTTGTATTAAAAATATATTAAAAATATATTAAAAAATTAAAACTATCTAAATAACATATATATAAAGTTAAAAGTTTTCTGTATAAAAACTATTATTAATTTTTAATTGCAACATGAATAAAAAGAATCATAAATTATCTATTTTAAAAAACTTTTAAAAAATATATGAATATAGACATATGTTGAAATTATTAATATTTTTAAATGCTCTAAACAAAAATAATTTTAAAATATTATTAAAAAATAAAGTTATTTTTTATTTATAAAAAATAAGATGATTGAATTTTTTATAAAGATAATTAATTATGGAAACATGAAATATCATAAAATATTTGCGATGACACACTTTATAATATGAACAAGTTTTGTATAAATATATTTATTTACACCTCATCTTAACAAACTAGCTGGCGGTCGTAAGAAAGCACCAAATGGACAAGATTAGGTGGAATCAAAGAAGATGAAGGTCATGTGATCTTTGCTAAATGTAAAAGGAATTGGCCATGATAAATTTCACTAAGTGTGGAAGCACAAACCGAAAAGGCAAAATTTTACCATGATATTGTTAAGCAGGCCGAAGAATCAAGACCTGGCCATAATCAACAAGTCATAAGTTGAAGGATGTTGGATCATAATTTGGTTCACAGTTATACGATGCATAGGACATGGAACTGAATTTCTAGAATCACTGAGGATCATGGCGACGTTGACAATTGCATTGATCAACAGTTGTTTTATGGTTATCATGCTGTGTATAAAAAAATAGATTTGTACTATATGAAAGACCTTTCGACATCCAATATATCAGTCAATTCTATTTATTTTTTGTTAGCTTTAATTTATTCTTCACTTTATTTATCAGTAGGATTCTATCTTAGGAATTGTATTAACTTAGGTCTCTACTACCATAGCCTAGGCTACACTTTATCCCTATCTAACTCCATCTTCTTCGAGCAGTGGTATGATGGTGGTGAAAGTTCTTGAAAGTCAAAGTATCTGGATTCATACTACTCTCGTATCCTCCCTTAAATCATTACTTTTATGGTGGTGAAAGTTCTTGAAAGTCAAAGTATCCTCCGATGTTATAAGCCTTAATGCATTTCGGTGTATATTATGGTGAAATTAGATGATACTATTTTTGTCACCGAGGAATCGGCTCATCGATTACTACATCATGGAAATGTCAGGATTTGCAAAGAATCTAACTATTAAGTTTTAGCATGACAAAAGAAAGAGGCCGAACCTTTTCTTATGGAGCCCTTAAAATATACAAATCAAAGCAATGATAAAGAGATCTTGTAGGCAAATGCAGGAACAGATAAGATCGAATAGGCAATCAACATGCTTCAGTCAACATTAGACCAATATTCGAGCTTGAGACGAGCTTCGACCATTCTAGTTTGTAGATGGCTGGAATCACACCAGCACAAAGCCTTGTTATTGGAACCAACCATTCTCTTGGGGCAATGGATGGGGGGCAGCAGTTCAAACTGTCTATAGTGTAGCTTATCCCCACCCTGAGGGCTCGGGAGTGCAATCACTATAGTGGATGCACCACCTCCTCGACATCGACAACCATGCATGCCAAATCTGTATGCCAGGATGCAACCTATTCAACTTCCACCCTACATATATAGCAGGAGACGAATATGATGATGAGTTTCATATCCATCAGATCCTTCATGGACTACACCTATTGTCCAAGTTCATCTTTTCCAAGAGACAAATGGATATGGTGCTCGATAGATTTTGACCGTTGGCTAATGGGATGTTGAGGATATTGTTTACACCACATCCAAACTAACAACTACAATATAAGGGCCGATGTACTATAGATGAATGCCAAGTAGTTAGATTTAAACTCAAGAGAGCGAGAGTTATCAGCCTGGAATGATAATAGAGTGAAAGTCACAGAAAATATAGAAACACAACTAAAGAAATGCAGTTGACTCTGAGTCAATGGAACCTAATTCTGTCCAATTTTGGACATGCGAGCATCCACCTTCAACAGGATGCAGTTGACTCAGAGTCAATGGAACCTTCAATAGGTTCCATTGAGGGTCCATGCAACCTAATTTTTGGGAAGTGTGTGATCTTATCTAAAGGTGGTGCAATTTTTTTTTGGTTTACTTCCAAGTCATTTTCTCTCAGCAAATCATGTGCTGCCTGGCATGAGCTGTTTAGCCGTTTATGCAACAATCCCCTCCTAGATCCAATATTAGGAATTGCACCAATTGCTTTCATTCAGGAGAATATGTACATGTGAATTGCTACATATATTCTTTGTACTATATATATCTATATAGCAATTTTTGTATCCATAACTTTGAAACTAGGAGTTATCATCTGCAATTGTAATAATAGTGCTTTCTGAAAAACAGTTGTAATGGTAGTGCAACCATATATAAGCTTTTCTTTTTTCCTACTTAATAAAAGCTGCCCATAGACAAAGGGATACATAAAAGGTATCTCCAAAATAGGTCCTCAGATCCCAAACCCTTGTAATGGCAGGATACGAATTCAGATCTTTGCTACAACCATGAAGAGAATTATATTTGCTGAGGAATAATATTCCCATGTTGGATAAGTTAGGATTCTTCGGTCTATCTATCTAAATACTCAGATTTTTAGATAGAATCTTAACATGGTATTAGATCCCACTGATACCTCCATGCTCTTATTTAGTGGCTTGATTACTAGGCATGAATATGTTTTATGAAGCTAATTAACTTGTAGACGAACTATGTTTCAAATGAATCGATGCTTATAAAGATACAGTGGATGAATAGTTTCTTAGCATAGCATCAAGTCTTTGTCTCTCTGATATAGTAGATCTAACATGTTTGGCGGTCATTTCACATTTAATGTCAAAAGAAGGCTAAGAAATGAGAGATCTAGCAATGTTAAAAACGTTCTCTAATCTTGTCGAGAGCATTGTTCCTGCTCGAAGACCGGACTTTGTATATTCTTAGAAGAAGAGAATGTTGAAGCTCATTTCTTATTTTTGGTGGCAAATGAATATTTCCTTTTTTTATTTAATTTAAAATCAGACATCATCAAAAGATATGATGAGTTCTAGGACAACATAACCAACTTTTGGCCCTCAACCCAATTAAAACATGGTAATTAAGGTTTCTAACCTTAACTCATGTGGGCTTGCAACCACCATTGTTGTCATTTACAGGTGACTCTTCTCACATGGGAGAATCAAACGATAAATAAATGATTAAATACAAAGCAGGAGGTCATGGTAATGTTTAGATGTTGCTAGGTGCAAGCATGTATCCTTCAAAGCAAGGAGGATATTAATCTTTGTGGTTGTAACAACCCAGGATTTCACCCAAAATGGCTAGTCGGAAGGTATTATTTGGGTTCTTTGATCCTGTATAAGTATCCAAGATCTACCCAGCGAATAACCGATGTAGGACTAAACACACGCCTGCACGGATCCTCACATACTCTCCCCTTTCAAGCCCTAATGTTCTCTTCAAGCTAAGAGTTCAAATCTATTCAAATCTAATCACAAACACCATGATCGGCCCGTGGTCAGCCCTAATAGATTCGTGCTGCAGTATCCCCTAGTCCACATAGGTTATGGACCGGGTCTGCTCTGATACCATTTGTAACAACCCAGGATCTCACCCAAAATGGCTAGTCGGAAGGTATTATTTGGGTTCCTTGATCCTGTATAAGTACCCAAGATCTACCCAGCAAATAACCGATGTGGGACTAAACACATGCCCGCACGGATCCTCACAGTGGTGTTGGGTTCTCTCAAGTCTAACCCTCAATATTTTTGCCAAGTATACCACAAAGTAATTTAATAATACAAAAGATGCAAAGAAAGTGTTGCTCTTTAATTTAGTTAGATAAGTCATCCTCAATGCAGCTAAAGAATGCAGTTGACTCTGAGTCATGGAACCTAATTCCGACAAATTTTGGACATCCCGGGGTCCTCCTTAAAGAGGATTGGCTAGTATTCACCTTGCTAAAATCCTTCAACATTTTAGTGGCTCAATGTGCAGCTGAAGCCAATCAGAGAGAGTAGGGGGTCAAGGTCTTCTTGTCTCCAACCATCTAGTCTTCCACTTCCTCACGAATTGGACAAATTACTTAGCTTTGCTTCTATTTAGATTGCTTTTAACAAAGCTAAAAATGTTACTACTACCTTTTTTTCTCTATTAATATATTAGAATATCTTGTTTGTTTAGACCTTCATCATCACTAAATCTAACTTTCTAGAGGATGACCGCAGTCCCACTAGTGACATTAGTTGGTTCCTGGAAGGAGCCAGAGACAATTGGAATATTCTATCCATCTCTTTATGTTAACCCACATCTTAGGTTAGATCACATACTTTTTGTCCAAAGTTATTGGAAGTCACTTAAATCTCCTTGGAGATAATGGTATATGATGTAACTTTGAATAGTTATTAGGAGTTAAGAGTGGACATTAGAGTTGACATGTGAAGCTGCAATTGGTTTATAGATTATGATTTAATCTAACTGGACATGGATAAAAAAGTCCATGGATTAAATAATTGATCAGATTGGGTTAGGTCTGAAATTTATTGGTGAAACCAAGCATCTGAAAACTACTGTGCATAGGATCCAAAACTAGGTTACTAGCCGGACAGGGTTTGTATATTTCGCCCGAAAGAAGGATTCATCTTTTTTTTTTTTTTTTGCACGAATGCACTGTTGGATATGCTTTGAGATTTGTGCAGCAGATGAATCAGGAAGATCAGTGTGCTTTGAGATCTCTGCAGGGTGAAATCCAACGGTCGATGTTGTGAAAGAAGATCAACCACTCTTTCATGCGATATATGCAACCCAAACCTGTTACTAAGGAACAAGTTTGCCATCATGCAACGTTTTTGTGGGACTAATGAAGAGCCAACGCCTGGATTGTACTAAGTGCTTGGTGCTAAACGAAACAGAGTATCCGAGCGTTTGGATGGCAGGGAAAATCACAGAAAATATATAGAAAACAAAAGATGGAAAGAAGAAATTAAAATTAAGTAAATAGTGGTCAAGAAGGATCTGCTGAGGCTGAGGCTCTTTTCATAGCAGAATAGATTGACTTGATACGAGTTATTTAGCTCAAAACAAACTACTTATGGCCCTTTTTACCTTGGGTAAAGCTGTTATACCTTATGAAGAACTTAATATTTAGATAAATTCTGCACCATGAAGGATGCTTTGAGACATCCGTTGTACATACACAAAAAATTCGTTGAGCCCATGGTGAGTCCACAACCATCCATGTTTGGCAACAAATGTTGCAAGTTGCACCAATCTTCTCTTGCCACATGGCTAGAGAATTGTTTGTGAGCACGTAATGAGAACTTGTAGCATTACTTGAGAATAGGGCTGAAAATGAATTTGGATACTGGTATGTCCATATTTTTCAATGAATATGGACACAGACACGGATATTAAGTCATTACTAAATTAGTATACATATTTGTTATAAATAGTTATGGACACAAATCAAAAATTAAGCATATCCATATTTGTTTTAAATGAAAATAGATGCAAGTCGGATATTAGTTGTATCTATATTTTTTCTATCTAAATATAGATATAAGCTGTATACATTCAGACATAAATTGAATATCAAGTGGAATTCAATAATATAAACTATATAAATGATATAATTATAAAAGATGGGAATGAAATCTACTACCAAGATTGCAAGCGATGCACTCTAACTAGGTTATGGTCCGAGATGTAATATGGGTATGAAATCTACTACTAAGATTTCAAGCGACACATCCTAACTAGGTAATGGTCTAAGACATAATTATTAAACTTGCAGAGAGACTGAATTGACAAAGAGTTTAAATCACTAATCTAACCCTTGATTTGTATTAAAAATTAAAACTATTTAAATAATATATAATATAAAGTTAAAAGTTTTCTTTATTAAAATTATTATTATTATTTAATTATAGTATGAATAAAAAGAATCATAAATTATCTATTTTTTAAAGAATCTTTTTCGACCTAGGATGAGATCTTAGTAGAGCGAAGTCTAAGAATAGTGGTAACCATGCATTAGAGGAGTTGTCGAACTACTTATCATGCATAGTAATAGTGGCTCATGTGGAACACAATACTAGGGACTAGTATGCATGGGAGTAGTGGTAGCCCTCTTTCCACTATCCATGACATAAGAAGTGGGGTAGCAGTAATTATCATACATGAAATAGTAGGTCATATGACATACTACCCAGGATAAGTGCCAAAACTAATTAATGGCATCCATCGTACCATCATTAAGGATGTGAGGAGAGCAATAGTATTACCTTCCACTCTTGGAAATAGTGCCTATAACTGTGTTGACGGTCCTATAGTAGTTGGAAGACAACTAGTGTCAGTTACCATAACCATCAGGTGTGAAAGCAGATGTGGGTAACAGCTATCAAAAATAGGTAGTTATTTTATTCTAGTATAAGTATTAGAATTATATTTTGTAAGAGTCCTTCGACCATTAATACAATCAATTTATTTTTATTTTTATCTTTCTCTTAACCATTTATCTTAGAAGTAGGGATAACTTAGATCATCTACTGTAGCCCAGTGCTACACTTCTATCAAGTTTCATTTTTTTTGAACGATGGTGTAACAATAATGAGAGTTCTTGAAAGTCAAGGCAGATGGATTCACATTACTTTCTACCCTTCCTTCGATCCATATCTTTCTAGCTAGCCTAATACTGGTAGCATGCCCGAGCATGCATCTAAGCCTTAGCCAAGCAAGCTTGTCGGTGCGCCTTCCACCCGACCAATTGAGTTTTCTGGATTGCCGAGTTCTCTTGCTCATATGGAATTGGACGGAAAGGGCAGCAATAATTGGGTTGTACCAAAAGTCTGGACCATGGCCCTTGTATGGAGGCCACGTGGTCACAACTCTAATCGCTAGTTGCAGCCTCTTAACTTGAGAGATTACTAGGCATTAAGTACTTGAGAGATTACTAGGCATGATGGGCTCATAATGCCCTCTTAACAGCTAACTTGGCCATAAATGCCTCTCCAATGACTAGCCTAATAAAACCTATGATTAAACCTAATTTATACACCCAAAAAAAATAAAAATAAAAAAATTTTTCTCAAAAAAATTAAAAAAAATTGTGGGCTTAGTCAAAACAATTAAAAGCATGAGCTGGATGCACATGTACATGTATGATGAATAGTCTGGAAAGCCAACATATCTAATTAAAAGTTAAAACCCATTAGTTGGAGAATTATTAAATGCGACTTTTCTTGTATTAATTCTTCAATTTGGGACTGATATTATGCAACTAGTTAAGAAGCAAATGCCTGGATGGTTAGACTTTTTCAACCAAAAATCAAAAAAAATATTTAAATATCTAAATATTATCTAACATATTTCTCTATGTGGCTTAGGTAAACACAATTGAAAGGAAGGTATAAACTAACGGTTATACTCATCCAGAAAACTATTAATAAATCACTTTTAATTTTCTTTTTGTTTTGTTACAATTAAAGTAGCAATACGACCCTCATTTGTAATTCTATATTTTCTACTTTCTTTTTTTTGTTTTTGATTTGGCTATTTTACAAAGTTTTTGGATAAATACATCTGCCTGCATTAATCACCAGAATATTTTGAAAATATCTTGATAGGACACCACAACTCCGAGCCAGTATGGTCTACTATTTCTTTCAAGTTATCAAAATATTTTCGGAACCGAAATCTTTCCTTTGAGCAGTATGGTCATCTTGACATGTTCTCAGCTTTTCGTCGTTATTGTTGTTGTTATTATTATTTTTTACTATTGTGAAAGTCATATTTTTAGGTAAAAACTGCTAGAGCCAATTCACTTTACATATTCATCACTATATTAGTTCACTTATTCGGTAGATCAAATTGCTTACTTCTTTAACCAAAAAAAAAAAACTCCTTACTTTCAAATGGCATGTCATTATTATGTCAATTTTTTTTTATTTTCTTATGACATTCTTCTACACCATGATCACTATTTTAAAATATATTATAATTATGCTAATCTATTTTCATTTAATCATTATAACCAAATTAGCTCAATAACTCTCTTATTGGAGAATATAATGGATCAAAGCCATTGTTGTGTGAATGTACTCCTATATTTATTACATAAATCGTACTATAAACAATTAAAACAAAGTTTTCGTCTGTAATAGTCGACTTTGTACACGTTAATCAATTTTCTATGCATACATTATCATATGACATGCATTTATTATGTAGTTTTACACACTCACCATTTCTGTGGTGCACATTTATTCTATGGTACATAGCTAACTTTAATTCGCTGCATGCACATTGCCATAAAGCGTGCGCAGTTATGGGTTTTCACAGACTTATTGTCTCTGTCAACATTATTATCATTTTCTAGTATCCATGACATATAGTCTTCTTTTCATACAAGGAAAATTTAAATTACTGCAAAAATTTGAGCTAAACCCCTTACAGAAGGCTAATGCCGAGAGGAGGTCCTCTCATTTTGTCAATATTGCATCATTGTAACAATGGAGAGAAACAGTTCACAAGAAATTCCAGATTCTTGGAAGTAGTTATAGAAGGCATCAATAAAGATTTCAAGGTTGTAAACACTTTGTGGTACGGTTAACAAATATCGTAATTTTTGATTCACAAAGAATGAACTTTGGCTATTGGGTACATCTTCACAAACTGTTATTCATGCTTCTCAAATCAGCAAATAAAGCTATTTTGCTATGAGAATTAACCTTATTAATACTTGCAGTGGTCTATGAGTTCATAACCGCATGGTCTTTTGGAAGGCCCGAGGTTGTAAAAATAGTGGTTACGTGAGAAAAAAAAATATAACCTGATTTTCTTTTTTTTTTCCGTTTCATAGTGATATGAATTTCTGTTTGTATGTATTGGTTATCATTTTGTAACTGAGGACATTAATCCTCAAGTCCGGTTCGAAATGCAAAGGTCCAGATGTACAAATATCATTGATATTCACATATTTATTACCTACATGTCATGATGTTATGATAAAAAACATCCAGTTTCGGTCACGAAGTGCACATTTATGATAAATTTGTACATAAAATAAAAGTAGCACCTTTTTTTTCCTGCTTCAAAATGCCCACCACACATCCATATCTTTTTGGCAAGACAACATATCGGTATCTAAGGGCAGATTTCAAGTCTTCGATTTTTCTGAACCATGTTCTTTCAACAAGTTGAAACCCTTAGTATAATCTTGAGAAATCGCAGACCATACAAGTCCACATGCGCTTAATTTGATGCTAATGTTTTAATAGAACTTATTTTCATAAATCTTGCATCATCATTCTTAGCTAAAGCATCATCTTTGCCATGCCTTTAACTTTTTCTTTGCTGGAAGAAACTTTTTCTTTAACTTTTTATCGCATCATCTAATTTTGGTCATAGCAGTTCCAAATGATGATGAGAGCTTCTTGCAACCAGATATATGTTACGAAACTGATTTCCCTTTGATCAACAGAAGGATCAAACTACAATAAGCTTGCTTGCTTTCCAGTCAAAAAAGTTGAGATTATGTGCTCTACAGCATATGTAATTAGTCTCTGAATCATCTTTCAGACCCATTTACGAACGGTACAGATCTTAAAAGAGTACATTTGGAAGATGCGAAAGATCATCACTTGATTCAAAGATCCCAATCAGGTGCCGACATGGGACTTGCAGAATGGCCCAGCTGATATATATACCTGATGTATTGCACCAATCCCTGACCACCACAGAGCTCAGAGCTCAAGATGAACAAGATCAGAAAGAAAAACAGCAATTTTGATGTCTATAACCGACTTGAAAACAGCAAGCTAGATACAAGCAATTCTATTTACAGCCTCGGTTTTTGAGTTGAACTACTGTGCATGTTCCAAAACTTTGGATCTTTTTCTTTTCTGTAGAGATTCAAAATTCAGTATGCATGTAAAGGTGCTGGCCACTCCCATCTATTTTCAATAATGACAGAGAAGATGGCCATCACAAGATAACTGGAAAAGCGACCAGAACACCTGTTAATATTTCTTCAGTTCACCCGAAAATGACTCGCCATCAGATGTACCAGTCTCTTCATCAGATTTCAAGGTTAGGAGACCATTCTGCTGATTGGCAGATGAGTTAGGCTCGGGGTCCTGTGGTTTCATTGATGTCTTAAATGGTCTTTCAAAATCTCGGATGTTGTTTAGATCGAGTGCCACTTCATTAAGCTTTTGCTCCTGCAAGAAGTATAGACATGAATGAGAGGTTTTGCTAGGTTACACAAAGTTACAATATATATATATAGACATCAGGACCCCCATCATCTAGGATCCATAACCAAAAAAGCAACCTAAAGAAAAATTAGAATATATATATATATAGATAGACATCAGGATCCCCATCATCTAGGATCCATAACCAAAATTAGAAGCACGATTCTAATATTTTATCGCAGATGGTGACATGATTACAACAATGAGATCAAGCTAAAATTAGAATATTGAAGCTAGTAGCAAACAGAGTAAGAGACCCTCCATTTGTGGAGAGTACGTGGAACTCATACACCTAGTGCAGAAAAATTTTGGGTTCCTTTCTTGGAAGTTCGACAGGTAAAATGTGCTAACTTTAACCACAAAATAGCTGGTGAAGATGGTGCATGAGTAATTAGCTCTATGCATTTGTTCCGTACTTTGGCCTTCATTGCATACAGAATGTCACCTGCAACTTATACAATCATCCAGGTGGACATGCTCCATTCTTTACTTTTGCCTTGCGTTCATGTGGAATAACATGCTATATGTACCACTAAACACGTGCTAAAGGTGTGTATTCATTCACCAAAGCACCACCGACTGCTTTTTTTTTGGGGACTGCTTTTCTTTTAAGGAAAAAGAACTTTTACCGAGCTGAAATTTTAAGTTGACAAACTTATTTCCAAGTGCAGAATTTTTTAAACAGCGCACAAGTAGAAACCTGTTACAATAGTTGACGAATGGTGGAATTTAGGCAATATAGATGTGTGCACTCTCAACAAAATTCTTTCCTACCTCTAGTCTTATCCACCATCCATTGCCAGACCTTCTCCTTTTACTAACCTACAGCAACTCACCTGCTGTAACGTCCATCATCTAAACCAGGAAACAATTAACAATAAACCAAGTATGATGTTCTACATGCTGTCAGCTTTAGGAAGTGATTTTATTATTAGTGTCAAGAGTAATGAGAGGTTCAGCTATTCAAGTCTGCAACTGAAATTAAATGGGTTTCTTATTTTGTTCAAAAAAAAACTGCAGATAACAGATTCAAGCACTAACAATAGAACTAATTTGGGATTATGGTAGAAAGCATAAAAGGCTGAAGATCTAATATAGGAATAAAACAAGATCAAGTAATTCAATTCTAAAGAGAGGAAAAGAATGACTTTCATTTTCATATGCTGGATAAGTCATCTTTTTTTATCATGGAATCATACTGACAGAAGAGAAATGATTGGAAATTTTATTCAGAGAAATCAATTTCCAAATAAAAGGATAACCACAATATAAGCCTTCAGAGGACAGGTTACACCCCATTAAATTCTTCACCTACTTGTCCTCCGACTTAATCCTTATTACAAATAACCATGGTCTAAATTTTAGGTGAAACATTTAACAGTTTCAAGTGGCTAACTGAAACTGGACCAAGCAAGTGGCATCAGACAACCACTCTTTCTAGTTTCAACCATTCCAAATGAAGCATATTATCACCAACAATACCACTGTTTTAACAGGGAGAAATAAGTGGGCCCTTTTTTTTTTGCCAAACAAATACTGCCCAAAATGAAAACCGGAAATATTTGCATCACTTATCACATGTCCTATACACTCAAAATCTTTGTTCAATATTCATTCAATCATCAAAGAGGGAACAAAGGCTGATCTACCATATGACGAAAAACTTATAATTGCCATTCTTTGCACCAAGGATCCAGTGTGCCGGTACCAAAGCCCATACCAGTTGGCCGGCGGCATGATTCGATATGCCTCCGTGCCGTTCCATGCCGAGCACATACCAACACAGTAAAGATTGCAGGAGAGAGGGGGAATGGGAGAGAGGAAAAGAGAGAGGGAGAGGAAGAGGGTGGGAGGGAGGGAGGGAGAGGGGGTGAGGGAGGGAGAGATCAAGAGTGGCGAACGGCCGGCGGAGGGCTGCATAAGGCTGGGGAGGGGGGGGGAGGAGGAGAGGCTTCGCCCTCTAGACCCCTGTTTCGTTTGAAACAGAGTCCCGAACAAGGCTTATTTTTTTATTTTGAAAATTTTAAGTGAAGTCAATAACACCCTTGCCGACCAAGTATGGCGGAACCATCCCGAACCATCCATTTGGAGTGTACCAAGCCATACCGACAACGAGCCAGGATGGTTCCGGCAAGAAAAATGAAAAACTGGCAACGAAGGGGGAGAGGGAGAAGGAAAGAGAGGAAAAGAGAGAGAAGGGGGGGAAAGGGGAGGAAGAAAGAGAGGGAGGGTGGTGGAAGGCCGACGAGCCACGCAGAGGGGCGGAGAGGGGATCTGCCTCCGGTTTTCCTCTTTCATTTGAAACAGGGGTCGTGAAGGGAGCCCCATTTTATTTTTGAAGATTTTGCCGACTTCACTTAAAATCTTTGAAAATATAAAAGGACCCCCTTCAAGAACCCTATTTTCAATGAAACAAGGAAACTAGATACAGAGCCCCTCTTTCGCCTCTCCGCACAGCTCTGCGGCCCTTTGCCGACCTCCATTAGACATCCGCCACCCTCCTCTCTCCCTCCTTCGCCCTTTCTCTCTCTTTTCCTCTCTCCAGTTCTCCCTCTCTCCCACTCTCTTTGTCGTGTCAAGACGTGCTCCGCCGGCCTCCGAACGGTCTGCTCCCTCTCTTTTCCTCTCCTGTTCTTTCTCAGCCACACCCTCTCTACTGTGTTGGTACAGGTCTAGCACGAAATGACACAAGGGTGTACTGAACTGTGCTGCCAGGCAAACTGGTCTGGGCTTTGGTACTGACACAGTGATCCTTGGCAGAGCTTTTTTTTATTTTGAAAATTTTAAGTAAAGTCAGCAACCCCTTGTCGACTTCACTTAATATTTTTAAAATAAAAAAAGGTTTCGTCCGAGACTCCAGTTTCGAAGAAATAAAAGTTTGGAGGGCGGAGCCCCTCCTCCACCCCTCCGTTCCCTTCCCTAGCCCTCCGCGCCCCCCTCTAGTAGCCTCCATCAGCAGTCTGCCATCCTCCATCTCTCTCCCTTTCCGTCGCTCCCCCCTCTCTTTCTTCCTCTCTTTTCTTCTCCCTCTTTTCCTCCATCACCGGTTTCTCATTTTGAATGTCGGAATCATCCCAATTCGCTGCCAAAGCTTGGTACGCCCCAAATCAAGTGTTCAGGACAATTCTGCATTCCTTACTTTGCACTTTAGTTTCTCTAAATACATTTTCAACTTAATCTTCAACTAAGAAAAAGTGGCTTTAAGGCTCACTTCTTAAAATTTATATCTTCATGATGGACATGACACTTAGTGAATATCTAAGAATGATAGTAAACGTCATAATTGAGTCTTCAAAGCTATAAACTTTAAAATTTTCTACAAGCCCGCACTTCTAGCATGAGTTTTTGAAACTTACCTTGGGAAACCTTTCAAGCAATTGCTATAATAGATCACCAAAACCCTAATTTGAAATCAGCCCTTATTTTGTAGATCTATTAGTTTATTACAATCTTCACCTTCATCACGAAATAATGTGAGCAAAGAGCAAAAGGACCACAGTTCATGGGAAGCCTTTGGCTTTACTCCAACCATGTTGGACATGATATATCATATCAGATTTCACAAAATCCTAATCTATGGGTGAAAAATTGAAATAAGCCCATCAGCTCAAGTATCATATTCTTCTAAAGGAACAACAAAGTCCTAAAACTGAAAAGAGGAACAAATTTATCTTCTTCATCCATCAACAACCAGATCCAGTTGATGGTGAGGAAGACAAATTTACAACTGGAAATGAGTCTTAAGTGAAGCATATCTAGAAGCAAATGATTAGAATTTGGATGTGATAGAGATAATGAGGGGTTCATGGTGACATGCATAAATTTTTATTTCATTCTGTGCTGCAAATATGGGGACTCCACTGATGAGAGGTGATTTAATTTGTGTTGAAGAATGTAATAAAATGAGGGCAAGGAAACAAAGATGGAGATTATGAGAAAAGATATGGAAGAGATAGAAATAAAACTTGTCCTTTAATACAAATGCTTCATGAATGTGAATGTGGATCTATAAATCCTATGCCAAATGATTTGAATATGGCTGGGTGCTAATCGTTACAATTTTCATTTATGTTGCTTTATAATGATACATATTATTTTTTTGAAATGTATCACATTTTCACATCATTTGTAATGATGTAATGACTATGTCATTTCTATTTGATTATATGGACTGCATAAGATGATTTGTTATGAACTGAAACTCGCCTTTTTTATATTTTCTCTAATCAACACAACTTCTTAAGTTTTCTTTCTGAAACATGTAAAATATTTTTTTGTTTTTAGCTACCCATGGAGAGTCAATGGTTTAACAGTGCTAAAAATGGTGAAAGAGTGACTTTATGATGTTTATATGATAACTTTAAGTAGGGCAGCAAATTCAAGATACTTTTCATCTCCAAAAATAACGAAGCTTCAACCATACAAGTTCACAACCTCAAATGGAGGCATGGTAGGGGGAGTAGGAGAAGATGCAATTTAGAAGCCATCTGAAAGTGGTGAATGATAGGAGGGCAAGACATGTAGGAACCACTTTTGAGATGCTTCATCTATCACAGTGAGCACTTTCCTTTATCATACGAGCTAATAAAGAGCTCATACAAACTAGTTGAAAGAGGCTCAGTCAAACAAGAAGGTGACAACCATATATGCTTACCAAGATGAAACCGAGACAAAGCCACCTTCATGGCTATGGTGTTGATGGAGGCCAAAATCCTTGGTATTAGGCCTGGCTAGCATCTTCATAGAGGTTGCAAATTTGGACATATGACTGATGGAGGACAGCTCCAAAAGGAGTAGGGTGCTAATTGGTTGCCTATAGAAGACCGCCTCCAGGTCGAATTATGACAAGTCAAAAGCAATGGTTGGTGAGTTGTGGGTGGGTGGAGAATCAATTGCATCCCGCTACCCTCCCCTCTAATCAATCCCATCACCCACCCCAACCACTCAAGTTCCGAAGCTTAGTCCACCTTAAGTCTTGCTGAAATTTCGAATTAGGCTCTTTAACAATTTATCACCTCTAGCAAAGGTGAATAATGACTCTCTTTTCCTCACCCCTTCCCTTGGATTTACTTTCTTCCCCAATCCTTAACAAGTGGCTGTTAGTTGGACAAACCTTTACCATGTCTACATTAACAGAACCCTAGCCCAAAAATCCCTGGCTCTAATAGTGCTGCTCTATACTCTCACACCCCTCCCCCCTGCCTCTAACAGTCCAGCTCTATCCTCCCTTATGAAATGGCGGACGCTGACAAAACCCTAGCTTATAAACGTAAGCCCATCATCTCTCTCTGTCTCCCCCTGCTGAAACAGCGTTACTCAGTCCCCTTATCCATCACAATGGCTAGTGGTCGGTTGAATAATCAGATGGAAACCCTAACATCTCTCTATCTTTGTCTTTCTTGGCTAGGTGATCCCAATTACCAACCGAGCCCCTTACCCCCCCCCCCCCCCCCCCCCCCCCCCCCCCCCCCCCCCCCCCCCAAAAAAAAAGCTAACACTGAGTTAATGCTAAGCTCAAACCTAAGCATCTTCAACCACTCCCTCCCCCATGCTTTGGTTTGCCTTCTGATGGATGATCTTATATCACTGATAAGTTATTTCACATAATCTCTTCTTTTATATCATTCTGCATATTACTAGAAAATTTCACTGAGTTTCAGGTTTAAGAAGCCTTGGCAGACCTAAGCCTTCTCATATAATAATGACCTATTTTCCTTGTTAACAATGTGAAATGCCATTCATTACAAGATGATTGTACGCTAAGTTCTGTAACAAAGAACGTAGTGTGAGATTTATAACTTACACTTTGGAGAGACTCGAGCTTTCTCTGCAATGCTTCATGTTCAGCTTTAACACGAAAAGGAACACCATGTTTTTGATACACATTATGTTGCGCCACGTCCTCATCAATGTCACTAGCGGTTGTTGCAAATGGATGATTAGCTGGAATCCATCTGACCGTTTCAGGGTCAACATCTGGTGGTATTGGATCACCTTCTTTCAGAAAAATTGTTGGTCTTTTCCACTGGTATGCACGTGACCTCCTTTTCTGATGGACTGACTGTTGCTCTTTGGTAAGGGTTACAGAAGCCAAGCGATAAACCTTTCCAAACATTTCAATTGTTGAATCACCCTTACCAAACTTTATGAAGGGGTTATTAAAGGGATCGTCATATTTCATAGGCTTTGAGCTGCATGAAGGAGAAAATTGAAAGCCAGTGTGATTCATCAATTTCTTATAGATTGCCTCTGATTTCTTTTTTTGGAAAAAAAGGACCCATAATCAGATATAAAATATGTTCTAAAAATGATAAGAGACTAATTTTACTTGATCAATAAAGTAGAATCCTTCTTAATACAATGTTCTTGCAACTTTAAAAAAAATAGAGAGGATTTACTACCTAATCAGATACAAAGTATGTCCTTAATTTGACAAGAGAACAATTCATTTGATAAACACAGTAACGTCCTCATGAACACAATGCATGCGCATGCATGTGCACACATGCATACATCAATACATACAAGTAAATGGGCAAGTACAAATGCACATCTAAGATATATATATATATATATATATATATATATATATATAGAGAGAGAGAGAGAGAGAGAGAGAGAGAGAGAGAGAGAGTATGCTTCTCTGGAGAGGACAATCAAGTCATCTTGATTCCAAAATCGATAGTGGGGTATCCAATTGAAGATCCAACCATTCATCATACCTATACTACTAAAAATGCCCAAAAACCAAATATCACATATTTTGCTGATCTCTAAACTATGCATCATCGAGACACAAAATATAATTATAAATTTTTAATAAATAAATAATTTTTAAAAGAATTATAATTTATGATTTATAAATGTTAAATATCTATTATTACTTTATTAAAAATTTTGGATGTGCACTACGCATGCCTAATTTTCTAGATATTTAGCATTTATAAATTATAATATTCATATTATTGAATATTTTTGGAAAAAATGTGCACATCATATTTTGATTTGGCATTTTTTTGAGAAATCAGTTTTGCTGAAACAGAGGCTATACATTTCATGCAATAAAAGAAAATTTTCTAGGTTATAATTATAACAACATATATATTATCATCTAAACAATATATAATCGCATATATAATCATCCTTTAATGGAATGATATGGATCATTTTCCCTGGCTATCTTGTGATTTTGCTTAGAATTTATGAAACTTCGTTAGCTCAAATCAGCATATACTATCATTCTTGATATTGCAAATAGTTATTATATTTAAATTGCAATAAGATGTTCACCGAGTGGCATAAAAAACACCAACTTAAATGATTATGGCAATAAAAAGTATTTCAAATTAATTTTTGAAAAAATTTCATTGCCCAAACATGAGTTTCACGGGTGAAAACGGCTTCCCGATGCATCTCAAGCAAAGCTTTTTGCCCAAAAGCTCCAAATTAAAGCTTTTCCCTAGTAAACCTATTTCATCTTTTAGAGGATCTAAAAAGCTATTTCAAAATTTTTACCAAATACCTTAAAATCCAAAAAAAACTTTTCACACTCTACGAAGCACTTTTTGGCCCTCCCAAAGAAATGCCAAACAAGGCCCAAGCACTTTCTAATATCCTACATGCTTTTCTTGTTTATAGTATGTTACCTCTTCTATCTCCCTACCATTGAATCTAAACTACCTTAATATACTTTAGGAGAAAATACACAATTTAATTTAAATGAAATCCACTTAGCGAACATCTCATTACAACTTAAATATCATAACAACTAACAACATCAAGAATAACAAAATCTTAATATGCTAATTTGAGCTAATGGAATTTCATAAATTCTAAGAAAAAACAAAAAAAAAATCAGAAAAAAATTAACCATGCCAAATCATTTAGGGATGATAATGTATGTGATTATGTATCCTTTCGGATGATATTTTACATTCTAATATAGTTACTATCTAGAAGTCGTTCTTATGTTGCATGAAATGTAGTCTTAGTCTTAGCAAAAATGATTTTTCTTTATATGCCAAAACAAATTGTTGTCTACTAAGATACAATTCAATTGGCACATTTTCCTCTAAAAATATTCAGTAATACAAAATCCTGTGATTTATATATGCTAAACATTTATTATTAATTTATATATGCTAAACATTTATTATTAATTTCTTAAAATTTTGGCCATCCATTACACTTGCCTAGTTTGCTAGTACAATGAAAAGTTACAATAACTAGATAATCTAGATTGCTTATAACCACTTAGGGGTTCAATAAACTCAAAGACCCATGACCCAACTTTTCTTCTTAAAATAGTATAAATAAACATCTCTATCACTACAGGCTTGAAGACTTTAGACTCTTCCTCAGAAATTCCACTTTTTTTGTAGGTTCCTAATAAATCTCCAAATCCCAAACATGTGTGGTTCCACATTTTCCTTATTTTCTTTTTCCCTTTTTCTGATTTTTGGGAAGCGTGAGGCTACAAAGGGATCCCGAGGCTTTCTGGCAGATGCATTGCACATATCAAATAGTCATATAACCTTGAGGCTGTAAGGATGTCTATACAGTCTCACAGAGATTTTCTATCTTTAATTTATGGTTAGGACAATATGGTCATGCATTTCGCAGACAAATATACAAATTGTAAATAAGTGCAATGTCTAAGAAGACAACATGCACATCATTTTGCAGGAAAACCTATTCCCTTGATCACTGCTCCAATGAACTATCTTAAAAAGGGTATCGAATAATTACATAAAGTATAATATGGATATAGTAAACATATTCCAAAGTTAAACTCACAATATATACGGGTTACACATTTCACCCATCACCAAATTCAATGTTAGGGGTCGATGGAAAAATCTAAACTGTTGGAAGGTGATCTAGGAGGTCTACAATGCCTCCTTATAAAAATATGTTTTGGAAATCCCTAACCTATGCATCAAGTCATCCCAAGTATATAGTTGTAATGAAATGATATATGGCATCAATTTTGGGATGACTTGATGCATCGGCTAGGGGTTCCAAAGCATGTGATTTTTCACAAGTATTTTAAGCCTCCTACAGGCCTGTTGGCCTGGCCAGTCCATATTCTTTTAAAGGCCCATCCTAATCTTAACGTAAATCCTATCAGTGGGTTTGTTGGCCTGTAGAAGGGAAAAAAGACCTCTATGGGTCTTTTTTTCCTTTCCACGGGATCTGGGCTGGGGAGGTATTGGATTGATATGGGCCTACCCAAATAGACTGCCCACTCCATGAATCCAATAAGAAATCTAGCCCAATCCTGCTAGAGTTCCCAAACAGACCCTAAATCACATCCAATGGTTTAGAGTTCCATCTCTCAACCACTAAAATTAAATTTGGTGATGGGTGTAAAGTCCTTTCTTTGCACCCTATGTATATTATAACCTCACCTGTATTCCACATATATAATACATTCATATATAGCATATGAGATGTGATGCAGAGAATAATGTAATAACTTGGTTACAAACAGGAAAAAAAATACTAAGCATTACTTAGCAGAAACTCTCTCAGTAACCTATATTTCTTCTCATGGAAACAAGACAGGCATTTAGTTGGAGAACATACATGCCTCTTCTATCAGATCTCAACTGGCCTCGTCTCACCAGATCAGCAACAGATCCTTGATGATGATTTTTCTTTTTAAGCATGATTTGTCTTGCAGCGATCGCCAAAAACGCAAATGCAATATATAAAGCTATTGCAAATTTTGAAACACTATTTCTTTTTATCTGAAACAGCAAAATTCAAGACACATGAGCGTGCAAGACATCCTCGCAATGAAAATGAAGAAGAGAAGTACACCACTCACTACAGCAGGACTCAGGTCTGGTCCCTTATGATGGAAATATAACGTGACAAGAACTTCATATATGACCAATAGTTAAAAGTAAACTCCAAATGTCTACTAAATGTAAATATATAATGCAATTAGGTCATATCAAGCATGAGAATATATATCAAATTAGTGCATAAGAGTAAGTATAACACAATCTTGTCACTTTAAAAATCAGTTGACAAAAACTGATAGGCTATTTTCAGAATTACTTGAACGAGAACTCTTAAAAAAGGAATTTATTTAAAGAAACACCACCATAGGATCTAAAAATCCATTCTTCAGTTCCAGGAACTCAAGCTAACCTTGTAAGGGATGTAAAATAGTACAAGATAAAGTGTCATTGAAATATCAATTTAGGCATCAAAGATCAAAGGAGAGAAAAAGTAGGTTTGG
Organism: Phoenix dactylifera; assembly: GCF_009389715.1. Classification (NCBI taxonomy): domain Eukaryota; kingdom Viridiplantae; phylum Streptophyta; class Magnoliopsida; order Arecales; family Arecaceae; genus Phoenix; species Phoenix dactylifera. The sequence continues at coordinate 1,161,202 of NW_024067681.1, read as the reverse complement.
TTAACTACCTCAGTATATGTGATAAAAAATGGAAAAGTAGTAGAGTATTAAAATGTAATTTTTTCTAGGCTATTTACTTAACTATGTATCTTGAGGTATGAAATTGATGAAAATAGAAGATGTACACGAGAGTGTTGTAACTGATCTGAAATTCCTTCCAACAAGAATGTTAGATCTTAATTTCTTTAGAAATTATTAATTTTTAAAATCTAGTCACCTAATCTTCTCAGAAATTCTATTTTCAGAAAAGTCAGGATTATAAAAGAATTGGGGGGAAAGAATCATTAGGATCGTCATCTAAAGCGGTGGCAGGATAATAGCTCTAAGAAGATGCTTTTCATAAACAGATTGATAATTGGGGGAAAGGAATTTCTTTTGCAGTGAATGCTCCATCTTATCAATCCCCCTTTTCCACCTCCTACTATGCTCTTGTCCTTTTGTTTTGTCATGTAATATATTTCTCTTCCTCTGTTATTTCTTCTACTTTGTCTCCACTCTTCTTGCTTTCTCATACACTGTTATATGTGCATAGACTTGAAAGTTTATCTATTACTTCTCCCTTTCCTCCCTTTTTCATTTTCCTATTCTTCTTCTTCTTCTTCTCATTCTTATGCTTTTAATCTACTTTTCCTGTTTAATATCCTTCTTTATTCTATTATTACTAGAATTTTGCAACAAAATTAGCCAGAAACTAAATCTAGTTCGTTGCATCTTGGTTACTTGGAGCTAAAAATTTAATTTACCTTAACAGCAGCAGAGCTTCAAGAACAATGAAACATGGGGAGAATCTCTCTTTTCAACCTTTGAATAGTTGCCAACTGCCACGCCAGATACCAAAGAAATGCACACCATTCAAATAATATTGTTACGATCAAATGAAATATATACAGACTATGCAATGTGCTTCTATCTTCTCAGAATACTATATTTGGAATTTTTGGACTGCTAAATCCAAATTGTCAACTCATCTACTACAAACCTTCTAAATGATGACAAATCTCAACTAGAGACCCTCTTATCATCACTGAACATGTAATTGAAGATCCAATTATGGAAGATCTACTTAATCTTACCGCTGAGTGACTGACAACCTACAAAGGAAGAAGGCAATGATTGAAGAAACACAAAATGATGATACTCCAACCAAATAATCATAGCCATGGAAACTCCCATTGTTGAGTTATGGTCTTTGATTTTTTTTCTTTTTTTCTTTGATGGTAAGGAGGAACATCATTACCCAGTAAAAATACTTATTAGACAATGCAATTGCTATGGCAGAGAATAATTAGTAGTTGTTCATATCTCAGTTGCATGAAAATTCTAACTACAGTGTCACACCACAATAGTGAAGAAATGAAGGTTAATGATATTAATAAAGTGTAACGTGTTGCCACAACTTAATGATATCAACTTCAGCACTTCGTCCACAATTTCTTTTCAAGCTGATGGCAAACAGTAATAAATTAAACATTAATCAAACGAAATCTCACCACAAGGACAGCAGGAGGCAGAGCGTTCCCCAACTCTCTAAAGGATCCAAGTTTTCTTTCCAAATCCAATCGATTCCCCTCCACCTCCACAGGGGTACCATCTCCGGCACGCTCGCTATCGCCACTGGAATCAAGAGCATCTCCAGACGCTCTGACCGAAATAAGGGGCCTAGAGTCCCCTCGAGTGCGCCTCAACCAACGAGAATCTAATCGAAACGATTGCAGAGTCTTGGAATTCCAACCCTTGACATCACGAATTGAAATAATCTACGAAATAAGTGAAAATTCGAAGAAAAAAAAGGAAAAAAGACAGAAATGAGAAGGAAATCGAAATAAGAAGAGAATTAACCTGCGGAAAGATGGATTGGAACGGAAGGAGGGAGAGGGCCTTGGTCATCGACGTCATCGATGCTCGCAATAATACATCAACTCGGAATTGAAGGTTAGGGTTAGGGTTCGGGTTCGGGTTCGGGTTCTTGGGAGCTAGAGCTTCGATTTACAGCAGACTCACATTTTCTTCTCAAGCTGTTTGGGCTATTTGATCTTAAATGTAGTAACGTCTCTTATAACGGGATTGCCGACGGGCTACAAGAAATCCATAAAAGGAGCTGTTACGAGAAGTAGCCCAAGCTAATAAATCCAAATGGCACCTATTTATTAGTCAATATCTGATAATAATTTTTTCCACTCAATCTCATGAAGCCCTCCTCACGATTGGCTCTTACTGGATCGGTGGATCCTCCTCAATCTCACTGGATCCGCCTTCACATTTGACTCTGATATCAGTTCTCATGGATTCCCAACTCAAAAGCTTAAGCTATTAGGAAAAGAATCTGTTCAAACTAATAACCCCTTGTAACACTCTTTCTATTAGTTAACATAGGACTATGATATTAAGCTCTGCAAGACTGATTGGCTTAAGAAACCAAAAAACCCAATCTAAAAATTATGAGAAATGGAAATAAATGATTAGCAAGAGTGTTTGGAAATTTTGTAAGTATAAACAGAAAGAGTATATGAAATATTTCATCATATGTTCGCTCATACCATACAACTCTATATATAAAAAAGTAAAAAAATTATACAAGCGACTCCTTATTATCGAACAATCGCCAAATAAATAGAATAGCTATTTAGCTAATAATCATCTTAATAATATAAAGCCAATTTTTAAAAAATAAAAAAGAGTTCATAAGGCCAATGATTAAAAATTGAAAATCTATTTTTAATTAAAAATACTCCAATGATTAACAATTTCCCACTTAAAAATTGAAAATCTTCTATACTTGTAACGCCAAAACTCATTTCACTAGTATCCACAACCCCTATATCACTTCTCACATATTGAGATATGAGTTTGGTGAGAAAGTCTAGGTTTCACCACTGTTGTCGCAAAAATTTGAAAGCTCTCTTTGAATTATGGAACTATTATGAAATATCTAGCCCAATTTTTTGGGCCATCCCCACTATTTCAGAACTTGGTGCATTTAGAAATATTAGTTAGAATTTTTGTTGGATAAACTTTGATTAATTTCCTTTGAACTTCATCCATTGTAACTTCTATTTTATAGAATAATAAACTATAATGAGTAATGATTACCAACAATAAAATAGACTGCTAACTGATACACTAAGAGGGTTAGCAAGCATTTGATCAATAGGTAGGATTTCCAATATTATCTTACTTTTCTTCACAAGTCCGCTAACGTGATCATATTTCATAGCAATATTCCAAAGTTTCTAGTATGCTCTTTGTTCATTGTGATGTGAACAGTATCCATATTATCACACTACAAAGTAACAGAATTTGTAGCAGAATTAATAAAAGGAATAAAATGCATAAATCCTCTTATCCATCTTATTTCTTTACTAGGTTTAGAGATAGCAATCTCATATTTGATTGATCTGGAAATCTTTGGCGCATGGTGAATTTAGAACACTCATGCCAAATGTTGGATTGATCTGGAACCATAACTTTCTAGTTGTGGACTCTTCCAGGCCTGTAACTATCAAGAGAGAGAGTGTCATCACAGCAAAATTGGCTGATCTTGGACTTGGAACAATTTAGGCATGTTGCTGACATCCAAATCTTCTTGAAGCCCCTGATCTCATACATTACATTTAGATCGATGATCATGACACTAACATTACAACCACATGTAGCACTTTCGACACAAACTGAGTAACTTCAGAAAACGAAACAGGCCGAACCATATGTTGTTAGCTCAATGGTAGATTTAACTGCAGATAATTTGGTAAAAAAAATCTGGCAGGCCCCAAAATACCTGTGCTTTATGCTATCATGGAAAGGAGGGTAGGGTCATTATCATTATTTTGGGGTTGATAGAGGATTAAAAAAACCAAAAAGATACAAAAAAGAGGCATGCTTGTGACTGCTGTTTGGCGGAAGATTGGGAAAGAGAGAAGCAGGAATTTCAGATATGCTGCCAGAGGAGGTCAAAGATATCTGGTTTCATTTGTCAACATTTGTTGGTACTGAAATTAGATGTGAATAAAAAATCACTTTTTCTGGTGACTGTTTCTAAGATTGCATTCCTGTTGTCCAGATTTCATGATCCTAAAGAAATGTTTAAGGGGCTTTCCATCCTTTTCTCAAAAACCTAATCTCCAAAATCCATCTATATAACTAAGCTCATTGAACCCAGCGCAGAGGAAACTATATATGAAATGAGAATGCGTAAAACATCTAGAGAAACTCCTAAGAAGGTTCTCAGTGTGTTAAGAAGCAAAGAGGATCCTCATAAAAGGAATAATCCTGCAAACAATGTAAAAATACGACTCTATCTACAAATTTTTCATGGCAATCTAGAGAACTGATCAATCTGAGAGTCACTGGGGACAAACACAGGAAGTTGGCGAGACCCCCTTGACCTGTCAATCCAACCTTGCCTCTGATTCGAAGCACCAACATGTCTGAAGCTCCTTGACGTGGTTTCATTTATAAGAGGACCGCCAAAGAATATAGATTGCTCAGTACACAAAAGCTCAGTGCGAGCACCCTGAGAAGCCGACCCCAGAGTACTCTGAGAGGACACAAAACGACCAGCTTCAGGATCCCAGTAAATTGAGGTCCTTGAACTTCCCACTAAGGTACTTGTGGTGCTTTGCCTAGGAGGCCCTTGCTCTGAATTATTGCCAGCCATATTTTCATTCCCATCATTTGATTTCAGTGATAAAGGAGATCGATTTGCTGATGACTGGTATATCGGGTTGAAGTGTTTCGTGTTGGAAGGTTGCTGCTCCAATGGAGCAAGACTCAATGAGTTGGTGTGGTGAGGGCTGCCGAAGCTACTTGGAGTTTGAGGATAGATTTCGGGGTCCTCCCTGCTTGCTCTGCTTGGTGGGTAAGACGTCTTCAGAGGTGAAGACTTCAAAATACCCAACCGATTTTCTCTATGAAAGCCAACATCGGCGCTTACAGTGCTGCTTCTGCTACTTACGTTCCCGCTTGAGCATCGGTCAGCATCATATTGGACGCGGGAACTGATGGGCTTCAAAACTGATGATGAGGCTCTGGCTTTTGCTGCAGCTCTCATGGCCTCATTAGAGTCCAACTTTGCAAGCTTCCAAGCACTGATGCGAACTGGACGTTTGGTTGGCCTTTTTCCTCTTTCTGATGAATCCATGGCATCAGGATCGACTGTCGATGGAACTCGGCCCGGTTCTAAATGTGGGATTATCTCATCCTGTTATTAGAGAGAGAAAATCAGTGGGGGACACAGAAAAGAGTCGCACATTGAAAGATGTGTTTCATGATTTATGAAAGAACTACCTTCTGCTCCACAAAGATTCGTGGAGGTGTACACCATGCACCTCTGTACTGCAAGCCAAGAGAGCTTCCACTTATTGCGGTGGCAGCTGAACTCATTGGTGAAGATGGCAAGCTTTGGAGATCCTCATGTACAGATGGACAAGGGGGTTCACTCTGTGTTCTCATTGCGACTACATACTCATATGTCGTGATACCCTATACAAGGATTAAAATAACTAAGGTATCAGGTTGTCTGTCGAATAAATTACAAGAATAATATAAAGAAGAGGGAAATAGAAGTGATCCATAAAATAAATACAAAGATTAACGAAAGGCAGAGGGAAATAGCAGCTATTCAAGTATCCAACCTTCCTAATCAATATCATGTGGAAAAAGAAAAGTTCCCCCAAAGGCACAGAAGCCAGCAACGAAAGAGCTGTACATAAGGCCTGAAACAAAATAGTCAGTAGATTGCAAGCCACCCATTATATCATCTAAAGATAAATATCTGATGCTGCATTAGATTTAGGCTACCAATACTCTTTTGAAGCAGGATTTCCAAAATTTCAAAATAATTAACCAAGAAAAAAATTAAAATTTAAGTCAAAATATTCTAGAATGGATCTCTTCTATCATATTCATGAGATGAACCAGAAAGCTATGGTATTGTGGGAACCAAGCTAAAAAACAAAGTGAAAATAAAATTTGCATGATTATATATAACAACCTATGGTGGATTCTAGGATTCTTGCCATTGGGCAGTATGGCATTTTTCATTTTGCTTGATGTTATTGATCAAAAAAACCAATGCTGAGATTATGGTGAGTAGAGTTGATATTCCAACCATGTGATTAAGTTAAGCTTGAAGCAATTGGTATAGAATCAAGAGTTTAATATCTGTATAGAATCAAGAGTTTAATATCTTCAATATCCTTAGCTTTCAACTTCTCAATCATTTTTCTTGGATCTTCAGTATTACAATATGAAATGATGTTTTTATTTTACCAAGATTTTCCTTAATGATTCCCATGATAACAACAGGATACTTGCTTCATCAAAATTCCTGCTACACAAAGAAGTCCACTGCTCTCTACAGTATTAATTCCTCCCTTGAAAGGATGATAGACATTTACACACTGCTCTCATCATTTAGGTCTCTCAAGTTCATCAACCATTCTCGTGGTGCTCATATCTGGAATAACATTCTCAAGTCACATAATTCTTCTCTAAAACAGTAGCGGGTTTGAAATCTTTAGCAAATGTAAACAAGTAAAAACTCCACAAGACCCTTAGTTAAGCATTTGGTCCACCCGTTCCACCCGGATATTTTCTAACTTTTCCAAATAACAACTATCTCTGCAACAAAAGTCTTACTACTGAAAATTGTTCCTTACTCTGAACACACGGTTATTACCAAACAATGTGATAATCCTAACTCTGACCAAGAATCACCATAAGGAGTCGCTGCATTCATCTACTCTTCAACTGTTACTTGACAACCAAAATCCCTCTTTGTCCCTCCCATTTATCGAAATAAGAAACAACTCTGCAACATCTGGCCAGAATCATAAACATTGATTTCATAAGGTAATTTCAACCATCAGTATTATGTGAAATTCCAGAAAAGATTGATGCAGTCATCCTCATTTTTGCAAGATCACAAGACCAAAGATCTTAGACAATTTTAACTTCAAACTTTGAAAATGGGAACATGAGCTTCAACATAAGTGATCCTGCAACCTATCAAATAATGTGGGCCATCCCTAGCCTCCCAATGGCCTTAACCAATTCTCTAGATTCTTAATTAGACCCAGCTTTATTTGGTTATCTTTCTTCATTCCTCATTACCCTACATGAAGAAGCACTAAAATCAGTTACAAAATGATAACAATATATCATCTTGAAAAATCGCAAAAAAAAAATCCAAGATTTTACAGCACATACTGGGCTAAACATACATGCAATAACATCCACGGAAATACTATGTATACATAAGGAGATGTATTTTTTAATGATTTAAACCACATATAATCGGCTTGCTCCAACAAACCTGACATCCTATATCATCAAGATATGTTTGGCTGTCCTGATACACAAACTTGATTCAATAATGCAATATAAAAGAGGAAAATGTGAATCAACGATTTAAAATGTTCTACAAAAACAGAACATTCACCAATAATGTTACAGTACTTATATTGTCAAACCAAAGTAGAACATTGAAAAAAAAAAATATTCCAACAACATGCTATCTGCATTTAAGAAACCAAATTGGTTTCCTCAGAAATACATTTTTGATTGAAATCATTTAGATTCTCTCTGATATAGACAAAAGATGGCATATTTATTATTATCTCAGAAAGGAGAGATTACCAATTTAAATATAAAGCAGTAATGACAAATGCCCGTATGATTTAAACTAAATAAAACCTTAAATTTATCATATTCTTTACACTTCTATGATTAGCTACATCCTGAAACTTTTCTTCTTTTTCTTACGGTTTGACTTGAAAAAATCATTTCTAAAAGATACATCATTTTCTAGTTATGGTTCGAACTGAAAACTTTTTACTATCAAAAATAAAAAAATCAATTGTATCGTTTGAGTCCAATACTGGCCACAACCAGTCTGACTATTTCAGGTCAAATTTATGGGTCCTCATTTATCAAGCATTCCTTTTTAATGCTACCTTTGATGTTATTAGAGGTTTTTTTCATATCTTCTCTCACAATTTTCATTCATGTATATTCCCCCCTTTTCCTACAACCTTCAACTATGAACAAAGTAAAACTCCTTGTAGAACTTTGTCATCCATGCCAATATCATCTCAATCAATTTGTCAAAGTCCTAATTCGTGCAACTCCTAAACTTCTCCAGTATTCTTATTTTTTTGACTCACGATCTCTTAGATTTACCATACATCAATCTCAACATTCGCATTGCTGCTACATTCAACTAATTTTCTTGGACCCTCTTTATAGCTTGTCTGGAACCCACCTGAAATGAAACTAAATGCTGCAATATTTCAGCTCAAGATACGTCTAAGGTATGCAGGAGTCTGAAACTCTAAATCCTAATGAATACACAGTTAAACCAACTCACTGTATACAACCTTTGGAGTGTATGTTTTCAAATTATAATTTATAATTCTCTTATTTCTAACAATAAAGTAACTAAATACTATTCTTTTTTCTTCAGCATATCAGTTGTTGATATGAACCAATATAAGCACTGAATAATATGGATTTAAGATATGGAGATGGATAAAAAATATAGGCACGACATAGTAAGCATTTACAGACATATGTACATAAAAACATTATAATATATACATACATCCATATATGTGTTACGTATGCAAGAAATATTTTTAGAGCATAATGCATTATCATCTAAGTTAAGCATAAATCATTTAGAGGTTAAACCTTCATCAAGAATAAGAGAAGACTAATCCGCTAAACCTTAAACCTTATTCCCCCAATTCCCCACATTCGCGAAAAAGCAATCAATTTTCAACTAGCTCATCTTCAATGACACTGCTTTCACCAATAAATAGCCTCCAAATGGTTCATCAAGAGACAAATAGACAATCCCAAGTATCTCCCACATTTTGCTCTCTCCCCTTTCAAGTATTGTAGTCTACTTAGTGAAAAATATAGTAGGTAAAAAATCTAATGTCGCTACCACATTGTGATATTACTTCGTTTCCTGTCATTGTGATATTACTTAAATATCCCGAGGGATAAATGTTCCAATTTCCATTGCAACATGAACAGAAGCTATGTTTCCCAAGTAACTCTAAAGCAAGCTCCAAAGTATGGGTGTGAAAGCTTGTTGAACAACCTACGAAAGACATATATAGGGTCACGCATAGTTTACAAGAAGTGCATCAAATAACACTATATTGATCAACCAAAAGGCCCATCAGCTACATAAGTTATGCAATAATGAAATCTTTAATTTAAGTACTTACATTAAAGCTTCTTAGAGACATGACACTATCAAGCATCAATTAGTATCTAAAGGAACACGTTATAAATGGACTCACCTTGTCTCTTTTGAAGTAAATGCTTTTTATATAAAGAGAAAATTAGTTTAAGTTTAATGCCTCAAATAAATCAAAGGAAAGGCACCGGCCCCAACTAAAGCAGCACCCATGATGCGAGGTGCCAACGTAGGTACTTGGGCAGCCACCTCGCCTAAAGACCTAGAAAGTGCGAGGACCATATGAAGTCTGGTTGTCCATGCGCCTAGGCAGGAACCCTTAGGCGGTTAGGCAGCAGCCTGTAACAACCTTGTGTCTTGTGCGTCACAAACACTAACAACTTAACATGCCAAAAGTTTGATATGTAAGATACTAACATCTCATCCAATGATGGAATCTTCCATCCTAGACTTTTCCAAATCCAAGAATGAAATCAAATTCTTCCGTATAATCACATTTAGTGAATAATTGATTTCATTTATGACACATGCAATTGCAAAAATAAACAATTATTCTAGGTATCAGTATTCAAGAGGATTTATATGAACAAATATTAATACTAGCAATAACAAAATATATTATTATCTTGTAGACTTAAAAAAAGATGTAACTTTTGTTATAATACATTGTTAGAATTTTATTAAGAGTGTACGAAAGCAACAGTGTCCTATATTATTCCAACAGACTTGAAAATTTGCATAAAATGCAACGTTTTCACATGGAACTGATCCTAAAGAGAAGCTTTTATAAACTTTTCTTGTTAAATCATGGAAAAGGAACATTTAAAAATTTACAGCATTTAATATAAAAAGCACTAAAAAAATCATTGTTTAAGGACTACACAACGTTATGTTAAAAGATGTCATTACCATCTTCTCTAAAAATTCCTAGTTCTAACCTTATAAAATGGAACTGTTCAATTTAGCATCTACATAAATTCATAGGAGTGCAATTTGGTTAAAAAAAGGATCAAATATTGTTGATGCATACCACAATTGTAGCAAAAGGAGCACGGGAGAAACCATCTCCTAGCCTATCAGCTATCTGAGTTTCAGTCGCCCTTTTATCAGTGAAGCACCGGACAAGGACAGCAATACCAACCCCACATTCAACCGCAAGCTTATAAACAGCAAAAGAAGTTACCATCACTAAAGACCACAAATCATGAGAATAGTCAAGTCCCAAGAATGCAGATTTCAGAAGTAGAAATAAGAACCACTATTGGACACTCCACCACCTACCCATGCAAGGCTCATGACCATGAGAAACAAAAATGTAATATAGTTCTTCCTCCCAACACAATTGTTTAACCACTGCACCAAAGGACAAGAACCTTGAACCATCAAAATCAATTTAGTAAATACAGGGACAAAAAGGAAAGCAAGATGAACTCTGGAAATATACCCGGCAATGATGATCAAATCCGTCTACACATTTGTCACAACTTCTGCAATGTTTGCTCAATTTACGCACCTAAGAACCATTATAAATGTAAAAGTGGACATATATATCATATTTTTCCAAAAATGATCAAGTATTAGTAGATCTCAATAGCTCATGTAGCTGCAAATGTGTGTGTGAACAATAAATGTCAACACTTACTATGCACATTATATCCCAATCCAAACAATTAAAAAATATCATTTAGAAAATAAAAAATAAGTTGACATTCTGTAGGATATAAGATGAAGCTAACTGAAATGAATTCATCAAGCACAGAAGTGACATTATGGTTATTGTTGTTGTTACTGTTCCTAGTAGGAGCAGCAGAAGCATTACTATAGCCGTCTGACAGGTGCATATCTTTCTCTGACAAGTAAATTCAACTGCAAACTTGATCACTCTTTGCTTACCTAATCTGGTGCATGTGGAGTTGATATAAATATCATGTAGATGATACATAGACACTACTGACATTTATTCTCTTGTCGTCTAAACCATGTTTCTCTACACATGGGGTTGACTTAATGGGCTATGAGATGTAGGATTTTGCTGCTTTTTTCCATTGGCTGTTCTCTAGTCTCAATAAGCAGGACAAAGGTCTGTGAATGATTTTGTCAATTTAAGGAAATAGGAAAGGTTTCTAGGTCCACCCAAGAATTTAAAGAATGAGTGTGGATACTAGGGAAAGAGATTTGATGTTTTTTAGGTGCTCAGAGAGATCTTAGTCCTGTCATGAATTTTAATTCAGGCAACATATGGAACTCTGCCCACTCTGAATTTATAAGTGAAGGCTTTAATAAATGTGAGCAAATAAATAATACTGGACCACAAGACTAAAAAAAGATAATAAGTAATAGATATTTGGCACAAGGTATGCCACATACCGTATCGAACTGGACGATACAAGGCATACCGTACTATATCAATTCCATACTGGTATGCAGTACGGAGCGCATACCAACACTCGGTATGCCGAACCGGCCTCCATACCGAATGTACCGACATAGTAATCTAGTGGCATCGGTACAGAGCCCAGTACCAAGATGACATACTTTAATTTGGCATGTTAAAAGCAAAAATTAGAATAAAAAAAAAGAAAATGATTTAAATGAAAAATGAGTCAAAACAAAGGGAAGAGAGAGTGATAAAAGGCTAGATATGGCCAATGAAACTATTTACTTCTTGAAAATAAAATATTCAGCATAAGCAGCCCTTTCAACTGGCCTTTGTAAACTATTCATAGACTCGAGCAATCTTCTAAACTTTCTTAAGTTGAACCAAGTAATTACGACTAAGCATTTGTTCTCCAATTCAAAACCTGTCCTAAATTATAAAACTAAGATTTGCATAATACCACATAGGAAAACCTAAAATTGGAAAATTAAAGCCTAAATTACTTTAGGACTTACCTAATCCAACATATAGCCATGTAGGACCTCTAAATTCAATCTAACTTAAAATAGGAATATAGGACTACAGAGCTAGCATTAAAAAATTACTAAATCAAAAAAAATGAAAATTCAATAAAAATTTAAAACTAAAAAAATTATTTCCCCATTTGCTTCCACCATGTAGATCTCATTCCCAAGATCTTCATGAATTCTACCATCTTGTTTTTATTAGAATTTCAAAACTTACTAACAAAGACCAATGAAGGACTTTGACATGATTGAAAGATCGCACGATTGATTGCTTTCTTCTAGTTCAATAATTAGGGACTACTCAATTAACTGTTAAATAAAGTCAATTGCAGATTCCTCAAATAAAACCAAACTATGTTACCGAGGAGGATTGCTCAGTATACTTGTGCATGTAGCTGGAAAATGCCTACATGCCATGAGGTAGCGCCACCTAGCATCATATTTAATGCCATAAGTGATACTTGCTTAGGGCTTGGAAAACCAGCTGGGAGAATTCCAATGGGTAAGGCATCCCCACATTGGCTTTCATCCAATATAAAAAAATCAAAGAAACATGACCACTATTTGCATCCATGTGCTCCTTCTTGTTTCTAGTATTATTATTTTTTGTGGCTGATGGATTATTTTCCTCCGTAGCAAGGCTTTGATGATGCCCTTTGAGGAGCATTTGCATTTAATAATATATTTTTAATCTCTTTTTTTTTCCTTAAAATGAAACGCCCATCAGCTTACTCTTATTCCTTGTAGAAACACAAGATAATGGGCACCATAATAGCTTCAAAAAAGATCATTCTAGTAACATATGATTATATAAATATAAAATTAACTATTATCAAGCTGTTATTTTAATATAATGATTGTTACAATGTAAATTACAATTATTACTTGGCATTTACATTGTTTAACTAGATAAAATAACTATTCTAAATTCTTCTTTTCACCAGCTGAATACATTTTTTTATTAGGTGAAGAAAAGTTTGGGCTAGCAATAACATTGTTTTTATTAATCATTATTTATCATTATAACAGTAAATAACAACTGCTACAACCATTATTATTTTGTTTAAAATAATCCTAGTATAAGCAAATCTATGCATATAATGATCATTATAGTTGATAACAGTCTAGGTTTTAGAGGGGGCCATTATAATGGAATTATAACAATGATAAAAGACTTGCTCTTTACACCAATTCCTTGTATCTCTCATATCCCCTCTTAACGGACCCTTTTGGGCTATTATTTTATGTTAACTGTAATAACAGTCATTGTATGCCTGGATCAACCACAGAACATGTTTATTTAGGGATAAAATAATAATAATGTTTTAATTGTTTATTATTAGGATTTGTGAAGTCAGTGGTCTACTCCAAAGCCATAAGAGTTAATCAGTTGGACTTCAACAGGCAATAAAAGGCATAACATAAATGAAGATAAGAAATATCATGGAGGAGATGATATAAGCATAATGAGTTTTTCTAGCCCAAATGCAAGCTACGTAGAACAATGTTACAATCAAAGAAAATGAAAAGTCTGACAACTATGCAAAAGAAAAAAAAAGGCACTTGACTATCCTGCCAATAGCAACATGACAACTAGATAAGTTTGAATTTTTCACCTCTGCATTGCATAGCGTGCAAAATAGTGCCTCATCGCTGCTGGCTTGTTGCTCAGTGATATCCTCATCTTTGCAGCAATCTTCTTTAACCAAAAGAGCACAAAAGAAACAGCCAATACTATGGCAGGTTGTTGACTTATGCTCCCCAGTTTTTTCCTCGGCTTTCAAGCCTATCTTGCTAGGCTCTTCTAGAGAACCTTCATCCCCAATTTCCCACACAAGAAGATCAAAATGTATTTTAATGTTATACATGATAAATTTCTATGGAAACAAGCAACAAACAACTTGATCTTACTCTGTGCCTTATAAATTGATGCCCCTTCAAAATTGATTAAAATCCCAGGGTCAGCAGGATCAATAGCAGTACATCTGACATAGAGAATAAACACAGATAGAGCCTGAAACAACAGTAATATGATATGGATGTCAGAAGATACAAGAGACTATCAATTTTGAATACAGATATTATTAATCAGAAACAAAAATACTTACCAAACAACTATAAACAGCAATAGCTACATACTCATATACGTCCTTTCCCAGAAATGGTGCAAAAAAGGCATAGAACGCAATAGATAGCACAAAGAATACTGTTATTGCAACCACCTACCAACCAAAAAACAACATCAGTGAATAAAAGTAGTAAAACATTCATATGTGAAGAAGCTCCACTCCAGAAAGACACAGTTCATAGACAAACAACAAACCGCAATGAAATAAATTATATGAGAAGCAGTTTTCGAGAAAACAGAAATGAAAAATGAAAAGCAATTTTATCCACACAGTACATCTTTCCTATTTTCAACTGAGTGCACATCTTTTCATTTTCATTATACTATTTGTACTACAAGTTATCTCAAAATCTTTTACCTGTATCAAATAATCAAAACCTGATTAACAACTAAATGCATTAACAATACAAAAATTATCAATCTTTCTCCATCTATTTTTCTTTAAATTTTGAGTTATTAGATCAAATATCTGATGGCTCATGTCACTCATTACATAAAACAACAATATATAATGTGAATATATATATCTATATATATATATATATATATATATATATATATATATATATATATATATATATATATATATATATATATATATATATATATATATCATTACACATAAAGCCCTCATGACCCAATGGGTCAAAGGGTTTTTAACTCAAGCCCAACCTGACCTGCTGGAAGGGCGGGATCAGATCTATGAACCCAGCAGGTCGAGATTGACACCCCTAATCTTTGAGCCGTAAATGAATTTCACTTAGATGCAACTGCACTAGAAAGCATGCCCACATGATTCTACGTGTGCATGCAACTATCAATGGCAGCAAGGCGTGTTAAGAGTTTGTGTAGCGTGATGTTATAACTGTGTATGCTCATGTGTGCCTATGATGCATGCGTGCTCATGCCTTAAAAATGCGCCTCATGGAGATGCCAATGCACTAAAAGCATGTCTACATGACTCTACATGTGCATGCACTATGAATGGCTGCGAGATGTGTTACGACACTTACGAGTTTGTGTTGTGTGATATTATAACTGTGTTTGTGTGCTCATGTGTGCCTATGATGCATGTGTTTCGTGAGTATGTGTGTTCTATAATGCACCTATGTTCACATAACTATCTGTGGATATGGTTGAAATCATCTAGGTTCCGTTATGTGCTTTCATAAGTGCACTTGTGTTATTTTTACCATCGGAAATGCTTAGCATTACAAAATTATTACATGTGCCTGTGTACATATATGCACATATGGGTATTTATATATACCTATTTATATGTGTATGTATAAATATACTTACTTTTCTGCGAGTGTATACATCTAAGGGGACATGGGCATGCATGCATGCGCCCTCCCATGCACACCTGCAAGCCCACAAACCCACACCAACCTGCCCACCTGCTTGATATGGAGAGACGCACCCACACACACTTAGGGTAAAGCCTACATAAAAAACTTCTGAGAATAACCAAATTCTGCAAATCTGCACACAAGATATTCAAAATAATCAAAACTTTTCTTCATCCTATGTTTTTGTAATGGACATAGCAATTTGTTTCCTCCTGGATCAGTTCATCAGATCCCTCCACCCATGACAGCCCCAACAATAAAAAATATGCCTCTTATCATTATTCTTACTTTCCTAATGGAACGCAATATGGACAGAAATGCTATATTAGCTCTAAAAATCTTCATCACCCCAGACCTTTGGAACATGATTCAGGTGTTAGACCATACATGCCTGTCTCCTTTTTGGAAATCTAAATGTGTCAATTATTTAATACTTTGGATCTTATCTTGGTCAACCTTTTTCTTTTCAAATCAACTTAGTGAATAACACAAGGTTCAATGGACTTTGGGCAAGTTTAGCTACATGAAAGTCCAGGAAGAGTTGGAAATGAGCTGGTTAAAAGTGAGTTCAGATTTGCTCACTTCCATGTTAATGGATCTAGAGATGGTGAAGTTATTTTCTTTCACTCTTTTGATATGCAACAGCCCGAGAAATCACATAATTGACTGGAAATGAGTATGTCTAAAGAGATCTGCTTGCTTGCATGTCAACAGATCTGAAGGTAATGGAGTCAGGTGACACTTATCCCTATCTTTTGATAAGCAACCGGGTGAAACTCCCATATTTGATTGTCACTTTTAGGACAAATTTATGTGGAAAAAAATTCAAAATTCACTTCTTACAAGTTCAAAGTAACCAAGTTTAAACTTTTGCCATTTTTTGGACCATACTTGGCTATGTATGATTATAAGAGCATCAACGGTATTAAAATGTATGGCCATGTCCAATCAAAATTGAGCATGTAACTTTTGTCAGTTCTAGAAACTCATATTTTGCCACATAATCAAAAATCAAGCTTGTATTTCAAAAAGGCACATCTCTCAAACTTAATTTCAATACTTATAAGTTCTAACAAACATAGTTTGCAATACCAGTTTCAGTACCTGTACCTATATCATGCTGGTATGGAGTCCATACAGGTATGTTCGCGGTATTGACACTCAATACAGGATGTGTTAGCTTTGTTATTGCTCGGTACTAGGCATACGATACCGTACCGGTAGTGAATAAAAACTCGATACAAGCTTCTTAAAATTGAGTTATGGTTCCAGGTATCTAGCGCAACAGAACTAAGCTTCTAGAAACGACAAAAAGTGGCATAATCAGCTGCAATGCCATGCATGGTATACTATGCTTAACCATATCTGATTATGATCAACCTTCGTCAATAATGTTCAACCAAAGCAGCAAAAGTCTAAAATTAGAGGTCGTCAGAAGTGATTTTAGAACCTTCTTTGCTTGGATCACTTCTACAACAGAGGAGGCATATACCCTAATAGTTGCGTTACTTGTTTTAAACACACAAGTTCTTGAAGGTGTACAATTTATGTCACTAACTTGACCATGCATATCCACTTACATGCAACATATCAGATCCTTCAGCATCAGTAATCGGAGGAACTCAATATATGGTGAAACCATCAACTAGATCTTAACGTATGCAAAACACCATAACAACCAAAATGATATTTTGCATGTAGCACATAGATCTCAAACACCTGCCTCTATTAACTATATTAAGTGAACAATTCAGTTGGATCATATGACATGAAATTTCCACGAATGAGCCACATAGGTGAGAATCATGATAATATGACATGAAATTTTCACGAAGGAGCTGCATAGGTGAGAATAATGAAACTGAGGGTGCATTAGGAGCAAGGTCAAACTGCATCCTATAATTCAAGATCACATGGTAGACTGCTAAGTCGTAATGTTACAGAAGAATATCGTAATAGCAAGCTAAATGAAAGGCTAGTTCACCCGATGTCTTCTACAACAAACTCCATACAGGCCTGCCATTACTGAATTGTGCTACTTAGGGGTCTGCTGCAACTTGGCCCTGCCTGCCTGCAATAGGCATTGGGCTCTGAAATGTGGATATGACTTCATAATGAATTTTCCGTACACACTTACCATGCGATAACAAACATGTGTCTCAAAGTCCCTTTTTTATACTGTATGGAAGAGGGGGCAAAATCTTCCATGCACTGCAAGCTGGACCAAAGTGGAAATTTTTTTTTCCCTTTTCATAAAAAAAAGTCACATTAATGCTGAAGCAGTAATTCACTTTCAGTTTCCCTATGGACCTATGCTAAGTCTCTTAGCAAAACATGTCAGGACTTCTGAGAAAATTGGAGTATATGTTCAAAACTTCCAATTGGATACTGCAATAACATGGCAATGATCAAGCATTCCCTTTGACTTTTTCTTGGATAAGGACTTCCTTACATGGTTTTCACCATAAGCTTGCAAAGTAGTCTGGCTATTTTAATCATATTATGTTAGTAGAAAATAATATAATGTTTAATGAGAGGTGCTAAAATCAAGTGACCTGTGTAATAAATAGCTACATAATATAGCTACAGTAACCTAATGCATAACTGCAGCTATTTTGCATATGATAGTTTTATACATTACAATGTTGAAAAGAGGATTACTTCAGTTGGTTGCTACAAAATTTAAAACTATTATTGGCAGTTTAAATATAGAACTACAGGTGATTTTGCATAGAGAACTTATGGTACAAAAGTTGGAATGAAGCATCTTGATTATATTTAAACCAAATAATTTTATTGTAATAATATAACTTCATTGAAATTGGAAGGCACACGTGCAATGAGCGTGACAAATAACTCCAGGAATGCAGCAAGCCAGAGAGAAGAGAAACTCTCCTTCTCTTCTCTTGTGATTTCTTTTCTCTTCCTTTGTCTTCTCTAATTTCCTTTCTTTTCTTTTCTCTCCTCCCCTATGTATCCAATTAACCTCTGTTCCTTGCTTCTCTGATCTGTTTCTTCTAGTTTCCAACCTTATTGTGATTCTAATTTGAGGATTAAACATGAACCTCCAGGATGAGCATTAGTTTGACCAGGTCATGGATTAATTTCCATGCAGATCTTCCAAGCTAAGATTGATCATATCTCTACATAACAATGGTGTTAAAGCAGCAATATCCTCAGTGCAGAATAAAATAACAAACTGCCTTCTTTATAGAGCAGCATATGGACTGAAAACACTGTCAACAACATTTGGCAAATTGCATCGGTAATATGAGCTGTCACCTTAACACATGATTTACTTTTGAATGCATAGATCACTATTTTGAGCAGAAAAATTAGGAGCTTACTGCAAAATTTTTAAAAATGGAATGTATTGATGAAAGGGATTGATCTTTTTCCTCCAGATAGCAAGTTTCATTGCAAACAGGGAGAAAAAGGATTTGAGACAATCAATGAAGATATTGAAAACCAAATTAAATTTCCATGGCTGAAGATCAATTGTTTATTAATCCTATAGTAGAGGATGAACTAAGGGGGATCACTTGTGTTGACATTCATCCCTTGAAAATGTCAATAGTACTCCAAAATCTCAAATCTAGTTGACAATGAAAGGAACACTGCAGACGATCCAATCAACAAAAATCTAAAAGAGGAGCAATAACCAGAAGACATGATTGTTAAATCAACAACCAACGATCTAGCATCAATTATTGAATCCATTCGGTCATGATTTAAAGATTCTATAATCTGCTTTTGTCCAGCTGCCAATAAGGTGATTCATCATTGACCAAGGAGACCCGATTGGGCATCCAACTGTATGATCATTAATAAGTCCTATACTAGGTCTCCATCATCAAATATTAGAGATGCAATGGGGATCCAACATTTGGATGACATCCAAGGCATTGTGAGGATGGATTCAATCAAGGATTGTTTGGTTGCTTGCAATGATGCCAGCTGTAAGTGAGTTTGTTGTGAGTAACTATACCAACGTCTATGATAGCCGATAAACCAAAGTCGGCAAAACCGATCCGAACAGGGCGGTTCCATCCGTTTCGAACCGTACCAATGGCTCACCGGTACGGTTTCGGCTCCAAAAACGGGACGCGTTCCCGAAGCCTAAGAAGGGAAACAAAAAGAGAGAGCGAGAGGAAGAGGAAGGGAGAGGGAAAGGACGCCGGCGGAAGGCCGGCGGAGCCCGGCGAAGACCGGCGGAGGCCGCGAGGGGGCCGGCGTTGGGCTCCATCGGCCCTCTGCCGGTGTCCCTCCCTCCCTCCCCCGCTCTCTCTCTCTCTCTCCTTTCCTCTCTCATTCTCCCTCGTCTGTTCCGCTGTGTCGGTACGAACCCGTCGCGGCACAGCGCAGGCCCGTACTGAGCCGTCCTGCCAAGAAATCGGTACGGGGTCCGGTACCGGTTCCTTCGACCTTGCGACAAACTGCTTCAACCGCAAGTAATTAACTTAACTTTTTGACTTTTTATCGCAAAACCACTTGCAGCCATATTTGGTCACGAGTGCATTCCCTCCCACAGATCACAACTTGACTTGAAACTGATTGCACCTTCCCCTCTTATTATTACTAGTACCCCTCTCATCCTCAGAGTACACTGCCATTACAAACACAACATAATCATAATAACTATTATAGTAATATGAAGCAATATACCATCACATAAATATAATATAATTATATGAGTTAACCTACATACTTTACAATATTAACTTCTTGAAAAAGGAGCTAACGACTTTAAAATCAATAATAGGCCATCCAGATTGAAGATCGAAATTGTTAAACATGATCTAAACTACAAATAATGCATAGAAAACAAATTTCATATATTTACCGGTCTCTAATATATGCATCAAATCATTACAAAAATGAACAGTATCAATTGCGCTAGCATGTTAAAATAGATGACAGGCCACATAAATTGGAAATCTATTTATGGATTATAATCTACACATCTTAAAAAATGGATAGATTTCAGTTCACTAGGCTTTGATGATTAGTATATATTATAACATAATATCATGCTATTAAAACCATCCATTTTGACATCTCTCGATGCTTAGGTTAGAAACTATCAAAATGCATGAATTTTGGTTTATAGGCAGTTTTTAAATTTTAGACCATGTTCAACAATTTCGATCTTGAATTTGGATAGTCTATGACTGATTTTAAATCATTAGCTCATTTTTCAAGGAGTTAATGTAAAGTGTGGAGTCCAATGCTAATTATATTGCCATATACTTATAATACAATTAATAAACATATCATACTAATGTTATTATATTATATCATCACATACTATATCCTAAAATGTGATAAGTATAATATATGACATACATTTGATTATATGACAGTATATTGTATAATTATAACAAAGCATTCTATACATATATGCACATTTGGATAATAATTGTATTATAATGATATGGTAATATTTAATATATAACAAGGCTTAAAGTTTCGGCCGAAACATATCCAAATTTGACAAAAAAATTTGGTTTTGGTCAATTTCAGTCATTTCGACCAATTTCGGCAGTTTAGGTAAACTACAAAAACTGGCCAAAACTCTTCTTTTATTACTTTTTTTGGTTTAACAAATAAATAGTTTTTTTTTAAAAAAAAGTCATCTTATAATTAAGGCATACATTTATTTAAGGTTCTAATAGTTTGATCAAGGGCTAATTTCACGTAAATTTTGTTAAAAGATGCAATCTTGTTATATGCTGTTAATTCTGAACAAATAAACAGCAGTGTACGGTGTAATAAAGTTAGATACAATGCTGATGTACGAGATATCTCATTACTATCCTCGTCCATATCAAAACTACCAACCCTATTGTAATGATAATAATTTGCATGGTGCACCTTGCAATAGTATGTCTTGCCAAACAAATATATGTACCCAATTTGATACTTTTATTCGTTTGCCTTGTTAATTTATACTTGATCAAGAGATATTTGGAATTTTACTCAATAGATAAGTATATCTATTAGATGTTTTTTGTGGATTAAGCTTCAAGACAGTTAAGTTTAGCCTAAAGCTACTAAAATTACATGAGATATGACACAAGATAACTTAAAAAACAATAAAATAATACAAAATACCTTTTCTCAAACAGCATTCGTTTGTCAATTGATTCTATTAGAAGGCATCGAATTAAAAAAAGTCCGAAGTGAAGGTGTGATTACAGAAGTTATAATAACATTAGCATTAGTTTTAATATGGGGTTATATGTTTTTGCATATGAACATATCTAATGTGATAAGAAAAAAAAAGTAAAAATTAGGAGGTTAATGACTTTAACTATTTTTCTTTCCTTTTTGATTTGTCAAGGATTGAGCATAAATTTCTTCTTCCCCTCTAACGAACCTATTTCTCGGTTTACATCTTTTTTCATGTATTTGTTCCAGTTACCTGTGATCCAATTCCATGCCAAGTTAAGTTGCAAATCTTGTACCTGCCTGGAAACTCTTAATAACGCCATAGCCATATATTAATTGCAATGAATAACACCATTAGCTTATTGTCATCTCATCATCACTAATTTCTCAGTTTACATCTTTTTTCATGTATTCGTTCCAGTTACCTGTGATCCAATTCCATGCCAAGTTAAGTTGCAAATCTTGTACCTATCTAGAAACTCTTAATAACACCATAACCATATATTAATTGCAATTAATAACATCATTAGCTTATTTTAATTTCATCATCACTTATTGGAACACTTGTTTAATGAACTGATATGTGATAAAACAACTGGTTAGAAGAAACTTACAGCAAGATCATCTTTTTCTTTTCTTGATGATTGAAGAAAAAGAGGCAAAGAAAAACCAAATCTTGTGAAGGAACTGAAGTGTTGAAAAAACAGAGCATATAAATAGGCAAATATAATATTTTAAGAATCAATTGGCCCTACGGCCCCTACCAGAAATTAAAGCATATGAATTCACTCAGTAATTCAAATGATGTGCAAATCTAGATGGTCAAAAGTGCAGCTTCATGCAATATCAATAAAATAAAAATTTACAAAGACATGAGAACCATTAGAAACAGCAACTGGCTTTGCGATTGACAAAAGGAGCCACCAGCAAAAAGAACTTCTGAACAATTTGCAACAAATAAAGTATTTTAATCCCCCCCTTACACAAACAACAAACAATACAAATTACGAGATAATGTTCCCTGGAATGTTTTAAATACATCAAAATCCCACGCCGTAAAATTAACACAACCGGCATTGCAAGAACTGCTAACCGCTCACAGCTTCCATTAGATCCCACTCAGAAAAATAAAAAGCACAAGTTCGCCAAATTCATGCCATCAAAACAGAAAAAACGAACGAAACAACAAAAATATGCAACGCAATACCAAAAGAAAAAAAAAAGGAATTTTTGGAGTCAAATAAGAACGGATAATCGCCTCTACCTGGAAAGTGTGGGCTGGGAGTTGCCATCCATGACGCCTCGCCATCACCAGACTACCAAAGTCAGCGCCAGAACAACAGCATTACCTCCCAGAATCCATGTCGGAGATCGACCGAAATGCCACGAGATCTACGAAATCTACTGCTTGAACTCAGTACTGTTACCGAATCCCAACTGGATTTCTCCACTCCTTTCCCTGATTCCGATCCGAATCCTCGCAAATCCAAAGTCCGTCTCGGAGTTTGGAACCACCCCCAAGGGTTTACGGGGCGTTTGAACGTATCGGCCACGACGGAGGCCGCGGAAATGGAAAGCGAAGCGAAAGGGTTTTAACTTTTACCGAGGTCGGTTTCCCGTTCGGTTCCCTTTCCTAAGTTTCGCCTTTTGCCCGTTCCTGACGGCTCCCTGTTTTCTTAACCGTCTGATCTTAATTTGACCGCTAACTGCCAGTTATACCTTAGATCAGGACCGTCCAATAAGTGGAGCTCCAATTAATAGAATCTAATCAGCGGTTTTAAAGAAAAAGCTATGTGCGGGCTGGCATGGCGGAGGCTTTTGTAATCATGCGAGCTTTTTTTTTTTTTTTTTTAACACATCAATCATACAATACATGTACGAACACATCCAATAAAATCAGAAAAAGACAATCTCACGAAGTGCTCAAGACAACTTCCCCTCCTCTAACCATAGGGTACTCCCGGAATATATGCTTGGCCTAAAAAGCCTCTACATCTCTCATCATCGTCCAGATGTTCCGTAGCAAAGGGTGATCCAAACTTGCATATCTCGGACCCTCCTAAATCCACATAATCACTGTGGCCGAGTCACCCTTCAAGATAATCGAACTGGCCTGTAGTACTCGTCTCGCATGTCGAAGGCCTGCCTAGGCAGCCCTCAACTTCGTTCCAAGGATCGAAATGTCAAATAACTAGCAGACGTCCGCTGCCACCACTCTGAAGTACGAATCGCGAATGACAAATTCTGCACCTCCTCTCCTGCCTCCATTCACAACAGATTCGTCGAAATTGACCTTAAGGAAACTCAAAGATAGGGCTCCTAGGTGAAGAACACTATCTAAGAGGCTGCCTGAACAGAGAGGAAGCTTCAGATGTCCCGAGCTATCAAAAATCCATCAGAATGAGGTAGAATGTAATGTGTGTCTTATCTTTGCCGCCTGCATCAGAATGGGAGCCTTTTTAACTCGCTAAGTTAAAAGCACGATTCACTCTTTTCTTGGCGTGCTCTACTCATGTGCTGGTCTGAGCCCCAATAGGTAGTACTTTTTAATTGCCAAATGGCTTTTGTTAAATGGGATTTGGTAGTAATGGTCAAGGACAGCTCTTTTGTTTAACAAAGAATTGGCAGCTCATTAAGTGGAATCTTGCATTAAACATATCCTTGTAGACGTAGGCATAGACTGCTATTGAAGATGGGAATAGTTAACTGCAATATTCTGTTGCAGGTCAAACAAAAACATGCTCATAGTTCAATACTTCTTTATAAGTTTCTCTATAAGTTGACATTTGGAGGCCACAGAAAGTGTTATTAATAAAATGACATGCTAGGTGGATTCTATTATAAATATCTGCATCATCTACTCCTATTACAAAAGTATAACAAATAAAAACCTCGAAATCGAGCATATGTCTCGGACTTAGGCCTCCCATCTTGTATCTACTCTATCTATGATGAGAAGGCCATGGTCCAATACACATCTCAGACTATGTAGTTTTCCTCAAGGTGCTAAAGAAAATGACCTACAACATCAAAGTAGCAGCATAAGAAAAATAGGAATAAGGAAACCTATGCCAAGTAGCATACCTATGCCAAAATATTTATGATGCACTAGAGTAAATTGTTCATTTAAATGACAAGACTACCTTTGGCCTATTTTAGTATATTTATATGATAATATTAATATTTTAAATATAATACCAATATTGAAGAATAATAATATATATTACAGATCATATATTGTTAATGATATTATGATATTATGTTACAATATTGATATTGAAGGATTATTATCATTGACATAAATATTAATATTGTCGCAGAATATAAATATCTTATAGCAATATCTTCGTGCTAATAAAATATTATGTAATAATATAATTTTACAAGATGATATAATAATATGATCTCATATAGTGTAATATTTATGATGACATTATTTATATATTAATGTATTAATATTAGTTTTATTTAAAGATAATGTTTTATCAAAATTTTGTAATATAATAATATTATGAATATTATAGCATGTGAAGCTATATAAAGTTATTACATATCATATTGTAATACAACAATCTAATAATATTTATTTTATTATTAAAAAAATATTTTATACATGTAAAAATGTATAAGCTATTATATTGTATGTATAATAATTATTGTCATATTATAATATTTTTAAGTATAATTAACAATAGAAATTAGATTGGAAGGATACAATCTAAAAGGGTGGAATATGCTTAAGACTATTAAATGATGGATAAAATAGTTTAGGGCCAAAATATTGGTGTAAAATGATTCATCGGGCATAGCCTATTCCAAGTCTATGTCCCATTTGCGGATGGCATTTGGCTAAACTTTTACTAGACACAACTTAAGACAAAAGAGGAGGCAAGAAAAGGTAGACTCCAACATGCATCATCCATGGCAAGTTCTAAATCAAGGCTAAAAGAATATATATCTTGGAGTCTACTAAGCAAGACCACATTAAATATGGCTGTACCACATGCATAGCATATTTGAAACTCTAATTTCTATTATTCTGAAATATGAGTTTTGATATCTAGATATATTTGTTGCAAATTCTATATATTGTTTTTTTCATGCTGAAAATATCCTTCCATTTTTTTATATCACTTATACAATATTGGCTCATACAAATAAGAGAATAAAACTAAAATAGCTATTTTAGATGCCAAAAGATTTTACTTAATTACAAGCATACCAAAAAACAATTAAAAATAAAATCATGTCATCCAATAAAATAAAAATAAAGAAAACTGGTTACAAACATGTAAGAAAAGGCACTAAAAATTATGTTTGAAAATAAGAACAAACAAAAAATACTAACTATAATCATATTTAAAAATATAATAAAAATATTTTGTTTTACAAAATTATAAGAAAATCATTTTTATCTGTTATTTTCTTACCACCATTTTATGAGAATAAATAAGTAAATAAACAAAATCAAAATCATGTTGCAAATGAATTGAGAAAATATAATAAAAAATATTTGAGTAAAAAATTTAAAAAAATGGAACCTATATTTGTTTTTTTATATGCCCTTTCTTTACACATTTGTGCCCAATTCTTAAGTTTTTTATTTATTTGTTTCCATGATTTTAAAATGAAATGATATAATTTATTAGTTATAGATTTTATTAGATGATATGATAAATAAAAATATAAGATAATAAGTTAAAATAGAATAAAAGAAAATATAATTCCAAAATAAAAGGAACCTTCAAAGTGAAGTCATAAAGACACAAGCCAATATAGTAAATTAAAAAAATCATAAAATAGATAATAAATTAAACACTTAATTTTAATTATTTTAAAATAGACTAAGATAAAAAAAATACCAATAAAAACCAAAGATACAAAATAAAAATTTATTAAAGAGTACTCTAAATTAATTACTTATTAGTAAACTAATTTAATAAAAAATATAGAATGAATTAAAATATCTATTAGTTGATATGATAAGCACTAGAAATATTAAAAAAGGCAATACTAGCTAAGGGATAAATTTGAAAATTTTAATCAGAAAATATGAGCAAGAAAAGGAATTAGAATGAAAGTATAAGCCTGTAAGATATAATAGAAAGAAAAAATAAAATATTTAAATTATAGAATATAAATCCAACCTCTTCGATCGAGTTGCGACCAACAAACAACAAACTAGAAAGAGTCAAATAAAGCTATAACTGGACTAAATTAGATTGACGAAAGACGAATGTTTTAGGCTGAATGAAGCAAAGCTAACTTATATTGAAGTTAGACAGGAAAAAGCATCCACTAGGACCATCATCAAATCATTAAAGAATAAAAATATCAGTTAATCTTATCCTAAAATTATAAAATAATTTTTTTAATAAAATTGTAAACATATAATAAAATTTTAAAAAATAGAATTTAATAAACATAAAAATTTATAGGTCTCGTTCAGCGTGCTTGTCTAATTCTATGACAAGAAGCTTATTCCACTTGGCTTTCCTTGTCAATTTTGCCTTTTTATTTTTTTTATTTACACTGGCCATTTACACTAATCTCGTATGAGCATAGCTAATAGAGTCAAAAAAAAAAAAAAAAAAATCAGTAGAGGAGGAATGGAAGAATGTCGAGTCCAAAAAATCTTTCTAGAATGCTGGACAGTATAGGAGGCAATCCAGTCCTCAACTCTATTCGCCTCTCGATATATATATATGCTGCGAGACCCTAAAACTGGGCCCGGTCCTTTGACCGACCCAGCCCCAATTTTGGCCTCATGTGCGTCGCACGTGAGGGCGCGTGATGAGGGGGGAGCCATCCCGAAGAAGCCGACTCCCCTGTTTTTAGGGCTTCATCCTCCCCTTTGAGACCACCAGAAGAAAAGGCCACCAGACCCCAACGTGCAGCCGCCCGAGAGAGAGAGAGAGAGAGAGAAGGAGCCGTCGAAGCCAGATTTCTTTTCCGGGTGGTCTTTTTCCTCTGTTCGCCGCTGGAAGGAAGCCGTCGGATCTTCGTCGGAGCTGTGGTAAGGATTCCTAGCCTCACCTCTTTGTTATACCATTTGATAAAATAAAAGAAGAAGAAGAAGAACAGAGAAGAAAAAGGAGGGGGAGGCACCCGTGGCAGTCGGCATGCCTTCAACCACAGGCGCCGCCGGCCCTCAGTGGTGGCCACCTTGAGGACCGAAGAGCACCCCCGTCCCTTGTTCCTCTTCTCTGTTCAGTGAAAACAGGGAAGGAATAGTGGAAGAAGAAAGAAAGAAGAAGAGAGAGAAGAAGGAGAAAGTTGATCGTCGCGGGCTTTTCCTCTTCTCCCGTGCGCATACCTCCTCCGCGGGAAGAAGGAGAGAGCCGGCCGCCGCGGGCGCCACTGGCCTCGACTTGACCTCTTTCAAGCTCGCCGACCTCCATTCGTGGGAGAAAGAGAAGAAGGAAGAAGAAAGAAAAGGGGGAAGGAGAAGAAGTCGGGAGAAGCTTCTGGAGAAGAAGAGGAGAAAAGAAAAAAAAAGAAAAGAAAAGAAAAAGAAAAGAAAGAAAGAAAGAAAATAATAATAATAATAATAAAATAAAAGGAAGAGGGTGGTTTACGGGTATGAACTTGAATCCGAATCCGAACCCGGGGTGCTAGACACTTCTGCAGAGTTGGCCCTGGGAGAATGTTAAAATTTAAGTTTTATATATATTGTGATGAATTTTAAAAGAAAAATATGATTTTTGGATATTAGGTTCTGCGAGGGATTTGCGAGATTAATTGGATTTGTTGTAGATCGCGTTCAATGTAAGTAATGAACAGCCTTCTCTAGACTCTTCATTTATATAATATTATTTTTGCATCGAATAAATTGTTAATGAATTTATATGTGATTTATGAATTTTACGAGATGATGATTCGAATGAAAAATAGATAGATGAATTGGAATAATATTTTTCTTGTTGTTTTACAGATTCCGAGAACTAGTCTATTGGGATTTCAAAATGAGAGAGCGACTAAAAGAACTGTGGTACAAGTTATCTTGAATTAGGGTTTATTTAAATTGATGTTTTATCTTTATTGTTCTACTGCGTATTTAGAACTGTGAGACTTTATGACTCGAGTTAGTCAATGGAATAAGATTGCATTTATTTCAGCTGAATTATTGTAGTTACATTTTTGAGATTTGGTTAAGATGTCTTGCATGCTCGTGAGGAGAGTTTTCTATGGGTGTACGGCGGTTGGTGGAGACCCTCGGCTTGCAATCTCGAGCCGGAGGCGTGACATATGCATGCTCTGAAATGCACCATATTTTCTCACAATATCATCCGGAAGCGGATGTTCATCCCCCTCTGCGTCACCCCACCTATACCCCACTCTCACATCAATATACTTTTAGTTATTTATTTTTCCCACCCTGTTTCCCATTTTTTCCGCCCCTTTTCCCATTAGAAATAGACACACGGGAAAACGCACGCTGCCGGCCCGCATGTACGGTTGAAGTAAACAGGAAGGCGGAGAAGGTAAAAAGTTTAGAGTGGAAAAGCTCGGGCAACGTGAGGCAGAGCACTCCTCCCAAAGAAGATAAATACCCCCTACCAACACTTCATCACCATAGGCCATATGTAACAAAACAGAGCAGTTTGATTTTCAGATGAAGCATTGAAAAAATGTCAACTGGTTACAGATCCAATCAGTATTCCCATAAACACAAATCACTGTGATGGATTTATAGTGCAGTCACAGAAATGAATTTGAGTAGCAGCAGTACTTTTGCACAATGAGCTACAATACATAATGGCTTAGGCCATATTGGAGGGTGGAGGCCATAATCTCTATGCTAGGTTGCATCGACACAATGTGCAACGATGTGTAACAGGCCAAACAATATGTTTTTTTAGATAAAGCAATGAAAAGCTGTGGTTACAGTTTCAAATCAATACTCCTATATAAACGACAGTGGTAGAGGAGGCATTTATAGTGCAGTCACACACACAAACCAGAGTACAAACTGGATCATTCATCTAAAATAGCTATTTATTGACATTAAAGCTATAGAACAGGGCAAGAGCAATGATAGTAAGATAAAGTGGCAGCACAATATAGATGTCGTAAAAGAGGTTCTCCCTTTATAAAAATGCTGATACGCTTCACCTTGAGGTTCGGAAAGAACTTTCCAAAACTCGTTTAGAAAGCAGCATCTTGCTACTGAATTATGATTTTCTCAAGATGAATTTTGACGGTAGCATTTCAAAGAGCAGTAATAGCTGTAGTGTGGACTTTGTGATCGGGGACTAGAATCTCTAGATGATTGCGGCAGGAGGACGACATATATTTGATGAGTTGGTCCCAATGGCGGAGCTGCGCGCAGCATGGAAAGACCTTGTTTACGCTAGAGTGCATTTGGAAGCTCGGCGGATACTCTTGAAGGGTGATTCGGCTACAATAATTAATTGGATCAGGAATATGCGTACTAGATCAGATCTACATCTACTAGTCTGGAATGTATACCACATTCTGAAGGGTTTCGACGCATTTTGGGTCACACATATATTTCGAGAGGCGAACAGTGTAGCTGATTGGGTCGCCTTCTTTGCAGCACATCACACCGGAGCCTTTTTATGGGACGGCACTTCCTACATTTTCCAGAGCCTAGCTCGTGTTTTGTATTTTGACTTCTCATGGCGTACTTGCACTGTATAGTGAGACGCCAATCTACAAAAAAAAAAAAAAAAAAAACAGGTTGTTGTCAATTGCATACCTCCTAAACAGGAGACGAGATGATAAATATTCGTGAATCATGGACAAAACTCCATGTCACACTTCCATAGCAAGAACTAGGGCTCGCATGCTCATCGAACTTTCAACTTTACAAGCGCTGTGTCATTTTGATGTCTTGAAATGCAGCAACGGTCATCAAGAACCCAGCAACCATCACGTACCATGATGCTAAAATTACATGTAAGAATTAAAAAGAAGGGAGAGTTCCAACGGCACCTTTCTTTCGTTTCTGCACTGCCCTCTTGTAGTCCCGTGGACTCAGCTTCACTGCGGACTCCCTCGGCTTGAAAACCTCAGTCTTAGAAGGATCTAAGAGATCCTTGGAGCACTGGAGAATGATGCCCCTCTCCGCAGCCTCCTCCCAGAGACGCCTCCCTGCGTCAAATCTTCCATTCCTGCAGAGCTTTTCTATCAGCAGATCATAGGTCGGCCCCTGGTCCTGCTCACAGCACCTCTTCATTCTCTCGAACACCTTGAGGGCGTGGTCCATCCTCTCCACCCCACAAAGGACGCCGACGAGACCGCGGTAGAACCTCGCCCCCGGCGACAACCTTTCCTCGAGCATCTGATCCACGAGCCTGTTGCCTCTCACATACCTCCCGGTGAGGTAGAGAACCCTCACTAAGATATAGTAGCTCATCCAGTCTGGTGCGCATCCAGACTCCCCCAGCTGTCGCATGGAGTGGAGGATCCGGTAGGCCTCCTTCACCCTCCTCGCCCTGCCGAGGCAGGACAGGAGGATGTTGAAGCTGACGGTGGTCGGGGAGACGCCGGAGGCCCGCATCTCCGACATCAGATCGGCGGCCTCCGGGACGAGGGCGGAGGGGTTGAACCTGAGGTTCCTCTGGCAGATGCAGCGGAGGAGGGAGTTGTAAGAGGCGAGGCCCGGGCGGATTCCCAGCGACCTCATCTCGTCCATGGCTCGGCGGGCCTCCCTGGCGTTCCCATGGACGCACCACCCGTGGAGAAGGCTACGGTGGATGTCGGCGGCGATGGCCGCAGGCGCCGCCTGGAGCTCGTCCCTGTGGTGCCAGACGATGCCCCGGGCCTTGCGAGCGTGGCCCCTGGCGCACAGCGCGTGGACGATGGATGGGATACAGGACGGAGGCAGCAGCTGCTTGGATTCCATGCTCCGGAACAGGCGGACGGCCTCGTCCTCCCTGCCTGACCTCACGAGGGTCTCGGTCACCAGGACGAACGTCTCCAAGGTCATCTTCCGGCCCTCCTCCTCGAGATCGGAGATGGTGATCTCCATGGCGGTGAGGTCCTTCATCCCCGCGAAGGCTCGAATGGCGTGATCGAAGACCTCGTCCCCCAATCTCTCGCGGCTCCGTCTCCGACACCAGGAGAAGAACCGTAGGAGCCGTCTGCCGCCGCCGCCGCCGCCGCCGCCGCTGCTTGTATAGGAGTCGACGACCTGGGTGACGAGGGAAGGGGCGACGGCGACTCCCAGACGGTTAAGGCTGGCTTCCATGTCATCGAGGCCGCCGACGCCCGTGGAGATGACATCAAGGAGCGATTGAACTCGTGCTGGTTGCTGGTGGCATTGTCTTGTGAATCTCGGTCTTCCCAGGAGGCGCAGCCTCGTAGCGGCGGCCATGATCATCTATCCCTCTCTCCTCGCTTAGAAAACGCTCAGAAATCACGCCATGCCATTTCATTATGCGGCAGCATTCCGCAGGGTGTTCTTCACCTGATCAATTTTGGTCGGTCAGTGTTGAATAAGGTAAAAAGATCGAGCGGATTTCGTCATTAGAAATCCATTTAAAAATTGTGGCAGCGAGAGGTTGCCAAATATTTAATTGCATGATTTTCTATGCGGAGCTATGGGTTGTCCGGGCTGATTTCTAATGTGCTCATCGTGTGCTATCAGCTAGTTTAGTTATTTTGAAAAATAATTCAGCTACAATCATCAGCTGGAAGAGTTGTCGGCTCTAAATATATATTTAGAGAAGCCAACGAGGCCTGCAGACTAAATGACCATATATGCACCATATGGGCAGAAAATGGAGAGCTGCGAGGAGGATTGTAATATTATATTTTCCGGCTTTATTGGGTGTCCGTGTATCCATGTATGTGTTGTATGAATCACCCGCTGCAGCGGAAAAAAAAAATCATGCCATTTCGGTGTAGAAATGCCGAACAACCTCCGATTTTTGTTGGATGGAGGCGGTCGACAGCGGATCTTGCTCGTCTGACGTGCTTGGTAGAGGGAAGCCACGGATTTGGGAGAGAAAAAAAAAAGATGAGACGAGAGATGGAGAAGAAGTAGCCCATGCCTAGCACGTTGCTTGGTACTCACCAGAGCTAGGGTTTCAATACCTGGATCCAACCGAGGCCACGGCACACGCTCCTTCCTCCCTTCCTTCCTGTTTCTTCTCTCCTTCCTCCTTCGAAAAGATCTCTCACCTTCATTCTTTTCTCCTTCCCAAATCTCTCTCTCTCTCTCTCTCTCTCTCTCTCTCTCTCTCTCTCTCTTCTCCTCTTCTTCCTCTAAGGATGATTGTGGAGCGAGAGAGATTCCTTCCTTGCGTTCTTTCCTTCGAGACAATTCCTTATCTCCGACGCCAATCCACTCGCTTTCGCCGATCCTCCGCCTCTTTGCGGCTCCCTCTCTCTCTCTCTCTCCCCTCCTTTCTTTGAAAAACAAGGGTAAATATTAACTTCTTTCTCACATTGTACCCGATGCTGTTACTGTTGTATGAAAGTGGAATGTTCATAATTAATTTTAGAGTTTTTTTCATAAATATCTTTCTAAAAATTTAAATTTACATAAATATATTATAAAATTAATATTTATTTCTGTACTTCTAATATAACTGATTTTGCATAAATAATTCTAATATAATGATTCTTCTAACACCGTTAATAAAAACCATATTTATTATACATAAAAATAAAGAAAATTTTAAAATTATTTTTTTTTCCCATCGCGATTGCCTTATAAATATTTTTTTTTACATCTATTTAGAGTATTTTAGTTATTTTAATTTAAAAATATTAATTTTTTAACGGTATTAGATGGCATGGGCACCTATGCAAAAAAATAAAAAATAGTAAAATAGTAAAACAAGTAGTTTACGAGAATATACATGCAAATATCAATTTTGAGAAAGTATTCATGCAAAAACCGATATTTAGAAGGATATTTATGCAAAAAATCTTTTATTTTATATATATCCAAAAATTACAAACTGCCCTTTTGGCCGGTGGAAAGGGAATAGAGATCTTCCCCAATAACAAACATTTGAAACTCAAAAGATACTTGGTATAACATATTTAAAATGGACAATGCTTCCCCAATAAGCTAACTAGCTCGCTTTCCTTCGCAATGGGTAAGAGAGATATGGAATCGTTGCATAGATGAGCTTAGATCCCAAACATTCTTTCTAATTGCTCCAATTAAAAGGATGCGAGCATTGTAGTCTCTAATAACACAACCTGCGCCTCTCAGTTCATTATCTTTAACACACTATCAATATTGACCTTTGCCCTATTCTAATGAGGGGGAAACAAATAAGAGCAAAAGAAAGAATGTCATATGGCATTGAAAAGTGAGATCATTGGTTCCAAGTTGGGGAAAGTTGATGGATGAAGATACTTTCGTTGGATAAATAAATTCCTCTGGTAATGTGAAGGAACTTTGAAGCACTTACTGGGGATTAATAATTTCATCTCGACCTCAAGGTTCTAGGCCTTCCACACTTACCATTAACATGTACATCATCTTCATTAGTCATGGGCATTTCTAATGATCAAAATTACTCGTCGACTGCAATCCAATTACTGTCAGCCATGACTTTCAAGTATTTCAACTAATCCACTGGTTAAATAGGTCAAAGAGAAGTTGTTAGCCTTTCTTTATCGACGGCTTATATTGATTTTTCAAAACTTATATCTTAGACCATTAAAGTCTTGTAAATGTTCTCAATAGGGCATTAAAGTCTATCAATATCTTAACTATTGTTTTGTAAATTGACCTTTTAAGCAAAACTTTGTTCCAATATATCATACTTGATATATTTTAAAAGTGACTACAATTAAACTCATTAATTTATAGTTATAATTTATCAAAATATAACAAAAAAGTTATGTTGCTCCAGGTATCATGAAACTGTTATTTTATCCTATTATCTATAACTTTTTATTTTTGAATTTTAATTACTAAAATCACCTTTATAAATCAACAAAAATTATAGCAAAGTTAGATATATAAGACAAGACATATAATATTAAATCATGTAGACAGGGCCATTACATGTATAAATGAATAACCCTGTTACTTGCATGTTCAACTTGTTAGCCAACCTTTGGATATCTTTGAATAGGTAACTCTTACTACTTGGTTACTGAGTCCTATATGTTAAAATCGCCACTTGTCCCAAAAGCTTAAGATGATAGGATGAGATAGATTTATTTATATATTTTATATTTTCTTACACTCCTCCTCACATGTGGGCCGGACTTTTCTTTAATCTCTGCTCTGATACCATGTTAAAATCACCACTTGTCTCAAAAGCTTAAGTTGATAGGATAAGATAGATTTATTTATATATTTTATATTTTCTTACACTATAGTTGTCCATGAACAGTGTTAAGTAAAGTATTGTTGATATCTATTAGTGTTCAACTGATATTTCGTAGTCTTTTTACAAGCAGAATTGATGGCCAACAGAAAGGATGATCAATTATTGTGGTGCACTAAAAGAGAAATCACTATCGCCAACATTTGGATTTCTACCCACAGAGATAGGTCTCGTTGGCTCCGAATCCCCATGATTGACAAATGGAGGGGCTTCCATTTCAGAGTTGTCATTATCTGAATGGTAAAACCTTGGTGAACTCGGGATACTTTCTACATCTACAGAGTTTAACTTGTATTTGTGCAGCAAATGTATGGGCGATGATCCTTGACTAGGTGTATTTTCTCCACTCAAATATCCTGCATCTGACTTTGCATCTCTATGCTTCTTTCTTTCTTTAGCTGCTTGTCTCCACCTGATAAGAGCTTTGGCTGTTTGTTCTTCAAAAATGGCCTTTTTCATATGTGATCCCATCTATAAACATGCGAAAAGTAGTTAGTATAATCAACCCTGCTATTAAAATATTTGCTTTAGCATTAGTGTTGTTGAATCTTTCTAAGGCAATGAACTTACTTGTGTCACCAATGCATAAAGGGGGAAAGTGATATAACTACACAAAAATTGAAGAGCTAGTCCCATTATGATCTTCGCTATTGTAAGTGGCAAGTTGTCATGCATGCATGACTTTAAACTGAATGAATACTGCACAAATGAAAATACTAATTTAGATAATCCATCCATTATAATTAAGAATTTAAAATGAGAAAAAAAGATGCTATTAACATACCCATGTCCATAAAAAGTGTGCCATTTGGAATGCATTCTGTGTAGATAATAGACAAAAAGAATTAGTCCAAAAAGGATATGGACTGAAATTTTGATTCAAGAATAAGTCATCAAGGGGTTCACAATATTATGCTTCAGTTAGGGTTTCGAATATAAGATGATAAAGTTTCAGAGACATTAAGCTTAAATACATACACATATAACACAAAAGGATGATAGGGGTAATTTCTAGCGTGTTCGGACCTTTCAAAATTCACTTCAATATTATTGTATCTTAATACTTTCAAGCCTACTATACTTATTTAAGTTTTTTAAATAAAAATGATTAATATATCACAATCAACAATTATTCTCAAATTTCAAACACATATATGAATAACTAACCATTTCAAGTTCATTTAAACAAGAATTTGCTGATGCACACAAAAGTTGGCAAGATTACCTCAAATAAAGTTAGATGTATTAGATAAAGGATCCATTGAGGCCGATTGAACCAAAAGAATTTGTTACTTGGTTCTATAATTGGTGCTCCTTTAACCACAGTGGTTCGCCCTTGAATTTCATGGGCCATCTCCATAATAACAATTTCTAACTTCATGCCAACTATCAAGAGGATCTACAACAAATATGAAAATTAATAACATGACAAGTTTCTGAAGTAATTAATGAGAATGGAAAGCTTGTGAAGAGGGATCTTACTATGAGAGGCACGAAAGAAATCCAAACAAGTGTATACCATCCTATAATAAAATAAGTGAGATGATTTGAAGGATCTTCCATTCATCCATTCCAGATAAATAGCTAAAAAGTTAAGATCACTTACCATAGACATCAAGTAGTAGTATGACGATTGCCATTAACCACAATGGAGAGCTATAAACAAACTTTAATGTTAGAGACATGAAGAGTAGAAACTGCAAAATAGTCACAATTTGGATAGTGCCGACCTGATGCCGACAACAACTTTGAAATCATCTTCTAACGATCTCTTTATGTACTTATGAAAGTCAAACTTGCTATTTGGTGATAAATGAGCCTGTAATTTATTCATTTTTGGCGCAATGTTAAGAGGAATAGCTAGTTTGAAAAAAAAAGATACTATTTTACTGTAAAATAAAAATAAAAGTAATATTTATGATGAAATATATAAATATTACAGTGATAAAACCATGGCGCATGGTCAAGTAGTCCACCTTCGTTACCGATCTAAAGAACTGCCTAAAAAATGCCACCTGATAGTGCAAAAGAAAAGCAATTACAGATCTTATACGATAATTTATTTGCATATAATAATGAGAATACATATTGTCATTGGTTCATATCATTTAGAAATAAAAGTTATCATTTACCCTCTAAAGATAGAATGTTATCTATCCTTATATTTTTTGTTATATTCAAGTTTATGAATCCATATATAATGGGAGTAAAGAAAATTGTAATTTTCTAACAATTGAAATGTTTATGATTTAGGTCTATTTTACAGTAGAATCTAAGTTCACTACAAACCCATCTACAATATAGAAAGAGAGACTAATGCCCTTGTTACAACACTATCTTGTTAAGATTGGGCTTTGGAAACAATTTTATGTAATCCATGAAACTTGTCCTCTTAATCCTCTACCTCTTGTGAATTGCCAATACTTTAGATCACATAGGAATAAAATTTGCATACCAGTCAGTACTGGTGCGTACCGACTATACCAAACCGCACTAGTACTAAATTAGTATACTGTACAAGGGACATACCGACATTCGGTATGCTAAACTGGCCCTCTTACCAGGTATTACCGATATTATAATTGGATGGTACCAATACGATGCCTGTTATCGAGACAACAAATCTTGCATAAAAATTTTTCGTTTTTTCTTTAGGAGGATAACGTACCTAAATAAATCCTAGCTTGGAAAGCTTTTATGAAATGAAATTGGTCTTTTTAATATCAATCAACCAACCTATATCTCATGTCAACTTTTTGTTTTAAAAAAAACAAGGGGAGAGTAGAAAGGTCTCACCATCCATCTAATGCCAGGAGTACTTGAAAGGCCCACATGTCGCTTTACGAAGGATGTTTGGTGAGTAAACCTGAATCTTGAGGGATCTGCAAAGGATATAGTAATGTGCATTAAAAGAATATCCACATGATAAAAAAGCTAGCTTGAGAATACAATGTGTTCACCATTTGAAAATTGATATTCTAGTGATGCTGTCTCAGCCTCCCAAGTTTTCCACTTTTTCATCTGTAAATAGTAACAACAAATACTAATTGAAAGAACAAGTAATTGAAGCTAATTTAAGACTAATCTGAGCATTAGTAATCTAAAGAATATTTTATTGTTAATATATTTCAAAAATACTTGTTATATAAAAATATGTTAAAATGCTTATTTCAGATCTTT
Organism: Phoenix dactylifera; assembly: GCF_009389715.1. Classification (NCBI taxonomy): domain Eukaryota; kingdom Viridiplantae; phylum Streptophyta; class Magnoliopsida; order Arecales; family Arecaceae; genus Phoenix; species Phoenix dactylifera. The sequence continues at coordinate 1,122,931 of NW_024067681.1, read as the reverse complement.
ATTTTACCCATTTTCACTTGCGCAAATAAATTTGTAGGAGTATACACAATCTGCTATTTCAAAGTTTTATACGTCATATCTTCTAACCTTCATCTATTATTTTTTGCCTTTAATAGAATTATTGAGTTTATAGAGTATACTTATTTAAAATATATTATATTTTTGTATAACCAACGGCCGCCATAATGAATGATTATCAAGATACGTATTACTTTAGATATCTATAATCTAATATTTTGAATCTTGCCTTCTTGAACATGAAAATTACCAATTCCACTTGGTTTGAGATAATTTATTTATTTTTTATTTTTTAGAGATATTTTATTTTTATTGTTGCATATTTTTATTTTCTTAATTATAAATTTGTTTTAATATTTTTACTTTATAATTAAATTACTCACTTTTGCTTGGCCTAAAGCCATTGTGAGGATACTGTACAGGACATGAAAAACAGCAAGCACGAATATAAATATATGCAATTGGTGAATTCCATTTTGTGAGATCAATGGCACTTTGTCCTGCACCAGTACAAGTCAAAAAGAATATTAGTGATTTTTTTTTATTGATAACATTTAGAAAGAACAATTTCTTATCTGAAACAAACTAAAATAAAAAATAGCATAAACAGAGCTTATTATTGGCATTAGATAAACCATGTCTAGAAATGTAAGAAGTGCACACAACATATCTACACATGGTTGTACAACTTATCATATATTCAAATAATGTAATATATTATTTTGCATAATAAACTCAAATGTTGCTGAACCCATTTATTGCTTTTACATAGTGAAATGATTTATTACTTGTTTATTTTGTATGATGCATGTAGATTAGTTTTGATGTAGTGATCTTTTTCTTTTCTTGTAATACAACTATCTACATTTGCATTTCACTTTTTATAGTCAAGAACTAAAAAATAACAAGTCCTTTCATACATAGGAATATATATATATATATGAAGAGTGATCTCCGATAAATAAATTAATTACTAATATATATTCTTGTTTTGTACTCAAGAGCCTAATAAGTTGTTATATTCTTCCAATACATTTTTGTAACTTTTTTTGCTGTCATAACTATATTGACCACTAGTAATTTATCTTTTGAAAAAATATTTTGGTAATTCATTTTATGATTTTAACAATAATATGGTATGTCTTAACTTTTTTCAAATAGTAGCTTCATATCAATGAAATTCGATTTCACCTTAAGCCTTAACACTGCATGTATTATTTTAGATTCCTTCCTTTACAACAATAATAAAATTATCTCAGATAAAATGTCTTTAATTTTCTTTTGTCTTGCTGTTTTCTTCTCCTAAGGTGATCGAGATTGCATAATTTTGATAGAAAAAGAACCTTCTGTTCCTGCTCTCTCTCTCTCTATTTCTTTCTGTGTGTGTGGGATAAGAGAAAGGGGACTAGATGACTAATGAAAAAGAACATGCTCAAGCCCTTGAGCATTAGCTCTAACTAAATATAGTAAATCATTAGGAATGCTGTGAGACCATATACAGCTATAGTTTTTTATTAAATCTATACTTAAAAATTATCAATTTTACAAAGATACAAGATATCCTTAATTCATAATAATGCCAAAAACTAAGCAAAGAATTCTTATAGTAACTCTTATTTATTTATTTTCTTAGAAATGAACAAGTAAACATCCAATGAAGTTTCATCCACTCCGAAGAAAAAATCAAATTGAAAGTTATGATAGAAAGTAAAATATAATACTACTTAACTACCCTGAAAAGGAAGTAATTAATCACTTGCCTCATACTTAGAGCAATGATCTACTGTTGCTTCAGCTAAAATACGATGCCAAACTACTTTTTCTTGGTACCATAGTAATCTTCTTCGACCATCACCATCCTCCTTTTCAACATCATGTGCTTTCTTGCATGGGAGCATAATATCTCCAGCTTTTGCAGGGATACATATTTTAGATATTGGTGCTTGTCCAATTGTAAGAAGTAAAGATATGAAGCCTAGTAGCATCAACTCTGAATATTATAACAAATTAAAGGGTCAGAATATATGCATGTTAGTCTATCAGTATAAGAAAAAATTAAGCCATTGATCAAAAACAAAGATGAAAGATGGAAGTATCTTTTCTCTCAAAGGTTAAGGTACCTTAGTTACCCTAGGCATGAAGCCAAAAATTTATAGGGCATTAGGATTTTAGGCCAAGACTATATGAGATGAGTCCTCATATCATGCTGTATTATATCCTTCCTAGCATCCTAAACTTGCAAGTTTTCCAAAAACCTTAATCAATTTGATAGGATTTTGAACTTCTCAAAATAGGAAACTTATTGACCTCTAAGCTAACTCATAACTAGTGAAAAAGATTCCCTTTGTTGCATCATTAAAACAGTTAACAACCTTTATTTATTAAAGAACATTACAGTTTTTTTGACAAATAGCTTGACTCATGGATGCAATTGCTATACAAAATACTTAAATTTTCAAAAAGAATAATTATAAAATTTATAGATATAGGATCATGGTTCTTATGTTTAGAAACAATTTTTAACTTATTTTTCCCATTTCGTGCACTTATCCTATTTTATATTTCTTAAGTGATTGTTATTAAAATATGTTCTCTTAAGAAATGATTATCATTAGATGTATCATCAAGAAGTACCAAAACCTATTAATTTCTTATTTATCTAGAATGAAAATAGAGTTGTCGTTCACCCTTCTCCAATAATGTATGCATGGCCTTATCTTAAATTTGTTTATTGCCTACCCAAATGTTGCACAAAATAGCTAAATAACATATTCTGTGAATGTGATAGAATACATGGATAGATGTGACCCTTCCATCGAACTGAGTAGTGTTTGTTTTGTTTAAGTAATTTGATAAATATCCAGTTTTGAAGTTGCACTTTTCTTTTACTTTTCTTGAAAGAGCATGAAATAATTAAGAGGCCTGTATTTTTTAAAAGATCAGAGTATTTATAAAGTTGTGGAAATTGAAGATGCATAATGTACTGATGCATCATTTAGGCCTCTTGTCATGCTAGAAAAATTACAAAAAGATTCTCGATCAATTTAGTTACAAAGCCTTCTGAGCTCAGATACAAAGTCTTAAATATAAAATATATTTAGATTCTATATTGCATTAGCCTAAATGCCTATTAGTTAACCAATCTTTGTGTCTAAGTAGGTATCTAGATATGTCAAAAACATTGTTTTGACTATAACTCAAAATATAACTAAAAAAGCTATAAAATGACATTCAAATCAATAATCTCTTCCCCTTAAGGTTATAGGAGTAAATCCTTGCTTGATGCTACTTGGGTCAAAAATTGCAATAGCTGAGATTGGCTTTAGTCCAATTCTTTTGATCTCTTGATGGTGCAGCTTGGCAAGACAAGTATTACATAATATACTCAAAATGATATAACACATGCTTCTAAATCTCATGTTTCAATGACACTTGAAAAATTATAGTTATTATGGCATGTCCTGTTCTTATATAAACTTTTGTGACTTACTAGGAACCATTTATTACAAAATCACCACTCAGGTTTATTTTTCTAATATAACCTAATCCAAGGCTTTGTTTAATTCATTAGCTTAATATTTGAATACTGTAGTTCATTTACAATAAATTGAATTATCTGGAGTCACCAATACTTCTTTTCATTTTGCAAATCTCATGATTCCTAGTAAGATTCTATTTAGGTATTGTTGGGGGGAGGGGACGGACCTTGGGACCTTTAGTCCCATACTGCTTAAGTGATGAAGAGGGCTGTGCCTTAAATTGGGGAGGGCTACCCCTTTCTTTTCAGAGGCCCCTTTTTTGGGACAAAACCGTGAGGAAGGCTTCGACCTGCTCCAAAGCGGACAATACCTCTGGAGAGAAACACGGCTGCTTTTCATCCTCATCAGTTGGCGCGCTAGGTAGGGGTCCCCCCTTATACCCTATAAAACCGCAAGGTGGAATCACAGCCCTCTCTGTCCCGAGGGGGCTATGTTGGGGGGAGGGGGCGGACCTCGGGACCTTTAGTCCCATACTGCTTGAGTGACGAAGAGGGCTGTGCCTTAAATGGGGGACTGCCTCTTTCTCTTCAGAGACGCCTTTTGTGGGGCAAAACTATAAGGAAGACTTCGACATGCTCCAAAGCGGACAATACCTCTGGAAAGAAACACGGCCGCTTTTCGTCCTCATCAGGTATTGGGAATACAGGATTGTCATGCTGATTTTAAGTGCACAGAGTGTTACTTATGCGTTTGATAGGACATGATAATGTGAATTAGGCAGGCAATGGCTTGAATATGAGTTAATAGTTTAGATAATTTATGTAACTTCGCCTATGAACCTAGGAAGTTTAGAAATTGTGCCTTGGATCCAAGGTATTGGCCAAGATTTTGGTGCCCAAACCCGACTTGTCTTCATGATTAATTATTTCTTTTCCCTTTCGTTTAGAGGAGATGGTGAGGCAAGAGGCTAGGAGAGAAATGGGTGCCCATGAAGAGACAAGGTGAGAGAGATACACAAAGGGGGGCAAAAGAGGAGGAACTCGTTAGGTTCGTAGGTTCAAGTGTTGGTTATGCTGGATTGATGGAGCATGAGGTGAAAGTGTTAAATAGATTAGACTTTGCTTCTCTTGATAGTAGGGGATATCTACTTCTTTCGACTCCAAAAATCAATAGTAGAAAATCCAAATCAAAAATCTATAAAAATACTGACAAATGAAAAATCACATGTTTTAGTGGTCTTTAAGGTTGCATCTTATAGAGACAAAAATGAATATTACATTCAAATCTCATACTTGAGCTCGAGTTCAAGTCTTGATCATAATTAAAAAATATAATTTAAACAAAATATAACCTAATATTATGTATTAAAATATTAAATTAATATATATTGTAAATAAAATCTAATATTATTAAAAAAATATTTTTAAGACTTCGAGCTGAGTATTTTGTTATACGAGATAAAATTGAAAAATTGTTCAAGCTACTTAAGCTCGATTGGAGTTTGGTAATAGTCAAGTCGAGTTTGAGCATTGTCTCATTTGCACCTCTAATATAAATTATCCTCGTGTACATATGCAATATATCAAGCTACCACTTTAGTTTCAAATTTTTTGAACCTCAGCAGGATAAAATTGGCTTTGGTTCATTAACCTATTAGTTAATCCATAAATCGTAGGCTTTAGAAACCCTTTTCTATTTTTTATTTTATCTTTTATTAGTTAATATAGCCTAACCCTGTTCTTTCACTTGCAGTGCAGAGTAGAATCTAACATGTCAAGATCTTTTTTCCAATATTTCTGCTCAAAAAATTCTACCAGATTCTTATCAAAGAATTGCACAAGCCCAGATGTCTAAAAGGTGATATCTTGTGTACTTATATAGAGGATCGATTTTAAGATGGACCTATCATCTAAACACTTATTCTTGTGTATTAAAACAGACATATATAGCTGTGCATAGAAACAAGATGTGATAATGAAAGAGGCTACTAAAGTTTGCGAATTACCAGCTTTGATTTTCTCCAATGCTTCATTCATAGCTTTCTTGTGACGCGTCTGAAACAACTGCCATGACACAACAAAACTAATTTAGTAGCTTAAACAGAAATATTCATATGCTAAACTCCAATCCAAGGGGGAATGCCTTCTCTCGCAAAAAAAAACTAATTTCAATCAAAGTATGCTATCTCGTTATCGAGTTTTATACCGGTGCTACATTTTTAATATATCGGCACATCCAGTATGGAGATTGGTTCAGTGTACCGAATATTGGTAAGCTTTTCAAACCACATACCAATATCGAATCGGTATGGTATGATACACTCTACCATACTATTTGGCGTATCTTGATTCTAACATCCACACCATTTACCTTTCCAAGTTTGTGGATCGCATGCTCCATCATCATTGAGATGATCACCATAACTGCGCAAACAAGCGCCACCGCCCATGTCGGCGTGTCTTCGAGTGAACGGTCTGCCGGGTTGCCGCCGGCCATGCCGGAAAGATGTTAAGAGCTCAGCTGCTCTGTTGCAAGATGGGGTAATCCTGCTCTTCCACAAACCCAAACACGGGCTATATGAACACAAGTAGCTGCCGCCGGGGCTGTTGGCCGTTTCTCGGACAATGCCGGAGAGCTTGTTCTGTGGTCAAAAGTTGTTGAGTTTCCTAGATTAGTATAATATTGGGCCGGCCATTAAGCTCCAAATGGACGGAATCATGGAGAGAAGCTACTTGCATTAAAAATTTGAAGTGGAGCAGGCGAATGGACGTGGAAAGAGTTTTGTAGAACTGGGTCCTTGTCCATTGCCCTTGTTTTGTACAATTAGGATCCAATTTCCTAAACTGGTTCGGCTCCCACTCTTCCTCCTTTTCCGTCTCTCTTCGTCGTTCTCTCTTTGTCCTCTCCTTTGCTCTCTCTTCGGAGATTACGCCAGAGATCAATTCGACCTCTATTGCGGACCCATCGGATTGGACGGAGAGAGGTACGCGGTTGCGATCCCTTTGAGTTCTTTTCTTTGCATTATTTTTTTTTTTTTTGTCTAGCTTCTGGTTTCCTTGTCTGCCCATTTTAAAGTAAACGATCTTTTCTTGTTCTTGATTGGCTTGGGCTGGTTGGTGAATCTATCAGTTATCTCTCACAATCAGTATGGAAATTTTTTGTAGGGTTATTTTTTTCTTCGACTTGTCTTAGCGTTTATTATTTTTTTCCCCGATCAATTGATGTATCTTCTTCTGATGAGACAAGATTGTGTGCAAGTTTTCTGTTATCCTTTGTGTAGATTATGAGATTGCTGAGATAATATTCTCGCTTTTGTTTTGTTTTAGGTGGATAGAAGAACTGCTTATACCCCTATAATCAAATAGCTTAGAAGGTTCTCATCAAATGGGTGGAACGATGTCATGAAACAAAAGAAAGGAAAGAAAAAAAAAAGAGTTATTGCTTAAGGGTCACAGTTAATCTGAAAGGATACTTGCTAAAAACCGATTCTTGTTAGAGCAAAACTACAAGACTCTAATTTTTTGATTGAACATACACACCAATTAGAGAAAACATGGATCAGAATTTGTTAATGCTGAAAAAATTTAAGCAAGCCAATGGTATGTGATATACTTGCTTCTTTCGATGTGTTACAGTACTTACATAGGCAAATTCAAGAATGTATCATCCAAAACCATGGTATAAATATTATTTCTAATCTTTCCATCTTGATCCTAGCTTGGTCATTATTGCTAAATCTATTAGGTGAACATTCTCTTGATGTCATGGTGTGCTTATATCTAGGAAATGAGTGACAAATTGGGTAATGTGAGGCCATATGAGCTTCTGTTTTCTTCTTGTTTCCTGTCTCCTGTCTCCCTTCTCATCAAACTAAGTACCCACTTATACACACACACACACACACACACACACACACACACACACACACACATATATATATATATATATATTGGATTACACAATTAACTCCTTGTGAAAAGGAGCAAACAATTTTAGAATCAATAATAAGCCATCTAAATTGAACATCCGAACCTTTTGAAGATCATCTATTTTACAAATCTCCAAAGTCAACATATTTCCCTGAAAATGGCCTCCTTAATTTTTTGGTTCCTTTTCAATATCCTCCAAAATCAAATGAATACAATGGGCAGCATATGAAGTCCAATACAAGTTGTTCCTTCTCTCCATCGATAACTATCCTTTTAATTCCTAATTTGGACCATTGTTAGCAACAAAGTGCACCACTCAGGACTTACCAATCTCTTTAACCATAAAATCAATTGATTCAAAAAAAATGCACTTATTGCTCTCGAAGTGATCACCGGCTTTGTTCATTTAAAAACACTATACCATGGCACTTCTAAACAAGGAAACTAACTATGTTCTATTTTGTGTTATCTAACCATCACATATTAGTGCTCAAATTGACTTATTCTTTTGCCTCTCAAATGTGTGCATATATATCCATGTTTCATTCACCTCCTCATTTGAATATGCAATCGAGATAGAGTCCAAAGTTTACACTAGGCTTGCCTCCATAAATTCAACCTTGCGGTGATAATAGATTTTGCTAGTGCTGGTGATGCGCAGAAATTGAGTCGGTACGTGTTGGTATGGACCAATATGACTGGCATGGACTAGTGCATAGGGTTTTAGCATCCTGGCATCTTTGTTGGTGCCGGTTTTACATCATATTTTGACTGTCCCATTTTGACAGTTGTTGAATTTATGGTATTGATACTTATCTCAAAGTGATACTTAGACTTTCTATCTTTGCATGTATCTTGAATTCCTCAAGATGTGTGGGTTTGGTTTTATTTTATTTTATTTATTTTTTTTTTTGCTAAGACGGATGAATCACACAAATCTAGTATGAGTATGTGTTTGGTTTTCTTAACTGTAATTCCTATATTCCCTATCTCTTATCCTTATCAAAAGCCTTATCACCATTGTTATTGCTGTCACCTACTGAATTGTAATTTGTTTTTCTTTCTTTTTGGTAAAACATGTGCATGTGTAAGTTTCTTCACATCTATAGAAACTTTATGATAGAGTGCCACATCTCGAATCCTCGCTAGATGTTGCTTTGGGCGGGCGATCCCATGTCTAATTTTCCTCTTACAATAGGTGTATTTTACTCTCTTGGATCATTACTTTATTTATTATAGTGCTACCACCCGATATCCAACTCTTGGTCAGGTATCCATCTTTGTGAATCCATAATCTTGTAGTCACAATAAGGACTAATCAAAGTAGCGAGATGCATGGTTTACAAAATGTAACATAATTTATTATTATGACATGTTGAAACTTGAGACTAATAATCAAGTCACAAATTTCATTTTTGCTCCATGCCTATCTTATGATAAACAAGTATTTAGCATGTGTTTTGCATGTGGGTGAAAGTGAAAAGGATGGATGGCTATGATATATCACCTAGTCTTCAAAATATGGATTTATTTAGAGAAAAAGAGGAGCAAAAGCATGGAGATTTAAGATTCACAAATAGATTTGTATATGTAATAAGAAAGAGATGGTAAGAAAAATTGTGAAGATGTTGATGTATCTATTTGTATTTATGTCTTGAAATCTCTTAAAATTTGCTACTCTTTATTCCTCTGTGATATTTAGAGTCTGGTATTTTTAATATTTTGACTCTTAAGCATATCAGTTATATTTCATTTGAATAACCCATGACCCATGTCACCCATCTAAATAATTTTAGTCCTACAAGCCAGCTTGGTTATACTAGAGGGGGACTCAGCTACCGTGATCAGCTGGATCTAGGGTGGCTTGAGTGGTGGTGGAGGAGGACATCCCCTAGATCTAGGAGTGGCCTTTCAAGCTAGGCATGTATTTAGGGAGGCCAGCGGGGCTGCAGACTGAGTGGCATCTTATGTGGCTTGTCGCTTCAAGGGCATCCTGTAGGCCGGAGAGGGGGAGTTGTCGAGAGCACTCCGAGACTTGCTGTTTTCTAATTTTATTGGGTGTATCTGTACTCGAATTATATGAAGCATCCATTTTCAGCAAAAAAAAAAAAAAAAAAACCGTGTTGTTATTTTATTTTTAAAAAGAATCATCTAAAGACAAAGGAGTCATACTATAACCATGCTTCTTCAGCAAAATATTTTTTTAAAAGGAAAGGGACTAAAATAAGTATTTCATTTAACACTTAACACTAAGTTGATAACACTAAAATAGTGCTAAGGGATCAATCACTTGCCTTCATCTAATGTGCCTTGAGTTTTACGCTTAGCATATTATTATGATATGATGGTGCACTTTGCAGAGATGAGAGAGCTTGCAATAACATTACAGGCAACCTTAAATAGGAATAATCAGTAAATGGGGTGTTTAGAGCCAACCCTAATAGTTTGGATATGGCTCTTTGTTTATAGTTATGTTTTTGTATTTGATTAATAATTGTCTCTTTACCCTTTGCTTTAAAGTTTTGTTGGTCTGTCTTTATGCTGAAGGATATTTGCAGTCTCTTGGATTGCTAGATCATAGACAAATAAGATTTTATAAAACATGCTTTATTAAGTTTTATTAATTCTTAGGTTTGGTGAGATGCCTGGTGGAGCATGAGGCAAATCGAGTATAATTGAATCCCATGGGATACCTCTGGGGAACCATGTTTTTCAAAAACATGGAAGAGACCAAATTTATCTCTCAATTGTCTCTACCCCCTCAAAGAAAAGCCTATGCCACCTAACCTTCTCCCTTCTTCTTCGAGCCGCGCTCTTTGCTCCTGCTGCGCCACATCTTCTCCACTATCGAATCCTACCTCAGATGCCACATCTGCCACTAATGTCTGTCTTTTTTCTTATCTCTACAAGTCCATCAGTTCTCCACTCTCATCTCAATCTCTAGCTGGTTCTTGAACCCACGGTTTGTTGTACCAAGCCATGCTGCTGGTATTAGGCATATCATAATGAAAAGGTACCATTGCAAGATTTGATATGGTGTTGAAATGATAAATGGCGGAATTGCTGCCTCACCTCTGCAGCATAACATTTGTTGATACAAGGGTTGTATAATATCAATGGACTACCAGTATGATGCCTGGTACTACATCAAACTATGCTCCTGTATTTCATGCTTTTCTACTCTTGCTCCTTTTTCCATCCACCCATTCTTCATCTCCTATCAAATAATACAGTAAAACAAGTTACAAACCAGTACCATTCTAAGAACATGTTTTTATAGTCTGGGATTTTTTTTTGTTTCTTGCAAGTTGCTGAATAGATTTGAAAACCATCTAGCGCCTTAGAGTTCTAAAAAAATTTAACAATAGTAAAAATGTATACAATTTTCAAGTATCCTAATCTGATAAAGTCTCTATGGTGATATGCTACTTGGATTATAGATTTGATCAGCCTGATCCCTTAAGTGGTTGATCTTACTTCTAGTGATACTCCTATAAAATTAAGATTTTTAATAAAGTTCAATTTTATTAAGCTATCAAGTTCATGTGATCCTGCTTGACTATTCTTAGAGTGTCACTAGGGTCAAGGCGTGAAGTCTTGAGTTTCATAAACAGACTCAAGCTTTGTTTGAGCTTATGTGTTTCTGCTCGAGGGCCTTTGGGCTTGTTCTGAATATGTTCCCAATTCATGTTATTTTTGTATCAAAGATGATTTTGAGCTTAAATTGTCCATTTAATAACACTCTCAGATGAATTTTAGTTGTCTGCTTATAATTTAAGGATAGTCATCGTGCGTTGATTTGTGGGCTATTTGATGTTAGCATGATGTCTTGTCAGCAAAATAGGAGCTGTAATGTTATAAAGCTTAACATCCATTACAGCATCACTGCCCATGGTACTTTGTTTCATGTATATATTCAACAATAATCGTGTTAGTTTGTTAATGTTTCTATAAGCATTCCTTCTTTTTTATCCCATTTTCTTTTTAAGAAAGTTATTGCGTTATTGTTTTGGTGAGGTACTTAAAACTTGTTTTGCTCTATCAGGTTTATCAATGGACCCATGGTCTGATGCTCCAAGAGATATCTTAGAAGTAATTGCTGAAGAACTAAAATTTTCCTCATTTCGGTGCTGTTTGCAAGACATGGCGCTCTGTTTATATGGAGAATCGTCATCATCTTCCTCAGAAACTTCTGATATGCCGTTGTCATCCTCGCCAACTTGCAGTTCCATTGCTTTTGTGCCCATATAAGGAAGACGCAGATTCATGCAAGTTTGTTTGCCTATCTGATGAAAAGGTTTATGGTGGATTCTTTCTGCTGGAGGCTATTAATAAATGGATATATGGATCTTCTTGGGGTTGGTTGGTGACAGTAGATGTTGGTGGTGAAGAGATTCACCTCTTGAATCCAACTACGAGGGCTCAAATACAACTTCCATCTCTGTGTTCTTTCACAAAACACACACACACAAATAAATAGGCTCGGTGAACCTGTTGGCTGCCTTTATATACGTAAAGCAATTATATCTGCAGACCCTTCAACCCATTCAAGTGACTGTGTAGTTCTGGCTATTACTGGGGACTCTCGGGCATTGTCTTATTGTAGAGTGGGAGATACCAAGTGGACAAACATAGAAGAATCTCCTGTGTTGCTTGAGGACATCATATATTGTGAGACTCGGTGGACTGTGCCTAGTCCACTTGATCGGCCCAGCCACGTTTGGGTCAACCTCATGTGCAACGCATGTGAGATGAAAATGGGAGGAAGATTCCGACTGGAGTCTTCTTCCTCCCTCCCGATCGTGGGGAGGATTCCTATTCGATCGTGATGGGATTGGAAGTCCATCACAATCTAGAGACCGCCGAATAAGGTTTGGAAAACTCTATTTATAGAGCTCCTCCTCTGTCCTTCGAGTTCATCGAGATTGAGCTACCGACTCCTAGCTTCTCCGATGTCTTCCTCGATTTGTTCCTAGAGAGAGAGAGCCGTCGGAACTCCGCCAGACCGAGGTAAGTGTTCCACATCCTCTTCTCTTCCTCTCTTGGTCCTTCGGTCGTGACCCAACTTAGCTTTGAGCCGGCTAATCGCCGGAATGTGATTCGAATGAGGGTGCTATGTTTCGGCCCGTATTTACTCGTCGTTGGCCGTGTGTGCTGCCGTTGGCCGTCGAGGTTGGTCGAGCCTACCTCACCACCTTTTGCCTTCATCGAGGCTGGCCACCACGACCGCCCCTGGTTCCGATCGAGAAGGGGGAACGAATTTTCTATTTTGGAGAAGAGGAAAAGAGAACCTCTCTCTGTTCTTTCTCTCTCTCTTTTCTCTCTTGTTGGATTTTCTCTCTCTTGATTCATGGCCATATATGTTGCTTGATCGTGGTTGACCCGTAATTTCTGATTGAACCTAGACTGAGATTCTTTCTCTTCTTCATCATTTCTCTCTATAAAATTTCTCTCTATTGGACTTTCTCTCTCTACTTTCTCTAAGGTAGTTGGATGCAGTAGGAACACTTCACAGTAATTTTGGATTGATTCTGGTGAACAGCCCTGATTCATAGTCATCGGGCGGCGTGTCAGCCCCCGCTATGGTCCTTACCAATACTGTTAGATTTGATCATCTCCGATCTCTGTTGAATCATCTGTTTCCTAGTTCGAGCATGATTCAATGAATTTCACTTTGATCGGATTGACCTAGATGTCAGACATTACTGCTTGGTCAGCCTTGTGGGGGTGTTGGAATTTAGACTTGATCTCATTAATACTTAATAGGTTGAATGGATTATATAGGTTATATTGCTGGAACCCAAACCCAACTTGTTTAATAAATAGATCAAAACGGATTAATTTGTTTATGACCAAAACCTATTTAGCCTAAACCTAAATTTGTTTATTATGGGTTGGATACTGGTCGAGTTGATTGATTGGGTCACTTTTTGCTAACCCTATTTGTATCCCTTGCTTCTTCTGATAAAAAAGATTAATATCTTATTTAAATGGAGAGAAAGTGAGAGGAAAGAAAATGAGAAGAGAAATCTAATTTTTCTTTTGTTTGTTTAAAAAAGAAAGAAAAAGATGGAAAGAGAATTTTAGAAAAATCACTTTTTTCTAGCCTAGAAATTTTTCTCTTGAACTTAGAGAGATTTGGAGAGAATAATGAATGCCCCTAAAATTTACATTTATTCCTCCTTTGATCCCAAAGTGGATGCTCTAATAAAATATAGTTTTTTTCTCTTCAACGTAACATTAAAGATAGAATTATTTATTTTCTCCTCTCTTTTCTTCATCATCCTATCCAAATAAAGTTTGAATAGGACGATGAAGAGGACATATATGCACAAATGTTAGTTATCATTGTAACTGCATTGATTTGCCACTAGCTTAGTTGGATCCATCATACCTAATACACCTTGGAGCCGACCACAACCGATGTGGCAAACCGAGCAATCAGAGCTCGCCATGAAGCCCTTAATCAACTAACCAAACCCAGCATATGGCTAGCTCATAGGCATATGGAGAGTCTTTCGAATTTCAAAATCTCTCTCCAACTGGTGACATCTTGGCCACGATCGAGAGTAATTTCCTTAACCGCATAGGCGAGATGCATAGACGAGATGCATGGGACATGATGTGCGAACGAAACGGCAGCCCATAACCTTCGGGACGTCCGACGGGTTACCAAAAATGGTCGATCTGCACGCCCGAATCCTTCAGCCACGAGCACCGACCCTTTCTTATACAAACCAATCTCGAGGGACTCTTTAAGTAAGTGTCCTTGAGCCCTCATATACTGTGTCATCGCTCTGCCGCTCTCACGATGCCTCCATTGTTTTTTGAGAGTCTATCTGACTTAGGCATTAGAGAATCCTCCGTTGGATACTCTCTGATAAGAGGACTTCTTCATCTTTGCTGGTCCAGGTTAGATCTGACATTGGAGCGAAGATTCGAGCACGATCTTCTCTTTCCAGCACTAATAAAAAACGATCGGTGTTGGAGCCATCACCATCCGAGCATATCGATCACCATCTAGCTATCTCAGTGGTATATCGCGACCTTTTACTGTCTTCTACAATCTAAACAGTCAAGTACTAAGCTCTTTAGCGACTCAGCTAGCTCGGTGCCTCGGTCAAATCAATTCTCGGCGTCAACAATATCTAATTATATAAGCAAATAACTCTCTTCTCACCTCTTTAAATTTGTAAGGCATCGTTTTCATCATTCTTGCGCCTCTTCTTGTCTCCATTGTTCCTTCGTAATCTATCCGTTTGGAGAGCGATGGCTGCTAAGAAAGACAAAATTAAGAGGGGGTCCCACTGCAGCAGCGGTGGTATCAGCCGTGGATCGTATAATATTATCCCGTTTCTTTTATCTCACAAACTTTTTGAAACGCGAGCAAAATTCTCCGTCCGTTATCCGTCTCTCGGCTTCCTTTAGGCAGAACCTCTCGATGCCTATAACTATACGATGCCTATAAAATTAAGCCATGCTTCCTCTTCCTCAGTCTTTTTCATACATGACATCTCTCTACTCTGACAAGCTCAGTATCTCCAAATGGATTCCTCTCTGGTCCAAGTAATATTCTTTCCCCATCTCCTTCTTCCTCCTCTATATCTTTTCCAATTCCACTGCCCATCTCTTCTCTGCTCTACCTCAACTCAAGACCAGCTCCCTGGTTAGCGCCTCCCCCCCCCCCCCCCTCTCTCTCTCTCTCTCTCGCTCGCTCGCTCGCTCGCTATACGATAAATTCATACTGCATATGAAATCTTTGTAGTTTTATGTTCTCTACATCTTTCTAATTCTCTATATAAAAGAGATCATCATCTTCTCTTTTTTAAATATTTTTTTTCTTAAATCATGATATACTACACACGTATGATCGCCAGCTTTTCCATATAATATATAGTTTTCTTACTTTAGTAAGAAGACAATAATATAATACAGACATGTGATGGTTGTTGGATAATACATAATAACATCTTAGCTTTGTTCTTTTTTGAAAGAAAAAAAATGAGTGTCATCATTGAATTTACTTATATTCTGTCTATATTTCCCAATAATTCTTTTTTTGATTGAAAGGGAGCTATATTTCTCAATAATTGCCTAATGGTTTTTGCAGCAAAGGCATGATCACATGATAAACAAGAAAGACCGATATTGGAAGACATATTTCGGAGAATACAGCTTGGTCAGTATATCACATAATTCAATGGTTTAGGTGGAGTGGAAATATTATAAAGAAGGCATCATGCCGGATTTAATCTTATTTGTTTCCCTGCGCTCACAGTAGATTTTCTGGTGGCTTGTACCAAAAAAGAAAATAGAGAGAGCTTCAAGAACTATGGTTTTTTGCTAGAGAGTAAGGTTTCAAATCTTGCAATCACTATTTTTTATTATGGTACTGTTGCTGTTGAACAGTTCAAAACTGGATAGGATAGGGATTAGACACCAGCATGGTATCATTTCCAGAACAACTAGTTAGCATGTAACTAAGAAAAAGGAATCAAGATGTTTTAAAACCAACCACTTGCAATTTTTAGGGAAGGATCAATTATAGACACCAGGTACTTTTTGTGGCCCCAGAGCAAGTATGTCCACCACTGGCCAGCACACAGACACAGGGTTGCAGGAATGTTTTATAATTTAGTTGATAAAATTGCATCAGTGTGACACAGCAGATCTGCTGAAACTAGAATGACCTTTACCAGTAACCTCTGAGCAATCTAAAGATGCCACCATTTGGAAACTATATGAATTTTATAATGAAAGAAATACAAAGAGACTACCAAATGAGCTTACAAGAGTGTTTCAACAGGATCTCTTTGTTCCTCTACAAGAATTCTTGAGGCTGATCCAAGCTTAAGCATTGTGATTCTTGACTCTAGAGACAGCTTGCTATTCAGCAACAGAGGAGGAAGGAGAGGGAAAGGAAGATGGGGTTCTGGTCCCTGTTAATGGTGGCATCCATGCCAAACTTGCAGGTCTTGCTTGTAGGCCTGCTTGGAGCCTTTCTGGCATCTGGGTATATTAATATCCTGTCAACCAATGCGCTAAGAGATGTGAACAAGGTTTTCAGAAGAAATAATGTGTTGTTTAAATCTCCCTGATTATGATTTTTTTCGCTTCTTGTTGTTAATATGCATTTGATATACAGATCGTGTTTGCCGTGTTCTCCCCAGCCCTCGTGTTTGCGAGCCTATCTGAAACGATTACTCTCCAAGACATCCTTTCTTGGTAAGTCATCTGATTCCTAGTCTCCTAAGTGACAATTTGTTTCAAAATGACTCAATCTTCTGACCTTCTAAGGTGGTTTATGCCCATTAATATTGGCATCATATTCTCAATTGGAGGAATCCTTGGATGGGTAGTGGTGAAGATCTTGAAACCCGAGCATCATCTTGAAGGCCTTGTAATTGCTAGCTGCTCAGCTGGTAAATAATTCTCATTCTATGACTGAAAATTTGATGAACGGATCTGCGGTCTTGGCCGTTTGCAGACATAATCTTAGTCCTCTAGCATCCAAATGCAGGTAACCTGGGAACTTTGCTCTTGATCATTATCCCAGCAATCTGCAATGAAGATAGAAATCCATTTGGGGAGTCCAGTGATTGCAAAACCCTGGGACTTTCCTATGCATCTTTTTCGATGGCGGTAATGTCTTCCACTCTATGTAGTAAGTAGCCATAACATGGTGCTTATAGTTCAGAGATAAGATAATAACAACAATTTCGAAAACAATCAAGATTACCCGAAGGCAAATATTTCCAATGGTTTCTCTCTCAAAAATTGTAGACATCTCACTCTTGTTCATGCAGCTAGGGAATTTCTTCATATGGTCACATACCTACAGTCTTATGCGGAAATCGAGTGTTCTTCATGAAAAAATCCATAGTGAAAATGGGATACAATTTCCTGAAAATGATTCAATGACCAGTGTGGAAGCTCAAAACCAGTACAAAGAAGGACGTAGGGATCAGGAAGCTTTGCTTCTGCCACCAACTAAACCTACTGATGGAGCTGCACAACATCAAAGTGTAAGTACTATGTACCAGTTCTCAATGTCCTGGAATTCATAAATAAGATAACAATTTTAATTATAAAAATCTTCTTAGCATAAGAAGTAAATGATTGATTCTAATTATGTTTAAGAGATGGTGATGATGATGATGATGATGAATAGAAAGAAACAAATGAATCCAATTGATTGAATTATCTTTGAGATATTTCACTATGCAGATTGTCCCACTGTTATCCAAAGGAGAGGGTAGTGAAAATAAGGTGAATTTCTGGATGAGCCTAAAAGCAACTCTACACCAGATTTCAAATGAATTGCTAGCACCACCAACTATTGCCGCAGTAATATTTTTTTTATATATACAGTCCATTCATCAATGTTAGTATAAAACTTGTGTTGATCAACAATTCTTTACCTTTCGCAGATTTTTGGCCTTGTCATTGGCATGATACCATGGTTAAAATCACTTATCATAGGAGCCACTGCTCCACTTAGGGTGATTCAGGACTCCATCTCATTACTAGGGTAACTGCTATCCTGTTTCATCACTATCTAAATAATCTCAACACTTGTTCTGGTCTTCCTCTCAACTCATGCAGACTTTCCATATTTTCTTATCTTACTCTGTGGAGTCTTCGTCGCAGGGATGGTTCGATACCTTGCGCCACTCTAATTCTTGGAGGCAACCTAACCCCAGGTGAGCTGTTCTTCAGTGAAGGCTCAAGAAACTTCATCTTGTTATTTTACTGAAAGCTTAAGAACTCTGTAACTTGTACCCGAAACATACACTGATCTTCCTTGATAAATATAAACAGGGATCCGTGGATCAGCAGTAAAGCCTGTGGAAATTGTAGCAATTATCTGTGTGAGGTATGTGATCCTTCCCCTCTTCGGGATTGCCGTGGTAGAAGCAGCAGGAGAGCTTGGGTTCCTGCCACCATCTCCCCTCTTCCAATACATGTTACTGATACAGTTCACTCTGCCACCCGCCATGTCTATTGGTATAAATGCTTATGTTTACTAATCTTCTTTCAGTAGTAAATTTTACAGCATATGAATGCATTGGCCATCTAATCAGAAGAACAGAAATGTCTCTAGTTTCTGATGATGGGACTAAAGATTGGAAATGGAATGCAGGTACCATGGCTCAGTTGTTTGATGCAGGTAAGGAAGAGTGCTCTGTCATCTTCCTGTGGACCTACTTGGTTGCTGCCATTGCACTTACAGTTTGGTCGACAATATTTATGTGGATCTTGTCCTAAATGTAATAATGATATGATATGAACCGAAAATATTATGCTCCACCAGCTCTTGTATTCGATTAAAGAATTCTGCTTCTGAAGCAATTCAGCCCTTCCTCTTTCACAATAACAGTATAACAATCTCTCTCTCTCTCTCTCTCACTCACTCACTCAAGCACACACACTGACACACAGGGTGAGGGTAGCTTCAATAATTGAGAACTCTTAACTGAGCTAACATTCAGTGCTCTCACACGTCAGTCACAACCACATCGGCTACAATAATTAAGAGACAAAGCGATATGGATTCCTCAAAAAGGTGGCCAAAAAGCTGTCATGGTATAGTTGTATGGAGATTATCTCTGGTGTAGTAGATGCTCTCACAAACCCCAAATATTAGTAAGAGATAGAAGTTGCTAAAGAAATAGCAGCTCAAGAGCGAATCGGTAATCAAAAATTCCTGGAAGTGATAGGATGCAGCAGAATCACACTTTGAGGTACGAAAGTCAAGACAAAATCTATCTAAACCTCAATCAATACGTAACGATAGGATAAAACATGAAAACAGAGATTCATTTTTCTGGTTTTCTTGTCAATTCTATCCATGGCTGCCGGCCGAAAGAAGAGTGAGGGGACGTCGTGGCCTCATTCAGAAACTTGGTCGGGGGTCCCCTGATTAGCCCCGCCGGCCTATTCGATCGAGAAGGACGCTCTTTTAATTGGGCAAATTGTCATGCCTCATCTCACTTGCATGGGCATGCGACATACAGCCGAATACCTATGAAGTGTGCCCCATAGGATATGCAAAAAAAAAAAAAAGTACATATAGTAACAGTGCAGGTAACTAAGATATTAAGACTTCTTACAATAATAAATATACATAAAATAAAGTTCAGCAAATTTTTGAACTCGACTGTATATCATTTTGTTTAAAAAAAAAAAAAAGGAGGATTGATTGTAAATCCGACCTAAGATCCTATCCGCATTAATTATCGGCATATGAAATAGGTAAAAGAAACAAAAGTGAGCTAAAAACCCTTCTAAGCTACCTCTATGTCTAGTTCAATTAACCGTAGTATGTCAATTCTTATAATATAAGAGTTTTAGTTATAATTAGAAGAATGATGAAGAACATAAAATATATATTTCAAAAATATTTAATGCATCTGATCAAAAATTAAAATTTCAAATCGATGTATTTAACCATTCACATTCTCTTCTAATCTTTACGATAATGACCATGATCAGCCCATGGCAAATTCTGGAAGAGATTAACTTTTGACTACAATATGCCTTCAATCGATATGCGCCATTGATCCCTTTACTGGAGACCAGGAAGGAGACTAGCTCTGAGATCATTTGAAAAATATGCTTTGTAATAGCATGTGTTAGTGATCACCCTACTGATGTGGCCCCAAAAAAACTAGCTCCCAACTTTAATATGCCATCAATCAACATGCACTGATGATTGTCCCACTGGAAGCCAGGAAGGAGACTAGATCTTGACTTGTGTGATCATAGTTAGGCTAGAGAACAAATCATCATCACGAATAAAATAGACAATATACCAATGCAACAATAATGCAAATTAATACCCTAATAAATCATTTCAATGCTTGATCATGTATTTTTAGAATTTCATATTTATGCAAAGCATACACAACGTATAATATATAGATATACGGATAATATGCAGAGTTAAATTTCAATATATAAAACAAATCATGTATACGAGAAGATATTAAAATAGACGTACTTACAGCTCAACTTACAGGGCACAAGAAACTCTCTCATTATATTAGGCGTGACCGATACAAAAGTATTCCCTAATGGTTAGATTCGCTTCTAAAGCAAAAGATATCATTAAAAAAAAGAGTCTTAGCATATATATTAAGGATCTCTAGGTTCGTGGATTGGTAACGGCCCCAAGGTAGGGTCCAATCTTTGTCCACACAACCAAATCTAACCTAATATCCAAAGGTCTCGATGACCCCTTAGATCTAATAATTAACTTTAACCTAGCACTGACATAACCATTACTCAATAAAATAGAGTTCGTAGTTACCTAAATATGAAGGAGTAGTCCCGATCATGCCTACCAGCTATCCTAGTCCTAATTTCCACCTAATCAAATTGAGATTCTTGGGTTAGATTTAATGTTGCAGTTAAAAGGAAATTAAGCTAAATGGTTAGGATTAGGCTCAGTCTGGACCCAAATTAGGGAGTGTACTCAGATAACCTCCTATGGTCACCGATAGGGTGCAATGAGAGAGATATGCAGAGAGAGAAAGTGTGAATGAAAGAAGAGGGAATTGAAGAGGGGAAGAAGGGGCATGAACAAGAAAACTCTCTTGAAATAGAGGGAAAATATGGAAGGGAAAATAAGTCTGGTGGTGGTTAGAGGCTGCGTCATGGGTGACAGTGGGTCCGTAGCCAGTAAGTGGCAACTGGCGTAAAAGAGGCAAAACAAAAGAGAAGAGGCGGTGGGATAGGATCTTGGCCGGTTGAAAGTCCAAGAGATAGGGCTCGGGCATAGAGAAGAAAATAAGAGAGATCCTCAATAAGCTATAGGTGTTTGAACATGATTACATGACTAGGATCTGATATATACTTCTTTAGCATAAAGACATGGAACACATCATGCAGCTCTACCAAACTTGGAGGAAGAGCCAAATGATAGGCCACCTCTTCGGTCTTATCTAATATCTTGAAGGGCCCCATATATCTCGAATTCAAGTTTTCTCGAACTTCAAATCTCGTTGCACCCTTCGTAAGAGATGCTTTGAGAAACACATGATCTTCTCTTTGAAAATTTAATTATCTCCTATTATTAGCATAATTCTTTTGTCTACTCTAAGCAGTGAGGAGCTGCATCTGGATGAATTGGATCTTATCCATTGTTTGCTGAACAATCTCTGGGTCTAATAATTTTCTCTCACCCACATCATCTCAACAAATTGAAGGTCTATATTTTCTTCCATCCAAAGCTTCAAAAGGAGTCATCTGGACGTTAGGCTGATAGACCCTCATCATCTCATCCCATAAACTCTTCAAATCACCATCAGCCAAGCTTGGTTAATGTTGGTAAAGAATCGGAGAAGCAGCCCATCAAAACATAACAAGCATTTATTGTTACACCTATCTTGTATCTTTTACATTTGATATGCAACAAGAGTATGCTTTGCAATATATTCTACTAAGCCAAGGAAGGAGAATGATGATACCAAGCATATACATAGATTGATCATTGATGGTGAGGTGAACGTGATAATTCTTTTCTCCATCTACCAAAGCTGTGATGTTGTATTCATGTTCTAATATATCAGCTCTTTTTGTTTTTTTTTTTTAGTAGCTATTGTTGCTGGAAATTGGACCCGGGGGCAATCTTCGGTCGAGGAGAGGGAGCGGAAGGTGGTTACTCACGGCGAGGCGGTGGTCCGTCGACGGGCGGCGTCCTCCGTCTGGGGCGATCGGAGAGAAGGAGCGGCTGGTTCCCGTGGCTGGGCGACGATCCGACAGTGGGCGGCGTCCTCCGTCTGGGTGCCTGCACACGGACCGGTGGCCGGGTCTTCCGGCGCCGGCCCTCCGACGCTCAAGTCAGGGAGGGGGCAAATCGTGTAGAGTAGAGGTCAACAGTGCTTGTCCCGAGTATCGATTTTCCAACCCCCTTTTATAGACCGGGGGTCGGTTTACCTGCGATGTAACGGGGCGAAGCCGTAGTACGGCTCGGCATGTCGTTCAGGTCGGCGCTTGGTCAGGCGAATCATTGCACTGATGTCAGCGATGAGGGCGTCGTACAACCCGAACTAGCACGCTACCAGGCGAATTTATTGCATCAGTGTCGGAGGTATGACCGAGATCAGAGACTTATCACAGTCGACTAGACTCTGCTGGGCTTATTTGCCGTGGAGAGCTGGGAGTCCGTAGATGACAGGAGTCACGTGCATTAATTGTTGAGTGAGCCGGAGATCCACATTTATTGTGGAGTAAGCCGGAGATCCGCATTTATTGTGGAGTAAGCCGGAGATCCACATTTATTGTGGAGTAAGCCGGAGATCCGCATTTATTGTGGAGTGTGCCGGAGGATCACAGCGGTCATGCGCAATAAATGCCGGAGGGGCGTCATAGTACGGTCTCTGGCCGGACCTCGGAGACGTACGGCCGTAGTAGGTGGCTGACAAAAGTAGGCCTCGGACATTGGGGTTTCTCTTAGGTCGGAGGTTCCGAGTTCGGATGCCGACTTCGGCCTTCCAGGGTCGACGATTGTGCGGCTTCTTAGGGGCATTCGTGTCATTTGGGGGGAAAACCTTATTCCCCCAACACTACCCCCCGACTTCCGAGTTCGAGCGGCTTGTGGGCTCGGACGTAGGAAGTAAAGTCCATCGTTAAAGTTGAGGGGCGAACTTCGTCCGCACCCTCATGTTTCTTGGAATTTTCATGGTAGGACCTGCGCCCTTGGGCGTTTCGAGGTTACTTTGTTCGGCGAATTAATGATGGGGTCCATATCCCTACGTCTTTCGAGGCGACTATAGCGGGGGCGGTGTCTCTTGGATTACCGAGGTTGCTTTGCGAGGCGGACCCAGGATGAGGGTCCTCGGGTTCAACGAGGCGGCGCCTCGGCCCCACAATCGAGAGTTCCCGCTCATCAATGAGCATGCCATTTCGGGTTTCAAAACGGACACGCGGCATGACCAGGGGTCGGACGCTTCCGATTTCGTGTTACCGGGTCATAATTTCGGGGGAGTGGAGGCCACACTGGGGCTCCACGTGTCCCAGATTTTATTAAACGAGGGGAGCGGGGGTGCCGTCCGCTCATTCTTCGAGGCGGTGGGATTCTGTGGACCCATAATGAGGTCCCGAGATCCGATGGGACAACACTTTGATTTCGTATTCGATTTATTGATCCGGAGTGGATGCAGTGCCTCGGCCTCAGAGGTCGCCACGTGGCGCAGCCCGATCGGGGGATGGGAACCGACCCCATCGATCTGGGCCGTCAGGGGGGTCTATATAAACCCCACGAGTCTGCCCTAAAGGTCTTGTTTGGCTTCCCCTCATTTTCGTCGTCTTTTTCCCCTTGTTTTCTCCCTCAACCGAATTTTGCCGGCGGTGCCCGGAGCAATTTCCGGCAATGTCCAGTAGGTTTTCTTCCAGTTTTCACTAGAGTTTCCTCTTTTCTTCTCCTCGCCAACTTCCATTTTCTGCTCTTAATTTTTACTCCATTCTTCTGTGAGAATGGGCCTCGGTCCCGAAGAAGTTGGGTCGAATATGTCAGAGGAGGAACTGGAGACAATCCGCTCCCGTTTCTTCTTCCAGCCCGGGTTTCGTCTTGAAACCGCAGGGCCGAGGGACAGGGTGACGCAGCCGCCCCCAGGTCGGATCGCGGTTTACCGCGAGACACTCTGGGCGGGCCTGCGTTTTCCCACCCATGGGTTCGTGAGCAGCTTGCTGGCCGAGTACCAGCTCGTCCCGGCGCAGTTGGCTCCGAACTCATGGAGGACCATAATCGGGTTTTTGTCCCTGTGCCTCGGGCACGGGATCCCGATCACAGTAGGCCTTTTCCGCCGGTGTTTTCTGTTAAAGAAGAACCCGGCGGACGCAGGGTGGCTATATTTCGCCTTTCGGGGCGGTATGTCACTCTTCCGGGGCGCCCCTTCCTCGATCCATGAGTGGAAGTTGAAGTTTTTCTTCCTGGCGTCCGCGGCGCCTTGGGGGTTTGAGCCGAGGTGGGGACACCCACGGCTGAAGGCCCTCAACAGACTCTCCGAGCCCACGGGGAGGGAGCTGAGGATCCTAGACTCTGTGCGAGCCCTCGGGAGGGACAACGACCTGACCGAGCTCCTGCGGGAGGACGCCCTGGCGAGCGTGGGTCTGAGCTCGGCGCGCCCCGAGGGTAAGGGCGGCTACGTTATTTTCACTCTTTGTCTTTCGCTTTTACTGCCACTGGCCTGACACTTAACAAAATTTTTGATTTCAGATATTCCCCGTATGCCGACCAGTAACACGTCGCTTTTTTCCCGCCTGAGGAGGCGGGAGGCCGAGGCCGGGGGGGCTAATCCCCAGCCTCGGAGGAGGGCGAGGACAGACGGCGCTTCCTCGTCGGCCGGGACGAGTGGCCCCGAGGCGGGGGCCCCTGCGGCCGTCCCGAGGCGGGAGCGGGTGGTCAGTGGTGCGGGCCCATCGGCCCCTCCTTGCCCTGCCCCCCTTGCCCGGCGGGGGGAATCGTCCGCGGCCCGGCCGCAGCAGCCAGGACCCGGGCCTGCCCGAGGCCCCGAGGCGAGCGGCTCCGGGACCTCGGGTTCGATCGTGCCGAGCTCTTCCCGAGCTTTCCGAGAAGAGTCGGTTGAGCCGGACTCTTCCATTCCTGAGGGGAGCTCGGCCTTTCAGGACGCCGAGGTCGCACGCTCCATGTTGCGGCGTGCAGTGCTTCCAGCAGACCGGGCCGTGTTCCGGGGGATTTCGCTGGAGGAGGTCGCCGGCAGTGCTTACTGCAGCACCGCCCGGGTAAGTTCCCTTCTTAATTTTCCGGAGTTATTAGCGTGCATACGTGCCTTTCAACTCACAATACCCTCGCTTCTTCTTTCTTTTTTTTTTTTTTTTCAGCATATTCTCGAGCTCGACACCATGGCGTTCCTCGCCCACGGGTATCGGGAAGAAGTTCGGCAGCTCGGCCAGCAGCTGGAGCCGGCCAAGAAAAGAATCGCCGAGCTAGAAGCGGTGTCGGCCGCGGCCGAGGCTCGGTGGGCGGCCACCGAGGCCGAGCGCCTTGCCGTGGTGGGGGCGCTTGAGGAGGAGAAGGCGGCTCACGCCATGACCAAGGCAACCATGCGCGGCACGGAGGCGCGCTTGGGGGAGGTCCAGGCCAGGGTCGCGGCCCTCGAGTATGAGGAGAGGGCCCTTCGCCTCCGACTCGAGCAACTTGAGGCCCGGGAGAGGAGGGCTCTCGAACGAGCCGAGCACGCCGTGGAGCTCTTCAAAGAGTCGCAAGAGTTCCGCGACATGTTGGAGGAGGAGACGGTCGACGGTTTCCTCCGAGGCTTCGAGAACTTCCGAGAGCAGGTGCGCCTGTACTGCCCTCAGTACGACTTCTCGACGGTCCGTCCGAGGGAGGACCGGGGCTGGGGGTCCGACGTGTGAGCCCTTCCCACCATCCTGACATCCGAGGCGGGAATATATGAGCAAGACCCCGCCGAGCCTTCGACGGGGGTAGCCGAGGCGGACGGTGTCATGGAGGTAGCTCTGGCGGCCGAGACGGACGTTGTCCCGGAGGTGGTGCCCGAAGCTCCTGCTCCCGACCCCGAGCCTGTTCCGGAGGAAGGTCTTGAGGTCATCAATGTGCCGGACGACCCCCCGGATGTGGCCCCCGCCGCTTAGGACTTAGCATATTTTTCTTTTCTTTTTCATTGTATCCGGGGTCGGCCCTTGAGCGGCCGACTTCCAATTTTGTAATTGGCCTTCCGGCCCTTTGTTAATGAAAAAGTATTTTTGCCATTCCGTGTTCATCTTTCCCTCTGTTGTCGTGACCGAGGCCAGGGCCTTAGCGAACCGCCTCGATGGCCTAGCTTTGCATTTTAATTTCCGGGCTGCTTAACGAAGTTGCCCTTCTTCCCGGGCTACGCCTTAGCCTTCTCGGGTTCCAGTCATCCCGACGAAGAGGAGCTCCGAGTCTTGAGTTTTTTAGAAAATTTCTCTAAGTCCTATAGCTCGGATTTGGGAGTCGTGGAGGTCATTGCGTTTAGCCTTTAGGGAAGTCCCAAGGCGTCGAGGTCGGGCCTTAGCCCTTTAACTAAGATCGGACTAGGTCTGTGCGTGCCGCTAATCGGGGAGTTTAGTCGGGTCTCCGAACTTAACTCCAAACCCCTCAGAGGGAGCGCGGGCCAATAGACAGGTTATTACCGAAGGTTTTCGTAGTTATTGTTCTCGGACTCTGCCGAGACTTCGGTGAGCAAGGCTGGGGTTTCCAGAGATTGCCTTGGTACCCGTGTTTGGCTGGCACATTCGTGGCCGGGACCACTTTTTCAGCCGGACGTAGGAGTTTACGTCGAAGAGCCGAGTTGGGCACTAATTTATGAAATCCTCTGTACCAGTTTCGGAGACTTGACGAACGGTGCATGCATAATGTAATTAGGAGGTCGATCCTAAGCCGACCCGTTAGAGAGGCCCGACTTTGGGGCGAGATAAGGCGCCAACATTAAGATTCCGCTCAGCAATATGTAAATAAAATTTGACAAGGAGGGCGTCCAGTTGAATGTACCTCTTTCATTCTTAGAGTTATGCTTCGCATGGTGGAGTAGGCTGCTTCCCTTCCTCGTCGACCTGCGGAGTCATTTTTAACTTTAAGGGGGCTCGGGCTTCTCACGGACCCGACAGCACCCGCCGAGGTTGAGAGGGCTTGGGGAGACTTTATTGATTTGTAGCTCTTTGCGAGGTCGAGGGAGTTTGAGACCCTGTGGTCGGACCTCGGGGCACCTCAACTTTGGTCGAGGGGTCTTGTGTCGGGTCGGCGGGTCTGCGGACGCTTTGCTGACCTGTGGTACCTCCCGAAGTCGAGGGAGTCTGATTCTCTACGGTCGACCCTCAGGGCATCCCGACCTTAGTCGAGGGGGCGCTACGGGGGGCCGCGAAGGTACTACCCGTCTTCCCGAAGTGTCGAGGGGTCTGGGTACGCACTGTCGACACTCGGGGCATCTCGACCTTAGTCGAGGGATCGCTCGCTTCGGGGATCGGGGATCGTCGACCGCTCCTGGGGGTCCACTTCGTGGCGCCCCAGGTGGAGCCACCCTTTCCACCCCTCACGGCGCCTTCCCGAGGTCGAGGGAGTCTGGTTCTCTACGGTCGACCCTCGGGGCATCCCGACCTTGGTCGAGGAATCGTTCGTCAGGTCGAGGGGTCTGGGTACGCACTGTCGACCTGCGACGCTTCCCGAGGTCGAGGGAGTCTGGTTCTCTACGGTCGACCCTCGGGGCATCCCGACCTTAGTCGAGGAGGCGCTACGGGGGGCCGCGAAGGTACTACCCCGTTGTTGGTGATGAGCGCCACGGGGGGCCGCGAAGGTACTACCCCGTCTTCTCGAAGTGTCGAGGGGTCTGGGTACGCACTGTCGACACTCGGGGCATCTCGACCTTAGTCAAGGGATCGCTCGCTTCGGGGATCGGGGATCGTCGACCGCTCCTGGGGGTCCACTTCGTGGCGCCCCAGGTGGAGCCACCCTTTCCACCCCTCACGGCGCCTTCCCGAGGTCGAGGGAGTCTGGTTTTCTACGGTCGACCCTCGGGGCATCCCGACCTTGGTCGAGGAATCGTTCGTCAGGTCGAGGGGTCTGGGTACGCACTGTCGACCTGCGAAGGCACTGTCGAGGAGGCGCTACGGAGGGCCGCGAAGGTACTACCCCGTTGTTGGTGATGAGCGCCACGGGGGGCCGCGAAGGTACTACCCCGTTGTTGGTGAAGAGCGCCACGGGGGGCCGCGAAGGTACTACCCCGTCTTCCCGAAGTGTCGAGGAATCCTGCTCCATTCCACGTTTCATCGTCTTGCGATTCTTTCCGAGGTCGAGGGAGTTTGGGACTCTACGGTCGAGCCTCGAGGCATCCCGATTTTGGCCGGAGAATCTGAGGATCAAAGACGACCCAATATTAAAAGAGGATTACAGTTATCAAGGTGAGAGAAGTATTTGCAGAAAAAGGAGCTGAGTCCATTGTCCTGATTGTTTTGAACCCCTTAGGGTTTCATTGGTAATACATCCGTAGATTCTCGGAGTTCCAGCTTCGTGGGATCAGAGTCCCCTCCAGGGACTTCAATTTGTACGCCCCTGGTCGTTGTACCCGGGCGATTTGATACGGCCCTTCCCAATTTGGGGCGAGCTTTCCTTGCTCGGTCGGTTGAGAAGCCTCGGCTCTCCTGAGGACGAGGTCCCCTACTTTGAAGAGCTTGGGCTTGACTCTGGAGTTGTAGTATTGGGCCGTTCGCTGTTGGTATCTCGCCATGCGAACCCGGGCGACCTCTCTCGTTTCTTCGACAAGGTCCAAGTTGCTCCTTAGCTGGGAAGAGTTGGTGTCGGGGTCGTAATGCTCCACTCTGGGAGAAGGCAGGCCGATCTCCAACGGGATGACGGCCTCAGTGCCGTATGCTAGGTTGAAGGGGGTCTCTCCCGTGGGTAGTCGGAACGTAGTCCGGTACGCCCAAAGGACATTGTACAAGTCCTCGACCCACTGTCCTTTGGACCGATCAAGCCTAGCTTTAAGTCCCTGCAAAATAGTTCGGTTAGTTACCTCGGTTTCCCCGTTTGTGGGGTAGTCCGAATCGGCAGATTATAGACTTCCACACGAAATCCCGCATCTTTTACTCGGTGATCCGGGCGACAGGTTCGGCCTCGACCCATTTGGTGAAATAGTCGATGGAGACGACCAGGAACTTTCTCTGTCCGGTGGCGAGGGGAAAGGGCCCCAGGATGTCGATTCCCCATTGGGCAAACGGCCAGGGGGCGATGATGGAGGTCAGCAGAGCTGAAGGTCGGCGCTGGATATTGGCGTTTCGCTGGCACCGATCGCACTTGCGGACGAAATCTGTTGCGTCTTTTCAGAGTGTGGGCCAGTAATATCCCTGTCGCAGGATCTTATGGGCCAAGGCCCGGCCCCCCAGGTGATTTCCGCAGATCCCTTCATGGACCTCTCGGAGAGCATAGTCCGCCTCGGAGGGGCGGAGGCATCTGAGAAGGGGGGAAGTAAATGATCGTCGATAGAGCCTGTTCTCGTATAGGACATACCGGGGGGCCTGGCGCTTGATTCGGCGAGCCTCCATCTCGTCATGAGGTAAGGTTCCGTCCTGAAAGTAGCAGACGAGCCCGTCGATCCAGCTTGGCTCGGAGCCGATGCACATGGTAGGCTCGGGTTCCTCCGTGCTGGGGGTCTGAAGATACTCGAGCGCGGTTCCCTTAGGAAGCTCGCTCATGCGGGAGGTTGCCAGCTTGGATAGCTGGTCTGCCCTGAGGTTTTCCGTTCTGAGAATGTACTGGATGTTGAAAGAATTCAGGGCAGATATGAGTTCCCGCACCTTTTGGAGATACTTTTGCATGGATGGCTCTTTAGCTTCAAAATCTCCTTGGACCTGGTTCACCACCAGCTGGGAGTCGCTGAATGCCGTCAGGTCTCCCACGTTTAGTTCTTTCGCCAGTTTGAGCCCGGCGATGAGGGCCTCATACTCGGCCTCATTGTTCGAGGCCGGAAACTCGAGGCGCAGGGCTTGCTCAGCCACCACTCCGTCTGGACTAGTGAGGATAAGTCCGGCCCCGCTACCCCCCGAGGTCGAAGACCCGTCCGAGTGCAGGACCCATGGCTGCCTCGGGGCCTCCTCCGCGGGTCCAGATGGCAGCTCGGGGTCGTCCGGAAGGGTGCACTCCACGATGAAGTCGGCGAGTATCTGAGCTTTGATAGCCGGCCTGGGCCGATATTCGAGGTCGAATTCCCCGAGCTCGACCGCCCATTTGGCGACCCTCCCCGCACGATCCGACCTCTGCAATATTTGCTTCATGGGCTGGTCGGTCAATATAGCTATCGTGTGGGCTTGGAAGTAAGGCCTGAGTCTCCGAGCCGAGATGATGAGAGCGAAGATGGTCTTCTCAAGTTTAGAATATCGGGTCTCGGCATCCCTGAGAACCCGGCTGGTGTAATAGACCGGCTTTTGGAGCTTGTCCTCTTCCCGGACGAGAACTGAGCTCACTGCGGCTGGGGAGACGGCCAGATATAAGTAAAGGACCTCGCCTTTCCGGGGCTTGGTGAGCAGCGGGGGAGAAGCCAGAAGGCTCCGAAGCTCTTCAAAGGCCTGCTGGCATTCTTCTGTCCACCGGAAGTCTTTCGGCCGTTTGAGGCTCTTGAAGAAGGAGAGGCAACGCTCGGCCGACCGAGAGACGAACCTTCTCAGGGCGGCTACCCGCCCCGCGAGCCGCTGCACCTCCTTAACTGTCTTTGGAGGCGACATCTCTTGCAGTGCCCGGATTTTCTCCGGGTTGGCCTCAATTCCGCGCTGGGTCACTATAAAACCCAGGAACTTGCCCGAGGTGACCCCAAACGCGCACTTCGCCGGATTGAGTTTCATTTGATATTTTCTGAGCTTGGCGAACGTCTCGTCGAGATCGACTATGTGGTGTTCCGCCGCTCGGCTCTTCACCAACATGTCGTCCACGTAGACTTCCATGTTCCGGCCGACCTGGTCTTTAAAAATCTGGCTGACCAGCCTCTGATAGGTGGCCCCAGCGTTTTTCAGGCCAAAGGGCATCACCTTATAGCAGTAGGTGCCCTTGTCGGTGATGAAGGCCGTCTTCTCCTCGTCTTCTGGCGCCATTCGGATTTGATTGTATCCTGAAAAGGCGTCCATAAAAGTTAGCAGTTGGTGTCCCGAGGTGGAGTCGACGAGCTGGTCGATGCTCGGGAGGGGGAAACTGTCTTTTGGGCAGGCCTTGTTCAGGTCGGTGTAGTCCACACACATACGCCATTTTTCGTTGGCCTTCTTTACGAGGACTATGTTGGCGAGCCAGTCCGGGTAGGAGACCTCCCGGATGAAGCCGGCTCCGAGGAGTTTGTCCACCTCCTCGGCCGCAGCTCGTTGTCGCTCGGGGGCGGAGCCTCTTTTCTTCTGCTTTACAGGCCTGCTGGTTGGTTTCACCTGAAGTCGGTGGACCATGACCTCAGGGTCAATTCCTGGCACGTCCGCGGGCGACCAGGCGAAGACGTCGGCATTATCCCGCAGGAAGCTGACGAGGCGATCCCTCTCATGGGCGCCGAGGCCGGAGCCGACCTGCACGGTTAGCTCGGGAAAATTTTCTCGTAGTGGGATTTGAATAAGGAGCTCACCGGGCTCTACTTGCTTCTTCCAGGGGGTGTCCCTCGCATCGAGGGTTTCTATGGGGAGTGAAGGGCGCGTCGGGCGGTCTGGCGCCTCAGCTGGTTGTTTCACTGTGTGGGCCGCCATGTAGCATTGCTTGGCGACCAGTTGGTCTCCGCGGACCTCGCCTACTCCTTGGCCGGTGGGGAACCGCATGAGTAAATGGCGAGTTGAAACCACGGCTCGAAGGGTGTTTAACCCTGGGCGCCCAAGGATGGCGTTGTAGACCGAGGGCAGACGGACCACCAAGAAGTCCATCCTCACAGTGCTCTCCCGGGGGGCGAGGCCAACTGTGACAAGGAAGCTAGCCTCACCTTCAACCGAGACCGCATCTCCGGTAAACCCGACTAGCGGGGCATTGATTCTCCGGAGATGTCCTTCTGTCAACCCCATTTTTTGGTAGGCATGGTAGTACAAAATGTTGGCTGAACTTCCATTGTCAACTAGGACACGCTTTACATCAAACCTATTTACAATCATTGAGATGACCACAGCGTCATCGTGAGGGGTCTCGACCCCTTCTAAGTCCTCGTCCGAGAACGAGATGACTTCATCAGTACGTGGGCGCTTCGGGGGTGTTCCCTGGGCGGCCGTTCCTGCCGAGGCCCGCCCAATCATGTTGATGGTGCCGGCGATGGGCCTGTTGTCGCCTGGATTTTCGGTTGGTGCGACATTCTCCGCCGGCCTTCTTTCCTCAGGTCGATTCCTCACGAACCGGTTGAGTACTCCCCGTCGGATGAGCGCTTCTATCTCGTCCCGGAGTTGGAAGCAGTCCTCCGTGTCGTGCCCACGGTCTCGGTGGAAGCGGCAATACTTCCTGGTATTTCGGGAAAATCCCGTGTCTCGCATAGGAGGCGGGGGTCGGAAGAAGTCCCGACCCTCAATTTCCATCAGGATCTCGGCCCGGGGAGCATTGACGGGTGTATAGTTCTCGTACCTCGCCTGGTACATCCGGGGCCGTGGTGGAGACCTCGGACGAGGAGGTGTCCTCTGCTGAGGTCGCCCCTGCTGACGGGGCGGACTCCTCAGTCTGGGGAGATTTTTCTCTCTGCGGGGAGACCGGCTCCTTTGTCGGCCGCGCTCCTCGCGGCGCTTCTTCTGCTTCTTAGAGGCGGGCTCGATTGCTCCCCGCCTGGAGGCGACTGCCTCCTCGGCCTTGGCATACTTCCGGGCTCGGGCCAGCATTTCGGTGAAGTCGGCCGGGAAGCTCTTCTCGATGGAGAAGAGAAATCGGTAGGAGCGAACCCCAGTTTTCAGAGCCGACATGGCTATCGACTGGTCTAGCTCGCGGACCTCCCATGTGGCGGCGGTAAAGCGGTCCAGGTACTCTTTGAGGGACTCCCCCTCCTTCTGCTTGATATCCAGGAGGGAGTCTGATGTCCGTCGCTGGCGCCGGCTGGCAGCAAAGTTGGTGGCGAACTGCCTGCCGAGCTGCTCAAAGGAGGACACCGTGTTCGGCTTCAGTCCAGAAAACCAAAGCCGAGCGGTCCCTCGGAGGGTCGCTGGAAAGGCTTTGCAGAGTATGGCCTCCGAGGACCCTTGTAGGGCCATGAGGGCCCGATAACTCTCCAAGTGGTCGAGGGGGTCGGTGATTCCGCTGTAGGGCTCCACCTGAGGCATTTTGAATCTCGCGGGAACCGGCTCGTCCTCGATCTGGCGGGAGAAGGGGGACTTGGCAGTGAACTCAAAGTCCCCTTCCTGTCTTGCCTTCTTGCCGTGGAGTGCCGCAATCTGGCGCTCCAGATGCTCAACCTTTCGGTCGAGCTCCCCCACCCGTGGGATTGTCGTTGTGGTTTGCGCCGGCCCTTGGCGGTCCGGGGTTGACTCCGCCTCGGAAAGTTGGGGTCTCCGATCGAAACCTTCTCCTGGTAACTCCCTACGGGGAGCAGCCCGTTCTCCGTTGTTGGCTCTGGAGGAGCCATGCAGATTTTGACTGGGGAGAACCGGGCCGTTGGGGAGACACTCCGGCGGGGCCTGGGCCTGCGGGGGAAGCGCCGGTGAAGCTTCCACGCGCCGTAGGCCCTGAACGACGGCGGCCAGGGCCTGGACTTGCTGTACCAGGGCATTGAACTGTTCCGGCTGGACCTGAGGACCTGGGTCAGCTGGAGTTGGGGAATTCTGGACGGAGTGTCCAGGACTTTGCGGGGGACGCCGGGAGACGTTAGAGGCTCCCTTACTTCTCAACTCCATGACTGCTACTCGGGCCCTTCCTCTAGCGCCAACTGTTGCTAGAAATTGGACCCGGGGGCAATCTTCGGTCGAGGAGAGGGAGCGGAAGGTGGTTACTCACGGCGAGGCGGTGGTCCGTCGACGGGCGGCGTCCTCCGTCTGGGGCGATCGGAGAGAAGGAGCGGCTGGGCGACGATCCGACAGTGGGCGGCGTCCTCCGTCTGGGTGCCTGCACACGGACCGGTGGCCGGGTCTTCCGGCGCCGGCCCTCCGACGCTCAAGTCAGGGAGGGGGCAAATCGTGTAGAGTAGAGGTCAACAGTGCTTGTCCCGAGTACCGATTTTCCAACCCCCTTTTATAGACCGGGGGTCGGTTTACCTGCGATGTAACGGGGCGAAGCCGTAGTACGGCTCGGCATGTCGTTCAGGTCGGCGCTTGGTCAGGCGAATCATTGCACTGATGTCGGCGATGAGGGCGTCGTACAACCCGAACTAGCACGCTACCAGGCGAATTTATTGCATCAGTGTCGGAGGTATGGCCGAGATCAGAGACTTATCACAGTCGACTAGACTCTGCTGGGCTTATTTGCCGTGGAGAGCTGGGAGTCCGTAGATGACAGGAGTCACGTGCATTAATTGTTGAGTGAGCCGAAGATCCACATTTATTGTGGAGTAAGCCGGAGATCCGCATTTATTGTGGAGTAAGCCGGAGATCCACATTTATTGTGGAGTAAGCCGGAGATCCGCATTTATTGTGGAGTGTGCCGGAGGATCACAGCGGTCATGCGCAATAAATGCCGGAGGGGCGTCATAGTACGGTCTCTGGCCGGACCTCGGAGACGTACGGCCGTAGTAGGTGGCTGACAAAAGTAGGCCTCGGACATTGGGGTTTCTCTTAGGTCGGAGGTTCCGAGTTCGGATGCCGACTTCGGCCTTCCAGGGTCGACGATTGTGCGGCTTCTTAGGAGCATTCGTGTCATTTGGGGGAAAAACCTTATTCTCCCAACAGCTATCATATCATTTAGCTCATTATTGTACAAACCAACTTCTCTGTCTCCCTTGCCCTCTTTAAACTTCCCCACGCACCCCCACCCCTCCTTTTGTGTTTCAGAGAGAGTCGTGGCTTCCTTTCTCTCTTTATTTTACTGCAAGAACGCAAAGCAAGAGGGTCCCAGCTGCAGCACCGGTGCTTTTCAGCCTTGGCTGCGTCTGGCTGCGTTAACTCTTGCTCCTTTTCCACCAACTTTTGCGTAGCCAGCTCCGCTCTGGTCTTTATCTAGATGCGAAAACTTCTCTAGCAAACGCCTCCAGAAGGTGACGTTTGTTTTGTCTGGGAAAAGCCATTTGCTTTCCAACAATCTTACACTGTAGATTTTTTTTTTTCTATTTATATATCATTTTTTTGAATTTTTCTCCAAATTTTTAGTTAGACCAGCTAAGCTAGTGGACACGCTCAACTACGAAATAACATCCCAATCAGATCCACTACCGAAGGATCAATCTAACTGCGAAGCAATATTATACACAAATGCATGTGTTTTACACTCTTTTTTTTTTTTTTTTTTTTTTTTGGTGCACGTTGCTTCGCGGTTAGATTAGTCCACTAGCCCAATGATGGCTTTGGTCCAACTAATAATTTTTTCTCTTTATCTCTATAATTTTAGAAGCGACCTCTTCTTCACTCCTCTATACCTACTCATGACCATCTTCCAGCTCAGCCTCTCTCTCTCTCTCTCTCTCTCTCTCTCTCTCTCTCAAACATGAATGTCATCCGAGAGCCGTTTCCCTGAGCCTAACAAGATTTCTATTTCCTATTGCTTTCACTGGCCGGAAACTATACATCATGCAACATCCTGGAGTCTTTCTTTTTCTTTTTCTTCTTCTTCTTCTTCTTCTTCTTGAGAACAAAAATCTGGAGTTTCTATTTAGATGCTTCAGCATTAAATTTTTTTTTTACACCATTGTGTTTGTCCAATGAATCCTCAAAATATGACCGCTCTAGTAAATCGTTATCTAAAGAAGTCACAAAGTGTTGAAGAATTCTAGAGGGAGATGACCATGCGCTATAAAATGGAATTTTTCATGTTTTAGGTTTTTTTAAAATTGACAAACCACATCAATGACCCGCCCATAAATATGATGAAATAACAATTACTGTTTTTGTAGAACCATTTGGAGTTGAAAGATAAGCTTGGTTGTTGCACATATCTACAGGTGCCGGTCTTCTCAATCAATCCTCTTTTTATGATGATAAAAGTGGTTCTTTTTCCTCTAAAATCATCATATATCCCTGTTTTTATTTTGTTTTATTTTTGTTTAATTTTATCAGTCTAGCCAATTATATGATTACTGACCTTCTACATTTTTCTCTATATGACTGGCTAATGGTTTCTTGCAGTGAAAAAATGGTATTGTGATTAAGAAGCAGTCTTGGTAAGACATATCCCATAGGATTAAGCTCTGGTGAGTGCTTGCATACTTCAATTTTCCTTCTTTTTCTGAGCAACAAGGCATTATGAATTGCACTGTTCCTACTACTCTTTCTCTCTGATTCTCGGCTATTTGGGTAACTAGGTTGTAACAATTTTGACCGTTAATTTTCTTTTTTTAATGAAAAAATTTAAGTTACCGAGGACTGTTTAAGCCTGAAGAATTAAGTCTAAAATCTTGCAACCAGTAACTGTTTTATGATTTAATCACATACCGTAGCGCAACAGATGACTATTCTTTTTTTCATGACTATATTGATGAAAATTACAGAGCACTCACATAATAAAAAAATGAATTGCTTAATCCACTAGTTGGTGCATTTTCATCAATATAATAAATATCAGCCATTTACCGATATTATCAAGTTATTTATATGTGTGCAAAATTTAAGGTCATTAACTTATATCTGATTTTAATGAAAAGGATCATTAACATTTAATATGAGGTTGGCATTTATAAACATGATTATGTTACTAGCTGCTAAGTTCTCAGTTGGCCAGCAATTGGAGGCCAATAGCTCAAGCTTCAAATAGGCAGGTTACAGCAAATTTTGTATAGGCTAGTTGAATAGCATCCTGGCAGAGAGAACTTAGATTTTCATATGACTCAAATGCATAATTTAAATGACCCAGCTAGCTTGGTGCTTCAACAGGGTCTTTTGTTCCTCCACTATACTTTCTCGAGGGTGGAGATAAACTGAAGCAATCGTATCACTGTTTATAACATTTTAGAACTCAAGGATTTTTGTCATCACAAAAAAGAAAAGGATTGTTGAACCTTAAAGGTGGATTTTGATAATGCAAAATAGCTAAGTCAAAAGTTGACTAATCTATTTGCTTTGACTTTAAATGATAAATTTCAGGAAGCAAAGATGAAACTCTTCAACTACTCTCAAAATGATTATCCATCTGAAGCTCTACATCAAAAGCAAACTCCAAAAGGCCATGAATACATTCCTTGGATACAAGCACAAAAGATTTCATCCTGAGCTACCTCAAAAGTCGACCCCGAAACATTGTCGCTGACTCATGCACCTTGATAAGCCGACTCTAACAGATTACAAGTCGACTCTAGAACAATCTCACAGAACAGGCAAAAAACCAAGAAATTCATCTCATTGACGAGTCGACCTATGAAGTACTCGAACCGACTCCAGTATAGCATGAGCCGACCACAGATAAAAGCTAGTTGACCTCAGAATGACTATAAAAAAAAAAGATAGATAGCTGATGAAATCACTGATTGGCGAATCAACCCGTGGAATTCACGAGCTGACTCTAGTAAAACTAGAATCGACCCTAGAAATAGTCGAGTCGACCTCAGAACGGCCACAATGGAAGGACAGAAAGTAGCAAAAAATAGTTCGTCAAAGAATCGACCCCTGAAATCAACGAGTCGACTCTTTGAAACCTTGAGTCGACCTCTGAACTAAGAAAGCAACTCCACAAGCTCTATAGATGAAAGATAGAGTGCAACAGAAACAGAAGCAAGCTCGGGCTAACTCCTAAAGATCACAAGTCTACTCTTCAAAATCTCGAGTCGACCCTCGAAAATGGTGAGTCGACCCCTCTGTGCCTGATAACTGTAATGGCTAGTTTTTCTGCGAGTCTAAACAACTGTTTTCATCTCACAATGACTCTATTAACTGTCTAACGGCTTAGAATGTGTTCCAACCTGCTTCAAAGAGTATAAATGTATGGAACACCAAAAAAAAGTTATGGTTCGGTTTGATTTATAGGCATGCACGCAGACAACCATTTCACTAATCTACAATGCAGGTATGGGATGCTGATGATTAAAGACAGATCGGAATGCAGGTACAATGGCTCAGTTGTTTGACGAAGGCCAAGAAGAGTGTTCTGCCATCTTTCTAAGGACCTACTTGGTTGCTGCCCTTGCACTTGCAGCTTGGTCAACATCTTTCATGTCTATCCCAAAATTTTAGATTATGTATTGTCAACGACCTTTCATGCCCCAAATTCCCTCAGACGTGATTGTAGAATTCCATTCTTGGGGTTCCCGAGCCTTTCCTCTCCAACTATTACGGGCTCGTTTGGTTCACAGAAAAAGAAGGGGGGGGGGGGGGGGGGGGGGGAGGGGAGTGTAGTTAACGGAAAAGTAATGAGATGCCTCTTATTTGGTTGGAGTTTTCAAAGGAGAGAGATAGAAAAGTTGTATTCCCATGGAAATATGATTCCCACATTTCATGGAAAAGTCTTTTCCATGAGAAACATGGAAAAGCTACTTTCCCATGAGGTGGGAATCACTCCATTTTTATTTTTTCCCAAAAAGAACCTTCAGCATTAAAGAAGTATTAAAGAGGCATTAAAGACCTAATTTTTATTAAAGGTATAATAGGAATTATACATAACTTTCTCATGAAAGTGGACAGTCAATCAAACATAAGCACTTTGGAAATCTGTCACTTTTCCATGGTCAACCAAACATGCCAAAAGTACTTTCCTAGGCATTCTCTTCCTAGAAATCTATTTTTCAGGAATTATATTCCTAGAAGAGAAAATGCTTCCTGCCAACCAAACGAGCCCTACAAGTATTTCTGGATCTCAAAGGAATAGATGACATAATTTGTTTTTCAGTTGATTCAAAAACTTGAGAGCTAGAATATCTTCCCTCTACGTCTGCTTCTCCTGATCATGAGAAACGAGTGGAAATTTTGTACCAAAAACTCTGGAAAGAAGGTAAAAGATTTAGCATGGAATGCTTACAGAAAACTAGGCTTTTCAGAAAGGAGCCCTTCCCACTGCATGTGGAAATCTACGGACACAATGGCAAATCTAAGAAGGATAGAGGATTGAAGAGCGTCAATGAGAATAAGTCATTAAACCAAGATGTAGATGATGAATAAGATCTTGGTGTAAACTGCAGCGTTAAACTTCTCCAATGATACTTTCTTCAATCAATAAATTGAGTTCGTTCTTAGCCCGCATGCAGTTGATTCTTGTCAGTGGTGGTAAGCATTGAGAGTTAGGATCCTTTCCACTCTGCGGTTGATCTGGAAGACGTTAAGCCTCAATCACAGCCGCCCGTATAACGCACAACAGCCATGATTGAGAGACCCACCCAAGGGTTATTTCAAATCTTTTATTTGACCTTAATTTATTTTGTAAGATTCAATCCCTAATAACCTGCTCTAACCTATCAAAACTAATCCTTACAACTCTTACTAGCTAATTTCCAATATGATTCAAACTAGTATTAAAAAAAAAACGAAAAACCATGTAAAAAATATATATCTAAGATCATAACTCAACCTGATCTAAATGGCTTTGAACCAAATAGATCTCTACCTTCATGACCTGAGTCAGGTCAAAACTTTTAACCTATATCTTATCTACTTAAAAACTTTATCCTATCCAACCCTAACTAGAAAATACTTGAACAAACACAACCCAGATACCTTCATGACCAATCAGGATTTGAAGTCCCATCGTTTCTTGCCATCCCTAGACCCACATGATAACCCTACACAGTACATGGGACGGTGGCTGCATGATACTATCATATTTACTAGAACCCCCACCCTCTTGCCCAAATGGCAAGAGATGATATGATATCAAGAAGCACAAGGGTATGATCATGTATCTCACCCTTTGACGAAACGAGTTTCGCATTACATCGACCATACATGGATCCTCATTTCAAAAATAGTCAGAAAATACTATAGACAAGAATAATAGTAATAAAAGAACATTCCAAATAAGAAGCTGCTCTTATTTATACACTTCTTTAACTTAATTTTCTTGGCAGACTAAGAGAAGCTAATACAAACCTTTTCCCCCATGCATCCACCCCACCCTTTGAGGGCTAACTCCAACCGGATTCAAATCCCCATTCCCTTTGCCAACAGGCAAGGGATCATCCGATGAAGCTCTTGGTGGTATGAGCTTGTATCTCGCTCTTTCACTATGAGAGTTGCATTACATCCTTCTTGACATTCCTACATCTGATTCTCATTTCAAAACTAGTCATAAACTAGTATAGATAAAAATGATAGGAATAAAAGAACATTCCAAATAGGAAGCTAAGTGCAGCATGTTCAGTGAGCATAAATCTGAACACTGACAGCAACTGGACTAGATTTCGCTAATATTATGGCACATATTCTGTCTTACAAAATCAAGATCTTATAATAATCAGGTAAAATAAATATAGGAAAACAAATACCACTGCCAATAAATTTAAAAAAGAAAAAAGAAGTGCTAGAACACAAGTGAGAGGAGTAATGTTACATGTATCCCTATGTAAGCGTGAGTTCAAGCTTTGGCCTGTTCGGCTGAGGTTCCACCACTTCCATGTGAATCCTCACGGTCTGCAAGATACCATAACTGATGTTTGTCCCTGTCCTCATCACTTTTTGATGCACCTCATCTACCACCCAATCACCTCCTTTGTCCCCCCTTGGCATCAAGTATACCGGTCCCTCTATACCAAACCTGGAAAATGCCATACCAAATTCAGTACCAAACTTTGCCATATCTATCAGCTGCATGTGCTTCAAATTCCATATGGCACAATAGACAATTATCTTTGTTCAGGGAAACTTATGAAAGCATCAAGTGTAATATTGATTGATTTACAGAAGAAGGAAACTAAACTAATGTAGCGTAAACTAAGTTAAAACCCCCCAATAAGAGCAGTCTGGTCTAACTTATTGGCAAAACAGCTAATCTTCATTAGACAAGTAAATACAATATAGAGAGCCTAGTTGTCATTTGATAAATTTCCATCTAAAAGTTGTAAAAAACATTCCACGAACAGTAACGATTTAAACTCAGTTTTCCTGGTGAACTCGCAGGTCGTTTCTTTAAGTAAAGATTTCTAAAAGCAATTAAAATGGAAAGAGAACCCTTTGCTCTCACATGATTTAATATTACTCAAAAAGGGGAGAAAAAGATAAATCAGCATGAGTGTCCGGTAGTGATATTTGAGTAAGATTAAGATTAATACAATAAATAACCAAGATTAAAAGAAAATAAGAAGCAACCAGCTATGGCATTACTATCACAAAAATTATAAGCCCACAAGGAACAGACACACAAGCACACAGACATACAAAAAAAAAGAAAAGAAAAAAAAAAGAAAAAAGAGAGAGAAAAGGTACTTCTACAAACTATGGACAGACCAAAGTCCATGGCAATTGCAGTCAACTGAGTATCAGGTATTAAGAATCTCAGAAATTTCATCTAATCAAAGAAGCATCTCATTATCATATTATGCAGTCCCTTGAACATATGGACAGATAGGAGATACAGAAGAACATACTTGGGAATGAAAACAATAAAACCATTGGACTTTATCTTCACTATCCTGGCTTCTGTGTCGGTGGGCCTGCAACAGAAAATGCACCATATGTTTTATAGAAGCATCCGAAGAAAAGATAAAATAGTTGTTTTGAAAGCAAGAATATTACCGTTTTCTGAAATATATTAGTGTGTGGAGCTCAACCGAGGCTCGGCTTGCCATCTGGGCATTTCGGTGACGGTAATTCAAATCTAAATTCACAATAGTCAAAAATTAGGAAGTAATAAATAAGTTATACAACAAGAAGGGATAGGATTAGTAATTAAATACATACTGTCAGCAATGCTTGTAAGTTGTAGACCATCCATAAAAATTGGTGGAAGCTTGGCAATTCCTAGAGCTGCAGCTAGCAATCTGTGAACAATGACATCTACGAGAAATAATGTAACAGTATTAGTAATATACATTTTCAAACTTTGATTATAAAAACTGCCCTATTCCTGACAAATATTAAGGTTAATCACCCGAGTATCTTATTAAGAAATAAGGATTTTAAAGGAGAAATAATCTTGCAGAATAATAAGATCAATATGCTGCCTTGTCAGCGATTCAGCAGATGAGCAAAAAACCATGTTCTATTCAAGTCATGCAGGAGTGCAGTTCCAGCAGTAGATATGCACATCCTGTAGAACTATCAAGAACTTTATAAATATGAGACAAAAAGGGGATTCCTCAAAAATTATTATCAATATCCCTCTATATCTGCT
The DNA here is from genome assembly GCF_009389715.1 of Phoenix dactylifera. Classification (NCBI taxonomy): domain Eukaryota; kingdom Viridiplantae; phylum Streptophyta; class Magnoliopsida; order Arecales; family Arecaceae; genus Phoenix; species Phoenix dactylifera. The sequence goes on along the minus strand of NW_024067681.1, from coordinate 1,080,698 downwards.
TGACACCTGTTTCTACAAAGATTCATGTCCACCACCATCCCATATCCCATTTATAACAACATAACAAAGACAGGAAGAAAGAACATAATATCTAAAAGTGTTTGCAAAGTCAATCAAAGAAAAGGATGATATGATCAAAAAGGTGCATTTAAATGAAATGTTCTTTATATCTGACAATTCCTTTCTTAACAAGAGATCACTGGTATATATAATCAGATGTTCAAATTCTAAATACGACCATATAAAGATGATGGAGTGCTCATGCCAAGAAGGAAAATACAAGGGAAAAAACAAAAATGCCCACAGAAACATCCGCAGATTCCAATTTTTACCATTACCTAAGATTAAGAAAGAAGAAATTCTAAGCAATAACTTTCCAATCTCCCCACAGGTGTTTAAAAAAAACAATACACTCAGGAAAGGTGGCGAACCAAGGAAGAAAAAATGAAGGATCTTCATTGCTTTATTATCAAGAGTGAGGTAATCACACATATTAACTTCTCTGTAGACCAGTTTATTGTATAAAAACACATTATTGTCTCTTTCCATATTGGGGATTGCCCCCCATCTTTTTCTGATAAAAATGAAGTTTCTTTTCAAAATCATTCCTTTTTTTCCTACGAACACCATAGAGTTGATTGGTTGATAAAAATATCTGAATACGTTGACTAACTACTAGTGAAGCCATAATCATTATGGATTATCTCATTATCATTGGTTATTCAGATAATGTAGGGGGGAGTTCATAAATAATTAAAGATTATAATACAAAGAATTAATAGCCCCTTAACTTGCATATCTGTGAAAGCGAGGAGTCAGAGGGATATAGAAAGGTGTAGCAAGCCAATACAGTGACATTCACAATCAGTTGCAGGAACATTTGTTATTATCAGAAATTTAATCAGCTGGCTACACAGTATTAGAAATTTAAGGTAATCAACTGTTCATTTAGTCATAATCAACTTGTGTGCTTTGACTGTCCAAAATTCGTCATTCAAATACTTAAAAGAAACAGATTCATAATTATTTTTGACAGGCATAGGACAAAAAACAAGTCATACTCAACTAACCTGCATATCTGCGAATAGGAGAAGTGAAATGAGTATAAAGAGGTGCTGCAAGTCCATAATGGTGATACTCGGAGGGGCTTAAATCTCCACTACAGAAGTAGACTGCCTACATAATTTAAGTACAAGTTCATATTAAACATTCATAGTCAAAGATCAAATATTCAGCAACAATGTTACTTTTCAAAATCCAGTTAATGTACCTGAGTCATGCATCTAGTAGCTAGAATCCTGATCAGCTTATTGAAGTATGGATCATCACCCTGCAGATCAATTAACAGCAAATTTCAAGATGAACACCTAACTCAAAGCACAAATTATTCGGTTTCAAAAGTTACCAACTTGCAAAGGCATGCACTATAAACAATACGAATCACAAAAGACACATACTAAGACATCATCAAAAGTACTGAATTAGGGAGTCCTTACCACCGCATGATCAAGTGAATCAGCAAGTGCTTTTGAAGATGAAATATCCAAATCCAGGCCAATAGCAGCAGCTGTGCGCAATAATGGTTCAAGCATCTCTTTGGTTGGGGTAGGGTGGCGCCTGATTGCATAATCAAAAGTTACGAAACATATATAATGTCAATACTTAAAATTGATTAGGAAATTGCATAAAAACATTTTCAGTTTAGTTTTCTACAGTGACAAAAATGTGCATACCTTGAGGCATACAGCTAATACAAAAGCCATCTAACTACTATTACCTAATAATGTATCAGAAGACGACATTCTTCAAGCTAACTTAGATAGTTCAAGAATCACAAACTAATGCAAATTTAAACAATGACTTGAGAAGAGCACTCGATCATGAGGCACTGGGAAGCCATAATAATTATGGATTATCTCACTGTCATTGGTTATTTGGATAATGTATGGGAAAAGTTCATAAATAATTAAATATTATCCATACAAAGAAGTAATAACCCCTTAATTGCATATCTGAGACAGAGAGGAGTCTGGGGGATATAGAAAGGTGTAGCAAGCCAGTAATGGAGATATTCTCAACCAGATGCATGAACATTGCAGGTGTTAATGCAACATTATGAGGCACTAGGACCATTTCAGGGGTGAATTTAACATGTATGATGCTGTTCATCTTGTGCAAACATTTTTCTCGTGTGTGATCAAAGTAAAATATTTTTGATATACTTCTTAACTTTAACCAAGCCTTGTCCAATCTCACTGTAGTCATCCTAAGAGATCAGGGTATGATCACTTAAGGTTGAGATCATTTCACAATCAACATACTACCAAATGCCACCTGCTACTTGGTGTCTGGTTCCTGGTTGAGGCAATCTTCAGCAAGACTCTAAAGGACTTGCGTGATCATGGTCTGCCGTACCGGTCGGTACGGGCCGGTACATACCGGTACCGGACCCTACCGGTACAGTACAGTTACATATTTCGGTACCGAACCGTACCGGCCCGTACCCGGATGGTACCAATGCGTACCAGCCCGTACCGACCGGTACCGATCCATACCGAACATGTACCGGCCCGAACCGACCAGTCCGTACCGGCTCCAATTTTTTTTTTTTGGCTTTTAGCCCCATCGGTACCGTACCGGTTCGGCTCGGTTTGGATCGGTACCGTATCGGTACCGATGCCCGCCGGTACGTCAGTACAGTCGGTACCACGTACCTTGTGCGTGATAGCTAGAAGGCCACTCAGACGTATGAAACCAATCATACTGGTTCAAGTTAAGCCCACGCAAATGGAGAGCCTCCAATATTCTTTACAACTTTGCATTATCCTAGATAAAGAGCAAAGAAGGCAAGATTTGATATTTGGAATCACATATGTTTCCTTGCAAGAGGATAATAATCAAGAGACAAATAAACATCGAACATTTGACTATGCCAAAACTAACGTAGCCCACAAAGAAGCATGGTTATTTCACAAGAAGTCCATAAATGAATCCATAGGATCACAGCATGAGATTGTCTTTGTTTCACCTCAATATATTATTTTGAAATTTTTAAGGATGCTAAGTGAATATGAAGCATCAGAATTATAAGAGATTCTCTGTATAGATTCAGAGTTTTTATTCCATCAAACTGGAATCTTTCAGTGGGCAGAGTCCAAAAGAATCATAAACAGCCAATAGGCATGTTGTTGATACATTTTCAACATCAATACCTAATTCAGGTGGAAGAATCCAGTTACCCAGGTTTATGATCTACCCATAATGTGGTCTACCAGTTAAACCACTTTTTGGACACTAATCATGAGGTTACACACATCAATATCAAGTCAGCTTTATAGAACTTTTCTCTTAAGTATAATAACTGTAGTCAATTCATGCACCTGTTTTAATATCTTAACGGGCCATTCCCCAGTCGTTCATCACTAAAATGATGTTGTGTTGTCAAGAGTGCTCCAGGCACTAGCCTAGGTGTTTGGGTAAAGCACCAACAAAGAAGTGCCTCAACATACTCCAGGTAAGGGAGGCTTCATAAGGCAATGCCAAGGGCAAAAAGGCAAACCATCCCAAACTACCCAGTTCAGAGTGTAACGAGCTGTACTGGCAGCAAACCGGGTCAGTTCCGACAATGAAATCGAGAAACATGAAGGAGAGGGAGAGAGAGCAGTAAAGAGAGGAAGAGAGGCGGAGAAGGTGAGGGGGAGGGTGGCGGACGGCCGGCGGAGGGCTAGAGAGCCGTGCGAAAGGGTAGAGGACAGTCTCCGCCTCCGGTTTCCTGTTTTGAATACCCTTCCTCCGCCCCTCCACCACCGTCTGCCTCTCTCCCTCCCTCTCCCTCTCCCTCTCCCTCCCTCCCTCTCTTTCCTTCTCTCTCCCCCCTCCCTCTGCCACCCTCTCCCACTCTCTCCCTTGCTTCCTCCCTCTCCCTCCTTCCCTCTCTCGCTTTTCCTCTCTCTCCTTCTCCCTCTCCCCCTCTCTTGCTGGTTTTTCTTTGTCGGTTTACATTGGAATGGCACGGCATGGTACCATATCATACCGTACCGCCGGCCTACCAGCACGAGTGTCAGTTCCGGTAGTATCGACCTTGATTTGAATCATTACAACTTATGACATATCGACCTCAATGGTTAATTTTGATGCTTACATTATTTTCCGATAAAAAATGCTATTTGTTTTTCAGACTTCTGCATGCTCGCTTCTAAAATCTTATTTACATTATTAATCTCGCATTTTTTTAAATCCGCATACTGATTTCTACTACTATATAAACTATAGCATATAGGTCCTTGGAGTCTAGATCACTACAATTGGAAGAAATATTCATAGAAAATCCCTCAAACAGGCAGTTTTTAATGATCTTTTGCATATTAGTCTCTAAAATGTTTTTGATTTTGCATATTAGTCCCATAATTGTCTAGACTCATAAACATATAACTCAACGCATATTTAACTTAACTCTGGTTGCTATACTGGATATTCTTATTTATCCTTAATTTCTCCCCACTCCCTGATCTGATGTTTCATATTCAAATGATTGAAAATTTTTCACTTTTAAATTCTGTTAAGCACGAACAAATCTTCCATTTGTACCTCTCTTGCTAAAATGTTCATCAGTATTGACTAAAAGTGTAATTACTGGAGCTTTCTAGAAAGACAGAAGACAACACAAGAGTTGAGAAGAGATAGATGGAAAAAGAGGACAGGAATCTAGAAGTTACAATCCGAAGTTCTCATAGAGAACTTAATCTTATGTTTTTTCTTCACCTAAAGGACAAACAAGAGCATTTAGGCCATTTTACCACTTGAGATAAATAAGAAGAAAGACTAATATGCCTAACCGGTGTAATTTCAGGGATTAGTACAAAAATTTTACCAAAAAAAAGGCATTAATATGCAAAGAAGGAAGATATTAGGGATTAATACAAAAAAAAAAAACTTATTTGTAAAGCACAAATTAGCACTTCATTTTCTTATGCAAGTGTCTCGTTTGATTACCTAGAGCCTTAGGCTATATTTAAAGGGTGCATTTAGCCTTTGACAATCTTGACTGCATCAAATAAACCTAGATGCTAAGGAATAAAATCATATACATACCTTAACAAGGAGCACAAAGGAAAATGTTTCAAAATCTTTTCTGCAACTGAAACATTGGCAGCAAGCATAAACTCCTCGATCATTTGATTTGCCTCTCGAATTTGATACATGCCTTCCACCATAGTTTAAAATTCAGTTTAAAATTCAGCTCAGTTCTGAGGTATTTAATAACAGAGATATGCTGGTAATTGCATAACAATATACCAATGTCTAGAGGATCGTGAGTTTCAGTATCAATTTGGAATTTGACTTCTGCGGAAGCAAGAGTAAGAGCTCCTCTTTCAATACGCCGGTGTCTCATAACCTGTATGATTGCATGATGAATGATAAAACAAGCTCAGATGATACAAGAGGAACTTCTTATCCACATCAAATTAGACCCAAATTATAACACCAAAAAAGGATGAAGGCATTATACTAGGAATGCTAACCTTTGCTAATGAGTTCAAATTTCTCAGATCGGTGGTTAATGAATCCATCAAACGACTGCAAGTTATATATGAGTAAATCATTTGCTTAAGCATAAAACAGAAATAATAGAGCATCTCACATAAAGAGAAGAACTGAAAAAGCATAAGACCAACAATAAGTTTCACAATTAAATGCAGATATAAATAGGGATGGCAATTTTTGACCCAACCAATTTACCTGATCCAAACCAGACCTAACCCATCTAACTTGAATAGTTGGGTTGGCAGGTCGAGTACAGGTCAGCCAATTGCAACCCACTAGCGGGTCAGGGTGGGTTTGAGTCAAGGTCTCTCAACCTGTAAGGTTGAGGGGGTATATAATAATTACTATTTTAATATATTTTATATACATTTACATTACTTAAAGTTTAAATGGTTGTGGGGTGAATGTGAGTCATTGGATCAATGATTCTATGGCTTAAAACATAAGACGACTTCTAACTCACTTGTAAACACCAAATACAACCCTAGCAAAACCTTTCTTCTTCTCCATTGCATTCTCTTCTTCTCCACGACTCAATTGACACCACCGCACCACACCACCCATGGTGCCACCTCATCTTGCCGCCACAACCGACGCCGTCGGCACTAGACCGCCGCCTCATCTCCTCAACTCCTCTCTATCCACTCCATCCCTCTCTTCCACGGCCACCACCACTTACCCACCATCCTCTTCAAGATTTACCATACCCGTCAGTACTGTACCATTCTGGAAGTATTGTACTATATAAGTATTGAACCGGTACGAGTCACATATCGTACCAACAGTCGATACGCATTGCCATCTCGTACCGTACCGACACTCGATATGTGCTGTCGTCTCATATCGTACCGCATACCAACACTATAATAGAATGATACTGGTACAAGGTCTGGTGCCGAAATGGCGAATCTTGACCCTCTTCTTCCACCACCACCTTCTCTCCTACCACCATCCCCTCTCCATCTTCATCATCCGCACCTTCTCTCTCCAACCTTCCACCAAGTGACCATTGGACAAGCCCTCTCTCCCCACCCCTCCACCAAAGCAACTGTTAGACAAGCCCTCCGCTTGTTTTGAAGGAGAGAGGCCCCACTGTGTCATTCTCCATCACCAATATAGCACATTTTCAGGTAAATGCAGCCTGCCCTCTCTTCTCTTTTTTCTCATTTTTCTATACAACGATGTATGTTTTTTCAATAGGATTGTGCTATACTCGTGTATTAGGGTGATGTCCGCAATTATATTGGCCATTGTAGTGTTTTGATTTTTTTTACCTATTAATAATGTCAATATGTTTTTCAAATTTTTCTAACAAATAACTAATAATTTATTTTATATTTGTTTTTTAAATGCCTGCCTTTGCTGATGCTATTATTGATATTGATATTGATCACGATCATGAAATTGATGATGATGATGATATTGATGAAAATGATGTTATGGAATCTAGTGTCCAATCAAGTATTGGTCGTATACACTGATGCAATGAAGCATTAATAAGATTTGTTGGTCCTAATGGAAAATGCTGGGCTAAATGTAAAAAAAAAATGTTCCCAAGTATATATTGCCACTTCAAGGCTTGGAAAAAAAATTCGTCACATGGATAGTCATGAGAGACCAAAAAACAAAAATGTGAGTCAAATGATTTTGTCTCAATCCATAAGTTTGGGATAAGTGAAATAGAGAATATAAGTATGATGATGAATCTTTTCGGGATGCAATGGCTATGGCCATAGTGAGACATGACTATGCATTTTTAATTGTGAGCATGAAGATCTTAGACATTGTTGTGAACTGCTTAATCCTGACTTCAAACCTATTTCACATAACACTGGGAAGGCGGACATCCTTAAAAAGTATCTTAAGAAGCAGGAGAACCATTTTGGATTTTTGCAAACGATTCCTCAAGGGTTCAGCCTTACCACTGGCTTATAGACTTCTCTGACCAATGATGGTTATCTCCGTCACTGAACACTTTATTGGTGAGGATTGGACACTGCAAAAAAGAATCCTGAATTCTAGACACATGCCTCCACCACCTACTGACTCGGCCCTCATGGTTACGATTTCTAACCTATGGTAAAGTGGAAAATTGAGAATAGGTTACCAACATTGACAGTGGATAATGTTTCAAGCAGTGACACTTTGAAATGAACAAAGGACAACTGAAAAATAGGAAAGCACTTCCAGTTCATGGTCAATTTTTTCATTGTTGGTGTTATGCACATATCATAATTTAATTGTCCAAGAAGGTCTAAAAGAAATTGATAGTGGCAATTACAAATTTAGGAACATGTCAAATACTTCAAAGGATCTCAAGTCTATAAGAAAAATTTGCTAAACGTGTGGAACAATTGAACTTAGACAGAACGAGGACTATGTCAAGATGTTCCTATAGATCGATTCTACTTTTCTAATGCTCGACAGTGCACACACTTATTGCAATACCTTCAATAATTTGATGATACATGATTTTAATTATGAAGATTGTCCAAGTGATGATGCATGGGCCAAGACTGCAAGATGTCATAATTTTTTTAGTCTTTTATGATGCTAGAAATGTTTTCTTGGGCACATGTTATCCCACATCCAGTTTGTATTTTCATGGGGTGTGGAAGATACAACGATGTTTGCATGAGGTGGTGACAAGTAATGACCAGTTCATGCATGCTATCACCACAAGGATGCACGGAACATTTGATTAGTATTGGAATGAGTTTAACACAGTATTTGTTATTGCGGTGGTGTTGGATCCTCACTATAAAATAGGTGTGGTGGAGTATGCACTCATGAATATTTATGGAAAGGAGGATGCTAGCAGACACAGCATATTTTGATAGCTTGTACACTCTCTTTGATGAACATAGAAGCCAAGATCCACATGATAGCACCATCAAAACAAACCATGCATCATCTTCACAAGCGAGCGGAAATGCCAACAAAGAGGATATGATGGAGGTAAAATTATTATTATACTTTACTAATATAAATATATATTTGAACTATAAGTTCTAATTTGCTAGCATATATTTAATGTAGGGTCAAGGTTCTCTTGTTCAAGAAAAGAAGTCTCCACTAGATATGTATTTGGACGAGCCTCATGCTGATAGAAAACAACCTCTAGATATTTGGCTTGGTGACGAGCTAATGGATTCAGATTTTTTGAACTTGCTCAAATGACTCTTGATATTACTGCTATCCCTGTTTCAACATTGCTTTAGAATCCGCTTTTAGTGCAAGAGGAAGAGTGTTAGATGAATTTAGGAGTACTCTTAAACCAGAAATTGTTGAAGCTATTATATGCCTTTGGATTGGGTATTTCACTTACAAGGTCAATTCATTATAACTCCTTTATGTAGACCTTTTATTGAAAGCATGTCAATTTTCTGACATTAGTTTCTTGTCTTTATAGATAAAGTGAAGGAGGACGTCAAAGAGGAGGAAGAATTGGTTGTTGATCTCTCTTCACAAACTATTTTGAAGACTCAAATGAAATTGAAGTATAGGTACATATATGTCTTTTTCTGCACAGCACATCTCCTTACTATTCTTCTTATTCTTCTCTTAATCTAAGCATGGCAAATTTTCATATTTGGTCATTCAAGGGATTATATGTGGCTTCCTTGTGTTTTGAATGGCGAATATGTGGACTTGGTTTGGACATGTAAAATCAGACAAATAAAGAAATACTAATTTGAATAATATATCAGATCCAACATAAAAATAATAAGGAATAAAATAAAGAAGCAGCTTTCATGCAATAAATCGAAATAGAGGTACAAACAAAAAGAAGGCAGGGTAGAGCACCTATCATCCATCCTGGCTTGAGCTTCTACATAAGATAATGCAGCACAGGATTTTATAACACTCTTAGTGTATCTTGTAGATATAATTTCTGCTTCAGATGTCATTTCCTGTCATTCAGAAAAAACAGGATATCAACTATGAATTTTGGCTGAAATTAATCCATTCAATCAACTCAAGTAGGTTTCATTAGATTGTTTTGCCCAAGAAAAGCTTCCATGACATCCCAGATTACACAAATTTCTGATATATGTGAAACAAAACTGGAGACTTAAAAACCCCCTTCTAACCAGACTAAACTTGAAACTACCAGCATGTAAGCACCATGTATAAATTGAATGAGGCACATGCACTTCATACTGTTAAATTGACTTGCAATGATCTGGTTAGTATGAAGATGAGTATCACATGGTGACTTTGTAAACAGGTGTCAAACACTACAAATCCCTAAAATCTGGACATATACACACATGGTGTGTACATCTACATGCATGGAGATGTATGTTTTGTACGTGGTTAATATATCTACAATCAAATGTCCTAGCATTGCCGGACACATGGATTTGTTAAAAACGCATCTCAGACATTGCAACAAAAACATATGTGCCCACCAAATTACAGCATTTCATTACCATTGATTATTAATATAGTGTAAATAGTATAGCAATCATGCAAAAAATTAGTGAAGTTGACGCTGAAATATGTTTCATGAGTTCTATTGTTTTAGGAACATTTTTTGATTTGATTATTTCTGAACTTCAGATATATTTTCTTGTTTCTGTTTCTCAGAATAGAACTAGATGAAAGCTTCTTTAAATCCTAATAATGAACTTACAACATTAAGGGAAATTACAACAATCAAAAATCAAATAAATCTAGAGGAGGCAAAGCTGCCCACATGTGTTTAATCAAATATAATCTAAGCAATGATTCATTAATTTTGCATATGAAAGAATAAACTCTACAACAATAATGTATTGGAATATAGGAGGCTTCTTATAAAATGGAATATTCGTGGTGTGCCGGTCAACTTAGACCTGAAACGCAAAAGGTTGACCTTAATGTATTGCATGAACTGCAATCTTAATATATATATGTATATGTGTGTGTGTATGTGTGTTCAAATAAATGCATTTTAAGATTTCCAGACAGGTGGGCAGAAGAAAATCCAATTAATTTATGCAAAAGCGATGTAATTCTGCATTTAAGGCCACTTTGCTAAGAATTATGATTACAGAAGGTCATTAAACTAATCATTTATTTTAAGAAGGAAAAAACATACTTACCCAGATGACAGAAAATGCTAGCCTTTCCACATCAGAGCGAAGAGAACATATGTCTGCAAAGAACAGAATACAGGAGAACAACTTTATGTTTTATCATATTAGAAGTCAACAAACAATTAATGTGTATCTTTAAGCACCCACTTAACCGTGAAAAGACTTTTGAGTTGTACAACTTGATGCATATGCGGAGAAACTTTAGCAAAAGCTATACCTTCAGTAAGAGGCTTGGGCAGCATGTCAATCCGCCGCTCAACAAGATAAACAGATGTACCCCTCTGTGAAGCCTCCTCATCAAGAGGAGTACCAGGAAGAACAAAATTTGTAACATCAGCAATATCTGATGAAATGTTATTAAGGTTTTTCAATTTAGGAAGATCATAGCCTCAAAACCATGGTACAGAAGAACCAAAAATACGATGTACACATGATAAAAGATCACACATTCCAGATGAAACACATTCAGCCAAACCATGATAAGATGAGGCACGTCCCAAATAAAAGGAAACAAAAAGCAGCTTTAGAAAACAATAAAGATCACTAGTACAACATGCATCGGTATATCACAAGGAACAAAATCTCTTTTGAGCAGATCAGAAATTTAGGCATAAGCAGTAGAGGATGGAACTTCATGGGTCACGCAACAGAAACAATGACAATGATGTGGTGAAGATGGAGAAGTCATAGAATGTAAAAAAAACATTTGGACTCAACAAATCCTTTCTTGAATTTACCAAAGCTCTGCAAATATTCTAACAAGTTGTTTCACTCACATTGCAAAACACCACTAAGCCAATTTAAAATCATAAGCAGAAGGCCAGGCTAGCGCTGTGATGCCTAGAACTAGATCAAAGATTCATCTAGCTTAAACAAGTGCAATTTAGAAACAGGCAAACCAAGGAATTTTGGAGCTTGAATTACCTTTTAGCTTGTCCTAATTTTGGTCACGTTGACGAGTAATAATTAGGAAAAGCTAAGAACATAATGTCAATAGTTTTTTAAGGGCATGCAAACTCACAAAGATAAACTCCTTACACTCATGAAGTTAAAAAAAAGCAGATCAAGGATACGAACTCCCACTTCAAAATTTCCGTTTGGAAGAGATGTGCAATGTAACGCATCATCAATATCCTTGCATCCTGAAACAATCACAGGACCATAAGAAACATACAACTATCTGAGTTTGACAAGTAACATAGAACTATACCAGGAGGGTCCACGCTAAAGACCCTTAAATGCCGCAAATCCTGTCTATTAGGATTAGCCAAAACTTCAGAAGATAATGTCCATGGTAAATGTGGTAAGCAAGCGAGAACTTGTGCAGAAAAAGGTCTTGAATTTATGTCATTCTCAATCAACAACACCTGTTTCACGCATGAAAATTATAGACAAGAAAACTAAAATCCACGCATAATTGTTCATCTGCATAACATATGATAGTGGCAGCCCAATCCATAAAAGGAACAATCTGCACCTATTGCAGACTGATCTAAAAAATGATGTAAAATTGAAATTGCTATTATTTAATAGAAGTCCAAAAGCCTCACCTCACTTTCAGTATCTCGATCGCCAATCTTTCCTATGGTCCGCACATAGTGTCCTGATGGATATCGAGACAAACAATCCCAAGAATCAACAGCAACAACAATCCTTTTATCCAGAAGATTCTCAAGCTGTCTAGTCTGAATCCGAATCTTCGGAAATCTGCGATCTTTGGAAACAAATAAAGCATGGGCTATACCACCATTACCCGCAGGCATTGGCATTGGCTCCAAAGACCCACAATAACTGTAAAACGTGTAAAGTTAGGTAGAAGAGAAGTAATGACAAGTAATGCGCACGCGCATGCACACATATATATGTACATGCACAATACAACAAAGTCTTGACAGATTAGAAGCATCATATCACTACAACTAAATAAAAGAAGAAATCACATAAATCCAGTTCATCGACACACAAGCCTACTCATTTTTTGTCTCCACAATTTCCATTGCATTCGCTCTACCTCTACTAGGTAACTATGTAGGTTAGCACCACACAAACCACCTATCCACGGAGAAAAGTAACCTGTTACAATTTTAACCTTTTCACCATAGAATCATTGTGAAGACATTTTCATCCATGTAGGCTAAGGAAGAGAGCCAGCTTGCTCCTCTTAATGAGCTGGCTTGACCTCATGCATCGCCATCTCCTGTTGTCAAGACAGACTCCTTTGTGTATGGAGAATGGACCTTCTTCCTACCTATTCTTCATTGCTACACATCCTCTTCCTTGCTTTTTCTGTGATCATTTGTTTAGTACATCCTGTCAGATTTCCTGCTTTACTATTCAATTATTTCCTTTTCTTTAGAAATTGTAGCATCAACTGTCATTGTTATTTTGCATCTTTAATGTTTTTATTATTCTTAGATTTACAGGGATTTTTCCTCTTTCCAAGTGTAATGAAGGATTATAAAGCTTTCCTATACTTGAAAACTATAACATGATTAACACGGCATGCTCATTTACACATCCTAATCTGCTATTAAAAACTATTTTTTGTCCCTCCTAGCCTAGAGTAGGATTTTGTTTTCCACATAGCTTTCTACCTATGTCCCTTCTATCAAATACCTAACTTGCTTCCTACGAATACTGATTGCTTTTCGTTCATTACATAATTCAATATTGAATTCTTAATAATTTAAATGTTGAAGAAACAATATTCCTTCTCCTCCACTTTTTCGCTAATTCATTCACACAACCTGCTTCAAACTTTCGTTTAGGCTTATTTCACATTCATTGTTTCCTCCTTCTACTCCAGGACTCTGACTGCTTTAGTATGCATTTCTGAAGCAATGCAATGCAAAAATGTGCATACTCCCACCACTGGACATACTGGTGCTGCTGGCAAACACAGACTATGATTGTGGTTACTTCGGTCCCTCATCCTGATCACAATAAGCAGTTCTATCATAGGATTTGATAACTTATCCCAATTTTTTAATAAATATACTTCCATAATCTTAGAAAAGCATGTAGATTTTGTAATGGGAATTATTGAACTATTCTCATTAAGGGACATCATAACAAAAATGAAGTTTCAGAAAGGTAAACTGCTAAAATGGTATAATTTTGTATCATGGAGAAAGCTTATTGTCAGCCTTGATGCAACAGTCTGTCAAACTAAACAAAGATGAAATTTTTTCAGCTTGTTTCCTGTGACCTTTCAGTTATTTCCTTGTTTCCTGTGACCTTTCAGTTATTTCCCTCTAAATCAAGCAAGGGCCTCAGAGGTCAGTACAAGTTAAAAATAATACAGAAAGTAACAGCGTCCCTATGCTAGTCTAGGCAAAATTATTTTGCACATCCAGAGCCCTCAGGTTAAATCTTAGAATATCTCGAATAACATTTTGACCATCCAACATATGCTAGCAAGTATGTAGTTGTGACCTTTAAACTACTCACTTGTCGCATGATGCAAGACATGTTCTACTAAGAACAGACTAGACAAGGAATATCCCTCTTTGCAGTAAAACTTGGACAATATTTTATCATTTGAACAATGTATTCCTTCAAAAGATCACCTCAACCATGCATTTTATATATCCAGTATGCAGATTAATTGTAGCATTAAGTAAGCCCTAAATAGACAGCATCCAAAATTATGAAGCAATATGATCCAACAGTGCAATTGAAGCACATAAACTAAGAACTATCATATTCCACCACTTTTTGAACGAAAAAAGGACAACGAAAAGCATTAAGCATCTAAGCAATTCGAGGATAATATGCTTGTTTTGACTTACGAGTGCCAATTGCGCTTTATAATGCCAACAACACGCCCAGCTGGACGACTAGAAGTAGAAGCTGTAGATGCAGCAGCAGGCTGTACTAGATTTGTATTCCGTGGAGCATCGTCGGCACTGCTTGGAACCAAGTGAACATCTTCTTCCTCGTCATCTTCTGAAAGAAGATATCCAAATAAATTACATACTAGCACATGTATTTATTCAAAAAAAAAGAGCTTAAGTCCCAAGAAGCAAACCATCATCAGCAATGATTGAGGACTTCTCTTCATGCCACTGGTCTTGAGGCAAGAGCTCCACAGCAACTATGTCTCCATCAAAAGCCCTATTCATGTTTGCCCGGCCATGTATAACTATTTCATCACCAATGCTCTCACTCCCCACATAAGCCTCAAAAGGATTGTATCTATTAACCCGAAGTTTTCCTTGATGGTATATCCCACGAAGCAGACCAGACGTAATTTCTGACATAGGTTTGTGCTGCATCAAAGTGAAAGGCTTGTTATAACTAAAACTATATATTAATACTGTAGAATAAAGGAGAAAGAATATTGAATATGCCAGATATTTTCAATGTTAACATTTAATTTGTAGAAGATTAACAAACCTCATTGTAGATAACTTTTCTCTTAGATGGTCTCAGATCTTCAACCTCCTCCATACCAACATCTTCAGATGTTGGAAGAGAAACCAAGTCAAGCAAATTTGGTTGCCCAAGTGATTTTACATATGATTCAACTGAAACCAGACATATCCCCATTACTAAACTCTGAAAAAATTACAAAGTTTCATCAATTAGATGTTGATTTCCTCTGGTAAAACATGAGTACCTGTCTCTGCAGAAAGACCCTCCTCAATGGCTTTTCTCTTATTCTCTCTGTCATTGGTAATAAGTAAAACCTGTGTGCTTCCACCCAAATGACTTTGATACCAACGTGCAGCCACTCTAATTGCTGAATGAATAAAAGAGTTAGCAGTAAAGTCATGAGTAGGGAAAATCAAAGAACTTTTAGCTAAAAAAAAGCTGCATTGGAAAAACATTCATGTTCATCATGGACCAAAAGGTTCACACACCAGTAAATTGACTGGAATATATGTAACTTCATATCATAAATAATAGTAACTGGCTTGGTAAGGAAGAAAGCAAAAGGGCATACCAGAGAGAGGACTCTCATGTCTAAAATATGCAGCACAGACTATATGTCCAATGCACAATATTCACCAATTTGATAACAAGATTTATCAAGGTCATGTATGATATTAGAGAGTCAAGAAAGTGATAGATTCAGAGGTTAGGAATGATAATTCATACACAAGAAAATGACAGATTAGATGCAAGAGATATTTGATAACAAGATTGGTTATGGAGGTCAGGAATGATATTAGGTACATGAGAAACTAATAGATCAAGATTCACCATACCGGCCTGAATCGGACAGTACGGGGCATACCATACCATACCGGTTCAATACCGGTACCAATACGGGTGGCGTACAGACACTCAGTATATCGAAAAAATTTCGTACTGTACCATACCGACACTGTGCTAGTGCGGCATCGATATGAGGTCCGATACCGAGACGGCGAACCTTATAATAGATTATCTATTGAAACATAACCATTCCTCAACAAGAGAATATGAGGATTGCTAGATCTACTCACCCAAGTAGGTGAACATGGCATTCGACTAGAAAAATCGCTCCAAGAAACAAAAAATCTAATTCTAACCGATCAATTTAAGAGAGTCATTAACCTTGTGCTCTCCTCTTTCCCCCACCATGTGCCCTTCGCTCTCTCACCTCAACTAGCTTCCATGCTATTATCACCATCTGGCCAACTCCCTCAACCATTTCAAGTTATCAACCCTCTCTCTCTCTTTCTCACTCTCCCCCCCCCCCCCTCCTTTTAAAATTGTCATGTTAGAAGTGGAAAGCTTGGAAAGTTTGGAAAGCTTGACCCCAACCTCGCACAAAAAAAGAAATATGCGCTTCATATTATATCATATCCCATCGATTTGGTGTTATGTCTGATGAGATAAATATCCCCAGCCATCCACCTTCCTTCTCCTCCATCTTCCCATTGTCGTATCTTGGCTCCATTCCTCTCTACATCTCTCCTTTATCCTTCTTTTCATTCATAGCCTCCACTCCCAGAACCACCGAACATAGCCTACCTCACTTGTCCCATTGCTTGCACATACACACAAAGAAAGAAAGAAAGATAGCCTCCACTCCCACACCCAACAAACATAGTCCTTCTCTCCTTCTCTATTCTTCTTTTCATTTGTAGCCTCCACTCCTAGACCCAAAGAACATAGCCTTTCTCTCTCTTATCCTTCTTTTCATTCGTAGCCTCCACTTCAAGACCCAAGGAACATAGCCCTACCACACTTGTCCTATTGCTTGCACATACACAGAGAGAGAAAGATAGCCTCCACTCCCAGACCCAAGGAACATAGCCTCCTCTCCTTCTCTATCCGTTTCTTTCACAGCTTCCACTCCCAGACCCAAGGAACATAGACTGAAGGAAGGAAGATAGATAGATAGAAAGATAAAATCGCATTGGAACTAAGACCAAAATACCCACCATTGACCCAACCATTGCTACCTCCTACCACAAAGATCTGCTTTTGTCAACCACTCACCATCGATAGCTCCACGCCTCCGGACAAATACTACTTTCTATGCACCGCCACTACTACTCACCATTCATAACTGCCTTTTACAGTCACCTTTATTCCCCCTCTCACAAGGAAATGCACTTGTGCATATGCAGCCAGATATGTGGATGCTGCCCTTGATTGCACCGCATTCCCCATATGCAGTTATTACATACAATTAGACCATATATGAGCCAAAAGATGATCCACGTGGCCTTGTGCAGCTGCATATGTGGCTTGCTTATCATTCTGCTGCATGTGCATCTCATTTAGCATTGTGCGTCATACATATGGCTCACTGTTATGTGAGCCCATGTAGGTGGAGTTGGTTTAGTTTAATGGGTAGGGTGGCCGTGGATTTTGAGCAAGCTGGATACAGGCATTATCAATATATTAAATATGATATAGCTATAGCTATTAGGTATTATGTACTTTCTAGGAAGCATGGTATGCCATACTGGCCTGAACTGGATTGTACCGATTCGGTACCGGTACCAGTATGGATGGCGTACCAACACTCGGTACGCCAAAAAAATTTCGTATCGTACGGTATCAACACTATGCTAGTGTGGCATCGGTACGGGGTCTGGTACCGAGATAGCGAACTTTTTTTTTTTTGGTGAAAACGGCTACTCATATCATATAACTCGAACGTGAGTACATCCTGCCAAATCACGGGCGAGATAGCGAACTTTGGTAGGAAGTACAAATTATTAGCTATTATGTTATTAATATTGCTATTATTTATCCCAAAAAAAGTAAGAAGCATCATTGTTTTTTGTAATTTAT
Source organism: Phoenix dactylifera (assembly GCF_009389715.1). Taxonomy (NCBI): domain Eukaryota; kingdom Viridiplantae; phylum Streptophyta; class Magnoliopsida; order Arecales; family Arecaceae; genus Phoenix; species Phoenix dactylifera. The sequence goes on along the minus strand of NW_024067681.1, from coordinate 1,062,831 downwards.
TTATTTTTAAATAGTTAAAAAAATTATGCACAATAAGTATGCAGTCCCTTGACCACCACACTAGAACATTGCTCATAATAACAATAGAACATTCAAGAATTTTCAACACCCATGGCTGGACAAGGGCATTGGCCAAATGAAGGGCAGAAAGGAATTTGGGCCAAGCAAAAGCTAAGAGACAAGTGCAACTCCATCATTAATTGATTGGAATGAATGCACGCTTCACCAATAATGATATCCTGTTTTTGTGCCACATGCAGGGCCTAGAGCACATTTTGGTGGGTTTCACCACCCAAGAAAGTAGGTCTAGCACCACTAAAGAATAGGAATTTAGGGTAATAATTCATATGCAATTAATTACTTTAGAGAAAGAAAAGTGAAAAATGAAAAAAAATCATGACCGCATAGATATATCTTTAATTTTTTTTACTTCTAACTCCTTTATTATTAGCAACCAGAAAATCAACCCTTGTTTTCTAAGTAGGAACTTTCATTACAAAAGGACTTTAAAATATAAAGAAGCAGCAACCCTCACTTTTTGGTGCTTTTGAAGCGCCGTCTTCTAGCGGCTGCCATCCTATGCATCCTAAAGCATCTTATGAGTCAGATTTTGCTACCAGCATATTTAGAATGACCCCTCCATGATCGTATTATCAGGCATATGACACTTTCCAGAACCAGAGCTTTAGCGAGAGATCCGAAACTAGTTATAACCTAGGGCACATACAAAGGATCGTTATACCTGTACCGAAGCTCGTACCGGTTGCTCGATGGCATGGTTCGATATGCCCCCGTGTTATTCTATGCCGGGCCCGTACCAACACAACAGAGAGGGCGAGGGAGAGGGAGAACAAGAGAGAGGAAAAGAAAGAGAGAAGGGAAGAGGGAGGAAGGAATGGAGAGCGAGGGAGAAAGCTGGTGAAGTGAGGCCCAACACAGCAAAGAGGGCAAAGAATAGGGAAAATTGAAGAGAGGAAAAGAGAGAGGGGGAGATGGACGGAGAGGGGAGGAGGGAGGGAGAGAAAGGGAGGCCGGTGGAGGGCCGTGGAGGACCAGAGAGGGGCATGGAGGGGCGGAAGGGCTCCACCCTCTGGTTCTCTTGTTTCATTCGAAACAGGGGTCTTGCAAGAGGGCCCCTTTTTATTTAAAGAATTTAAGTAAAGTTAGCAACCCCCTTGCGGCCTTCACTTAATTTTTTTAAAAATAAAAAATTCTTTTGTATTTTAAAAAAAATCAAGTGAAGCCTTTTTTTATTTTAAACTCTTCAAAATAAAAAAGGAAACCCGCTCCAGGACCCTTGCTTCGAATGAAATAGGAGAATTGGAGGGTAAAGCCCCTTCCGACACTCCGCCGACCTCCACCAACTGTCCCTCCCTCCTCGTCTCTCTTTTCCTCTCTTTCCCTCAACCTCTCCTCCTTTGCCGATTTCTTGATTTGAAGGTTGGAACCATCTCGATCTGCCAATGGAACAGCTGGTATGCCTCGAACCGGACGGGACAATTCTGCTAGCATGAGCGTGTGCCTTATGAGATTAGCATATACAACTACAACGCCATGTAGTTGGAAGAATGATCTAATGTGCCCCAGATTACATTAATGATCACGACATCTACGAGAGATATTGACACTCTACTAGATTTCAGATATCGGTATGTATGTTGTATTTTAAATACCTCTAAATGATTGTATGTTTCATATTTCCTAATTTTCTTTACAAATACACTATTTGATCTACTTTGATTGCATTTCATGATATAATTATGCTCTATTTCGGATCAAAAGGCATCATTTAAGATATACCAGCCGATAAAACCATCAAATTAGGATTTTAACCCTAATAATTAAGAAATCAAATTATGGTTAAATCATTTGAAAAACTAAAGAAGATTGATTGCATTTCATTAAATGTTAAAAATGAAAAAATAAAAAAATATTGTATGTCAATACAATAGCAAATCGATATCGTACCAAATTGGTGGCTAACCGATACAGGTATCGGCATCGGTTCAGCCTACCCTGGCTTAGATATATGTATTTATATGAATGCATGCATATACATGCATATCTACAAAGGCATAAATGTTGGCCACGTTAGATGAATGAGTGAAAACCACTTGTGAATTACTTGATTCCTTTCATTTACATTTCTTATGGGCTTTAATAATTTGTGCTAGAATTATTCCAACTATGCTAGAAAGAGTCCAACCACCCTAAGAAGTATGTGGTGTCTAGAGAACACAAGAGTGATCTAGACTAGACCTAAAAAATATAAAAATTGTTAAATATTAAATAAATGACAAGAATAGAACAAAAGACTGAAGACTAAGGGCCATTCAACAAGGTTATCAAAAGTAAAAGCCACCCTTAAGGTGACAGGAACCCTATATCACTAAGGTGCTACGTGCCAAAAAGGTGCTTTCCTGAAGAAAGCAAAGCATTGATTTCAAAACAAAAAAAAAGATAAATAAATGTGTTAGAAATAAATACCACATATATCTAAAAACAAGAGGGCATGCCTTGGTACCACGGTAAGATTGCCCCATAGTGACTTGGGTATCACGACCTCAAAGCAAAAAAATAGCCTCTCCGCATGCGAGCGTAAGGTTGCATACATCTGACCATCCCTAAGCCTCGTAGTGGTAGGAGCCTCATGCACTAAGATACCCATTTTTTGATCTAAAATAATACAAAAATTATAAGACTATGATCTAAGAGGATTGCTGGACTCGATATGGACATATAGGGCTAGACAAAGTACAGGAGCGAGATCTACCACATCAGAAAGCACATGCCAAACTTCTGAAAGCCAAAACTTGGTCATACGACTTCCAATTGAGATGATTTTTTTTAAATCAGGTAACTTTTCAAAATCTACGGCATGATGTCGCCCTCTAAAAGGAGCCGCACAATTAGCGATCAGGCCCATATTTCATCATTTAGGCTCCGAAAGAGCCGGTCAAACTGAAAATTTCTTATTCAGAAAAGACGTTGATCGGACATATCTCCCAATCAAGGAAGATTAGGCAGAGCGACAAAAAACAAAGTGATATAGAAGTCAAGATCTACCTTATAGAATTTTAGTTTTTTCATATTTATTTTTTCTAGCCATGATTACTTTTAGAGATAGTCCTATTCGAATTGGAAGAGAAATCCAATCTAAATTATGCAAGGGCAGACCTCACTATTATAAATATAGGCTTATATCTCAGTTTATTAATCATCAGCAAAAAAAAAGAGGACCTAAACCCTACTTTCATCAATTTCTTCATCTTTTTTATATTTCTTTTGAGAGATTCGAGTTAAGCGGATTGAGAAAATTCGCCCTTCTCCCCGATCAGATAGACTAGTTATTTAAGTTTCAACATCAAAAATCCTAATTATTTTGTACATTAAATATTATATTTCACATCTTTCAGATATCACATCAAAATGCCACTTCCCATATATTGCTTTTAAATAAAAGTCGGCAAAAAAATTACTGAATATTCTTTATAAACATCAAAATCCGGACATGATAGAAAATACCACTTCCCAAAAAAGACGTTTCTAAACAAAATGGAAAAAAAATATAAAGCATAGAATATTCTAGAGTTACCCCCAATACACCAACATATCTCTCAAAATAAAGCTAATAAAGCTCTTAAAAAAAGGCACAAAAAAGAGATAGGAAGAATGTTATTGGACATTGGAGAAGTGCTTGCTTGAATGCTTCCTACTTTGTCCCAGGTGTTTGCCCAATCATGACCTTAGTAAACTCGTCTCGCCTAGAGACTGTTGGGGCGCTCAAGGGCTTCCTCACCTGAGCACCTAGGTTACCACCCAAAGCACCTTTGATAACATTATTATTTGTATGGCTTGGATAAGATCCAATGAGAATATAAAGTAAAAGGGGGATATATGTTGGAGAGAAGGAATGATTTAAACCATCCAGAGCCCACAATCTCTCAGAAATTAGGAATATCTATTCCATTTCAGAGGTGGTTTTGCTTATGCGGACAGTTAAAAAACAAAGTTTCCCCTCATTGTCAGTATGCCCTTCTTATTCTCCTTAAAAATGAATTTTTCCAGCCATATATAGATTAAAACATATTTTATCAGCAGATAGGAAGCTCTGACTTAAATTTGATAAGAAGCAATCACATGTAAAGGCAAACAAAAACTTTTTAAGCAAAATGACCTATGTCATATATGTCTGACCCACAATATGAGTTCTAGTAGCCTCGCAATTACCTAACCATTAGCATCATGCTAGATAAAATAGAGTTAACAAAGAAATTCTAGGTTCAAGTTCGAAAATTGACATGCATACCTCTGTCATTTCGGTCATTGGGACTTTCTCCAACCATCTCTTTAACATAGGTATCCCTGTTTTAAATTGTTTTTAGAAAAATGGGAAATTTAATTAGTTAAAAAGCAACTCACCAATCACACTATATGACATGCATAAAAGGCTACTTAATCAAGAAGAAACAAAACAATGCAAAGCACTATATTCAAAAACACTAATTTTATGAAACTGGTAAGACAAAAAGCCTAATCCAAAATAAAAGCTCAAGATTAGTTAACGTCCCACCAAACGCTATAGTTCCAAGAAAATTCCCACATTGTACCTAAACTCGAAGAGATGTAAACGTTTCACTGCTCCTTCACATATTCCAGGTAAAAAGCAAAAACCAGTTCTTTTTTCTTACTTGTGATTTCAAAATCAACAAAAAAATTCATCAAAAATGATAGGGAAAGCGGGGAAAAACTAACCTGTGGTGCTCATTGGAGAATACAAAGAATTTCCTCAAGGAATTGGTGCAGAGAGCTTTAACCCTATTGTAGACAGAAAGGTTCTTGTTCCTGACCTCTTCCAACACCACCGACAGCACCACGACATCATCTATTGCCGGATTCTCCAGCAAATCGATCTGGAAACCCCTCAGAGCTTGAGAAGGAGTTCAAAGACAAGAAGAACAGGCAGCAGAACGAATCGAAGAGGATAGCCAACCTGATGGAGTACAACGTTGGTGTCGACGATGAGAATAGTGGAGGCGGACGAAGTCAGGCGCGCGGCGGAGGTGTCGCAGACCTTGCATGACAGCGCGCCGCAGTAGATGTCGTCCCTCAGGTAGTGCTCCCTCACGACCTAGGAGAAGAAGAGAAGTTTAGAATCGAAAGTGGGGAGCTAGGGTTAGGGTTAGGGTGAGGGTTTGGGTGGCAGACCTTGACCACTCGCCCTTGCTTCGTCTTCTTGACGAAGGATTTGCTTTGCAGCATCCCCGCGAAGTGGATTCTTTCCCCTCTCTCGTGGGAGCGGCGAGTCGAAGGAAGGGTGGAAGGACGGCGGCCGAGTTTGGTATTTATAGTGGGGGTGAGTAGTGCGGCGCGTGTGGGTATCTACAAGTCGGACCGGAGCCTGGCAGCTTAAAATCTATATATTGATCGTAGGATTTATATATATATATATATATATATATATATATATATATATATATATAAATATAATTACAAACTACTTTTCCCTCTTCTTAGATTTTTCTTGACTATATTAATAAAAAATTTATTTAGTGTAACGTCATGAGTTATCAACCTTTTGGATTAATAACCTTGATAAATTTGTAACAAATTATAATTATTTTACAATACAAATTGAAATTTAAATTTTTCAAAGATATTAATAAAAAAAATAATACTGTCATTTTATACTAAAAAAGTTACTTACTTATACTATCAATCATCAATTTAATAGGAGTAATGCTGCCGGTCATAAATACAATGGGAGGGTGTTGAGTAGATGCACGAGCATGCCATCAATATTGGATTAGCCAGAAATAGGATGATCAAAGAATGATGATAATGAAATAGCATAGGTCCAGAGACTTTAACCTTCAAGGACTTTTGCTACCATCACGTCGTTCGTTTGAAGAAGATCGATAGGGTAAAAAAGGATAACAATGGGGCTACGATCCAAGTATTCTGATGTTACTCCTATAAATAAATTAAAGTCTTGCGGATAAACTAAGAATAAAAAATTTAAAGATAAATAAAGATCGATTGATTTCATTGATAGGCCAAAAGTTCTTTTTTAATTATATCTACTTATTTATAGAAGAAGATAAATCAAATGGTATGGTAATCGTTCACTCTCAACAGCAATAGCCCAGGCCTTCACTTCTAGTAGTTTGACAACCAATGCCAACTGCCCTTCACTACTCATATTTATCATAACGGTCAAATCATGCATCATCTGTCAAATCAATTATCATACTTGATCAGCCTCAATCATATCATAATATCTTCATTCGGCTTGCACCATAATAAATTATTTTTGTGATATCCTTTAATCAATCTATAGCACGATCCCCATGCAAAGGTATCTTTAAATCAATTTGGCCGGCTCTCCCAGCATCACATTTGTTTACTTTAGCTTATCAAGCATCCCTTCCTTTCACCACCAACCTTTTAGGTGACTATATGATGCAAAAGTTTTAGGTCTTGGCTCAAGATTTGAAATCCCTTTTCAAACTTTATTTCAAAACCCCCATGTGTTTGGTGATCCTTAGGCTTCATAATGTGGTGCAAACAATCAATTAAGAAGGTGATGGGATGTACTGGCTACCACATTAATTATAATAAGTACGCTATTCAAAAGTTTGAAATACTTGTGCTTTTTGGAATTCCTGCATTTTTAAGGATATTCCTTGATCATAACTCCTGTCGATATGTCTTCTCTCCCTTTGAGGATCATCCATATGTCTTGACAAGATGATTCATCCCTCTAATTAAATTATTTCTTGAGGCCCCATGGTCGATTAGAATCCTTTGAGGATACATTTTGTACGGCATGAAAGTTTTTTAAAGGACCTAGAGAGGTCGTCTCCTACCATTGCTTCCAGCAGCTCTTACTCTCTTAGTTCTCTTCACCTTTCTGGAGCTTTTGAACCCTTACTCCGACTTTGCAACAAGATGAGCCAAGATCCTACTTGCCTCCAAGCTCATACCCATGAGAAGCAAAAAGAACTCGAGCGTTCTAAGGTTCTATAGTCTGTAGACCCTCAGATGCAGATTTAAAAACCCTTCAATATTTACATATTAGATTCTCTTTTTAAATCCCAGGTATCCAAACCTCTTTCTTCCATCTTTCCTTGCCACCCTCAAAAAACTTTTCTTCATGAGAGGTCCGGGTAAAAAATCTTACTATGGAAGAACCTCGACAATCATCAGCCATAGCCTATCTGGTGTGGCCTCTAGAATCAGTGATTTAGTCATGTTTCCTACCAGAAGTTATCTATTTGCGAAAAGAACTGTCTTTTGGATATTTTGGCATTTTCCCATTTCCCACCAGGTGGCTAACCGACCTTTGCTTATTGCCTTCTTGTGTTTCTAATCTCCTTCGGCCAATACTTTCCATTTGAATTACAATATAACTAGCTCGAGCCTGCTAGACTTGGGTATCCTTTTTAACCTCAGACCAACTAGCGAACTATTCAATGCCAACATCCTAGTTGACATCCCCAAGGATGATTTTGGCCTGTCTATAAATAAATTAGCTAGCTATAATTTCCATATGCAAACCTTCCACCATTTTGTTGGGTTGATTTTCCACCAAGGATATGTTGCCTTTTTTCTGGTCTAGGTCTACATATACCTGTTATGCTCTCGGTGGGTATAGATGGTCAGAGTACATCTTAAGCTAGCTCATCCCTAGTTGAAGACTATGCAATGGCTCTAGCTCTAGTTATATTAGCCCATCTTTATTAGGGCCTTAAAGAGATTATCTATAGCAATTGAGGTCCTCTCTAGATACTCCAAATCTGGTTATATGCCTGTTCCCAAAGATTTGCATCCTTGTAATAGATGTGACCGACACCATTCCCATTGATCATCAATATGCTCACTTGGAGGGATTGTTCCTTTCTTTCCCAGACTATTTTAGGTTCTTCGATAAAGGCTTCTCTCGCAAAAATATAAATCCTCAATTTTCTTTCCTCCATTCCCCAAAATCTGTCTGACTAATATTTTTGGAGGCCGATATGCCCCAATGTAACACCCAACCTAGCTAATAAGGAATTGGGCTTAGTCTACTTGATTAGTCCAAATGTAAGAGTTGGAATAGGAGATGAAAAAAAAAAAGAACCATGTTCAACTTAGAGAAGAAAATAAAAAAAAGGATAGAGCCTTGTTTGACTTGAAGTCGAAGATGAAAAAAAAGAGATAGAGCCCTGTTTAACTTGGAGAAGGAGACAAATTCTCCATTTCAATTTTCTACAGAAGCAAGAAAATCTAAGCTCTAATGGCTAATTAAAAACCTCCACATCCTCTTTCACCTCATCACCGACAAGTTTTTTTGATCACCACCGCTAAACCATCGTTGGTTCCTTCTTCTCTTATCGGCTTCCAACATAATCTTGGCTCACGGTGCTCACCGGAGATTTTAGTTGAGCACTTACTAGAGTCTTAGGTTCTAAAAGGAATTGTCAAAATTACTTGGACATATAGTTTGGTTTCGCTTGCAAAGTATGTAATAATCTTATTTTATTATTTTTTATTCATAAAATATTATTTTTATATCAAATAAATTATTAATTGATTCATATGTGATTTATGAATTTTGTGAGATGATGTTTTGAAATGGAAAATAGATGTATAATTCGGAGTGATATTTTTCAAACTACTATTATATTATTTGTTGATCTTACATCGTATATGCATATTTTGATTAGATTATGATATATATGTTATTTTGTAAAAAAAACTTTAACATGTATCAGATTTGAACTCTCAGCCTCACTATGTATTAGACTCCGCCAATTGGGGTTATGCATAACTCTGCCTATTATTGAGCTTATTGATTTTATTTCTAACACTGCAATAGAGAATAAATATAGTATTCTAGCCCACTCTCCTGGGTCTAAGTGTGGTATTCTGGCCCACTCCGTGGAATATAGGTATGATTCTATTTCTGGCCTAGCCATACAATATTAGTGTGGCTATAGTTAAAGACTATTGACTCAACACTTGATGTTCCTTCTAGATCACAACCAACTGACAATAAATCTCTGCCACAAACAAGTAAGACTTCAGTCCTAGTCCAGGGCAAAGGTGTTGGTATTCTTTTGACTAAGTTGAGTTGGCCTATTTAGATACACAGTTGCTATCATTTCTAGCTGACCATTAACTTTGCAGCTCCATTGATGGTTCCTTCATTTGGCTAGTATCGGTGAAGGCTAAAGTCCCTATCCTAAAAAGGATAAAGGCGACGATTCACAAGACCAAGCCTGCTCTTTTTTAACACAGTGATAGGGAGAGGTATTTTATAAAGACAAGCAGGGCTGCATCTTTTAAGTCCACCATAGTATCGAACATCAGTGAAGACTTGGAAGATAAATCACTTGACGATACTATCGATGCTACGGCCTTGCCACATGCAAGCATTCAGGAAATCAAGCTCCTCCGACCAAGTTGACTCACCCTTCTCATCTCCCTATCCTGGTGATTCCCAAGAGCCTCAAGCACCGGGGCACACTCCAGTCCCTGCTACCAAAGCTACGACTGAGATTCCTTGGACTAAAGGGTCCAACACTCTATTCACTCTGACTCTAACTGCATCTTTAGAAGCTCTACTCTCCAGCTCCTAGACTACCAGCTATGATGTATTTTTTATTTGCTTTTACTATGATATTCTTGTATTTAGTAACTTGATCCCTTATGTAGGGCCTCAAGCTTGAAATTAATATCCTATGTACATCTCACAAAACTTCCTTAGGATTAAAAATTATTTTTTAATGATAATTTAACTGTATTACTCATCAACCCATGTTTGCTTTATTTTACATGCGTCTATTGATCATCTTGTGCAAAACAAGTTCTTGATGATATCTATAAGTTGTTCATTTCTATTTTGTTGCATAATATAATTACATAATCAATTTATGTATGCTGCCTATGTTTTGTGCATGGATTATTTTTTACCAATTTTGGTCCCAAAAACTTGGTAGATTAATAAAATAAATCTTTAACATATTCCAATATAGTTGAAATGAAAATGAATAGCCTTGATATGATACTTTTAATCTAATTCAAATATCAATTAGATTTAGGGTGTACCAAACTTGATCCTATCCAACATATTTACAGATTAAATCATGCATCGGCTTAAGGTTAAGGATTTGTGGATATAGTTCCCCAAGCAAAACTGAGGAAAAAACTAAGACTTAAAACTTCTACTTGAGGTTCCATGAGCCCTTGAGACTGTATAATTTAGTGAGTAGAATCCAATTGCCATCGAGTATAGTGTCTCATCCTAGTATGGTTGCTTCACTAGCTATTCAACCAGCAATAAGTGATTTTGTATTGCTGCTACAGAGATGCTAGTGCATTCTCTTTAAGGCTACCCTTTGCCCCAATTGTGGCCTTCTCTCTAGCAATCCCTCTCAATAGCCTCTCATCTCATTAGATGGAGATAAGCAACAAAGGATCGACATCCAAACCTAGCACTACAAACTTTGATATAGGAAACAATACTTCAGGTACCAATCATGTGGGGCTTTGCAATTGGTTTATGCCTTATTAAGCTTGAGAACCGACCCATTTATAAATTGAATAACATTTGGTGTTGGTAGCCCTGTAATCAATGTTGATAAGTTGTTATTGTTCTGATTGGTAAGAAGAAAAAATTTTCTTGAACCTTCTCAACTCATATCTCTCTTAATAAAATATATAAAAGTATTAAAAAAAATTTGATAGTGAGGTTCCTGAAGTTGAATAAAATATTATTTGAATTTTCTATTTATGCTAGTAAGATCTACCATTTTAGAATCTAGTTTGGATTTCTCTATAATCCAAAATAGATTTCAACTTTTCTAAATAGCCATGGCTAATAAAAATAATCTTGGAAAATCAAAGTCTCCCTAGAGCTAGATCTCAACTTTTGTATCAACATCTTACTAAGAAAAAAAGCCTTTTATTTTAACCAACCCATTTTGCTGGCTAGATATCATCAAAACCTACATCATTGGGTGTCATTGCTCTCTCGTAGTACTTGTCGAGAGCTCAATTTTGACACCAGACATGCAGAAAATAGACTTCATGTGAGAAAGATACGACCCTAGAAGTTGTAATCCGCAATGAAGTCTTGGATGTGGCGGATCTTCCTCCAAAACTATTTCTAGACCATCTCAGAGTGGCCAATGAGATCAATGGATCTAGTGATCCTTTTAGATCGGTTGTGCTAGTTTAGCTTGATTAATTTCATAAACTTTAGTCACCCAGGGCATGATCAGCCCTCAAATCGATACCGATGATGTGAGGTGCTGGTATGCCATTCAAATATGGCATGGTTAGTGCATGCTTGTCAAGCTCGATTCAAACATCAACTGATTTTAGCTCAATTATGGTTTTCATGTCGATTAAGATAACCTCTAGTCAGTGTTGGTTCTAAGTTACTTGATTAGCCTTGATCAATAATAAACAAGCCATATTTTATTAGATTTTTAGCCTCAAATTTAATTTTAAGCTTGATAACATTGAGGATCAATAATGTCAGGTTAATAATACCAATTTCCAAGACAAGCATTCAGTTTATTTCAGACATCCTGTTAAGGGACAGTGATACAGAAATGATGCAAACATGAGAAATGGGAGACAGTAATCAAGAAAACACTCTAATTTTAGAATTGTAGCAAGTGTAACCATAAAGAAAGTAAAAACAATATGCAAAACATACGAAAAATTACGTAGCAACCATAGAAAAACCATTACTAAGGTAATTTTAAATTGATTTCCAGTAATTTCTCCAGCCGAAATCAAATTGATGGGTAGCTAAAATTAGTTCATGAGTATTGGTAATGATTCTTCCCAGTACTTAGTTTCCTCTGATAACAAAACTAATGTAATGGGTAATTTATCGCAATGGCTTCCCCACGGCCCTTTAAGAAAATCTTTAATTTTGAATTTCTCCCCGTATCGGTTGACAAGCCCATACCCTTCCCTTCGTAAGTTAACCAATGGGAGCCTAATTCATTAAACTTTTCTTTCTGCGTCAAAATTCAAAACAATCGTATCAGCTTCCCCATTGTTTCCCTGATAAAATCTTCCGAAATATAGTTTATTGTAATTACGGTTTGTTTTAAATAAGCATGGATCCTTTGGCGGTGCACGGGCTGCACTGCAAAGTATTGTGCAGCTCTCGATGATGGCTGCCATCAGGGGATGGATAGCCATCAAACAATGTGATCCACATCGTTCATCTCCTCATGGCGGCTATCGAGAGCTACAAAACACTCTATAGTACACAAGAGTTTTTCAACAAGTTTCTCAAAAAAATCATATCAACTTCCCCATTTGTTTTTCGGGTAAAATCTTCCGAAATATATTTTCTTATAACTACGGTTTATTTTAAATAAGCGGCGATCCTTTGGCGGTGCGCGGGCTGCAATACAGAGTGTTGTATAACTCTCGATGATAGCCATCATCAAAGGATGGATGGCCATCAAACAACGTGATCCACGCCGTCCACCTTCTTATGGCGGCTATCGAGAGCTGTAAAGTACTCTGTGCTGTAGTCTGCGCACCATAGAGGATCTTAATTGATTTTGAGTTTGGGTACGAGTAAAACCGGATTGACCTAAGTCTGGCCCATTGCAATCATTAACCAAAAATCGGTCCGTTCGAAGCGTCCGAGTGAATCTTTTTTGGAAGGGCTGTGGCCTCAAAATACTATTGGGTTGGGGAACTCATTGGGCAAGAACGAGGGCAGCTCAGGAATCACCACAAAATCCCACAAAGGAAGGGGTGTGGGAGGTGTGTGGCTCCGAGTAGAGATCACAATCTTCTTATCCTCATACATTGCCTTCTATCACCACACACTGCCCCCACTCAACTCCACCTCTAAATTTTAGTCATGCACTCCAATCAAGCGCCATAGAAAAACGAGTGAAGCCAATGACCCTGGACCTGGTACTTGGAGAGAGAGAGAGAGAGAGTATAAAACATCCCTCCGGGAGCCCGTGTGTTGTTTAGTTGCAGCCATGGCCAGCCATGCAGCTCTTGTCTCCTCCAGGATCCCCTCCAACACCAGGTTCCACTCCAAGGCCACACACTGCCACCCCACCCCATCTTTCACCAAGGTCTCTCTCTCTCTTTCTCTCTCTCTCTCGCTCAACCATTCTGATTTTTTTTTACTACTTATGTAGGATGTTGCAACTCTCTTTTGAGGAATTATATTGTGTCTTACAGAAGATTGATGGTGATTGCTCTTTAATTTTCTTATTCCATATTAGAGGCTTGAGGTTGCCGAGTTCTCGGGGCTGCGGTCAAGCACTTGTGTGACCTTCGCAACGCAGGGGAGAGAGGCATCCCTCTCTGATGTATTGGCTGCACAATTGGCTTCCAAGGTGAGCTCTCTGTGAAACTCATATAATACTGACTGGTTTAATTCCTTTGTTCATGGAAAATGGCTTAAGATAACTTTATTCCACATTATAAATACTTGCTGATATAACCGTTATGCATCATGATTCAGTACTTCATTTAGTGAACTCTGGTATGTGAAGTTAACATTTCTATGTGCCATTGTATCGCTGAATCAGTCAATTAACTGCTACGAATCCGCCTGAAGCAGTCTATGTCCCTTGCATCAGAGAGCTGTGAAAGTGGTATGAACACCATACTATTTAACAACAGGTTAATCACCCCCTTGAGCTTTAAATGCCAATTGAGTCTCCATGTTGCAATAACAACTATTAACCTGTGAATTACTTAGTTTTTTTTTTTTCTACAACTGTAATACAAAAATATAGGGGATAATTAAGTTTGTAGAATGTGTACAACTGAATGAATGCATGGCATACTTAAGGTTTAGATGAATTGTTGAAAAATCTGTTTCGTCTAATCACCAAATCACCATGAAATAGTAACCAGCTTAAAATTAAGATTATATGTCAATTGTTCTTGATATGTGTCAAGAATTATAAGATCGCATAACTGTTTATTACGTTCATCGTTGCATCTCTGCTATTAGCTGAGAAATTCTTTTTACGGGGAGACATGCGCATGCTTCTTCTTAATACCTTTCTCTAATCATATTTTTTAAACCATGATATCACTTGGTCATATGGAAATAGATGTTTTCTTATACTAATGCTTGTTCTATGGGGTGGTGGCATGCATCAGACAGTTGGAGCCAGCCCTGTTAGGGGGGAGACAGTTGCCAAGCTGAAAGTGGCAATCAATGGCTTTGGACGGATCGGTCGGAACTTCCTCCGCTGCTGGCATGGACGAAAGAACTCTCCTCTTGATGTTGTGGTCGTGAATGACAGTGGCGGTGTTAAAAATGTATGACAGATCAGTACTTCTATTCTTGAACTTGTTTGTCTTTGCACTCCCAAAACGGTTGAAGCATCGCATGTGAATCATGAAATAAAGATGATTCTTTGGATGGAAGCATGGTTTATAAGGATTTTTTCTGATCTATAGGCATCTCACCTTCTCAAATACGACTCAATGCTTGGGACCTTCAAGGCTGATGTGAAGATCGTGGATAATGGGACCATTAGCGTTGATGGCAAGCCAGTCATGGTTGTCTCGAACCGAGACCCTCTGAAGCTACCATGGGCCGAACTAGGAATAGACATTGTGATTGAGGTATATTATTGTGTATTTAACTAACTGAACAAACTTTAGGAGATAAAGAAACAACATTGTACTATTTCAAGGCATCTGTTGTAGGGGACTGGGGTTTTTGTCGATGGACCGGGTGCTGGCAAACATATACAAGCTGGTGCTAAGAAGGTTATTATCACGGCACCGGCTAAAGGAGCTGATATCCCAACATATGTCTTGGGGGTGAATGAAGGTGACTACAACCATGAGGTGGCAAATATAGTTAGGTTGGTGCTAGTTTGCATCCTATGCTCATAATGTGACCATTAGTCACATTTTTCCTTCCCATTTCCAACTAATTTTTTTCTTTGATCTTGGCTTTTGTTATTTGCAGCAATGCATCCTGCACAACAAACTGTCTGGCTCCCTTTGTGAAGGTTATGGATGAAGAATTTGGTGAGCACTGATCTTAATATTAATTTATGTCTGAGGATCTTAAATTTTCAAGGCTATGTTTAAACATTATGAAGCAGAATAAAAAAGAAATAAAATATGAGAATGTCCTTCAAACTAATTGGTCTTGTTCAATATAGGCATTGTGAAGGGTACCATGACAACAACTCATTCTTACACAGGGGATCAGGTCAGCTTTCCTTTTATATGTTTGAATTCATGTTGAATCCTGCATTACATATTGTTTCATCAAACTAGCTAGATAAGGAAACCTCCTTCAGAAAAATTAAAAACATAGTCCAAGATGTGTTAAGATGCAGAAGAAGGCTTTTCAATGTAATTCTTATTACATGAATTACAAGATGCCGTCAAGCCGCTTGAATTGAAACAATTCATGTCATGGCGACTCAGCAAACATCTCTTTGGTTCAATGCCTTCTTGGTTATGATGAAACCCCTCAAGCTAATTCAATCTCTTTTTGGTTCAAATTTCCTTTTGGTGATGGCTCCTGACTATGCCTCCTTTTACTGCATTATTACTTCTTCTTTTTTAACTTCTTGTAACTTCAATTGCAGTAAGATCGTTAAAACTTCCAATCAAAGATGAAAGCCAATGTAAACTTGGCATCGGATGAGTTTAATGTCAACTTGATGAATCTTCAAACCACAGCTCATTGTTTTGAGAGAGTAATTTTTACTAATTCTTGAGCTCTGCTGTAACAAAAAAGGTTTGAGATCAAATCATAGTCTTTACTTTGAATTGATAATAAGTAATCTGAGTTCATATCAGCTTTACATGCAGCTATCGGAGTAGCTTTTATTACTTTGGATCATATAAAAAATATTTACTTATTACTCTACTAAATCACACAACCAAGCATCTTTTGAAGAGAAAGATGGAGTGTGCATCACCATTGAAAGTATAATCATCTCCAAATGCAAAGTTGGTCATATGTTTTCGACATCTGTGTTTTCTTTCCAGAGATTGTTAGATGCATCTCACCGTGACCTGAGGCGGGCAAGAGCTGCAGCACTGAACATTGTCCCAACTAGCACTGGAGCAGCAAAAGCAGTGTCACTGGTGCTGCCCCAGCTCAAGGGCAAGCTCAATGGAATAGCTCTCCGCGTGCCAACCCCCAATGTTTCAGTGGTGGACCTTGTGGTTAATGTTGAGAAGAAAGGAATCACGGCCGAAGATGTGAACCAGGCCTTCAGGAAGGCTGCTGATGGACCATTGAAGGGAATCCTTGCTGTTTGTGATGTTCCACTAGTTTCAGTTGATTTCAGGTGCACTGATGTATCCTCTACCATTGATGCATCGCTGACCATGGTGATGGGAGATGACATGGTCAAGGTGGTGGCCTGGTATGACAATGAATGGGGATACAGGTGAGAACAATTCCTTTCTTGGTATGTGTCATCCTGTGTCGAAAACATAATACAATTCTCATAATGAAAAATGGATGCAGGACATTCAGAGGCAGAAAATTGAAAACAATTGCAAGAAAAGTCACTAAGTGGGAAATTTAGAAAATGCATTCATGGTAAATTTAATGAACCAAGAGGCATACTAAGAAACTTGAAAATAGTGGCATCTCAATGGTTTCTCTAATATTTTCATAACTAATGAAAATCCCTGCAGGTCTGAACTGGATTTGTATGTTTCTAATTGGTATTTTTTCTTTTTTGAAATAAAATAAAATGGAGACAGGCAAGCCATGTTTCTGATTGGTTAAAAACCAAGGATAGGATGTTTGTCCTGTTAACTGTTATGAGGCTACATTCTGGGATTTGATTGTTGAATCCAGCTGATATGGCAAAGAAATAATTCACAAAGCTAGTTCAAGCATGGAGTAGATTGTATGAAATAAAAGGAATATCTAATCAATGCATAGATCTTTAGGAACAAACTTAATCCAACTGGTCTTCCATTGGTAATCTATGAATCCAATGTTTACATGTTTGGAAAATACCACATAACTAATTGATAATTAACATGCTCATTTTGAGAAGTGGAATTTTGACAATTAATAAAGGTAGGCAGTTAAATTGGCTTGTAAAACTTACAATGATGATTTCTTTGCCAACCACTTTCTTTCTTTTTTCATTCCTCTTTTGAGCAAAGTGATGGGCAAGCCCATCAATATCATTTCATAAACCTTGGAAATGAAAAGCCACAAAAGAGGGAGGGTTCCCTGCAAGTGAGAGCATCACTCAGCAAAAGCTAATAAAACCCATATATTGTCACACCTAAATTTATCCCCCTGAAAAGCATGCCAATTAGATAAGATTAAATATAGGGGAAAACAAAAGAAATGGGAATATAAATCTAAGGTTAAGAAAATATTTAAAATATGCTGCTGGAAAGTACAATTTTAGGGTGAAAAATTGTAGTTCTGATTTTTTTAGTTTCATTTTCCATACCATGCTTTACAGTAAAGTTACTCATATTGTTATCGTGTTTTCAATATCTTTCTTCTGTCTATAATGAAAAGTGGGATGTAGAACCAAGCCAAATGAGTTTCTG
This sequence comes from Phoenix dactylifera, assembly GCF_009389715.1. Lineage (NCBI taxonomy): Eukaryota > Viridiplantae > Streptophyta > Magnoliopsida > Arecales > Arecaceae > Phoenix > Phoenix dactylifera. The sequence continues at coordinate 1,045,266 of NW_024067681.1, read as the reverse complement.
GTTTCATGAAAAAGAAAATTCCATGCAATGAAACTTGAAAAGGGAATTTACTTTGATAATACAAAAACTCTGTACAATTTTTCATTTTCTCTTTGTGCTTTCTCTAGCCTGCTTATGATTATTTAGTCGCATAACATAGAAAGTTATCACATATATATAACAACTAACAAGATCATATAATAGGTACATGCATAGGTTAAGCATATGGTATATGCATAAGTTAAGAAAAAGAAAGAAGGACGATGATGAAAAAGAAAAATAGAAACATGAGTGATGTTATAGTAGAAGGTTGTAATATTGGCGCAAACCTCCACTTACGATTCTTGTCATAGCTGACTTTACATTATCAAAGTCATCAATCACCATTCTATATCGTTACTATAACTAACATTATTGTTGCTTTTTTTTTTTAAATTTTTGTATAGCCAACGTGTGGTCGATTTAGCGCATCTGGTGGCGAGCAAGTGGCCAGGTATGCCAGTGCAAGGAAGTGGAGATCCATTAGAAGACTTTTGCCAAACAAGCCCGGATACAGAGGAGTGCAAAGTTTATGAAGCATAATTCATTGAGCTTTATTAGAAATCATTGTGATGGATGCAATGCTTGATTAGATGGCTTTAGTTTTAGTTTTCATCAGATGACGCTTCTTTTTGATTGAAAAGTTTGAGGAGAGCATGATGACTTTTTGTAAGGCTTAAACAATCAACTTGATATGGTTGGAAAAAACTATCATGTACATGATTAATCAACCGATGATCCTCGATATGATAGAATTATAAAAATATCAGTTCTGATTTCTAACAATATCAGTGTTATGATGTGAATTGGGGCTTATTTTAATGATCACATCCTTTTGCTTAGCAGTCAAAGGTTCTGATATTTGGATCTAGATAATTATATTACGGATAGATTTCCCTCCCTTTCTCTCAAAAAAAATGTTACTGTTATAATGAAAATTTAGAATAAATGAAATTATTCAATTTTTTCCTATCAAATGCTGAGAAAAAGTGCAATATATGTGAATTTATAAGTTTGGAATATTGCTATTGAATTGCTTTCCTTTTTTTCGATAAAATCGATGAATTAATTAATTAATTAAGATGCGTATATATACATCTGTGACAATCAAAATATAAAATATTCAAAACTTGGTGCGGTAGACATGTTGAAGAATCCCCTACTGTAGATCTAGTGTGATTGGTCATATAACTCACTATCCAGTCCTGCAGCACTAAATTGCTTTCCTTTCGTTATCGTAGTAATTCTTTTTTTTTTTTTTGGTAAAAAATGGTATTTCATATAGCTTTAATGTGAGTACATTCTGCCAGCTCAAAAGAAAGTAAAAGATACAAGGAAGGGATCTTGATGAATTTTTCAGTAGCCACTTTGTTCCTAAACTTTCCTTAAAAGGGAAAAGAAAAAAATTTATCAAAAATATATAAAAAAAAATACTGCTTAAAATCCATGCATGGAGAGAAGAACCAAATGCCTCGAGCAAGCAAGTAGGATCCAATGTCCTGTTGGGTCCATTTTGCATGGGACAAAGAGATCACAAAACTTGGTTCATGGACAATGCCGTTGGCAAAGCCAAGCATATCTTCAGATAGGTGGATTCAGTACTAGAAGAAGCCACGACAAAGAACCAGAGGAATTCACTAATCTAGAGATGCCAAGATAAAAACAAGACTAGAAAAAGAAATAAAGCATTATTGAATGACTTCCCTCTCTTGACATGAGCAACTGAGAGGGAGCTTTCTTTCCTTTATATAATAATCATACAGCACAAAAAAATGGCACAATAGTACTTGCCAAGGCAGACAGCAAATGTATATTTATGGAATGTATATCGATTTATACAAAGAAGGAATGGAAAGGAAAATATATTAATGAAATATATAGTAACTTGTGATATTTGATCACTTTCCTTCTCTGATGTACTAAGTGTGAGATTCTTTATCACGTTCCTTCCTCTGTGATGATCACATACCTTTTTTGATGGATTGCATGCATTATCTTTTCTTTGATTTTGTTTCGCGCGCGTGCACGTTGTGGGGTGGTTGGGTATGGGCGCATGTGTGCATTCGCGTGCTTGTGCATGTGCATGCATCGGCGTGCGTGCATGCGTTGTGTGTGTGGGGAAACTTTCATCATTGTGGACTCCGATTAGGTGTTATGAAGCATAAGGGTGCCTTTTTTTTTTTTTTTTTTTTTTTTTTAATAAGGATCCATACGGACGTATGTTTAGTCTCACATCGATTATTTACCAGGTAGATCTTAGGCACTCATACAGGATCAAGAAACCTATATAATATCTTCTGACCAGCCATTTTGGGTGAGGTCTTAGGTTGTTACAAATGGTATCAGAGCGGACCCAATCCATAACCTATGTGAATTAGGGGATGCTGCAGCACAGATTTATTGGAGCTGACCACGGATCGATCGTGGTGTTTGTGAATAATTTTGAATGGATTTGAACTCTTGGCGTTACGAGAACGTTAGGGCTGAAATGGGGGGAATATGTAAGGACCCATATGGGCGTGTGTTTAGTCCTATATTGGTTATTTGCTAGATACATCTTGGGTACTCATATAGGATCAAGGAATCCATATAATATCTTCCAGCTAGCTATTTTGAGTGAGGTCCTGGGTTACATTTTTTGCACCCCCCAAAAGAAAGGCATAAGGGTTCCTTTGATGTTGCTTTGAACCTTGAGATTATTGTGTTTTGTTTTCAATTTAAATGCATAGACTTGGGGACTGGATGGGCCAATTTGGGATTTATCGTTGATCTTGTTTTGCTTTTAGACTATTTTTATTTTCAGTTAACAAAGTCTTATTTTTTAGTTTAATTTCTCTACTTTTTTGGCTAAGCTTTTTGAATTCATCGAATAAATCATAGAAGGCATTCTAAAGTTTATCAAAAGTGAAATCATTTAAAGGTTCAGAACTTACCTAATCCATATGAGCCATCAAGCATAGATTGGTTGTTTCTTAGATTTCCTCTTGAACTTTATTTGTCACCATCACTTCAAGCAACGTATATTGTTTTTCTCTTTAGCTTCTTAAAAATTTTCTTAAGTAGTAGCCTAGTAGGCAGTCCACTCTAAAATATTATGGTTTCTTACATTTATAGCATACCAACGGTTGCTCTTTCTCTTTTTCTTTACTTAGCTTTTCCTTAGACAATGGCCTTCTTCTCATTCCTTGTCATTTTCTTTTTATAAATCTTCTAAATTTTCTCATTGTTAGAGCCATTTCCTCATCACCCTCTATACTGTCAGAATATTTGCTCTCTTCTTAAGCAGTCGATTTGAGAGCAGTAGTTCTTTTCCTTTTTGATTCATTTTCTCTAGGTTTTGCATTATGGACAGCTCATTGTCATCAACGAACCCAACAATTCTTCTAGAGGAAGGGCATTGAGATCCTTTACTTCTTGAATGGCAGTGACTTCGGCCTCCCAAACTTTCAGCAATGACCTGAGAATCTTTATCACCAAATCACTATTAGTATATGTTACGGGGGAACTTAGCCACCATGCCCCACGTGACCGGCACGCGCGCCCAGGAAGACTACGGCAGCCCCTTGATCCAGCAATCCGACCCCGAGTCGGACATCTTCGGCTCCGCAGCCCGACCCCGAGTCGGCAGCCCCTTGATCCAGCAATCCGACCCCGAGTCGGACATCTTCGGCTCCGCAGCCCGACCCCGAGTCGGCTGCCCCTTGATCCAGCAATCCTACTGTTACGGGGGAACTTAGCCACCATGCCCCACGTGACCGGCACGCGCGCCCAGGAAGACTACGGCAGCCCCTTGATCCAGCAATCCGACCCCGAGTCGGACATCTTCGGCTCCGCAGCCCGACCCCGAGTCGGCAGCCCCTTGATCCAGCAATCCGACCCCGAGTCGGACATCTTCGGCTCCGCAGCCCGACCCCGAGTCGGCAGCCCCTTGATCCAGCAATCCGACCCCGAGTCGGACATCTTCAGCTCCGCAGCCCGACCCCGAGTCGGCTGCCCCTTGATCCAGCAATCCGACCCCGAGTCGGACATCTTCGTCTCCGCAGCCCGACCCCGAGTCGGACATCTCTCGACAACGACAGGCTATTCCCCAGAGGCACGCCGTAGCCTCCTGCTCCACTACTCCCTGCAACGGTTGTATCTGGCGCTGCTCCACGATCCCCTGTAACAGCCGTACAAGGCGGAGCTCCACTACGCCCTGTCATGGCCGTACCCAGCGCTGCCCCACGACGCCCTGTAACGGCCGTGTCAGTGGCAGCTCCATCGTGCCCCACGATGACGAACCCCCCTGAAAGACCCCCCAGCCTGGTATATATGCGGCTGGGGGGAGGAGGGGGGGTAAGCAAGAACTTCCAGTGCATTCTCTTACTTGCTACTATTATCTCTCCTTCTCCTCCAATCTCCTCTGACTTGATCGTCGGAGGGCCCCCACTACCCCAGTGGTGGTGCGAGGCTTGCTTGCAGGTTTCCCGGTGGAAGGTGGAGGGCAATCAACACCAACCAAGGCGACTCAAACGGAACCCCGTTCACACCGCTGTGCCAATCGTTCTCGGTTTGGACCACGAGCAACAGTTGGCGCTAGAGGAAGGGACGAATCTCAGAGCGATCGTAATGGCACGGCGAGGTGGTCGTGGAGCTTCCAATGCCTCCGGTCGCGGGGCCTCTCGCGCCTCCGGCCGGAAGGCCGCTGCGTCTCCAACACATTCTCAGCAACACTCCACCACTCCATCTCCCATTCAGATGGTCGAAGCCGCTCAGTTCGACCAGTTAGCCCAGCAGGTTCGCACCCTCGCGGAGGCAGTGCAGAACCTGCAGGGTGTGATGTCTCGGGCGCCGCAGCGGGCCCAGGAGCCGCTGCTCCCTGAGCGTTCACCTGTCCTCCTCAACCCGCGCTCCTTCCTCTCCCATGGGGAGGAGCGCCGGCGCGAGGAAGATTCTCGAGCACGGTCCATTCTGCCGGGACCTTCCCATCGGAGCTGCGCGGGGTACGAGAGGCGGGCCCGGGCGCGTTCCCAGACCCCCCAGTCCTCAAGGAACCCCGCGCTCCAGTCGGTCCCCCTCTCGGTGCTCCTTGTCTCCCACCCATCGGTCGCGCTCTCTGGACCAGCGGGTGGACGATCTCCACCGACAACTCCAGGTCCTGAAGGGCCACTCCAAAGATCCCTTCACCGACTTGGAGATCTCCTCCCAGCCGGCGCTTGCCTCGAGGATCCTGCGGACCCCGAATCCGCCGGGGTTTAAAATGCCGGCGATCGAGCCCTATGACGGGGCGGCGGACCCGCGGGATCACGTCGAGAGTTTCAGGACCCTTATGCTCCTCCACGGAGCATCAGATCCTCTCCTCTGCAAGGCCTTCCCGGCGACCCTCCGTGGCCCGGCAAGGGCGTGGTTCGCCGGCTTGGAGGCTAACTCAATCCAGTCCTTCGACCAGTTTACTCGCCTCTTCATCACCCATTTCGCCGTCAGTAGCCGGCGGCGACTGGTCTCCGACTCCCTCTTTGATGTCCGGCAAAACGAGGGAGAAAGCTTGCGGGATTATCTTACCCGCTTCAACAAGGCGACGCTGGAAGTCCGGAACCTGAGCCAGGAGGTGGCTCTTTCAGCCCTGAAGCGTGGCTTCCGAAAGGGCAGACTCACCTTCTCCCTGGACAAACGCCTGCCGCGGAGCTTCCCGGAGCTGTTGTCCGGGCGAACCAGTATGCGGACGCCGAGGAGGCGGCCGCCCACCGGAGCAAGGAGGCCGCCGAGATCCCTCCAAAGCTCGGGAAGAAAAGGCGAAAAGAGGCACGCCAGAGGAGGAGCCCGACGCCTCAACGTCGGCGCAGAAGCCTGTCGCCGGCGAGGAACCACGGCGCCCTACGCCCTCGTTCTCCGCCCCGACGTTTTCAACCGGTACACTCCTCTCCTGACTCCCCGGGCCCAGATCCTCATGGAAATCAAGGGGCGGGAGGACCTCCCGGTCCCGAGACAGATGAAGAAGATTCCTGGGAGGAGGCCCTCTCGGGCGTACTGTGAGTACCACCGGGACCACGGCCACGACACCGAAGACTGCTTCCAGCTTCGGGACGAGATCGAGGCTCTCATCCGCCGAGGGCGTCTCGGTCGATATGTGAACGACCGACGTCCCCCCGCAGACCCGCGTCCGGCCGACCCGGCCCCTCAGGAGCCTCAGGAGCAGAATCGACCCGTCGCGGGCGTGATCCACACTATCACTGGGGGCTGCCCCCGGCCCGAGAGGAACGCAGGGGGCTCGACTGAAGCGTCAGGGGCAGCCGTCGCAAAGAGGCAGAGGGTCGGTAATGTAATCACTTTTTGTGATGAAGATGTAAGGGGGTTCAGACCCCCCACGATGACGCCATGGTGATCTCCCTCACTATGGCAAACTATGATGTAAGGCGTGTTCTTGTGGATAGTGGAAGCTCAGCTGATATTTTGTTTTACGAGGCCTTCCAAAAGATGAGCTTGTCCAGACAATTGTTGCACAAAACATCCACCCCCCTCATAGGATTCACTGGTGACGCTATCTCGGCCGAAGGTGTCGTTGAGCTGCCTGTGACTGCGGGCGTTGCACCCGCAGAAGCCACGGTGCGGCTCGGGTTCTTGGTCGTCCGTGTTGGCCTACAACGCTATCCTCGGACGACCCGGACTGAACGCCCTTCGCGCGGTGGTCTCTACGTACCACTTGCTCATGCGGTTCCCCACGGCGGTCGGGATTGGAGAGGTCCGAGGTGACCAACCGACCGCAAGGCAATGTTTCCTAGCAACTCTCAAAGGGAAGAAGCCCGTAGAAGCCTTAAGCGTCGAGTCCCTCGACGCCAGAGACGAGGTGGCCTTGCGGCACGGGGAGCCGGCCGAGGGTGTGATCGAAGTTCCCCTCGAGGAAGGTCGCCCGGACAGGACGATCCGGGTCGGCGCCAATCTCGACCTGGGAGCTCGGGCCCGGTTGGTGGAATTCCTCCGAGCCAATGTCGATGTGTTTGCCTGGTCGGCGGCCGATGTACCTGAGATCGACCCGGAGGTCATTTCTCACGCCCTCAACGTCGACCCGACCCACCGACCGGTAAAACAGAAGAAGAGACACTGTGCCCCGGATCGGATCCGAGTGGTCGACCAGGAGGTAGACAAGCTCTTAGAGGCAGGATTCATAAGGGAGGTCAGCTACCCCGAATGGCTGGCAAATGTCGTACTTGTCCGGAAGGCGAGCGGAAAGTGGAGGATGTGCGTCGACTACACCGACCTGAACAAGGCATGCCCCAAGGATAGCTTTCCGCTTCCGCGGATAGACCAACTGGTCGACGCGACTTCCGGATATCAGCTGCTGTCTTTCATGGACGCCTTCTCCGGCTACAACCAGATAATGATGGCTCCACAGGACGAGGAGAAAACTGCCTTTATAACAGACCGGGGGCTGTACTGTTACAAGGTAATGCCCTTCGGTCTGAAGAATGCTGGCGCCACTTACCAGCGCCTCGTCAACAAAATCTTCAAAGAGCAAATCGGCCGGAACATGGAGGTGTACGTGGACGATATGCTGGTGAAGAGCCGCCATGCAGACCAGCACATCGCGGATCTGGAGGAGACCTTCGCCACCTTGCGGAAGTTTCGCATGAAGCTGAACCCAGCGAAGTGCGCCTTTGGCGCTTCGGCCGGGAGGTTCCTCGGTTTCATTGTCAACCAGCGGGGGATCGAAGCCAACCCGGACAAAATCAAGGCCATCCAAGATATGTCCCCTCCGACCAAAGTGAAGGAGGTTCAGGAGCTCGCTGGGAGGGTCGCCGCGCTCGGACGATTTGTGGCAAAATCGGCCGAACGCTGCCAACCTTTCTTCAAGGTGTTGAAACGCCCGAAAGACTTCCTCTGGACGGCCGAATGTCAAGCAGCATTCGACCAGCTCAAGGAATACTTGGCGTCTCCTCCCCTGCTGTCCAAGCCGCAAGAAGGGGAGATGCTCTACCTCTATCTGGCGGTCTCCCCAACCGCAGTCAGTGCGGTACTGGTTCGGGAAGAGGCAAAGCTCCAGAAGCCTGTGTACTACATCAGCCGGGTCCTACGGGATGCCGAGACGCGGTATACGAAGGCTGAAATGATCGCCTTCGCGCTGCTGACCGCGACCAGGAGGCTTCGCCCCTATTTCCAGGCCCATTCTGTCACCCTCTTTGACCGATCAACCGCTGCGGCAGATCCTTAGCAATCCTGAGAATGCGGGACGGCTGGTGAAGTGGGCAGTAGAACTTGGTGAGTTTCGACATCCGCTACCAGCCCCGACCCGCCATCAAGGCCCAGGCGCTCGCGAATTTCCTCGCTGAGTGCACGGTGCAGGAGGCGGAACCTAGGTCGCCGGAAACACCCAGCCTCGACCTCCCGATTTGGACGCTTCACATCGATGGGTCGTCGAACCCCGAAGGTGGAGGGGCCGGGCTGGTCCTTACCAGTCCAGATGGAGTGATAGCCGAGTATGCCTTGAGGTTCGGATTTCCAGTGACCAACAACGAGGCGGAGTACGAGGCCCTAGTCACGGGACTCAAACTCACCAAGGAGCTCGGCATCCGGCGCCTGAAGGTCTTCACCGACTCCCAGCTGGTGGTCGGGCAGGTCCGTGGGGAGTTCGAGGCCCGAAACCCGACCATGCAGAATTACGTCCGGAAGGTGCAAGCACTCATTTCCGACCTCGGCAGTGTCGACATCCAGCAGGTCCCAAGAAGTGAAAATGCCAGGGCCGACAGGTTGTCCCGCTTAGTGGGCGCAGACGCGCACAACTTGTCGAGGGCGATCTACCTGGAGACCCTGGATGCCCCGAGCATCGGCGAGGCTGGAGCGGTGATGGCGATTGATCCGGAGCCGTCTTGGATGGACCCGCTTGTCGCCTACCTCGCCGAAGGGATCCTCCCTGAAGACGAAGATCAAGCTCGGCGACTTGTTATGAAGTCCGCCCACTACGTACTCTATGAAGGGAGGCTGTATCGGACCCTCGTTCACCGCCCCCCTCTTAAAGTGCCTCCGCCCCTCGGAAGCGGCCTACGTCCTCGGCGAAGTCCACGAAGGCGTTTGCGGATCACACTTGGGGGCTAGGTCCTTGGCGCACAAGATCATGAGGCAAGGCTATTATTGGCCTACCTTGTTGGAGGACTCAAAGGATCATGTACGGAAATGCGACGCCTGCCAGCGCCACGCCAACGTCCAGAGAGTCCCTTCTGTCCCCTTAGAACCAATCACTGCACCCTGGCCTTCGCCCAGTGGGGAATGGATATCCTCGGACCATTCCCCGTCGCTTCAGCTCAGCGGAAATTTTTGATTGTTGCAATCGACTACTTCACCAAGTGGGTGGAGGCAGAGCCGCTGGCCACTATCACGGAGGCGCAAGTCCGGAAGTTCGTGAAGAAGAACATCATTGTCCGATTTGGGGTACCTCGGGTCCTCATCTCGGATAATGGTCGACAGTTCGACAACAAGCATTTCCGTGACTTCTGCGAGGAGTTCGGGATCGAGCATCGGTTCACATCTGTGTCGCATCCCCAAACCAACGGCGAGGCCGAGGTCACAAATCGGACAATCCTCCAAGGAATCAAAGCGCGAATCGGTCGGACGGGGCAAGCTTGGGTCGAAGAACTCGAGAATGTCCTTTGGGCGTATCGGACCACGCATCGGACCCCTACCGGGGAGACGCCTTTCAGCCTAACCTATGGCACGGAAGCCGTTGTCCCCGTGGAGCTCGGACTCCCCTCACCTCGGGTGGCCGCGCACCGACCCGAGGCCAATTCGGAGCAACTCCGAGGGAACCTGGATCTCTTGGAAGAAGCGAGGAAAATGGCGCAGGTTCGGATGGCGATGTATCAGCGGAGGGTGGCCCGATATTACAACTCCAAGGTCCGACCGAAGCTTTTCAGAATCGGAGATCTGGTGCTAAGGCGAGCTAAAGCATCTCAACCTGCGGAAAGTGGGAAGCTAGCGCCAAATTGGGAAGGCCCGTATAGGGTTCGCTGGGTAAACCGACCTGGCTCCTACCAGTTGGAGGCCCTAGATGGTCGAGAAATTCCAAGGAGCTGGAATTCCGCTAACCTGCGGATGTATTACCAGTAGAACGACAATGCCAGAAAGACAGTTCAAAAATGTATAACACTTTTCATTCCAATAATTTCTGGTTACAATGGCGTGCTCGTGTGATTACAAGGAATTCCCAGAGGGGAATTAGGGTGTAAAGAAAGTAAAGAAGAGGTGGAGACTCCGAGGAGCTGAAGATCTGGGATCCCGAAACCTCCATCCGAAGCGGCTGCATCCCACCGGAGGCGCCATCGACGTCTCACGAAAAAGACGAAGAGCCGGCGCGGATGAAGAAGAAGTGGACGAAGGAGAAGTCCACACTGCTCCTACCCAGAGGCGCCATCCACGCCTCACGAAAAAGACGAGGAGCCGCCGCAGAAGAAGCTCCCGCTGCCTCCAGGGGAACGCCACCTCCAAGGGATATTCCGGTCCTCCCCAGTGTTAGGGGAGAGAAGGAATACAAGGGAGAAGAGCATATGGAGGCGCGGTCCCGGATCAAGCGCCTGGTGCGGAGCTCAATCGGGAGGCTGAACTTCAAGGAGGGGAGACGTGATCCCGGATGAAACGCCTAGAGCGGAGTTCCGCCGGGGAGAACCTCCTTGTTGATCCCAGATGAAACGGCTAGTTGGCGGAAGTCGCGAAGGGCGCGCCTCCCGTTCCTTCGGTAGGGGTCTCTCAACCATGCGCCGGAGAGGAGGCCCACGATCCATGGCAACCTGAACAGCTCCGGCTTGGCAGGCTCCATCGCACCTGCACCTATATTTATAGCCAAACTGCGGCCCTCCGGTCGTTCCGATACGGGTGGCTCCAATAAATGCGGGCGCATTGAATCCGGAGCCGATCCGGCTCTCGAGGCGTATCTTCCCGCGATTTCCTAAGCGTTATTCTCCTTAATCGCATTCTTTGTGCAGGACACTCCGGGTGGCCTGTACCCCTAGGTCCACATATCTCCGCTCGCGCCCAGGCCGCATCCGCCTCGAAGAACGCGCGTATCGCGGCCGCTTAACTGACACTCCTCGCAAGCAGCAACTGGCGATCCGATTTCCCAGGTAACCCCTCAATTAGCATTTAATGCCCATCTGGTGTTCCCCAGGCGACGCTTGGAGAGGAGGAGAAACACGATCGCAGCTGGCCACGGAGAAATCCCGTCGGGCGGCAAGCGACAGGCGCACGACCAGCGAGCGGAATTTTCCGAGGCTCGGCCCTCGGATGCCAGGCTAACCCGATGATCATCCCGGGAGCAGACTAGCCTGAAGCCCCGACCGGTCGCCTCGGCTTGCGCCAGCCTTGGCCGACCAACGAGCGGAATCTCTCCGAGGCTCGGCCCTCGGATGCCAGGCTAACCCGATGATCATCCCGGGAGCAGACTAGCCTGAAGCCCCGACCGGTCGCCTCGGCTTGCGCCAGCCTTGGCCGACCAACGAGCGGAATTTTCCGAGGCTCGGCCCTCGGATGCCAGGCTAGCCCGATGATCATCCCGGGAGCAGACTAGCCTGAAGCCCCGACCGGTCGTCTCGGCTTGCGCCAGCCTTGGCCGACCAACGAGCGGAATCTCCCGAGGCTCGGCCCTCGGATGCCAGGCTAACCCGATGATCATCCCGGGAGCAGACTAGCCTGAAGCCCCGACCGGTCGCCTCGGCTTGCGCCAGCCTTGGCCGACCAACGAGCGGAATTTTCGGAGGCTCGGCCCTCGGATGCCAGGCTAGCCCGATGATCATCCCGGGAGCAGACTAGCCTGAAGCCCCGACCGGTCGCCTCGGCTTGCGCCAGCCTTGGCCGACCAACGAGCGGAATCTCCCGAGGCTCGGTCCTCGGATGCCAGGCTAACCCGATGATCATCCCGGGAGCAGACTAGCCTGAAGCCCCGACCGGTCGCCTCGGCTTGCGCCAGCCTTGGCCGACCAACGAGCGGAATTTCCTGAGGCCTGACAACCCTCAGATGCCAGGCTAACCCGATGATCATCCCGGGAGCAGACTAGCCTGAAGCCCCGACCGGTCGCCTCGGCTTGCGCCAGCCTTGGCCGACCAACGAACGGAATCTCCCGAGGCTCGGCCCTCGGATGCCAGGCTAACCCGATGATCATCCCGGGAGCAGACTAGCCTGAAGCCCCGACCGGTCGCCTCGGCTTGCGCCAGCCTTGGCCGACCAACGAGCGGAATTTTCCGAGGCTCGGCCCTCAGATGCCAGGCTAGCCCGATGATCATCCCAGGAGCAGACTAGCCTGAAGCCCCGACCGGTCGCCTCGGCTTGCGCTAGCCTTGGCCGACCAACGAGCGGAATCTCCCGAGGCTCGGCCCTCGGATGCCGGGCTAACCCGATGATCATCCCGGGAGCAGACTAGCCTGAAGCCCCGACCGGTCGCCTCGGCTTGCGCCAGCCTTGGCCGACCAACGAGCGGAATTTCCTGAGGCCTGACAACCCTCAGATGCCAGGCTAACCCGATGATCATCCCGGGAGCAGACTAGCCTGAAGCCCCGACCGGTCGCCTCGGCTTGCGCCAGCCTTGGCCGACCAACGAGCGGAATCTCCCGAGGCTCGGCCCTCGGATGCCAGGCTAACCCGATGATCATCCCGGGAGCAGACTAGCCTGAAGCCCCGACCGGTCGCCTCGGCTTGCGCCAGCCTTGGCCGACCAACGAGCGGAATCTCCCGAGGCTTGGCCCTCGGATGCCAGGCTAACCCGATGATCATTCCGGGAGCAAACTAGCCTGAAGCCCCGACCGGTCGCCTCGGCTTGCGCCAGCCTTGGCCGACCAACGAGCGGAATTTCCTGAGGCCTAACCCTCGGATGCCTGGCTTAGCGCCGGAAGAAGTTCCTGAGGCCTAACCCTCGGATGCCTGGCCTAGCGCCGGAAGAAGTTCCTGAGGCCTAACCCTCGGATGCCTGGCCTAGCGCCGGAAGAAGTTCCTGAGGCCTAACCCTCGGATGCCTGGCTTAGCGCCGGAAGAAGTTCCTGAGGCCTAACCCTCGGATGCCTGGCCTAGCGCCGGAAGAATTTCCTGAGGCCTAACCCTCGGATGCCTGGCCTAGTGCCGGAAGAATTTCCTGAGGCCTAACCCTCGGATGCCTGGCCTAGTGCCGGAAGAATTTCCTGAGGCCGAACCCTCGGATGCCTGGCCTAGTGCCGAAAGAATTTTCTGAGGCCCAACCCTCGGATGCCTGGCTTAGCGCCGGAAGAATTTCCTGAGGCCTAACCCTCGGATGCCTGGCTTAGTGCCGGAAGAATTTCCTGAGGCCTAACCCTCGGATGCCCGGCTTAGCGCCGGAAGAAGTTCCTGAGGCCTAACCCTCGGATGCCTGGCTTAGCGCCGGAAGAATTCTCTGAGGCCTAACCCTCAGATACCTGGCCTAGCGCCAGAAGAATTTCAAGAGTCGGGAGTCAGCGAGACGCTACCAAGAGTTAAGAAGAAGAAGGACGAAAGTGAAATGAAGAAACTCGAAGATGTCTGTAAAGAGAAAGGCGGACGGAGGAGGGCCCCCGGTTAAATAGGCGGAAAGGTGGGTGACGCCTCGGTGACGCCAGAGGACGCCTGGCTGCCGAAGGGTCGCTCGCGCCCCAAAGGCGAATCGACGCCATTAAGGAAGGATGTCCGCCGAAATCCTCAGACTGCCAGGTCAGCAACAACCGCCATACGCCATAAAGAAGGCGGGGAGCTCGAAGCGCGCGCGCCTCTCCGAGGGATGGCGGCAATCTCGAAGCATCACTCCCTTCACCCGTTCCCCTTCTGGTTCCGGGCTCGGAAGTGGGGGGCTACTGTTACGGGGGAACTTAGCCACCATGCCCCACGTGACCGGCACGCGCGCCCAGGAAGACTACGGCAGCCCCTTGATCTAGCAATCCGACCCCGAGTCGGACATCTTCGGCTCCGCAGCCCGACCCCGAGTCGGCAGCCCCTTGATCCAGCAATCCGACCCCGAGTCGGACATCTTCGGCTCCGCAGCCCGACCCCGAGTCGGCTGCCCCTTGATCCAGCAATCCTACTGTTACGGGGGAACTTAGCCACCATGCCCCACGTGACCGGCACGCGCGCCCAGGAAGACTACGACAGCCCCTTGATCCAGCAATCCGACCCCGAGTCGGACATCTTCGGCTCCGCAGCCCGACCCCGAGTCGGCAACCCCTTGATCCAGCAATCCGACCCCGAGTCGGACATCTTCGGCTCCGCAGCCCGACCCCGAGTCGGCTGCCCCTTGATCCAGCAATCCGACCCCGAGTCGGACATCTTCGTCTCCGCAGCCCGACCCCGAGTCGGACATCTCTCGACAACGACAGGCTATTCCCCAGAGGCACGCCGCAGCCTCCTGCTCCACTACTCCCTGCAACGGTTGTATCTGGCGCTGCTCCACGATCCCCTGTAACAGCCGTACAAGGCGGAGCTCCACTACGCCCTGTCATGGCCGTACCCAGCGCTGCCCCACGACGCCCTGTAACGGCCGTGTCAGTGGCAGCTCCATCGTGCCCCACGATGACGAACCCCCCTGAAAGACCCCCCAGCCTGGTATATATGTGGCTGGGGGGAGGAGGGGGGGTAAGCAAGAACTTCCAGTGCATTCTCTTACTTGCTACTATTATCTCTCCTTCTCCTCCAATCTCCTCTGACTTGATCGTCGGAGGGCCCCCACTACCCCAGTGGTGGTGCGAGGCTTGCTTGCAGGTTTCCCGGTGGAAGGTGGAGCGCAATCAACACCAACCAAGGCGACTCAAACGGAACCCCGTTCACACCGCTATGCCAATCGTTCTCGGTTTGGACCACCAGCAACAGTATATATTTTTCAAAGATATTTAAGACCATTAATAATAGTAGTAAAGCAAGTAAATATATCAGATATAGACTCACTAGACTCTATTTTAAATAGCTCATAATTATGTACAAGCATATTGATTTTAGACTCTTTCACCTAGTTAGTACCTTCATGAGTTACTTCCAGCCCATCCCAGATTTCTTTAGCAGATAAACAAGTAGAAATGCAATTAAATTTATTTATATCTAAGGACCAAATCAAAACATTCATCGCCTTAGCATTCAACCGTGCCATCTTCTTATCTAATTCATCTCATTCCTCTTTAGATTTGAGAAAAGACACACCATCCATAATTTTAGTCGGTGAGTGAGGTCCATTACCTATGAACTCTATATGTCATAGTCTAGTGCTTAAATAAAAATGCACATGTGTGTTTTCTAATAAGTATAATTTAATCAATTGAAAAGTGGAGGTTTGTTTGTGGATTGACCCTCACTAAGAGCAGTTCCAACGGGGCTGTCATAAATCTTTAACTTTTGACAGTTAGATCAATGAGAGTTTGAGTATTAAGTTCTCATACCACTTATTGCCCAGCTTTACAGCCCAACAGGAAGATAAATTGGGCTTTTTCAGAAACTTTTAGCTAATAATGTAGCGAAATAAAACTTGATAGATAAATATTAATTTTAGCAAATAAGTAAGAAGGAAATAGCAAGAAATTAATGCAAGTAAAACAAGCAACACAAATACAGAATTTATAGTGGTTTGGTGCCAACCCTGCACCTACGTCCACACTCCATGACTTATTTCTTGAAAATTTTACTATAATCTTTTTAAGATTAAAGCTTGATTATTTTATACAGGATCACAATCAACCCAGTTGATTTTTTCAGAAAATCAACCAAAATCTATACCAATTTTTTTATTCGGTCTCACAATCAACCCATTTGATTTTCTCAGAAAATCAACCAAAACCTTTTATGAGCCTATTCAAGGCTCAACATAATCCAATTCAAAGTTTGGATGGATCTTTTCTCAAGGATCAATTTCTGAAAGTTGTTACAACAAAGTATAGAACAAATTAAGTGCAAACACAATGAATGCAGCTCCAAGATAATAAATACAAAATAATAATTAGAGCTTGACTCTGTTGGTTGGATTTGACTGATCTTGAAGACGCTTCACCAACTCTTAGCTATGAAAGATGTGATCATTTAGCTCTCTATGAATACTTTTAAATGATATTCTCTTTGAAGCTCCCTTCTTTTTTTCCTTTTCTTTCTCTTTCTTGCTCTTGTGGATTTTTTCTCGTAGTGCTTGAGCTCTCCTTTTTCTTGGTGTTTCTATGCATTTATATTCTTTGGAGATGGTTGGAACACTCCCCTAGCCATTAGACAGGTAAAAGAGTTGTTATGAGATTAAAATAGCCGTTGTGGCTAGGGGTGCAACATATTAGGGCATGCTTCGGTAATCCAACATGATTGAACCGAATTTTCTGTTGGTTTCATGTATTTGACCATATGTTCAAGTATGGCTTGGGGTGCAAATGGGTCGGGTCGGGTCATGAGTGACCCCGCAACCTGGTTTCTTGTTCGGGTCCTAATTTTGGACCCTGACCCGACCCGATAGAAGATCGAGTTGGGTCGAGTCCGTCGCTATAATTTTTGACCCTACGGGTTATTCGGGTCGGGTCGGATCTATGTATAACCTAACCCAACTCAAAAAATTCGGATTTGGTTCATGTTTGGGTTGGGTTTGATTCGGGTTCGGGTCGGGTTTGGTTCGGGTCAACCCATGCATGTCTTCAAAATTTGTGTTTCTGGAGATTTTTGATATATGCTTACTCGCTTGAAATTCTTTGTCTCGTCGTTCTACAAACTTGGATAAAGTAAAGCTCGTAGACTCTCTAAATGGCTAAAGTCTTGTTCGTTCGCTTAGTTTCTTTTATATACATAGATGGGTCTTTGGTTAAATGGTTAAGACAACCAACTAGCCTGTTCAAATGAGCATTGCACCTCTGCAGGCTGCAGCCCGCGAGCCCAAATAATTTTACAGATTTGGATCGGATTGTAGGATTGAAATTCAAAATTACTCAAATTTCAAATGGATCGAGTCGGGTCTAGATTTACTGAATTCAGTAAACTTAGACCCAACTCGAAAAATGGATCGGGCCCAATTTTAGGATCCGATCCAGCTAAACGAGTCCTCCAAAACGGGTCGGGTCGGGTCTAAGTAGGTCGGATCACGGGTCAACCCGACCCATTTGCAGCCTTTTAAGTACGGCTCATATCAACCTAATATACTCTAGTTGGAATATGAGAAAAAAAACCTATCTTCGTAATTTTTTTTTTCTTCCTGCAAACCAACATAATTACAGGAGTTGGGATTTAGGCTAGGACATGAACAGACCAGTGTGAGCTGAACAGGTTAATGGACCCAAGAGACTGAAATTTCAAAGCAAATTAGATTACGACTCATGTAAGTCGAGACTGGATCATAAGGGTTCGTATATCAGCTCGCAAGTTGATCATATTTGTATCAGGCCTGAACCAGCCTGCACTTCGCCACCTACGAACTTACGACCCAAACAAAACCTTGTGCGCCGCGGCTGGATGGCTCAAGCCTTCGCCATGAAGCCGCAGCAACAGTACCAGACACGGGATCAAGATTTGAGGTCAGAGATTCAGCAGCCGACCGAACTGCGTCTTCGTTGCCGTGCGCTGCGAGCGTTGCCAGAACGAGAAGTAAAAATCCCAATTGGGCGCAGAGAAACCACGAGGGGTTTTCTTCGTCCAACGGCGAGAAGAAGAAGAAGAAGAAGAAGAGGAGAAAACGAGCGAGGAAGAAACCAAGAAAGCAAGGCGTGGCATCTCTTCTTCCCCGACTTCCGTCTTTCTTCTTTCTTCTCCCCCAATCCCCCCTCCCTTCTTCTCTAGGGTTTCTCCGCCCCCCAATTAAATCCCTCTCCGATCCATGCCTTCGGACGCTTCCCTCGGCTTCCTCATTCTCCGCCGCCGATGAGGCCGCAGCCGTCGTCGTTCCTTGCCGTTCTCCTCTTCCTCCTGGTCCTCGCCGGGTGCCTCTTCGCCGGCGTCCTCCCACCGCTGGTATCACGGCCGGCGGCGGATGGCGAGGGCTGGGGGCCTGCTTCTTTTCCGCCTCCCCTCCTTTCTGTTCCTCCCGGCGATTCTGGCATTGAAGCTCCGGTGATCCCGGAATTGGAACGGCAGGTGCAAGAGCTGGATGGTTCTGTCCGGCTGAAGACTCCTTCTTCCGGCGCAAGAGCTGGGTCGAGAACTCACTTCCGTTCTGATTCTGAGTGAGTATCTTACATACTTTTTTGAGCTGAAATTTAATTGATTCATGTCCAGATTCTGGCTTTTGTTTTGTTTTGTTCGTGTTTTCTTTTTATAAACCAGGAAAGGATGCTCCTTTCTTCTTTAGTTCTCAAATT
Organism: Phoenix dactylifera; assembly: GCF_009389715.1. NCBI lineage: Eukaryota > Viridiplantae > Streptophyta > Magnoliopsida > Arecales > Arecaceae > Phoenix > Phoenix dactylifera. The sequence goes on along the minus strand of NW_024067681.1, from coordinate 1,027,014 downwards.
TGAACTGAATTATTGTGGAATTTCATGCGATATGAGCATTTTGGACTTTTGATTTGTGTTTGGGAATACAAATTGCTGCATTTGATGCACTATCGGACTACTTAGTACGAGCAAGGCAAGGCTGCATGCGTGGCAGTGGGATAGTCAGCTTGGTCTCTAGATTTATGTACGTTTAGTTACATAGACACTATAAAATCAACTCTGTCTTCTCAGTACCTTAGGATATGGTCAGTGGTTTTACCTTTTGGATTTTATCTTTCTATGGTTAACTTGCAATTTCCCGTGATGCACCATGAGATTTCGGAGATGCAGTGGATGGCTGATAGTGAGATGATCTAGTTTTCCCTTAACGATCTTGCACTCTATTTTGGAACTTTTAAGAGGGGATTGATGGGACGTCAAGAGAACTATTGTCTCCCCCACTCCGCAAACGGTAACTACCAGGACTTATTCAAGCTGTATCTAAAGGCATCTAACACCTCTTTAGACCTTTTTGTAAAACCAGCGGATAGACTTCTTCTAGCTACCAAATTTGTCTCACTTGGCAATAAACATATAGGCTTGCATTTTTCCCCTACATAAAGGTATGTAGAACGAAAAAATGAGTTGGGTGATTGGACTTATGTATAACTAAGGGGTTTGAACAATTTAGCTATCATTTATATTTTATAATATATAAATAATGACTATTAAGAGATTTTTCTTTTGTGATAAAAAAAAAATGACTAGTAGGATATTTTTCTTTTCATAAAATCTTGTATTCTCAAGAATATCATAGCTAGAATTAATTAGTTATTTGGACAAATTTCACTTATAAAATTTTGTATGACATGTGAAGGTTTACTTTTATCCTTTGAAAGAAAATTAACTTTTTTGTAGCTCATGCAAAGTTTTCCTAATATTTCAGATTCATTTTCTTAATATTTGAATTCAGATACCAATTATGATTAAAATATGTATACAAAAATTAGGTCCATTATGGGGTTAGCGAATCATCTGTAACACAACTAGGTTCTGAGTACACCCTTGTGGATATGTTTAAAATCATTTATTGAAAAAGAATATCTATTAGGTCTGGAATCCTGTTATCAATGTACAAACACTCAATCTTGCTTCCAGCAAACAATAGGTCTTGGAATCTGTTAAAGTATCCATGTATATATTGTTATTAAACAAGTTTGATCAATGTGGACAAAGATGGTATCTCCAAAGCATATATGTGTATTATGTATTATTATCTTTGTATATTATATGATAAAAGTTTCAGTTAAGCTTACACTGAGTTGATTAATTATTTGATCCTCACTTCATGCATTGTTTTACTAATATCCAAGTCAGTTCAGCAACTTTTCTGGAAATGAAAAACAGCTTATGACTTACAGCCTAGCTGTGTTTTTTGAAACCTACTCGAGTTGTTCCCCAGTTACCATTCTGGTGATAGGACTCATTATATCGTGTATATATGTCGGGCTATCTTGCAGTTATATATTTTTTTTACACTTAATCTATCCCAATAAAACTGGTACCATTTTACTGTTCCTAGTTATTCTTGTTCAATATGTTTGGAAGAATTTTTGCCAAACTTCTCTGAAAGGAATATCTCAAAGGTGCATGTAGAAGCTCTGACATATTCCAAACCTGTAGTACATACTCATCTTTGGCTAAAGTTCTGTTTCCAATGAATTGTTAAGAGAGGAAGCTGCTCCAATTTCATTAACATATGCTAGCTGCAGTATAGTTCTTCATACATGTTGTCTAATATATGTTAATACATGTACAATCAGACTCCTTGAAAATACAATATGGTGAAGTTACAAAATAATATGCTTGCTCCCATCTCTCGTTTGTCCTGGCGATATGTTCTTCAGTTGGGTTGTGCACTTTGAATTTCCTCCCTTATTTGCCTTTGCTCTTGTCTCCCTTATTTGCAACGCTTTTGTCTGGTGGCTATATAGTAATAACTCTTCTGAATAGATTGAGATTTGTATCATTGAGGAAATTATTTACTGAGTGTTAACATTGGGCTGCCTGTCATGCTTCAATTAACTTGATGTGCAATGTATGCATATTCACATATGTGTCAGCTATACACTGCCAATGCCAGTCATGAACCCAGATGAAAAGGGTACACTAAGTTTGACAGCCAGTTGTAAAATGCATGTCAAACTTTGAAATAAATCCTCCTTAAATAAGAATAAACAGTGAATGAGGAACCAAGGCCAACTGCAAACAATTAGCAAAAGGCTTGATGGTTCTATTTAATGTATGCGTATGCTTGGCTTGCTATGCTGGTTTCCGGAACATACACTGCAGATATTGCATTGAATAAATTCAGTTCCATATCTGGAAATTACTTGCTGAGTACAAAGTTGTACTAAAATCTTTTTTCCATAACATTGTTCATTTGTTAAAATTTATTCTCTTATGGATCCTGTCATTTTGATGTTTGTTCCTACAGTGTTCTTGAGTAATATAATACACTTGTGTTGCACTCGATCATTCTCTTTTCTGACATAAAATTTACAGCTTTTATGACATGTAATGAATCGTGTTGCTATTTGATGGACCTTGAATCATATTGTGATTTATACTGCTTGGACATTTTAGGGCCACACTTGTGATTAGCAATATCAAGATAGGACCTACTAAGTGGGCATAATTTGTATTTCAGTACAAATATGTCTTTGTGCATGCAGGCCTCTGTATGCTTATTAGGTAAATATCTTACATCAGTTCTGTTTTGAACCAGTGATGGCAGAGCCCTTCTTGTACATGTTGATGGCACCATCTATTTAATGGACACCAAATCAAGGACAATGCACTGGAAACTTTCTACAGGTTCCCCAATTCTATACTCAGAGCAATCTCTTTCAAGTAGTGGTCTTTCAGAATATTTTATGGATTTTGATGAAGACTGGAACTTTTATGAATATAGCAAGCACACTGGTAAAAGGGTATGCTTGTCAGAAGCACTTGTTTTCTCTATCTATCTTGACTTCTTTTGACTCATTTCTTACTTTTCCCCCCTCTTGTGACCTAGATATTTGATTCGACATTTGAAGACTATGTCACCAAAATGGCCAGAAAACCAACAGTAAATAAGTCTGTTGTTACTGTTGGGGCAATAACGACAAATATGTATATTCTTGAAGCTGATAGTGGGATGGTTGTTTATACAGATCAGGTGTCTGGTAGTAAGACCACAGTTGAGGTGCCTTGGGTTGAAGGGAAGTCTGTTTCATACCGAGATGCTAAAACTTCTAACTATATAATCGTGATGAGGACAAATTACTTTCTGAACTCTTCAAATTTTGGGAAATTTTTGTGGAGTTTGAAGAAATCTGATATCACCGCGTACATGACTTTTGAGAGCGCACGGGAGCATGAGCTACCTTCTAATATGGATAATAAGTTAGAGTTGCCACCCATGGACCGAAAAGATATTCCTGTCATCTTGCTTAGCGGTGATGGCAAACTAAAAGGGGCAAGTCATGATAATTATATGCTCCCCTTAGCAGCTCATTTGAAAAGTGACATCACTTTGGATGAAGAACATGGAAAGGAAGCATCTGGTAATCTGCCACTGAGTGTGTGCAATACTGCTGATAGTTGCTCACTGGCACCTGTTGCTGCTCCTGAACAGATTTCTGTGGAGTTGTGTTCCCATCTAAATTGTCATTTGGAAACTGAACGCGTACTGAACTCACCAGATGACAAGCTTGTATCTGTTAGTACTTTAGAAGACTCACCTGAAACTGCAGATGGATCTCTAGGAAACAAGGATATTGCTGAACCAAATACCAACAGAATGATTTTGTGGAGATCTCAATTCCAAAATCCTGTACCAATGCCATATGACAATACAAAGAATTTAAAAACTTTAGAAAAATCACGTGAAGGGCTGAATAATGGTTTAGAGGTAAAATATTATGCTGATGAACAAACTTTCTCCATTATATTTTCTGAGGCTAGTTTTGGAGTTATTGCATTGTTATTGATCCCATTAGTATCTTCCTTTACTGCACTGTGTTATTTAAAGCTGAGAGTCTCAGCCAAATATGATAAAAATATGACTGATTTGAGGGGGAGACAGTCTGCAGTTCCAAAGAAAAGAAAAGCTCGAAAGGCTGGAAATGTTAAAAATGGTGTTATTAGTAACAATGACAGGGAAGTTTCATCTGAAAATGATAACTATGAAACTGATAAGTTCACACACATCCAAAACAAGGAGAGATACTCATTTGTAAATCTCAGCAGAGCTGATGATGCTGTTAATGGTCGTTGGGTTGGCAGACTTTTTGTGTCAAATTCTGAAATTGGCAGGGGGAGCAATGGAACTGTTGTTTTTGAAGGGGTTTATGATGGTCGTCCAGTTGCTGTCAAACGCCTTCTGCTTGCGCATCATGATGTGGCCTTTAAGGAGATTCAGAATCTTATAGCTTCTGATAGCCACCCAAATATTGTTCGATGGTATGGAGTAGAGCAAGATCTTGATTTTGTTTATATCTCACTGGAGCGCTGTGCTTGCAGCCTAAGCGATCTAATTCAAGTATACTCAGATTCCTCTCCAACATTGTCCGAGAGTCCAACTTCAAACTCTGTAACCGAGCATAAAGTCCAGTTGAACTATTGGAAAAGTAGTGAAAAGGATATTGAACTGTGGAAGGAAAATGGGCTTCCTTCGTCCCAACTCATAAAACTGATGAGGTTAGTGAAGTCACATTCTTTTGTTCCTGTTTCTATCTTTTATATATTATTCGTGGATAATTATATCATCTTCTTTTTTTACTTACTGGACCCTGCTATAGCTTTAATAAATTCCTCAATTTATCACTGTCCTTGTTTCTTCAAGGATTTGAATCCAGCCTGCAGTCCTTGACAAGATAGTGTTCAGACCAAATCTTGCTGATTCTTTATGCCATAAGCTTCACTTCTTGTGGTTATGGTTTATTGCAATTTGTTTTGCATCCAACAAATTACTAAAAATATCTATAAGAAAAACAAATTACTAGTAAGAGAACTTGTACTTAATTGAAAGAGTGGCACAAGCCTCTCTTGCAAGGTTGATGAGATATTCTACAAATTTCAGGTTCCCCTTTCGTTCCTTTCTATTTTACGTGTATAATCTCAATATAAAGCAGTAATTTAATGTTATGGTACCCTACTCCGACATATTCAAATTTTACATACTTCCATGTGTTATTTTATCAATGAGATGGTTTTGTTTTCAATAAGTAAATGAAGAAGGCCTTTGCTTAAGGGTTTGACAAAATGAAAAATCTATGAATTTAATAATTGAAGTTGTTGCTTTAGAGTGATCATAAAACTTGTAAGTCTAATGCACTCGGTTAACAAGGCAAAACTTATTATTACTTCGATTAATTTGAGTAATTCACTAGTTTTATTACTAACAAGATCCTAATCACAATTGATTGGGAAAGAAAGGTACTCTTTGGTGCAACTTCGGTGGAACCATCTCGAACTGTCCGGTTTGGGGCATACCGAGCTATACTAGCGGCGGACCGAGACAGTTCCGGCAACCTAAACAAGAAACCAGGATGAAGGGGGAGAAGGAGAAGGAAAGAGAGGAAAAGAGAGAGAGCGAGGGAGGAAGGGAGAGGGAGAGGGAGGGAGGGCCGCTGGAGGGGCCCTAAGGGGCCGGAGTAAGGGCTCCACCCTTTGGACCCTTGTTTTGTTCGAAACACGGGTCCGTCAGGGCCTCTTTTTTTATTTTGAGAATTTTAACTGAAGTCGGCAAGTTCGAAATAGATGGGTTCGGAGGGCGGAGCCCCTGCTCCGGCCCTTCGAGGTCCCTTCAGCGCCCTTCGGAGGCCTCTGATGGCTCTCACTCCCTCTTCCTTCCCCCTCTCTCTCTTTTCTTCTCACCTGTTCTTCCTCTCTAACTCTCTAACGAATTCTCGAGTATCCACATATACCTTGGTTGTCCGCCGCCATGCCAAATATCATGCTACCCGAGTCCCCTGATATTATGCCATGGCTATGTTGCGCCTTGGCTGTCCATCGAACCAATAAGGCATCCACCCAATCTTGACTCCGGGGGTTCCAAAGTATCGAGAAGCAACTCTTGGCACAAGGCAAACCCTCCACAACACTGTGCCATGCCCATGCCGACGCCTCCTGTGACGAGCCTGCGGCTAAGTCCATGACATATGGGCACATTATACTGCAATATTTTGAGTTTCTGTTGTTCCACTGATGAAATTGTAGTTCACAAGAATCTCTACCATCAATGTTGCCTCCTGACTTCCCTAGGATCCATCATTGGTTCACACTCATTGTCGTAGACACTGTTGCAAGTGAAACCATCAGATCCTTTTCATTGACTGACTCTTTAGGGCTTCTTTTGTGCTCTGCTTCTCACTCATCTAGATTTGCAGCCATCTGCATCATTCAATGGATTATGCACCTTATCTAATCAATATCTTTTTGAATTGTCACACTTGGCTTCCATCTGACCATCAAATCTTATGTTGCAGAGGCTAGTAGTAGTGATAGCCATCCTCTCTGATGCAGCCGAGATATAAATTCTGTGCCTGGGATAGAAAGGAGCAGAAAAACAACATCCAATATTAGGCTTATTTTGTTCTCTTTTGTTATCAGAGGGAAAAATAGAGTTTAGAGATTTTTATAACTACTTTCTGTTTTTGGAGGTTTAATCATAAGTTTGCAAGTCCTCTTAACTTAATGGTTTGGATTGAAAATTAATAGTGGATTTTTTTCTTTTAATTTGGCTATAATTTGTAAAGCTTTTGGTTCTTCAACTGATCCTGTGATCCATATAAGAAAACCTGATAACTCCTTGCATAATGGGGACATCCACTGTAATGAGAAATTTTAAGAGCTGTACTTATTTCTTTATCAATCATGGTCAATAGTGGATCCTCATTTCCCAAGGATTCCCATTTTAGGGCCATCTTTCATGTTATTTCAAGTTATCTAGAAGTTCAGCTTCATTGAAGAATATATTCTTCAGCACAATATTAGAGATGTATACTCTTTAAACAGATCAATAAGGAGCATCATATTATCTCTTACTTCGAGGTCAATCATATTCTGTTTATTGATTGAATAATATGTTCCATATCGACTGTCTTTTTCACTTTGTACTTACGTGATTTCAAGTTTTAGGTAGCTTTTGGCTTCAAATAATGTGGATCTTTACACTTTTCTAATGTATGCTCTTGTTTGTGATAGAGATGTTGTTTCTGGTCTCGCACATTTGCATGAACTGGGAATCATACATCGGGATTTAAAACCTCAGAATGTGTTAATAAGCACTGATAGGTCCCTCAATGCAAAACTTTCTGATATGGGTATCAGCAAACGCCTTCTTGAGGACATGTCTTCCTTAAGCCGTCATGCTACTGGTGAGGATACTTCAGACATTCTCGTCTGTGTAACATCCAAAAGATCCCTTTATGATGTATCATATCTTGGAATTCAAATGAATTAAGTTCAAATTTTTGATCATGAGTTGCAGGGTATGGTAGCTCTGGCTGGCAAGCACCTGAGCAGCTTCTCCATGGGCGTCAGACTCGTGCAGTGGACTTATTCAGTTTGGGGTGCATTCTTTTCTATTGTATTACAAAAGGTAAACATCCATTTGGAAATTATTTTGAAAGAGATTCGAACATTATCAACAATCGCATCGACCTCTTTTTGGTGGATCATATACCAGAAGCTGTACATCTTCTTTCTCACCTGTTAGACCCTGACCCAAAATTGAGGTGGGAAGAGCTTTCTATGCTTTCAGAAGTTTAATTTATCATTTTCCCCTTTGATCTTGCTTTGCTTATATGTATCAAATCTTGTCAGGCCAAATGCAATAGAAGTACTGGATCACCCTTTCTTCTGGAGTTCTGAAATGCGCCTTTCATTTCTTCGAGACACAAGTGACAGGATTGAATTAGAAGACAGGGAAAATAAATCGGAACTTATGGAAGCTATAGAAAATGCTACATCAGTGGCATTTGGCGGGAAATGGAATGAAAAGTTGGATGCCGCATTTATTACGGATATGGGTCGTTATAGAAAATATAAATTTGACTGCATGCGCGACCTGCTACGAGTAATAAGAAACAAGTTAAATCATTACAGAGAACTTCCAAAAGAGCTTCAGGTTTGCTTTATCATATTGCAATAATGTATTTATTTATTTTTTCTTCTTAAAACTTCATGCAAATGCAAGTTCCAGTAGAAATCTGATATTCAATTGGATCAGAAGATTGGACAAATCCATATTTACCAACTGCAGATATGTCCAATTTAATTCCCTCTTATCTCAATGGTCATTTTGTGAAGCATTTTTCTTCTGTAAAAATGATTTGTTTAGGACCACCTACATCCTTTTGGCCTTTGGACAAAAAGTTATATTATAAAACAAAACGTTATTTGTTTGCTCTCCTATGTCGCATTAAAGATACCTTAGTTCTTTGATATAAGGTAAATATGGCTTGTAGTCACTTGAAAGTGATGCAGGAGCATGAGCCCAATCATGGGGCGCGCATGGAGATCGAGTCCCCTCCTTAGGTGAGCACCAAATTACATTGGGTCCACAAAGTTCCAGCACCGAATTACAGTAGGTCCAAGATTTTCAGCACCTAGTTACATTAGGTTTGAGTGCTTCAACGCCTAATTACATCGAGTCCTAGTGGCGTTCAAGAGTCCTAATTTATTTGGAGTTTTTGTAATAAGTCCATATGTCGTGTGAAAGAGTTCTAGCTAATTTGGACTCTTAGTCATGTAAGGAGTTCAAATTGATTAGAAGTCTTGAATTAAGGAGTTTGGGGTCAACATTAGGCATGTCCAATGTTAGATTGAGTTCATTTGTTGGGCTTGTCAAATCTTCTTTGAGTCCAAGTGTCTAACGCCCAAAATCAGATTGAGTCTATGGCGTTGAGGAGTCCTAGATTGGTTGGAGTTTAGTCCATTTTGTTCTTGTGGCATGTGGGTGGAATCCTAGCCGACTTGGACTCTAATCCATGCGCCATGAAAAGCCCAAAATCGAGTGAGTCTAATCATGTTATTTGGTTTAGTTAAAAATTTGATTTAAGAGAGTCCATGTCAAGTAGGAGTCCTAGTCTAAGTAGGAGTCCTAGTCCAAGTAGGAGTCCTTGTTAGAGGAGTCCACAAAAATTCAGATTGTAAGAGTCTAATTTATCCTAGCCTCCTACCCTATATAAAGAAGAGGTTGAAGAATAAAATTTAGATTAGTGTTTTGAAGAAAATTTGAGTGCTACGTGAGAGGAGAGAATCCTTTCTTTCTTGATGCGACTCCAAGAAGGGCCGAAGAAGGATAGGTGAGACGCCATCCGACTCTTCACGCCAACCATTGGATTGAGTGAGGGTGAGACTCTCTTATTCATTCCATAGTTATCCTAATTCCCTTATCATGCCAACACCCCATTCTCATCCTTTACCCACGTCCATCTAGAGTCCTAAACCCTTTAGGACTCCACATCCTCATCCATACCAACAACCATCACGCCCAAACCCAACCTAAGTTTGGGTCCCAACCAATTTCAGCCGCCACAACCTCTCAAGCACAAATCTTCCAATTTCAGCCATCAATCATTGAACCCAATTGACATCAATTGGCCATCTTCTTCCATCATCTTCTTCCTCTCTACATCCATAAGAACCCTAGCCGCCATTGATAGAGGAAGAAAGAAAGAGAAAAAAGAAGAAGAGAGTTGCAGTGATGGGGACATCAGAGCCCTTCATTCAGATGATGGAGCCATCAGAGCAGTTTGAGTTGGACCCCCAGATTGGGCCCACTCGAGTCCGCATCATCTCTACTTTATTGCATTATTAGTTGCTTTTATTATTGGTCGAGTCAATGTGGTTAGTTACTTTTGTTATTGATCGAGTCAGTTTGGTTAGTTGCTTTTATTTTAGTCAAGTCAATTGGGTTAGTTGTTGAGTCATGTAATTGGGTCGAGTAATTGGATCGATTTTGGTATGTAATCAATCGGTTGACTTAGTCAATTGATTGAGGGTCCAATTTTGGTATGTCGTCAATTGTTTGACCTGATGTAAGGCCTATATAAAGGCCACCCCTTTCATGAATTAGGAATTGAATGATCGAATAAAAAAATTCTAGCCTCCTTTCTGCTTCTTCTTCTTCCTCCTCTTCTCTTCTTTTTGCGTCTCTATAACCTCTTCTTTCTGCGTCTCTATAACCTCTTCTTCCTTCTCCTTCCCTTCTTTTTCCTTTTTCTCTCTTTTCTTGTAGTGGTCCGCCATCAGCTTGGTATCAAAGCAAGAGCTTTGCCTCCGTCGCCAAACTCTTCGATCTTACGGCCTTATGTTTCGCGCTGTTACGCCAGTCACCGAATCTTCACCGCCTCTTGAGTTGTGCCCACGCACCCATCCCCTTCCCCGCCATCTTCCACCCCCCTGTTCCCTCTCTCTCAGCTCTCACACGAAGAACATCCAAAAAAAAGAAAAAAAAATCCGCATATGTTCCCAAAGGAGAAGACCCCTGCCCGCCCCCTTCCTTCCGTGTCCGCACCCCACCACCACTAAGCCTTCTCCCCTTGGACTTCTCCCCCATCCGAGAAAGGGTCCCAACTAGACATGGGCATCGGGCCGTGCCGGGCCCGGCACGGCCCAGGCCCGTCGGGCCACAGGCTAAACGGGCCGTGCCTGGCCCGGCCGGTTACTAAACGGGCCGGGCCAGGCACGGCCCGCTTAGCCTAAAAGTTCAGCCCGGCCCGGCCCTAGGCCCGTGGGGTGGCGGGCCGTGCCGGGCCTTGGCACGTATGGCAAAAAAAAAGATGTAGAGGTAGAGGTGGGCATTGGGCCGGGCCGCCCATGGCCCGGCACGGCCTGGCACGAAGCGGGCCGTGCCGGGCTCGGCTCGCGGGCCAGGAATTCTAAACCCAGCCCGGCCCGTTACTGTAGCTAGCGGGCCATGCCAGGCACGACCCGCTTCGTGCCGGGCCGTGCCGGGCCATGGGCGGCCCGGCCCAATGCCCACCTCTAGTCCCAACCCCTCCCTCTTGGTTTTCACTAGGAAAAAAAAAGAACTCCCTGCGTCGGTTCCTTCCCACCACCCGTCACACCCGCAGCCACCCTCACCCCCGCTCGCCGCTAGCAGCGCCACCTCGCCGTCGGCTAGCCGTCGCCGCAATCCGTGTCGCTCCACTTTTCCTCCCGCCCACCGGCTGACACCGCCAGCCGCCGCGTAACCCCCCTCTTCCTCATCGGCGCTGTAAGAGCTCTCCTCTAGCTCCATCGCCGCTGCCTCTTCCCCCGGCACCACGCTGCCGTCGCAGTAGTTCTCGGACCCAAGACTCTCGGTGCAGAGCGCGAGGCTCTCGGATCCAACTGCCTCGCCGCCGGCCGCCGCGTACCTCCCCTCTTCCTCGCTGCCGGCCACCCCTCCCCAACCCCCTTTTCCCCCTTTCAAACCCAAACCCCTAAACCCCTGTTCACACTATTCCACCGCCCCCCCCCCCCCCCTCATCCCTCTCCTCGGGCCCATCAGGCAGCAGGCCCTTCGGGCCCAACTGTCCCAGCCTACCCTTGCCTCTTCTACCCTCAGGCCTCAACATGCCCGCCCACCATTTCAGAGCCCAACACACAATCCCACCCGCACACTGATCAGCCCCAGTCCCTTTGACAGTCTAAGCCCACGCGACTAACCCCCTCTTCTTCTATTTTTGGGCCCGACAGGCTCATTTCCACATCAGATTCGCCGAGCTACTGTGATCATGCCCTATTTGTGCCAATTGACGAGCCCGCTTGCCGCGACCGCGCCCTTGATCGTCGCCCCAGCCCACAAGCGAACAATTCTGGTCGTCTGCTTCACGACAGGTTGCACGGGTAGGTTGTCCTGCACCAGACCTGCGCTCGACGAGGTCGAGTTTTCCTACTTGGAAGGAGTTGATGGGGACATCAGAGCGCTTCATTCAGATGATGGAGCCATCAGAGCAGTTTGAGTTGGACCCCCAGATTGGGCCCACTCGAGTCCGTATCATCTGTACTTTATTGCATTATTAGTTGCTTTTATTATTGGTCGAGTCAATATGGTTAGTTGCTTTTGTTATTGGTCGAGTCAGTTTGGTTAGTTGCTTTTGTTTTAGTCAAGCCAATTGGGTTAGCTGTTGAGTCGTGTAATTGGGTTGAGTGATTGGATCGATTTTAGTATGTAATCAATTGGTTGACTTAGTCAATTGATTGAGGGTCCAATTTTGGTATGTCGTCAATTATTTGACCTGATGTAAGTCCTATATAAAGGCCACCCCTCTCATGAATTAGAAATTGAATGATTGAATAAAAAAATCATAGCCTCTTTTTTGCTGCTTCTTATTCCTCCTCCTCTTCTCTTCTTTCTGCGTTTCTATAACCTCTTCTTCCTGCGTCTCTATAACCTCTTTTTCCTCATCCTTCCTTTCTTCTTCCTCTTTCTCTCTTTACCTGCAGTGGTCCGCCATCATGCAGCCATCATCCACAAAATCCAGCAACCTTCCCACTCTGTCTGCGTCAGAAAGTCAGACTTGCTTGTCTGCTATTTCTTTATATGGAATGTGAGTCCTTGAAGATTTCTAGGACTGTAAAGACTAAGGGAGAGATTATATTTTTTGTTGGGAGTTCCATTTTATAAATCATATTTCAAGGCTGCTTTGATCTTTCTTTGATCTCTATTTTATTTTAGAATCTGGTTTGCTTTTTATGTTTTTGCTCTTTTCCTTATCACAGTCACATTCTCAAATAAAAATGTGTCAATCAAAAGATTATGAAGCAATTGTTTGCAATGTATGCCAAAACTTTGGCAATAATTCAAATAATTAAGGGCCAAATGAATATAAAAATAAAAAGATGAAAAATTTACTGTTGTACCCATATAGTCATTACAAACTTCAAAGAGGCACCAAAAACAATCAATAAGTGCAACACCATTGATAAAGATAACACCTTAATCTCTTGTTTCTCTTTAAACATCATTAATCACCCATCCCTGGAGTATCTTATAAACGACATGAACTCCTGCTTGGAATTTTCTTTAGACTCATTTTGCTGGAGATAAATTTGTGAAAGAATCATTAAATAATCATAATCATTGTTTCTAAGTGCTGGTTGTGTCAGTCTGTGCTGGCCAGCCCATACTATGCCAGGGAAGCACTGGCACTGGGTTGGCATATCTGCTGTTTATTTTTTTTCTAATTTGAAAATAAATGGGGGTCTTTTTTGCTGATTTTCTTTGCTTCGGTGCAGCATGCGGCTGTTTGCTCTGTGCCAGCAGCACCTGAATTCTTGATTCTAGTCATGATTGCCCATTGCCTTCCCAATGAAGTTAACTTTAGGGAGGAGTGATGCTTATTATTAAACCTAAAATTTTAGAAGATTTACCTTGATGGTTGCAGTCTAAGCTCATGCAACCAATTGACATGGAAAGAATCTAGATGGAAAGATGAGAAGGTTTGATTTAACAAGATCTTAAAGAAAGATACAAAGTTTTTTTTGTCAATTTTCTGGTGTTTATTCTTCTTTTCATGCTCACAATGTTTCTCTCGAAAATCATTGTATTAGGACAAGTATTAAGGGGAATTCTCTCTTTTATTATTGATTTTTAATATTCTAATTATAAATTTTGCTACGTCTCGCAAATGCAAAAGTAAGAAATAGGGGTAAAATAAAAGTACTCCAAGATGCTGAACCAATTGATATAAGGAAAAAGAGGCTTGATTTGTGCGTTTAGCTTGTAAAAGGGAAGGAAGTAAGTAAGTTTATGTAAATGTTGGCAAGTACTTTTGAACATTTTGTTGATCAAGGATTTACCACTTAATAGAAAGAAGCAGCATGAATCTTTAAGATTGATAAGATTCTTGTTTATGATTATAGTTCTAACAACTTTTGTTGATTATGCAAAACTCTTGTCTGTCATGCAGCTTAAGGATTTCTTTTCTTTTGCAATTGCCATTATGCCTAATATTTTTTTGTTAGAGATAGGCTATGAGAATCATGTCTCAAAACTTGTTGTAGCAAACCATGATAAGCTATGATACAAGGAGTTAAAAATGACCTATGTAGCTTTTGTTTTGTTTTCTTAGATGTTTAATTGCTGGTTGGTATGTTTTACTCATCATCTAGATCTTGATGTCAAAGCACAAAAGTTATCACTGCTATTAATCAAACAGCATCTAAAAGCTTTAGCGTCACTTATTGTAAATTACATAACATGAATGAAAATAGTTTTCCTTTTTTTGGGGAAAGGCTGGGTGCACGGCTGATTCAAATTAGATATGTACACACAATAGGAACTCTCCCCACCACAGAAGGATCCAATAATAAAAGTTGAGGCAACCATCGAAAAAGTGACACAAGCAGATGGCGAAAGACTAACTTCTTGACCAAGGTTTCAAATAGTGGTAGCTGGCAAAATGTTGTTGAAAAGTTAGAGCAGAGGCAGCAAACAAGGGATTTTGACCCCTAACCTGTTAATGCAGTAGAATAGAGAGTGACGAAATTTCACCTTATTGGGTCTAGACGGTATAGACTATTGGGTGGGATAAGAAATATGTGAAAGAAGTGACTACATCGCTGACATTGAGTAGAGCTCTTGGATAATTAGAAATGCATGTAACAAGCCAAGGCCACAAAATCAGCTGCTTAAGCCCTCACCTCCAGTCACTTAAGACACTATTTGGATGCTGATTATGTGATGGTTATGGGTGGGTGAGCAGTTTAACTGGCCAAACAAGAGCCCATCGATGCCTCAAAAAGCGGTCTAAGCTGGTTAACTTTATTTCATAGGGGAAGGTGAAATAAAGTTAAACTACCAAGGCTCTCTCTTTCTCTCTCTATTTTGTCACTTTTTTAAAAACTTATCCCACTAACCCTCAGAATGTCAACCAAACAGTGAATAATTCCAACCCATGGCTGTCTGATCAGGGAGTGGTTACCAATGGTTTAATTTATTTACCCGTTGGATAAGTATATGATATCAAAACTCGGCCTAAATGTCTATGCAGTGATTAACCATTTGTGGTTAAATGTTTAACAGCTGATTAATTTGCCAAGCTTTTTAGATAGTTGTCCAGCATTTGTTTCAGAAAATTTGCAAATATCCTATGCAGTACTGCACATGATCCGACAAATACAACATGTTCGTATCTTATGTAGATTGTTCAAAGGTAATGCATGAAATAGTCCATTACATTGAAAATGAAGTTGTGTTTTCTCACAATAAGCAAGAATTTTTAGTAACCTCATCGATAGGGATAGTGTTTGTTAACCATCACAATTTCTAAATCTTGTTTTTTTTCCCCTTTTTTTGTACTCTTTTATTTTCCAACCATCACAAGAATTTTTGTTTTCTTTTCCATTTTTGCTTGTCTTCTTCAACTACTAAGGCTTGTGCCACTACCAATACTCTTGTATATTCATACTTAGTGACATTTGTCTACTTTGCTTTTACTTCTAGAGTTGGTAACAAGGTTAACGAGTATTGATTAATAAATAAATTGCAATTGGGTAAGTTGTTGCTTTTAATAGTTTATATTGCATGCAGAGCCCTTTTAATTGCCCATCACTGAAAGTGTTGTGTAGATGCAATTACATACTTGCATGTGATCATAATTGCAGTATTGGCAGCTGTTTATTAATTGTATGGATTAAAGACATTTTTGACTAGATATAATTAAGAGATATAACTCTTAATAAGATAATTCTTTATGTTCAATAATTTTATTATAAAAAATAATAATATATCATTTCTTGATATTATTAGAAAATTGTTATTTATAATAATTATATTAAATGATAATAATTAATATATTACATTATGAAACTAATATAATTTAATATAATAAAAATATTATTGTTACTATTATAAGATATATCTAGAATGTTATGTTAATATAAGGTATTAAATTATTAAATTATTATAGAGTACATATATTATAACTGTCTCCTGCTAAGGTATAATAGTAGTTTCAATTGTAATCAAAATAATATGTTATTGTATTCTTATTATATACTATGTCATGTTAATGTATTATATCATGTATTTTGTGCTACTATTATTCTAACCACTATATACAATGTTTAATATATAATATTGTCATAAATTAGTAATACGCTACATTATAATGACAATGATTTATCATTGTAATATTATCATATAATGCTAGTATCACTTAATAGAGTATCTCATAAATTTTATCATACTACTATAGCATGCATTACAAGCAGTGTTAGAATATGATATTTAATGCAACAAGATTATTATAATTGATATATCAAATTGTGACATTATTAAAGCATGATCATGTTACATTATAATGTTAATGATCAAGGATCCCGGTCTCGATGCATCTCAACGATACAATACTAGTCTGATGAGATAATGAGACCCGAGATGCTCTTAAGACATCAGTCCTCTTATGGATTGGGATGTATTAGCCATCATGGTTGGTCTGGGTCAATTCTGACTGGTCTAGCGGTTGATTTCGCTATTATAGACTTGGTCCTCTACAGACTAGGTCCTCATGTTGGTGATGCAGATAAGGGTGTTGAGGTCTTGGTATGTGAAGCAGAGTTTGTCATTAGCAGCATTGGGGAGGGAGGTGAGCTTGTTGAGGAAGGTGGGGAAATAGATGGCATTGCCAATGGTGAGGATCTTGGTGTTATCGCTGACATAGGACTGTTGGTTGTCTAGGGCATTGTGGGATGTGGTTGTCAAAATTGATGAGGTTGAAGAGGGTGGCAAGCAACATGGGTTCATCCCGAGAGGTGGAGTTCTTACACTTGGTCTTGCAGGATTGGACAGGAGTTGCTGGAGTCTGTGCTAGAGGAGGCTGTGTTCTCCATGAGCGGCAAAGGTGGCTTGGGCTAGGAGAGGAGTCTTTTGAGAGTGTGCGGCAAATAGGAGGCATTGGGGATGGAAGGTGTTTTAACGGGGAATTGAGTTAGAGAGCGGGACATGAGCAGAGTTGGGAGTGACACGTGGAATTGAGGAGGTGCTGTGAGATTTGGGAGCATATGCAATGTTTGTGTTACATTTTTTTTTAAATTTTTGTAGTCGGAGATCATCGCAGTTTTTCATAGAGAGAGAACCCCATTTTGAGTGTTTGTATGCGACCATTTTGGGTACTGTCTTAGCCTAGGCCTAGACCTATATGGGTGCCAGTACCATGATTAAGTCTTTTTTTAAAGAAAGGGAGGGAGACCCACCCATATTATAATTACCTAGGTCCAAATTCTCAAGGATGCACCACTCAAGATTCAAACCAAGAACCTCCTGTTTGAAATGTAGGAATATGACCACTGAGGTAATCCTCCTTCGTGGAATTCAAGTTCATGTTTCTCATTTTATGTTAGCTAGTATTATGATAATTCTATTATGTTAAATTGTATAATACGTCAATAAATTATCAGATATGTGATAGTATTGTATATTGTCGTTTATATTATAAACAATTATATCTTTTTAATTTTATTATAACATTAGGTTGACTATTATTCATAATATTATCATTTTTTGCAATTGAATTTTATTTATAAATTCTTATATAATATTGTAACACTAAAATGAACTAATTGCCATCCATAAAGACTTCTAAACATGAAAACAAGGAGACAAAGGGCTCATTTCAGAATAGGAAAAAGAATGGATCTACAGTTCCCAAATGAATTGGGCTTAGTCAAGAAAAGCCTTCTTCTCTGGAAGATTATATTATGTTTGGTATTGCATTGTTCCATAATGATATTATAATTCTATGATGAACCAATTATCATCTTGAAGTGACTGATCTCCCATATGCCCTATTACTGATATTCGACCTATGGTCATTGACCATAGTTCAAAAGTATGTAGTTACATTTACATGTTGGATATTAACCTACATGCAACCAAGCAATCTGCAGTATTTTTGCACTACTTGGAAATGGCATTTGTTCAAGTACATGCAACTAAACATGCCCTTAAATAATCTGTTAGTTTTGGCAGTCACTTTTATGTAAATAAATTTTAGAATTTTGTATCATTTCTTTAGTTTAGCATGTAATCATCTCTTTGTACAAATAAAACCATTTGGGTGCAACGGCTGGAAGCATTTAATGATCATTCAACCAATTTGGGAAGGAAAATGTAGCTGCTGCTAAAGGGTAAAGGTGCAGTCAAAATGATGTTCCTCTTTTCTGGGAAAGGTGGAATGGTTCAAGAGGTTAATGACCCGTCAAATGGCAAATATATAAGTATAAAATAGTGCTATATAAGTGTAAAATAATGCAACTAAGTAATGATATATTTTTACTGTTGGATGGTTTAGATGGTCTTTTTTTCTCAACAAACAACTTTTAATTATACCTTCCGATTGGCAGGTCTATCATCTCTCATGTTAGGGATATCAAATTTCAGAAACTAGAGGAACATGGTTTGGAGTTTCTAGTAAGGCTACAAATGGGTTGGGTTGACCCATGACTTAACCCGCTTAGACCAGACCCGACACGTTTTGGAGGACCCGTGGGGCTGGGCCGAGTCCTAAAATTGGACCCGTTCCATTTTTGACCCGACCCGACCCAAATCTGTAAAATTATTTGGGCCGCGGGGGTGCAAATAAGTTCTTAAGCCATGGATGGGTTGACCTGAATCTGACCCAAACCGGACCCGAATTTTTTGGGTTGGGTCCGAGTTATACAGTGACCCAACCCGACCTGAATGATCCGTTAGGTCAAAAATTGTAGCAGTGGATCTGACCCGACCTGATCTTCTATTGGATTGGGTCTGGGTCCAAAATTAGGATCTGAACAAGCAACTGGGTTGGGTCGGGGTCACTCATGATCCGACCCGACCAATTTGCACCCCTAGTTACTAGTAGAAAAGGATTTTGGTGGGTTGTATTTGTGCTTAGGGCTAATTTTGTGCAAAGGGTCCTAATCATGGTAATGGCAAGGTGATGTTGATACTAGAGTTTGAGGCTTATTGGGGAATTTGCTGTAGGAATTAAGAAATGGCATATTTTGTAGTGATGCTGTAGGCTTGAGTAGGATGGAATATGGGTGAGAAAGGAGGTTGTCTAATTTCTTAGTCGGGGTTCTCTTACAGATGTTCACAGGTAGTTGACAATCAAGTCTTCTGCAAATGGAGAGGAGAAAGGAGAGACCTTTTTATCGAAAAATTGAGTTGGTAGAAAGTTTAATATCATGGATTTGCTGGAAACAGATATTGGAAGCTCTATTTAGGATAAAGAATTTAAGTTAAAAAGACTCATTTAATTTGCCAGAGTGTGAAGTGGCTCTTCCTACACAACCACTTTTACACGGGCACTTCAGCAATGCAGACTTAAATGTTTAGCTTGGTTGTCAAGTGTTTCCATGTCATCAACTTTTTGATACTTTGACATCTAGATACTCTTAGCAATGGGATACTCCCATACAATGTAAACAAAAAATAAAAAATGTTAAAATATTAAGTTATTCTGATAATTATCGTAAGGTGACTACTTTATGGAACTTCTAATTAAAGAATATTGAAAGTTTACATTTGTTCCGTGATGACATTACATAACAAGAATTGTAGGTGCAGACATGATATTTATTATGGATTTATGCCTTCTTTTGCTAATGGATCTAGTTCATCCATTCATGCTGATTCTCAGGACTGTCTAAATTGATTTTGAATATCATCTTGTTGAATCTCAAGTGTCTACAAGTTTGGTACCACCATTGTCAATCTGGTTTGATCTATGTTTGGATCTCAATCATCCAATCATTGTGTTTTTATTTGATAGTGTATTAAACTAATAACTGATTTCCTGGCGGATATTGGCCATCTAGATTTGAATTCCCAATTTGTGTTTTCTAAGCAAGCCCGTGATCGTACCTGATACAGTGTTTGCATGAACGAGGGTATAGGGTTAAAGGACAGGGGGATGCAGAGGAAAGAATTAGATTGAAAAAAGGATGTTTCTTCTAACGCACTTGTTAAATTTATTGTCAGTGCAATAAATGAGTTGGGACTAAATTGTAGAACCCAAGCAGTCTCAGGTTTGACATCACTCAATCAAACCTGGGTCTAACCTGACTTTATATCTTTAAATCTTTCTTTATGGAGCTTTCTATATGCTTTGTGGTCTGGAACAATACCATGCAAGAACATGAGAGTTTTTTCGGCCCTAGAAAAGCAATAGGAAAAGAGAAGCAGGTCATCATTCCATCCACACTTATGATAGGAATTTCTTTTTCTCTCTTTTTGTGAGGGGCACTCATAAAATTCTCTCTTTTTTTGTCTCATAGTTCTAACGCTTCTTACTAGATTTGATGCTTTCCTAGGAAATACATGCGGAGATAATATGCTGGTCATGCTGAACTTTTCCTTTGCTTTTGTCATGCTCTGAATTCCTCCTGCTATCAGGAAATACTCGGGCCAGTACCTGAAGGATTTGATAGGTACTTCTCAAGTCGATTCCCAAAGCTGCTGATTGAAGTATACCGAGTGGTTTCCACATACTGCAGGGAAGAGGACTCCTTCAGCAAATATTTTAAGATTAGTCCAATATAAATTTATGGATTCTGTTGTACAATCGTGTTCAATTACGTCCATGTACACAGTCTGATCAGCGATCTTTGTAAAGTTAACTATATGTTGTAATGCTAATCCTAAAATAATAGATGAATATTTGCATTGTAAATCAGTTATCATTGTGCTGCTGATATTTGTACTTGAGCTGGACCATCTTCCACTTTTATTCCATCTTCCATAATAAAGCAGAGCTGTGAGTGGACTGGATTACAATGGTTAAGCTTAAACGTGTCTGAGAGATTCCGACATGAGCCCTATGCAGTCAACTTTTGGAAGGTCCCCTAGGGATTTATCACCTCTTTGGAGTTCCTCTGCCTCCGAATCACTTTTTAAACCTGTGATGATAAGATTATTTCCCATACCATGGAGTAGGATTTTGACAGGGTCTTCTAGCCCTTGCTTCTTTGATCCTTGAGTTATATGATTCAGATTTTGCAGCCAGCGTAGTTGATAAGCAGACTCCAGATCTGTTGACTCAATTGCAGGATGGATGCAGATGCAGGCCTATATTGTTGGTCTTTATGTCTGTTGCCTTTTTCCCCTTCAACTGCAGGTTCATCTAAGTGACTTTAGCTGTCCAGTGTGAGTCAAGGATAAGGGTTATCAATTGAGAAACTAGATTTATTAGCTCAATAAAGCATCGTTAAAGCAAATGCAACCACTTCAAGTAACTTGCCTCATCTCAGATGAAGCATTCCCCAGATCCTATGAACCATCTTCTGTTTTACAGCTGAAGTGTTCAATAGATTGAAATCAATTCCACCCCCAATGTGGAAAAAGGAATATCATTAATTCAAACAGGACTGAAAAGACTATATTAGATTTTATATCTATTACAAACTGGTAATGCCCAACTATCATTCAATATTTTTCTGAAGTGGTGGACATCTACAGACATACTGTCGTCATCAGTTCATACAAACACCTTGTTTCTCATTTAGATGATCAAATTAAATTTCAGTGCAATAGGGAAAAAGGAACTTTATCTTCAACAGCAAACCAGTCTGATGTAAGAAACATTATAACTCTATCTGCCTACATGCACCAATAATTATGAGCATTAAATCAGAATTCCTATCAGAGATGTTCCAGCAGTTAAATTAGCCCCAATTCAGAATTTTCAATTCCAGATGTACTTCCAACAGTAATTGCCATCATGTTCAATGGGTGACCACATCACAGGCCATGAGGAACCCACAAAATTAAGTATCTGCAGCCATATTGCTGTTCTGCAGGCTGAATGCAAACCTTCGCAAGGAAAGAAATGAATCTGAGTTTTCCTGTTCGAAGGAGCAATTCAACATATTCTGTTGTCAACTTGTCAAGGTCTTGCAGAAAAGGCATGTTGAGACCCATGGAAAAGGCATGACAATTTTGGTTTCCAAATTATTTTATCATTACAAGCAAGGAGAGCACCAGGTTTGCCCGCTGCAATTGAGGAACGACTATCGCTGCAATAACAATTTACAAGATATCTTTGAATCAGATAAGCTGTGTTTTTCCAACTAAAATACATGGAAACTAAAGATAAAACAGAGACGGCGAATAGTACAGCTGACCAGCGAACATTAGAAATCCTAATTTTCATTTAGTTCAGCGAAAGCATACTCACTAAAACAAGTAATTCAGGTTAGATGGTGAAATATCTGGGACAAATGTTTTATGAACAAAGTTTTCTGTGTTAGTTGTGCAGTAAGAAATCTCTGCTGGAATAACAGCAACCTTCCAAAGGTGGGGCCAGCAGTCTCAATGTCTCCATTCCTTCATATAACCATCTGAACTCATCCTACACCACATGAGAGAGAGAGAGAGAGAGAGTACATTTGAGTAGTTGCTTGGAGTTTGTGCATGAAGATGAGCGCCTCTTCTCTTTTATATACACCTTTTAGAAGATATACCCATCCACATTCACTCTAAATGATCAGGAAAGAAAAGAAGCACATGAGATTGAAAGGAAAATTTATGTATCAAATGATAATGTCGTGAAAGAAAATCAATCTTTCTTTTAGTAGACAAACCCATCCACATTCACCCTAAATGACCAAGAAAGACCAAAGAAGCACATGAGATTAAAAGGAAAATTTATGTATCAAAGGATACAGCCGATAAATTCGTTTGGATTGAATTGCTTAACGGCTAGTTAGAGCGAGAAGCTCCAGCGAAGTGCGAGAAAGTGAACGGACCGACTGTAACGGCTAGCCGGCGGCGTCTCATCGGTGCTTGGCTAGGCTCCTGCCTTCCGGTGTGGCATCCACGGCGGGCGGGCGGGGCGGTGTGAAATACTGAACGTGTGTTTTCCTTCTCTGCGAGTGCCTCGGCTTCGGGTGGTCCTCGAGCGGTTGGGGGAAACCCTATGGACCGCAAAGGGAAGGCGCCGGCGGGGAAGTCGACGGAGCCGACGGGGAAGACGACGGAGGGAGCGGCTAGAGGCCCAGGTAAGTCCAACTCCTTTGGGCGCGGTGGGAACTCCGGCGCTTGGTCGCGGCCGGGGCCGTGGGTTACTCAATGGCCCACGGCCGAGGAGGTGGAGCGGTTGAGCCGCCGCTTCCCGGACGTCCTCCGACTACCGGAGGAGCCGATAGCGGCGGCCCGGCTGAAATGGGAGGGGTGTGCTCTGTTGGCGCGTAGCTTCGGCCGCCGCGTCCCGGCGGAGTGGGTGGCCAAAGATGTGGCCGCCGGGGCAAAACTGAAGGACGTGGTGGCCGTCCCGCTCGCGGCCGACCATCTCGCCCTCCGGTTCCGGTCGACGGAGGACCGCGACCGTGCCCTGAGCCAGGGCCCGTGGGTGGTGGCGGGGCAGCTCCTCGCCATGAGCCCTTGGGTCCCGGATTTCGAGCCGGACGCCGACACGGTCAAGACTGCTTTGGTATGGCTTCGACTGCCCCGCCTCCCGCCGGAGTATTGGTCGACTTCGACCATCCTCCACATTGCGGCAAGGGCGGGCCGGCCGATTGCGGTGGACGAAATCACCGAGCAACAGGGGGCTATGGGCTTTGCCCGGGTAAAGGTTGCTATCGACACCACGGCGCCCCTGTTGCCGGGGGTTTTGATCCAGGGAATCAAGAAGGTTCGCTGGCATCCCTTTGTTTTTGAAAACGTCCCGGCGATCTGCCCCCGGTGTGGGCGCATGGGTCATGTGGATGCCGCCGCCTGTCGTTTTCCAGCGAAGGGCCGAGCCGCGGACGGCTCGTTCTCGGGGGCGGTGGACCCGGGGGGCGGGACAGATCAGTCGCCTCCGGCCACTGAGGAGGAGGACCAAGGGCCAGTCTTTGGCCCTTGGATGGTGGCGACGCGGCGGAGAGCTCCACGGGAGAACCCTCCGCCGCGACCGGGGGAGACGACTGGGCCCGATAAGGGGTCTGGGTCGTCATCGACCCGGGTGCCACCCACGGCGGCCTGCCCGACCTCGCCGGCGTCACCGGCGGACACCGACGGTTGGTAGAAGCCAACGAAGGTCGCGCGCCGCCGGTCGCCGCTGGCCGGGGATGGGGACAGGCCGGCTCTGAACCTCCTAACAGGCCCCGTCCGGGTTGACTCGGTTGAACCGGTGGACCTGGGGCCGAGCTGGCGGGTTGACCAGATCGTCTCGGTCGACCCGGTCCTCCCACGGGCTGATCCTGGGCCCAGTGGGACGGTCGTGGTACGGGCCCAAGCCCAAAAACGGCCCAGACCCCTAGCGGGCCGCGGCCCACAAGGGGGCCCAGGTCTGCCTAACCAAGCCTCTGGGCAGGCCCAACGCGCACGGGCCCAGCGAGCTGGGCGCCGTGGACGTGGGCCGGCCCGCTTAATCGGCGCGCCCTGCGCCATCGGCGCGCCGTCCCCTGACGACGCACCAGGCGCTGGCGGCGCGCCGATGGTTGCTGGCGCGCCCCGCACGGGGTCCGCGCCCGTTGCCGCGGGCGCGCCCAATGCTGAGGGCGCGCCTGTCATGGGGATCTTTCCCTGTGAGCAGGGCGCGAGCCCGTTTGAGCTGCAGGGCCTGCGGGCCCAATCTGCCATGGGACCGCTGGCCCTGATGGCTCTGACCTCTGGGGCTGGCCCGGAGGCCCGGGCAACCCGGGGTCTGGCGGGTGGGGGCCTTTTGGACTCTGCCCAGTCAGCCTCGGGTCCGGGGGGCCTGTGTGTCCCGGCTTCCTTAGCTCAGGACCACCCCATGGTGGGTGCATCGAGTGAGCCGCGACTGTGGGGTGAGGTCGTGGGCCCTGGGGGGGCCGGATGGAGTTTTTCGCTTCGGCACACCGGCTGCGGGGGTGCGGGAGGACGCTGACCCAGGCAGGTGCGTGGTGGGGGACCTCCCCACCCCACATGCGGTGGGGAGCATGGCGGAGGCACCGCCACTAGGAGGGGGCACGGACCATTCTACTGCCGTGCAGCGTGTCAGGGCAGCAGTTATGGGGGCCATAGCCGTAGCTAGTGGCGAGGAGGGGCGAGACTGCCGGGGCGCCGAGCCTGAGGGTGGTTCCGTGACTCTGGGAGAGGATGGGTCTGAGGCCGACTATGTGGACTGTGACCCATGATGATACTTGCTTGGAACTGTAGGGGGGCGGCCAAGCCGTCCTTCATGTCTACTTTCAAACGACTAGTCCAGGTCCATAGTCCGGAGATCTGTTTCCTATGTGAGACCCGATTATCTGGCGACGGGCTCAGCCGTTTGAGACGACGCATGGAGAGGGATTGGGAGACCTATGCAGTCGACTCCCAGGGGCTGTCGGGAGGCATCTTGGTTCTGTGGAGGCGGGGTGTGGGGACAGTTGATGTCTTCCACAACTGCTCCCAACAAGTAATCATGATAGTATCACGACCCGACGCTGCTCCATGGGTACTGTGTGGTGTGTACGCTAGCACGGACCATCGGGCTAGGAGAGTCCTCTGGCAGGAGATCACCAACCTGACCGCCCAGGGCATCCCGGCGGTAGCAATTGGTGATTTCAATTGTATCCAGAGCGAAAATGAGAAGCGGGGGGGAGCTGCTTTCACGGATCGAGTGGACAGGAGAGAGTTTCGAGACTTTGTGTCGCGGAACGGCCTAGTAGACTTGGGTTTCTCGGGACCACAGTTTACCTGGTGCAATAATCAGTTGGGCAGTGCTAGGGTTTGGGAGCGATTAGATAGGGCTTTTGCGACCCCTGATTGGATCCTCCGTTTTCCCACAGGCCGAGTTAGTCATTTGCCACGGATTGCCTCGGACCACTGCCCACTGCTACTGTCCACCTCATCAGGCCCCACGCACTGCAGCCCCTTCCGCTTTGAGAAGGTCTGGCTGTCGTACCCCCAGTCTTGGGATATTGTTCGCGATGCGTGGCGGGCCCCGGTGCATGGCGATGCCATGCAACGGGTCTCACGCAAACTTGAGCTGACCAAACGGCGCCTCCGCCGATGGAACCGTGAAGTTGTGGGCGATATCTTTCGGCGACTGGAGGGGGTTGAGACCTCAATCGCTGAGCTGCAGAGAAAGGAAGACCTAGGAGGCGTGCTTCCGGAGGACGATATGGCCGATCTCCGGGGACTTTTTGCGACTCACCATTCGCTGCTACGGCAGCATGAGATTTTTTGGCGACAAAAATCTCGGGTGCAGTGGGTAAGCGAGGGTGATCGCAACACCAGATTTTTTCACCGGTCGACGGTTATCCGGAGACTGAGGAGCATGATCCACTCACTGCGAGATGGATCTGGACATCGTGTGGAGGGCGAGCCTGCCATCCGGCAGGTCTTACTCGATTTTTTCCGATCTAGATGGACGGAGGATGAGGAGGCCACTGATGGGGACCCCTCTCTGACGGTGGATGCAGGCATTTGTGATGCTGAGAGTGTATCTCTGACCCGGCAGGTGTCGGCACAGGAGGTACAGGAGGCAGTCTGGGCCTTGGCAGTGGACAAGGCCCCGGGACCTGACGGTTTCCCCCCCTTTTTCTTTCGGCAGTATTGGGGTATTATTCGACTCGCGGTGGTGGAGGCTATCCAGTGTTTCTTTGCCCACGCAGCTATGCCTGTGGACTGGAAGGCCACCTTCATCACACTAATACCTAAACGTCAAAATGCGGCTGAACCTTGTCACTTTAGGCCCATTAGCTTGTGCACAACCCTATACAAGGTTGTGGCAAGAATTATGGTGGGCAGAATGAAACCCCTCCTGCCTGGTATCATTTGCCAGGAGCAGGGGCTTTTGTGGCCGGCAGGAATATTTCTCATAATGTCATGTTGGCCCAGGAAATGATGTGGGATCTCCGGCGAGCATCGAAGCGGCACTGCCTGATGGCAGTCAAGCTGGATATGGAGCGGGCTTACGACAGGATCAGGTGGAGCTTCCTTCAGCGGGCGCTGGAGGCATATGGCTTTCCCAGGCAGTGGATCGGCTGGGTTATGGGGTGTGTCCGGGAGCCAAGGTTTTCTATCTTGATCAACGGCACGCCAACACCTTTCTTCGAGTCCTCCATAGGACTACGGCAGGGATGTCCCTTATCCCCTTATCTGTTTATTATCTGTGCTGATGTTTTATCTCGGTCTCTGCAGAGAGCGTGTGCTAGCCGGGAGCTGGAGGCTTATGTCCCAGCCACGGGGGCCCACCCTCTCACCCACTTACTCTTTGCTGATGATTGTCTTCTTATGGCCAGGGCACGGACTTCAGCGGCTCGGGTTCTTCGCCGGGTGGTGGCGGCCTACTGCGCGGCGTCCGGACAGAGAGTGAATTTTTCCAAATCCACCATCTCTTTCAGCCCCAGCACAGAGAGCGGAGTCAGACAGGAGATCAGGGGGATCTTGCAGATACCGGAGCAGGAGGGGACACTTACCTACTTAGGTGTGCCTACTATTGGCCGTAGGCTACGGGTGGTTGAGTGTTCCGGTTTGGTGCAGCGTGTTCAGAGCAGGCTGGAGGGTTGGAGGGCGTCTTCTTTATCCATGATGGGGAGAGTGACGCTGGTCAGAGCGGTGTTGGGATCTATACTGGTGTATCTCATGGCCAACACAGTGGTTCCAAAGACGGTCCTGTTAAGGATCGAACGCCTTCTTCGGAATTTCCTGTGGGGGTCATACGGTGGAGGTCATGGCGTGCACCTGGTAGCTTGGGAGCAGGTTTGCAAGCCCACTAGTGAGGGTGGTCTGGGAGTGCAGTCCCTCATTGAGAGGCGCGAGGCGTTCATTGCTCGGCATGCGGCTCGGTTCATATTAGAGCCACACGGCTTCTGGAGTCAGGTGATGGCAGCCAGATATGGCCGAGGGGCTTCGGGGGTGGCACAGAGTGGTCGCCGAGTATCCTTCATGTGGCGTGAGATCGGGAGGTACCTGCCGTCAGTATCGGCACATATCAGGTGTTTGATTGGCGACGGCCGTAGTATTGATGTGACCGGCGACTCATGGGTGGACTCCTTGCCCCTAAGCAGTTGGCCGACTATGTTTGACACAGAGGCAGCTGAGGGGCTACGGGTGTGCGACCTCCTAGCACCAGGAGGTGCAGAGTGGGATGAGGCCAGACTCAGGCTATTGTTCGGGGTACACCTATCTGCGAGGATTCGATCCCTCCCGTTACCAGGATGCGGGGGGCCAGATGTCAGGGTGTGGGGCACTTCGAGCCGGGCCAGTGTCAGGCTGAGAGACCTCACGCGCGCCATTCAGCCAGAGCACGAGCCGGGCCCGGATAGCACGTGGATTTGGAGATCCGGACTTCACCCGAGGGTAGCTCTCTTTCTATGGAAGGTGTTCTGGGACCGCCTTCCTACGAGAGCAGAGTTGAGCAGGCGTGGTTGGGGGATCCCGGCTGAGTGCGGGACGTGTGGAGCTGAGGAGTCAGTGGACTACGTTATCTTCCAGTGTACATGGGCGAGGTCGACATGGCAGTGGGCAGGGATCCCGCGGAGGCCCGGAGTGAGCGGCTACAGTTTCTCCGGGTGATACGGCAGTGGTTAGCCAGTTTACGGACCCGTGAGGAGGGCATTAGAGCTACTTGCACAGCACTTCAGATCTGGCTGGCAAGGAATGCCCGCACTCTCGGTGAGCGCAGGGTGTCGCCGAGGTTCGTGGCAGAGTTTGTTCGAGCACAGGCCTCGGAGATCAGACCCGCCCCTCACTCAGACCGACCTTTGATAGCTCGGGACACTTGGGGTTCCCCCCTGCTTCGGCAGCTCCTCAGTTGGTGTTTTTCACCTGGGAGCCCCCACCCCCGAGCTTCCTCAAGGTCAACTTCGATGGATCAGTTTTGGATGGCGGCACGAGCGGCGGTGCAGGCTTTGTCATACGGGGCCCGCACTCCAGGTTAGTGGCCGCCGGTGGCTGTCAGTTGTTCGATATATCAGTTCCTGGAGCTGAGCTGCGAGCAGCCTGGGCAGGCCTTCGACATGCGCGGGCTGTATTACGAGCCAGCTCGATTATTCTGGAGGGTGACTCGGCCACTGTCGTCCGGTGGATTCAGAGGGGATTGAGGGGTGAGGGCACAGACCATCCCTTGATTCGCGATATTGTGATGTTGTGTGATGAGGGGGCCTTTCTGGCCAAGCATGTATTCAGGGAGGCCAATGGGGTAGCCGATTGGGTGGCTGCCCATGCGGCCCACCACTCGGGGTACGCCTTATGGTCGGGGGAGGCGGAGCTGCCTTTGGCACTCCGCGAGATTTTGTATTTTGATCTTATTGGGTGTATTCATACCCGTACTGTATGAAGCATCCGTTTCAGCAAAAAAAAAAAAAAAAAAAAAAAAAAAAAAAAAAAAAAAAAAAAAAAAGGATACAGCCGATGTCGCAAAAGAAAATCAGTCATTTTTTCGTGCAAAAGATACAATCCGAACACATTGCATCTAGGCCATTTGTAACCTGTGGCTCTGTGTGACACCTCAGGCTGGACTTTTTATAGCACCAATTGAGTCTCCTCGAGCTAGGATTCTCCTACAACATTCGGCATCAGTATGATCTTTGAGTACAGGCAACGTGGCAGTGATCTAAGCAAGCACCGCACTCTATGGTGCAAAAGATGCATAACAGTGGATCCGGTCTACATTGGATTCATGGAGCCTAATGATTCTCAATCCCCTAGTTCAAAAGGCTTGCGGTTCTACTCCTTTCTGCTAATAACTTGAGAGGTGTGTGATTATAGCAATAGCCTCGTTCAGAAAAATCCATGATATTGATGGGTGTGTGAGTTCATTTGATGTCATAGTTTTCAGCATAGTTTTTGTAGAAGGATTGTGGTACACACTGGATAGCTAATTGGTCTAGCACTTCGAAGCTCCCTCTCTTATCCAGAAAATGAATAGATGAAATGACATAGATAAGTATAAAAACAATACACCCATCTTACATACTACGTAAGTTACATGATATGTTATCAGCAACAATGCCCCATCAACCAGTAGAATGGAATCAAATCAGCCGTGACTTTACAAAAATAAACAACTAATTCTGCGAACATGTGTTTGCCGAAAAATCTGTAAAGAGAAAAAAAAAAGAAATAATTCTGTAGAGACATTATTCATAAGAATAATTTTAGGCCATCTTTAACAAATTCTAGCCTCCCATTTGTTTATAACAAGTTTTCCCTTGGAATTATCTTAATGGAAGCCAAACATTGGAATAGAAGATTCCCTTTATCATAAGAGTACCACTACAGATCACCTGTCACATCATCGCTCCATTCACCAGGCTGATGTGGCAGCTAGGGATTGGTGCATTACTGGCTTCCATATCAGACTGGTAAACTGAGCAGTGACCTGATGGATAATCTTCAGCATTTCTCGACAAAATACCAGTTCTTTTTACTAGCTTAGCAACTAAACAAAGACCACAATGCTTGATAAAAGTTTAAGCAATCAGACATCAAGAAATGGAAAGTCTCTTACAGCCAAAGTAGATTCTTAACATGACAACTAAAAGTCACCTGAGGTTATCCCCCAGGAAAAGACCGTAGTTAGGCCACAACCAGATAGCATTATCATATCGAAGGGCCACAAATTTTATAACATCTATAATTTTAAGAAAGAAAAATGAAGACCCAATGATAATTGGTGGAGCATTTTTTACAAAAAGAACTTCTATGAATTTGATTCTCATATGCAATGTTCCAGTATACACGTGAGTTATCATCTCATTGTCTATCCATACAAGGGTGGCTGATTACTACCAGAGAAAATTACTTCTCGAAAAATAATCTGATTGCATATTTACAGTTATGGGTATGACAGGTTATAGGTATGGAGGGAGAAACTGAAGAAATTATATGACTAGGGGCTAACAAATTTGTCCTCACTTTCAATATCAGCACCATTGCTTCCTGCCTTCTGCATCTGCTTTCTTTTGGATCTGTTTTTCACATCTTCTTCCTTCTCGTCAACGAAGGAGAAGAAAGAATGAAGGCTGCGTGATCGTGAGCTTCCTTGACCGGAAGAGTCAGTCTCCTCCAGGGGATAGTGCCGAATAAACTGGCGTACCATAAGTAAGAAGTATATGATGAGAGCAACTGTACATGCCATTCCACAAATAAGAAACAGACCCCAGAAGCTTCCAAGATCGAGTTGATCAGACTCCAGATCGCTGTTTTGAGAGATGCATGCGCTTCTCGTCAGCCATTTGTCATGAATCCTTTGGAGATCCCCATTCTCTGACAGTGCAACAATGGCAGTTGACAAGTCAACAGCTAAGGGGGAATCTCGTGGGAAAGCCTACAATGAGATGATAAACAATTAATGACTTGAAATATAACCTGTTAACAGTAGATGAATGGTAAGAGAGCACTATGATGGATTTGGATATGAAAGTAAACACAAACTCAAACGTAGTAAGAGGAGAGAGATAGAGGAAAAGATAAGATTGCAGGATATAACTTACCATCTTCATAGCAAGAATACATTTTTCACTTGCAGTTTATGCATAGAAGAAACCACATGGTTTGCACCATAGGTTTAACTGCATCCCTATCTCATATATGGGCACAGCTTTGCAAATCGAAGTATTTATTCATCATCATACACAGAATTCATTATGACCAGCTCTTCTAATGACATAAATCCCACTTTTTAATACTTTTTCCTTTCTTTCTCTTTGAGAAATAACACCAGCCCTTCAAATTATAACTGCTTTTCTAGCCAAAACTACTTTCATCAAGAAAGAGATATGTCAAATACCTTGAAGAATGATTATGCCGTGGTGTTAAGTGTATGCTTAGTCTATAGAATGTATGGGATTACTTTGTTTACAGTACCTTAACAAGAGCCTTGGAGGCAACTTAAAAACAATATGTGAAGATAAGCGAGGATGAATCATATACTTTGCGTACATTGTACCTTTTTGTATTGTGTGGGCAGTGTACTACACGTGTATGAGACTCACAATGCAAGAAAACATAAACATATACCCGGGTATATGCATGCGTGCAGAGATGGCAATGGATTTGACTCTATTACAATCTTCTTCTTCAATTTAACACTGTTCTACATGGTATCAGAACTCTAGCTCTCCATGATGATTCCTCTTTAACCTTCATATTACCATTTTGCTCCAGGCTGCAGCATATCATGCTGCCAAATGCTAGCTCCTGAGATTTGATGCCAAACAGAAGAAACATCCTATGTAATTATCTGCTTAATTTGCACTTATTCATTTTATTTTGGTTTTAAACACCGAAACACTTCAGGCATTGTTCATTTTGTTGTTGTTTTCGTTAGGAGAAGCAAAAACATTTGGGCTATTGCTCAACTTGTCTTGAAGTACTGAACCTGCTAAGCCATTCTTTGTCCTAGTTTATGGATACCTTTCTCTTCCCCAAATCTCGGTTTGGGTCTGTTCATTCCAGCTTTGGAGGGATACTTAGCTACTGGCTGTATTTCTGCTCGTTGTATTGGAAAGGTTTTCTTTTTATTGAATGTGCATACTTGTTTACAAATCTTTTATTGAATGTGCATACTTGTTTAAAATTTGATATATATGACTTATGAATGAACTTACTTTGATCCTGACTATGCTTTGGACCCCACCAATAAGGGTTATACATTGGTACTTTGACTATTCCAGAGCTCAACATTTTGGGCCCGCCATAGGGTATAAATATGGTATTTTGGTCCACTCTGCATGATATAAGTATGGCACCGTGGCTCACTGTACAAGGTATAAGTATGGTCACAGTCTAATAGTTTGTTGAGTTGAATATGATATCTTATATTGTTCTTATGAGAAATTGTATCAATACTTGAGCAAACATAAATATTCTTGATTACAGAAAGCAAAGACTTATTAAAATATAATATTTTTTCTTACATACTTAGTATTAGAAAGAAAAATTTGTTTACTTTATTGCTTGAATTATTTAGTTAAGGTATTTGTTACTTGTTGTCAGTTAAGGTCATTATTTGGTCTTTTTTCTTTACAAGCATAGAGAACTATTACAAACAGGGTACAGTTATAGGAGTGCATTTAGATGCAAGAGCAGGATGTTCAGCATAGCCTGAGAATTAGTATTTGTTTACGTAGTATAAATGCTGGAAGCATTTTATAGGTTCCTTTTTCGATTTAACATTTGGAAAGAATTTGAAATTAGATTCTTGTAAACAAAATTCTTGAAGTTGCTTGTTAGTTTTTGGACTTGTTAGTTATTAAATTTATAAATTTCTATTAAATGTTTTTACTTCTCTCTGATGATAAAAAGGTTTGCTAACAATGTTACTGGGGAATCTTTGAACTAGTAGATAAGTGGCACTCCTAGTAGGAGGGTATCATTAATCCTATCAGGACAACCAAATAGAGCAGGACAAACTCGGAATGCTCCAATTAATGCAAACATTAGTTGGGAGGTCGCAGTTGCAATGATAGCTACAAAAATAGCAGTTGCATTAGCAACCGATACAGTAGTAGCTAGTGCAACAGCAGTAGCAGGGCATCAGGGCTCAATAGGAGCAGCACAACAGTACCTCAGAATTTAAGAGACTGGCATCACTAGCTTTTAAGGGAATCATAGAACTCCTAGAGGCCGAAATTTGGTTGAAAGAAATCGAGAAAGCATATGCAGATGGGATGCCATGATGAAGAGGTGTCCTATACCTCCTATATGCTGCGAGGAGCAGGATATCATTGGTGCAAATGTTAGAGTGCAAACATGAGCATGATGCAGAAGTATGCACTTGGGAGAGGTTCTCATTCTATAAGAAGTACTTCCCTCGAAGAACAAGAATCCAAAAGGAGCAAAAGTTCATCATATTGAAGGAAAAAGGCATGATATTGGATCAATATGAGGCCAAATTCACTGAGCAAGCTAAATTTGTCCCAAAGCTGGCAGATGATGAGATTTGTCGAGTTCTTGAATTTAAGATGGGCTTGACGTAAAAAATTAGGAAGAAAGTGGTACCATTTGAGTTAAAACAAGTTATGGGGCTGCAATGAGCAAGGCCTTGATAATTGAAAGAAAACTCAATAAAGCATGGGTAGAAATGGAAAGAAATCAAAAGAAAAGGACCAGGTCAAGTGGTCCTTCAAGGGCAGAGCAGTAGAAACACTGGAAGTTCAGCCAAGAGACCAACTAATGATACTAGGAGTAGCAAGACTCAACAAATGGTGGTGATCGATGCTCCTGGTGTGACAGGGACCATGCTGACAAGGATTGTCACTAGAACATTGGTGCGTGCCTTGGATGTGGCCCAAATAGGCCACAAGATAGCGATGTCTGCAAAGAAAGGAGAATCAGACCACTCATAAAGCTCGGCCTTCAACATATAACCCCTCCAGCTGGACAAAACAAAAAGCAAAGTCAAAGACCTAGGACTCAAGGGCAGGTCTAGGATCTCATACAACATGATGCTCAGGGCTCTAATGCAGTGGTGACAGGTAACATTTCGGTGTCTAATACTTATGTGTTGTTTGATCCGAGTATTACTCATTCTTTCAAATTTCCACTATTGTTAGAAAATATAAAATGCTGCATGAGCCTATGGAAACTGAGCTATGTGTAGAAACCGCAGTAGGAGGTGTATCAATTACTATTCTATTTGCAAGTCTGTATAGTCAGAATAGGAGACACAGAATGCTTGCAGTCTAACAATGTTAGAATCACGATATTTTGATATCATACTAGAGATGGATTTGCTAGCTACCTACCATGCCTCAGTTGATTGTCATAAGAGGAGCATGAACTTCCAGCTTTCAGGTCCATTAGAGTTCAATTTTGTTGGAAGTACAGGAATTGCCCCTCCATAT
The DNA here is from genome assembly GCF_009389715.1 of Phoenix dactylifera. NCBI lineage: Eukaryota > Viridiplantae > Streptophyta > Magnoliopsida > Arecales > Arecaceae > Phoenix > Phoenix dactylifera. Next base: position 992,301 of record NW_024067681.1, on the reverse strand, counting down.
ATGGTATCAGATTTGCAGGCGAGGCGGATGCTGAAGAAAGGATGTAGAGGTTTCCTGAACACTGAGGGACACACGGTGGGGTGAATTAAAATTGAAAGATATTCTTATTGTATATGAGTTCCTGGACTTGTCAACATTGCCATTGGCCAGGGAGATTGTTCTTTATTGATCTACTATCGGGTTTGAGTCCAATCTCTAAAGCCCCTTACAACATGGCTCATGAGTTGGAGGAGCTAAAGGAGTGCCTTCAAGACTTTCTAGATAAGGGTATTTTAGGCTTAGCGTAACTCCGTGGGGAGCTCTAGTCTTGTTCATGAAGAAAGATACAAGCATGCAACTATGTATTGACAATAGGGAGTTGAACCAGATTATTGTAAGAAACAAGTACCCTTTATCTACCCTTATCTCAAATAGATGATTTGTTCGATAAGCTGCAAGGAGCATAGGTCTTCTCTTAAGACTGACCTTTGATCCATGTATCACCAGTTAAAAATTAAAGCAAAAGATGTACAGAAGATTACTTTCCAGACATGCTATGGGCATTATGAGTTCTTGGTCACGCCGTTTAATGCACCAACAACATTCATAGATTTGATGAACAGGATGTTCAAACTCTTCTTGGATCGATTTCTGCTGGTCTTCACTGATGATATCTTGGTTTATTCAAAGAGTAAACAGAAGCATGAGGAACATCTAAGATGCGTGTGCAGACCAAAGTTCGTCATCTCGGTACCAGACTCTGTACTGGTGCACACTAGCACTGTGTCGATACGGTACGGAATCTTTTTGTCATACCGAGTGTCGGTATGCCACCCGTATCGGATACCAGTACCGAATCAGTGTGGTACGGTACACCCCATACTGCTCGATTCAGGCCAGCATAGCGAACTATTCTGCAGACCTTAAGAAGAGAAGATTTTTGCTAAATTTAAGATGAGTTTTATCTCGAAGATTGGTATTGTTGTAACGTAATATCTAAGGATGGGGTTTTAGTAGATTCAAAGAAAGTGGAGGCTCTAGGAAAGTGAAGCAGATCAACTACGTTTCTGAGGTGCATCACTTTTTGGGTTTGGGATATAATTGTAGGAGATTTGCAAATGGATTTGCCTGTATAGCTATGCCCTTAACCCATTTAACTCAAAAGGGAGTAAGCTTTGAACCAAGAAAGGCCGAATCGGACTGAACTGCCCGGTTTAGCCCGTACCGAGCCGACCTGGTGGAAAACCGAATCGGTTTGCCTATTGGAATCGGTTCTGGCCTTGAACCAGCCGGAACCGGTTTTGAACCGGTCAGAACTGACCAAAAAAGGCACAAACCAGACCAAATCGGCTGGAACCGACCGAAACTGTTCGGAACTGACCGAAACTGTTCGGAACTGGCCAGTTCCGTTCGAACTTGGTTGAACCGGGCCCCTTCTCTTTCCATTGTTTGCTAATTAAAAGTTGTCGGGAAGGCCCGAGAAAGCCTTCGCAACATCGTTTCTAAGCTCTCCAGCTGTTTCCCTTCTCACGGCAAAAATCACACATTCAGCACGGTTGACGGAAGATCCAAGCCTAAATATGACATGCTTCTTCCGTCTTATCTCATTCACTCAATTTTTTGGAGGGGGCTTGAAAAAATAGCTCGAAATATGCAAAATAAGGAGAGTTCATGCTAAAATTTTTAATTTGGGCTTGATTTTTTATATGTTGTAGATCTATGTATGCTCAATATGATGACAAAAATATTTAGAAAGTGTACTGACAACTTTGGAATCTCAGCACCTATCGTAAGAAAAGTATGAATCCAGTTATATTACACATCAGAAGAATATTTATCCAATGTTAGATGGTTACTAATATGGTACTATCTTATATATATATTTCTTCAATATTTTTGCAGCTGAATGATGGATTCATTTTGGTTTGTCTTGAAAAAAATCTTAAGTGGCTAGCTATCCGGATTTTCTTACATATGGTCTTCTCGAGTGGCTGAGCGAAACTAGTCCACCTTCGTCCTCATCCACAGTAAGCAGAGAAACTGTTGACACATGAACGCCTCAACAACCTTGTATATATTCACTACAATCTGAGTTTGAAGTGCATTCAGGAGGAAGTAGAGCTAAAGTACACAGATCCGATCAATAGTGCTTTCGTTGATGATGAGAATGATCCTATTATTGGATAGCTTGTAGCCAGCAGCAGGAGCCAGAGCTTGATGAGCGAGGATTGCCTCCATGATCGACCAGTTTTGTAGCCAGGGAGGCTAGGATTGATGCAGGGCAATGGGCAGAGAGCAATATTCCACGCATCCTTCTAGCTGATCAGTCACAACCATAAGAGAGCCGATCGTCACATGATTTCTTGTCTGAGACATTCTTTTAAAAATATGACCAAGAGATGCTTAGACGAGGCCACCATGCTACCCAGTTGACTCGGTTAGGAGGACGACATACATCCTTCCAACATAGCTACACAGAGAGGAGAACGAAGGATAAATAGGCAACGAGTAGCATGAAGGGTAAGACGGCAGCTGCCAAGCATACTAAAAAAAAATAAAAGGCACTTGCAGTCCTATTGGAGTGTCGAAGAGTCAGTTCACTCAGATTCAAAGACCAAGAGCAGCAATTCCAGTGGTCATGGGTTTGTTGGCCAGAGAGTGGACATAAGACCACCTTTTATGAGACAGCCGCAGGGTAGTCTTCAATTCACCGATGAGTTTTAGTTTACGCATGCTACACAAGATAGAGACCACGATGCACGATTTAGTGGAGCCCCGAAAATTCAATTGCATATAGAGAATGGGCTCCTCGAGGTCTTTCAGGAGGACATGATGCAGCTGCAAATAACCTTGCACTTGGATTAGGATCCATAAACGTATTAGATGATCTCGCATATGGAGTAGAATCTCGTAGCCACAGGCAATCTATGGCCTATACGGATACAGATATAGATATGGTGTGTCTGAGGCATCTTCCGGTGACTACTAACCTACGCAACCCGGAGCATCTTACGGTCAAATTTTGCTGCCAGCCTAATCAGATGGTCTCTTTCACAGCCGGTTTATCAGCCAGATGATACCTCTCAGAGCCAAAGCTTCAACGAGAAATTTGAAAGTTCTTATAACCTAGAGCGCGTTCCTTATGGAATGAACATATAATACTACGATGCCGCTTGGTTGGAGGGATGGGCCGATGTGCCTTCTGACTATGCTAATGATCCGTATATCTACGAGAGGCATCGCCACTGAATAAGATTTTAGATATCGGTATGTATGTTATACTTTAAATATATGTAGTTGATTATATTATTTTATATTTTTTATCTCATTACTTGATTTGAGGTATTTTAATTTGCTTCTTGTAGCATGTAACATCTCACTGATTATTTTATAATTTTATTATTTTAAAACAATAAGATGCATCATTTAGGTTAAACTGAAATCATAAAAATATCAAAAAAATCAAAAAATAAATTAGACTTAAAATTATTAAAAATTTTTAAAATAATTGATTACCAATTAAATCAACTTGAAAAACTCCACAAAAAAATATTGGGCATGCCGGCTCCATGCCCAAGCGTACCGTGTGTCAGTAGGGTACCGAACCGGTAGTACCAACCTATCCGCTGACTAGTACATGCCTCGATACCGGTTCGGCGGACCTTATTTTGAATGGTCTGAGGAGTGTGAGCAGAGCTTTAAAGAACTAAAGACAAGTTGGTGACAAGTTCCATCTTTACCACACCGTCTAGTATTAGAGGGTTTTGCTAGTTATGTTGAGACTTTCAAGAAGGGTCCTGACAGTGTTATGATATAGCTTGGCAAGGTGGTGGGGTGGGTTATGCTTCTAAAAAATTGAAACCTCAACAGCAAAATTATCCTAAAAATGATTTAGCAGCAATGGTTTTTTCTTCTAAAATCTGGAGGCACTATCTATATGGTGAGCAATGTGAGATATTCAGTGAGCAAAAGACCCTAAAGTACATATTCACTCAAGAAATTCAATATGAACCAGAGAAGATGGCTAGAATTGTTGAAGAATTATGATTTATCCATTAATTATCACCCTAGAATGGCTAATGTTGTGGCTGATGCCTTGAGCAGGAAATCTGCAGGCAACTTGGCAGCTTTGATCACTACTCAACAGCATATCTTAAAAGATTGAAAAGACTAAGGATAGAGATTCAACTACACGATTCGGGAGCTCAGTTGGATAGCCTTCATGTCCAGCCTACACTAATTAAGGAGAATTAAAGCTGCTCAGAATAATGATCCTCAGCTGCTGAAGATCAGCAAATTAGTGTAGTTAGGTGATCAGTCCAAATTTCTTTGAGATTTGAGAATAGGCATTGTATGCCAATGGATTCAGAATTAAAAAGTGAGATTTTAAAAGAGAATCATCAAACAAGATACATAGTAAACCCTAGAGGTACTAAAATGTATAAACATTTGAAGGAGTTACAGGAGGAATAACATGAAGAGGGAGATTGCTCAGTTTGTGCTCAATGCTTTTTGTGTCAATAAGTTAAAGCTAAACATCAGAGGCCAACGGGGGCTGTTATAGCCTCTTGACATTCTAGTGTAGAAATTGGAGCATAGTGATAGGTTACCCAAGACTCTTAGTACAAATAGTGCAGTTGGGTGATCATGGATAGATTGACGAAGTCTATATACACTTTCTACCTATCAGAATTGACCTTAGTCTTAAAAAACTAGAAAGATTGCATATAAAAGAAATTATGAAGCTGCACAAGATTCCTGTAACCATTAAATCAGATAGAGATACCAGATTTATATTGCAATTTTGGAAGAGTTTGCACGAGGCTTTAGGGACTAAGGCGAACCTTAGCACTGCTTTCCACCCACAGACCGATGGTCAATCAGAAAGATGTATTCAAATCTTGGAAGATGTGTTGAGATCTTGTGTCGTTAACTGGAAAAGATCATGGAATAAGCATCTACCTCTAGTAGAATTTGCCTATAACAGTGGTTACTAGGCTAGAATCCAGATAGCACCTTATGAGGTATTATATAGTAGGAAATGTTGATCACCTATCTATTGGGATGATAATAGTGAGAGAATTTGTTAGGACCTGAGCTAGCACAACAAAGAGTGAAAAAGTTCAATTATTCAGAAAGCAACTTCGTGCAGCTCAAAGCAGACAAAAGCTATGTGGAGATGAGATGGAAATTAGACATTCAGATTGGTGATCATATATTTCAGCAAGCATTGACTACCAAGGTAATTGTGAAGTTCAGGATTCAAGGAAAGTTAAGTCCAAGGTTTGTAGGTCCATATGAGGTACTGAAGAGAGTTGGTGGAGTAGCTTAAGGGTTGCTTCTCCACCTATATTAGCTGGTATACATGATGTTTTCCATGTTTCTATGTTGAAGAAGTTTGTGTTGTTTGCCTTTTTTCTGTCTCGTCTCGGCGCACCATAGATCTTGTTGGCAGAGAGAAAGGGTAAGATCCATCGCCTTCTCTTTTGTACTTCTGTGTTTAATGCTATTATTTAATATCAAGCTAGAAGAATATCTGAATTGAGCATAAGAGCGTAAGGCATCCCTCCTTGGTAATCTTGACTATCACTCTCCTGTTATACTTTCTTCTTCTTCAACAAACCATTAGGCATTCACAATTGGTGATTGGTCAGTTTTCTTATATATATTTTATAGAGTAAGATCCATAGCCTATTGTAATCATACACAAATTTTAAGTTGTAAATGCTAGTTGATCCTCAAATATATGTGACCTCTCCAACTCCTGCCCCTCAAGTTTAACCACAGTCACATGTAAAACTTCTAATATAATTAAAGTTTAAGGAAAAGATAAATATAGGAATTTCCTGTTACATGGACAGTTAAAAGAACCATATTATAACCTCTGCAGCTTACACAATTTAAATTTAAATTTAAGTGCAAGACTACAGCAAAAATAAAATTTTAGCATATCTGAATTTTCAAAAAAGCATAAGAGACTTACAAATCCCCAGCCACTTCTGGTAAATTCTGAGCCTACTATTGCAAATCTGCACTGGGTGGATAGAAATGCCTCAACATATGGTCGCTCATCTATCACAGCAGCAACACCACCATTGCTAGGACCAAGTTCAAGGGCTCTAGCATACTGTTCTGGAGTACCAAGAACTTTTAGCCTGGATCTAGAAATGCCAAGCTCCTCAACCAGATAATTTTCAGTGAATGAACCTACTTGAATCCCGATAGGTTCCTCGCTACGTATTAAGCTGTCAATTCCTTTGAGTGGAGATGAGAGTTGTTTCACAGTGAGAATTGAAGTCAGACTAGCTGTGTAGCTAGACTGAATAATTAAAACCACAAAAAGCCAAATTATCAGCACTGCACGCCCTAGAGTACCCACAGTCTTCTCTCCTGAGAAATCAAAAGAAAGAGAAATATGTCAGTCTAAAGAACTTTAATTTGATTAAGAAAGGATTATAAAAAAGATTAAGTTTACTTACTATGGGCAAAAAACAAAGTTGAGAAACTGAACCTGCCAAGAGACAGCATCATACAGAATTAGATTCTACATAATTTTGGAATAGGAAGATTGAGTGGTTTGATCAATACATATTGATATATATTTTAATAAGAATAGATGCAGAAAGAATAGATAAGCAGGGAAAAAAATGCTAATAACAATATCTAGCATAGAAAAGATACACCCTTACAAGGTCGTGCTTCTTACATACAATTTTGTTTCTATTCTTGGCACAATAAGGAACCATATATGAATCATGCTAACAATTAAGCAATGTGGACATAATAAGCATTTTTTTTTTAGACCATGACAATGAAAATTAATGGCTGTAAATCTATCAGCACAATGACATCATTTCAAAAAAGATTCCAATTTATACAATGTTTTTCCCTGAAAATAAGAAAAAATATAGTGTTTCATTCAAAAGAAACTATTCAGTGTTTCAATTGCTGGATCGTACAAGTTTATGCAGGGAAGCACACACCTTGCTAGGCCAATACCAGAACACATCACATGGTTAGTGCTACTCAATATTGACCTAGTGCAAAGCATGAGGTTCTAGCAAAACACAACATGTGTTGGCACCCTGATCTGTCATACTAGCCCGTACTGCCTGATACGGAGTGTACTGTATTGTACTAGGTGGAAACCAGTACAAAACTCAAGTTCAGGCTGGTACAAGTCTCGTACCATCCTATACTGAGACACACCACCTTGTGCCAAGGTGTATTGACCCATACCTCGGCGTACCAACCTGTATTGAGGTGTACCGATCCATATCAAGGCATACCGAGATAAAAAGTGAGAAAAATAATTAGTGAGTTATTTCAGTACGGAGTGCATACCATGCCTTACCTACAGTACTATATCAAACCAATAAGGTACCGAAATGGTATCCGGTATCGAGATTGCGGATCTTAGTTAGCACAGTATGCCCTATACTAGCACTAGCTAGGATGCTACGTGCTAGTAGCACTTAAATCCTTGGTTTTAGTTAATCTCAACAACCCATCTGAAAGAAGCTTTCTTTATGTGAAACTATGGTTGGGGACAGACCCAAGTCATACCAAAGCCTTCAGGTTGGCCTTCCCATTATTAGCTAAGATATGAGTCACCCTAGTTCAAAATTTGGGTTGATCAAGCTCAAGTTCAAAGGACCAAAATAGTTTAGGACACAATGTAGACCAAGCTAGCACAACACAAACCTAGCACAATGCTTTATATAAATTACAATTATTTAATATAAAAGATTTATTAGCATATATGATAAAAGGTTGTATACATTTTACTGTACTTCTCTCTTGTCCTTCTGTTCATCTTGACATGTTACTCCTCTTCCCTCTGAACACTCATATCATATAAGTGTTCCTCATGCCTATTCTATTCTTGCTTGTTAGCTGCTACTACCTGTTAACCACCACTTTGGTCTTCCATGTGTCAACTTCAATGGTTTTAGACCCAACCGACCCTCCAGCCCTCTCCTATTACATCAAGCAAAGTCCAATTCATTTGCTTGAGGCTAGGCTTAACTTGGGTAAGGTGTGACCCTAACATTTCTAAAGAACCCTAACCTTTTTTCCAACCTTAGCTAGAATCCAAGCAAAGATCCATGTGCAGTCCATGCCTATATTACTTGTTTATTTAATTGACTATTATGTATCATAGGAAGAGGCATACAATAGGTGCATAAAAAGGATAAGGTGGAAGTGTGTGGTTTATGATAGATTTTCTAAGATATTTTTTATTCTGAACAAAACAAATATGGCCCCTTAAAGTAGTAGGACTTACAAGTCTGGCAGGCGAAATCTAGTAGGAAATGAGAAAGAAATTAAACCTCAAATACCAACTAGCTTGCTCATAAAAGACAAGGTTAAAAGTCTGTTCTGATCTCAATATGTGGTCAAAATAAGTTATACCATTACTTTTGGCAATTTCAGGGTTTTTGGTCCAAAACTAATTACATGTTTAAAATAACAAAAAAATAATCCTGGAAAGGCTGAATTTAATTCAAGGAAGTTTGGATTACCTAAAAGGGAAAAAATATAAAAAAAAAACAAAATCAAGTTAAGAAGCAATATTCAAGAGCAACATCCATGCAATCCAAGATTATGTAAGACCACTGCTAGGTTTAATGTATTTTTTTTTTGGTACTTGAGACTGTAATAACCCGATTTTTTTAGGGCTCGTGGGCCGACCTAGAGTGGCCAGGCCTAGCCCGACCCCGACTAGCCCAGCCTGTGGGCTGGCCCGAATAGGCCAGGCTCGAACCCGACCAATGCTCAGCACGTGAGGACATCAGGAAAGAAGACCACGGTCGGGAGTCTTCCACCTCCAATCCCGGCGGAGTTAGAGACTCCCCGAGAGCAATTTGAGTTCGTCTAGAACTCTGAGATTTTCCTATTTAATCCTCCTTCCTCCTCTTAGCTTCACCAATGAAGACCGAAATCTAGCCGCCGATTTTGACTTCTAATGTCAAGTTTTTTTTTCCTTGGATTATCGCCGGGAAGAGTCGTTGGATCTTTGCCGAACTAAGGCAGGATCCACGCCACTCCTCTCTTCTTCTTCCGGTCATCTAGCCGTGTTTTCCTTTTGCTTAAGCTGGCAAGTCGTCGGGATTTAATCTAAAACATGGGTGCCCTGTTTTGGGGTCTCTTCCTCCCGTGTTCATCATTGTCGGCTGCTAGATTTGGCTGAGCCTTGCCACCCCTAGGAACCCATGTGAACGTGTGGCCACCGGTTAGGGAGATAGCCAAGTTTCAGGACGAGTTTGATTGGGTCTTTGATGATTTTCTTCTTCCCTTCTTCGCATCGGGCAACTACCGTCGCCAACGGTGTCGTGGCTGACGGGCCGCCCGTGGCCATCGTCGCCAAGGCTGGGCCGACTTGGTGGCCTGCCACGCTCTAATCTAAGAAGAGAGGGAAAGATCGGCTTCCCCTGTTTGAGAAGGAAGAAGAGAGTCTTCTCTCTCTTCTTTCTTTTTGATTGGCTAGAGCGGACCGACCCGGATCGTCGGATACTAGTTGATCAAATTTTTTTAATTTGATATATGTTTCTTGATAAAATTCTTATACTCTAGTTTTTCTCTTTCTGTTTCTTTCTTTTAGTATTTTCTCTCTCTAGCTTCATCCGAGAAAATTTTTGTTAAAGAGACTCAGAGGGTAGCCCAAATTACTACGTGATGGTGGACCATTTAGTAGACCAGTAGAGGATTCTGGGTTGTAGGATACCTCGAATAAATTTTGATATTGATTTGGTTCTGTAGGAGAATAATTTTCTAGGTAAGAGGACGTTGAGCAGAATTCTGCGCACCCTGGTTTATAGATCACAGTGTAGGTAGATAATTAGTCGGTCTGGATTGTTAGCAAAAGGTAAGAATCCTTGTACACTGACCTGTATGATATAAATATTTTTGTACCTATATATGTATGATATACTAATGATCTACGTAAGTAGGAAGCAAGAATAGTTTTATAATGGTTTCCATATTAAATCGTATTTTGATCATGTATGCTTGTGATTGATAGTATGATGGATGCATATGTGAGCATAACTTACACTTGCATAATCGGACTAATAGATGTGGTGCTCTAGACTACCCATGTTATCTTGATCGTTCCATTACAAGCGAGAAAAGTGATCATGGTCAGTCTAAAGCCAAAAATTAGAAGTAATTGATGTGTGGATGTGAACTTGATTGAATAAACAAGAATTTTGGGCTTATCTTGTTATCATCGGTTACCCTGTCACAAGCTATAAATGTGATACTATAGCAAGCCCTGTCACAGGCTGGAAATGTGATACCATAGTAGTCCAATCACAGAAAGGAAATGTGATACTTTTGGTTGCCTCGTCATGAGCTAGAAACGTGACCGGAATTTAGCCCAAAGTCGAAAAGATAATTGATCCAGATCAAGTTAAAAAGAAATGGAATGAAAAACATTGAAAACACTATTGAGGAATTAAGATATCATATGATATAGTACTCTTGAGTGGCTAGATTCCTATTGATATTTGATGTACATATGTATACTATTTATTCAAGTATTATAGATAATCGGTTTGTGATTTCATGATGTGTGTGACGATTTCTTGCTATTTTCAAACTTATATTATTGTGTTGGCATGGATGTGTGAAAATTGTTACTGGGCTGTAAAACTCACATCACCTTTTTTTTTTCTTTCAGAGTTGCAGGTCTATTGGTACTTGGCTATAGTTGGGATCACGGATGAAAGGATGAGTAGATAGATCATCACTGATACTAGTTGGATGCTCAAATTTTGTAATTAGATCAACTTTATTGTTTGGTATAAATTGAGATCATTGTTGATTACGAATATTGAGGTTGTATTAAATTTTCAGGCCTAGCATATTCTTTAGGGCTTTGTCCTAGGGAGTGTGCAGCTGTGTCGCATGCCCGGACCCGACTGTTGGGTTTAGGGAGTGACAGAGACAATATAGTCACCAATCACACGCTATATGCACTGTGTTTGCTTGTTCATTCAGCTTGAACTTAACATATGCCAAGTCTCAGGGTCACATGGATGCGTGATATTGTAAAACTGGTTTTGCTGAATTGATGGTCCCTCATGGTCTTTTGACAATTGTAGATTCCCACCTATCTACACATAATTTTCACAATTTTAATGCTTTTACCAATTTACATAGGAATAAACAATTTTAGAGTTGTCTTATAAATCTGTTAACTAACCAATAGATTGCAAAAAACTTAAGCTAATAAGGAATAGGTCAACAACGTATATCAAGCTTAACACCCCTCCCCCAATGTGTGGCACAAATTACACATGTGGAGACTAGAATGGGGCAATATAGCTAGGTTAATTAAATAAAATAACAAGCATGGAGGAGATTCAAACTCATGTTCTCAAACAAACATATGCTCTAATGCCATGTTAATTAATGTCAAGTGAAGAAAAGACCCAAGATAACAAACAATTGAGCTAAAGAAAAATTGCCTCAAGGGGATTTGAATCCATGATCTTCAACTCTGTTACCATGATGTGATCTTAAGTAACCACTAGTATCCAAAAGCTTAAGCTAACAAGGAAGAGGTCATCAATATACATCAAGATGGGCAAAACGTTTGTTTGTTTAACTGTGTTCAACCCATTTTCATTCAATCTAGGCCTCAACATCATAAATGAAGCAAGTTTGACTCCTATTTTACTGACATGCTACTACCTAAGCTCCAAAGGTACTCATGCATATAAATGACAGGTCAATGTCTGCGATCTTAATGGTATTGTGCATTTTGAGAACTTTATTTCATCTTAAGAGCAATGTACTAGTGTTGAGTGCCTTTTCCACAAAATGCCAATTCACAGAGACAGGGAGCTTAAAATATATGAAGCAGACATCAGAATTACCCATGAGTCAGAAGAAGAACAATCCAATTGCATTAAAATACCAGAAATATACAACGTGATTACTTTTTTACAAAGTTAGGGCTTTCACATGTTTGTGTTAATTTGAAGAGAACATTGGCATGATGTGATAATGCCATAAATGGCTTAGTAGATATGATGGTACAAAGCCTCTTCAATGTAATTCACATATGGCACAATGTACTTTTAGGAGCAAGTGCTGATGAGATTTAAATCTAAAAATCATCAATTAGAAATCATAGCACATTACCCATGATTATGATACATTATAACCCTTAACATATAACATGCATATCGTACATAAGCATATGTTGTTTATTTATAGATATAGCACTATTATTCCAATACCAGGACTTGTGCAACTATAAGAGAGCTCTTCCAACCTGACTTAATTATACTCATTGCCATAATCTAGATGATCCAATTGGTGAGAGAAGGAAATTCGTTCAATTAACTTAACTCCAAGGTCTGCTGAACCGACCTGAACCGGTCGGTTCAGCCCGAACCGGACCGGTACCGACTGGAACCGGTCCGGTTCCAGTGTGGAAATCGGTTCCGACCCAATATGGGTCGGAACCGATGGTTTCGATCACGTACCGGTGCGAACCGAGGCGGTTCGCACCGGTACATGCCCATACCGGTGCGAACCGCTCGGTTCGCACCGGTACGTGATCGAACCGATGCGAACCGAGCCGGTTCGCACCGGTTCGGTGCTGGCAATGAGGTGCCAGCGCTGTGGCACTATGATAGTGCCACAGCACTGGTTCAAAGTGCCTCTGAGGCACTTTGAAAGTGCCACACTGTGGCACTTTCAAAGTGCCACAGTGTGGCACTTTCAGGCACTTTGAAAGTGCCACACCGTTTTGTGCGGCACTTTGAGTTTTCAAAGTGCCGTTTTGTGCGGCACTTTGAAAACTCGAGGTTTAAATTGCTGTTTAGAACGGTAATGCGGCCGAAAGTGCCGCTTTGTGCGGCACTTCGCGCGGCACTTCGAAAGTGCCGCGCTGTGGCTCACAGTGGCACTTTTCAAAGTGCCACAGTGACCCAACGGTTGGCTATAAAAGCCAACCGAATGCTGAAGGCTGAAGCCACAAGTGCATGAGCTTAAGAGTTAAGACTAAGTGAAGGAAAGGCAAAGAGAAAGGAGGAGGAAAAGAAGAGAAAGGAAAAGACAAAGGCATGAAAAAAAATTAGAAAGGTCGGAGAGCATCGTTTTTCTTGAAGGAAAATCCAGCAAAAACAAAATAAGGTAAAATTCTCCTACATTGTTTTTTTAATATTTCATTTAAATTGCTTAAAAAAATTAAGTCAAAAATTGCCAAAAATTAGGAAATGATTCAATGATTCCATTTCGTTTTGAAATTTTTATATGTTGTTGATATATAATTTAATTTAATTGCCAAAAATTAGGAAATGATTCAATGATTCAATGACATTAACTGTTTTTTTACAGAATTTATATAATTTATAATTTAATTAATAAATTTAAAAATTAATTTTTAATTACAAAAAAATAAAAATTGAAAAAAATTAATGTGGTCGTAGGAATGGAGCCATCAAGGAGAGGGCAACCCCAAGAGCGTAATATTGGCTGGGAGCATGGGAAGATGCTCGGTGAACGTCACCAGTTTCAGTGCAATTATTGCCACAAGTGCTTCAAAGGAGGAGGAGTAACCAGATTAAAGCAGCACTTAGCCGGTAATTCTCGTGAGATATCTGCATGCTCGGAGTGCCCACCGACGACCCGTCAGCTGATGAGGAAAAACCTCGCTGAGATCAAAGCAGCCAAGGAGAGGGCTGCCAAGCAGAAAGCGGAGGTGGAACGCCAAGCTGCAGAAGCACCTTCCTATCACTTGATGGAGTCACAGGAGGCCGAGGGTCCAGATGAGGAGGAGGCACAGATCCAGGCTGCCATGCGGGCGAGTCTGGATGATCGATGGCAGCAGGAGGAGGTGGCGAGGCATCGGGCTCGATTTGGGCCCTCGTTTTTTGAGTCGGGCGCCGGTTCTGGTGGAAGCAGACAAGATCCAGAGTTTCAAAGGACAACATCAGTCAGGGAGGGCGAGGGCAGAGGACGTAGCCGGATTGCATCTATCCTGGGTGGTTTTGGTAGCCGAAAGAAGTCTTTCGGAGGGATTCCACCAGGTGCGTCAATCCATGATGTAGATCCGCATGCCTTCCCCAGAAGAGATTCGAAGCAGCAAAGAGTAGACACAATGTGGAAGAAGGAGAAGAAGAAGGATATGTGGCGAGCTATTGGATCCTGGTTCCACTTCAGCCACATTCCAGCAAATACTGCAGACAATACATACTACAAGTCTGCCATTTCTGCCATACAGACTGCCGGTCCCGGTATTGATCCTCCAGGTCCGAGGGACATCTACGGTGAGCTTCTTGACAACAATAAGGAAGAGCTAGAGAATTGGATTGGTTCATATAAAAGCAAGTGGCCCACATATGGGCTCACTCTGATGTGTGATGGTTGGACCGGTCCGACAAAGCGGGCCATCATCAACTTTCTGACATACTGTGATACGAAGACCTTCTTCCACAAGTCAGTTGATGCTTCGGATAAGGTACACAACGCCTCATACATCCTCAGACTTATGGAGGAGGTGATTGATCAGATTGGAGAGGAGAATATCGTGCAGGTCGTCACTGATAACGGACCGCAATATAAGTTGGCCGGGCAGGTCTTGATGGAGCGGCGACCACAAATTTTCTGGACCCCATGTGCTGCACATTGCATCGACCTCATCCTGATGGATATTGGAAAGATCCGTAGGGTGCAACATACGGTGGAGATAGCCCAACGCATCACCAGGTATATTTATAGCCATACTTGGGTTCTTTCATTAATGAGAAGGTATGCAGGGGGAGAAATTCTTAGACCAGGAGTCACACGGTTTGCTACGAATTACATTGCACTTGATAGCCTTATCGAGAAGAAAGGAGCCCTACGTCAGATGTTTGTTAGTCCCGAGTGGCAGGAAAGTAGATATGCCCAGGCCGGCACTGAAGGAAGCAGGATGGAAGACTTGGTAAGCAGGCAGTCATTCTGGCAGCGGGCCAATGCGATAGTCAAGGCTATCAAACCATTATATGAAGTGCTGCGGGCCATGGATAGCGAGAGGTATCCCCAGATGGGCTTTTTGTATCACATGATGGAGAAGGCAAAGGCTCAGATCATGGAGGCAGATGTAGCCCATGCCCAGGAGTACATCGACATCATTGAGCGGCGGTGGGGAGCCCAAATGGGTAGAGATTTGCATCTAGCAGGTAAGCGATAATATTGATAATTATACTGATTGATATATTTGTATAGTTATACTAAGATGGTGTCATCTATGTGCAGCATACTATCTGAATCCCCGGTTTCAGTACGAGAGTGGAATTGGTATGGATGATGAACTTCTTCATGCTTTGCGTAATGTTATTTATAAGATGGAGCCTGATCCAGAAGTCGCCGCGTTATGTATAGAAGAGGTAACTATGATTTAGTAACATATGTAAATATATCAGATCTTATATTATTGACATACTACAACAAGCTTCTTTCCACAGACCAAATTATTTAGAGAGGGTAGCCACAGCTTTGGACAACGACCAGCTGTCGTGAGCAAGACAACTATGAATCCAGGTACAATACAAATCTGCAAGACATTTTTGCATCTGAATTATCTTCAACTATGAGGCCATCATATATATAAAATGTAATTATCTTCAATATTTTTGCAGCTGAATGGTGGATTCATTTTGGCGGATCCGCAAAAAATCTTAAGCGGATAGCTATCCGGATTCTCTCCCAAACGGTCTCCTCGACTGGCTGTGAGCGCAACTGGTCCACCTTCGGCCTCATCCACAGCAAACAAAGGAACCGTTTGACACAAAAGCGCCTCAACGACTTAGTTTATGTGCACTACAATCTACGGTTGAGGCTAAAATGCATTCAAGAGGAAGTGGAGCTCAAGTATGCAGATCCCATCTATAGAACTTTTACAGATGATGATGATAATCCTATGCTCGACTGGCTTGCGGCCCAGCAGCAGGAGCCCGAGCTTGATGAGCCGGGATCACCTCCACGACCAGCCAGTATCATAGCCACCGAGGCTATGGTCGATCCACAGCAATGGGCTGAGCGCAACATTCCACGCACTCCTACAGCTGATATGACGTGGCTAGAGGGGAGCCAGTCACCGCATGACTGGTCCGATGCTCCGGTTCAGAGAGATGATCCTCTCATGCGAGGACGAGGACGAGGACGCTCTACTACCCAGTCGACTCGATCAAGAGGGCGTCAATCCCAACAAACAAGAAAAGGAAAGGAAAGGGCCCCAATGGAGAGTGTCGAGGAGGAGACTTGGACCAGCAGCGATGAAGATTCTGGTGGTGATGGATCTACTAGCCATGGAGGAAGTGGAGGACAGTATGGTACTAGTTATGAGACACAGCCGGAGGGAGGTTTTCGATACACCGGTGAGTCTCAGTTTACACATGCTACACAAGATACGGACCACGGTAGGCCGTCTGATATAGGCCGGTCAGATACCATTGCATATCGAAGAAGAGCTCCTCGAGGTCGTTCAAGAGGCCAGGATGCCGCTGCAGATGACCTTCCATATGGAGTCGAATCCATTGATGTATCAAGTTCCGAGTCTTCCTATTATCCGCGGCCTCAGCCAGCCTATGGATATGGTGCATCAGAGTCATCTTCCGGTAGCTACTATCCTGCGCAGCCCGGAGGATCTTACGGATCGGATTTTAGTGCCGGCATATTCGGATGGGCCCCTTATCAAGACACCTCTCAGAGCCAGAGCTTCAGCGAGAGATCCGAGAGTTCTTATGATCCAACGCGCATTCCTCGAGGATTGAGCATACAAGACTACAATGCTGCTTGGTTAGAGGGATGGGTTGATCTGCCTCCATATTATGCTGATGATCCAGATATTGACGAGAAGCATCGCCATTCGACCCGATTTTAGATATTCGAGAGTGATTTAAACGTATGTAATTGATTGCATCTTAATTTGAAAATTTTTTATGTTCTTCATCTCATTATTTGAATCATTTGGAAGTAAAAACATCCAAAAAAACTCCAAAAAAAAAAAAAAAAGACGATGGGTCGCTAAATGTACCCTATCGGTACGGCCTCGGTTCGGCTCGGTTCGGCAACGGTACCATACCGATACCGGAGCCGACCGGTACGTCGGTACCATCGGTACCGCGAACCTTGCTTAACTCAAACTTCTCGAAGAAAAAAATAGAAAATAATAGGAATTTCAAAAGTAGAGTTTTAATTGCTTTTTACATTCATTAATTGAATAAAAAATTGATTACGACATCTCTTATTTATACTAGTAAGGTTTCAGTCTCTAGATCCAGTTTGGATTCGTCTTCTAGTTAAAAGAGGCCAATTTTTTTCTAAAATATTGACTAGTACGAAATTCACCGCTAAGACTAACATCTTCCTAGAATTACATCTTGACTTTTACATTAACTTTGCCCGCTGCCTTGTTGCCTAATTCCTCCTAAATTAGAAAATACATCCAGTTAAAATCATACCCTAAGTTTTACCTTAAAAACCACCACTTTAGGCCTATATGTTGTCGTCACCCCACGTCAATGAGGCATGATGAATCCCTTGGGGTCATTACACACTTGTAGATATCAAAAAGTTAAAAATAAAAATAGGTTCACTGCAGCTTCACCGCAGACTTGCTCGTAAACCCTATCTAGACCTTATCTGAAGTGGCCAAATTGGGTGATGGTGGCTCCAATGATCTTCAAGGATCACCAAAGTAATTGAAATTTAGCAAACCACTTCTAAGTTGACAAAGTATTCCAACTTAAATAGCTAACTCACCTAAATAAATTGAGCTCGTAATTATTACAAAAATTTATTTATCAAAATTTATCAAATATATCAGGAAGTAACTTTCTAGACAAATTGTTATCAACTAAGAAGTCTAAATGACAAAAATTGATTAATACCCAATTATAGCAACTTTGACTAAACCTAGACATCTGATAAGAGAGAATTTATAGCTTACGACATACAACTTGGATTTGAACTCCTAATATATAATTAAGAAACATAGCACGATTTGCGGCTCCATCCAATGTACTACTTAAAATTCATCTCATCTACATAAAAACAGACGATGCTTAATTGTTTAGCTTCAGGTTATATAACTTCTTCAATCTTCAAAACTTTCATTTCCTTGCCTCCTATTTTGCTCAACCTTAATCTTTACCATTAACCAAATCCTAAATGCTCCTTAGTAGAACAATTCACACGGGCTTTTAGAATCTTTTGCTTATAAAAAACGAACTAAATTTGCACCAGTACCAAAAGTTAAAATTTCACCTTTTTCAGGAAAAAAAATCAACAGGGAATCATCTGATGGATTTGTGTTAATATATATTTGTTTCTCCAAAAATTTTACATAACTTAATGCTTGTTCAAAACTACTCTTGTCCCTCTCCATTTCTTTCACCATCCATCCAGTATTTCGGATTGTTTGCAACCACTAAGATGTATATCTGCATCAATAAGCTAGGTCTATCACAATCTTAATCACCTATTTAACTTTATCACAGGAACTAGCATTGCATGTTGAAGACAAAGGCTATAGGCTATAGCTGATAGAAAGATTATGAGCAGAGCACAAGTCAACTTCCTACATGATATGAGATATAATGTTATCATATAACTGTCAGTTGGCCTTATAAAATTATTTTAAAATTATTTTGGAAAAATAATTGATTTATCTTATCTAGTACATGACAAAAATTAAGGGCCAATGGATATATATTGATGACAGAGTAAGACCCGTCTTAGTTGTTGATAAGGGATATATCTAGGTGAGTGGATGTCTCCGGTGGCTGAGTCAATCTTGATTGTGCTTATTGTTATGCGGTGCCTATTCCTTAATTGGAAGGACTTTGTCGTCCTAAACCCCATATACACCCAAGGTAGCCAAATTCTAGCAATGATCCATTAACTCCAACCATCAAAAGAATCTGGCATTGATTGGAGGTGGGGCTATTTGATTGTGGTAGAGATGCGAAGCTATCAGATCGTGGGTAAACTTGTAATCTTGGGATCTAATTTATTAGCACTAAGAGGTAGTCCTAGACTTTGTTTTTACAAGTTGTCAAATATATTTTGCTGAAATACCACAGTTCTATCCTATTAAATATATACATTTCCCTTTATATTTTGCCCACAATAAAAACTTTAAAATTTTTGGAAATAACTAAAAGGCTGATTAGAAGATGTAATTACTTAATATATCATGTGCTGTCTAAGAAGATGCAGATTGCATACTGGAATCTGAACATCGATGCATTTTTTATAAAACTTACCAGAAGACTGTGGCTACTTGTTTTTTTTGGAGGACCACGGAACTGATCATTGATCCTATGCTCAAGAATCCAAACCACTGCTCCTACAACAAGAAAGAATAGCCCTGTGACACACCACAATTTCACAGTAAATGGCTGCAAGAAAGCCCAAGCATCTGAATGATGTTTTTTAACAGGGGCCAGTATGACAAGCCCAGACTCAATATATGGCTGTGTGAAATCAACAATCTTTGTCCGATTTGTAACAATGGCAATGTCACCAACTGCAGCATCAAAGTCCTGAAACATATAGAGGAACAGAATTAGGACAAAGTATATTGCTTTTGACAAGCATAGCTTTGTACTCTTATACATTCTTGTGATTCCAAAGAAAAAAAGTTACAGAAAAAATTATACTCACTCCTGATGCAACTAATTCCACAAGCTTGTTATAACTCGGGTTCTCGAGGCCATCCCCAAAAGGTATGAAATTATAAGAAACAGGATATGGCAGCAAATTTATGGCAGCAACAAAGACATCTATGCAATAGCCCTTAATTGTGTCAGTGCCTCGCATTTCCGAGACAAATTCCTGGTAACTAGCTCTTTTGGGAACTCCAATTTTCAATTGTCTCCCATTATTAGGAAAAACCCATCCACGAGGCTTTGTTGTTGCTTCTCCAGGCCAAATGACACCGTAGAGTTGCTGGTTTGCACTGGAACGATTTGGTGGCTTCATATATAGTGTTTCAGGAGACATCACCGATAACCCGGAGTAGTTTGACCAGTACCCTATTCTCCTTAATCCACTTCCTATCACATTAATGATATCGTATGCAGGGTGAACGAGGTTCCCATCAGAATCAAACTGAATGGGGCCAGTAATGCCAACAAAATTTGTTTTATGAATTTTATCTAGCAGAAGATTTCCCATATCAAACATGCTCATTGCTTCAAGATGTAAAGTCCCTCCCTCAGCACCAAGCAACTTTGAATAATTAGAAAATGAAATCACTCCACCATCATTAAAAAAAGCATCCAATGCATGAGCAACTGTCCATATGGTATCATACGCATACAAACCATAAGAATTAAGCTGAAAATTTTCACCAGCCTCTTTCTTTCTCAACTTGCTCCACTTAGAAACTAAAGCACTCTTATTTTTCGAATCTGCCGTATGTTGACGCAATGCAAGAACTCCCTGCATCGTCTCCATTCTTTCTGTAGAAAAATTCATTGAAGAATCCAACAGTGCGGAAAGCCAATCTGTTGCAATCCAAACATAACCATCCGACATCATTCTAAGATATTTTGCCACAGAGAAAACCATGAGTCCTATGACTGGATTTGCATGTACAACAATAATCCGAGGTGCCCTTAGCGCCACCCTGACCAACAAATCCATTACATCATTTCTAGTGGCATCAGATCGTAATGCAGCTTTGTAAGATATCCTACAGCGCCTCTCTTCCAGTTTATCACCTAAGGCGGCTACCCCATTTCTACCATAATCATCATCTACGAAGATAGCAATTACCCGCTTCCACCGGTAATAATCAACTAATTCTGCTATAGCAGCCATTTGAAACAGATCACTCTCTGTGGTCCGAACGAAGAAGGGATACTCGAGTGATGAAAGTGTGGGGTCCGTCGCAGCAAAGGACAATAGTGGGACTTGGAGCTCATTTGCAACATATGAAATAACATGAGCAAGCACAGAAGACTGGGGACCAACAACTGCAACGATCTCTTTCTCCATGAACTGTAACGCTGCCATTGGCAACAGAAGTTTGGTTGTTTTACTAAAATTGCTCGCAGTACTAATGTATTAAGAAAGTAAGCTGATTGGTTTATAATTTATAGGCAGATAGAAGATCTGCGATGCGGTACCTTCAACCATGCCAAGGAAACCATTACAACTGGAGTCCTCCATATCAATGACCAGTTTCGTGCCTTGGAGAACTCCTGGATCAGAGTTGACATCATCCACCGCAGAATCAATTGCGACCTTGGCAACTCTTCCAATTGTCGAGTTGAATGTGAATAGAGCTCCAATGTTCACAACCGCAGGTCTCGAAGAGATATTCCTACCCACCCCACTTGAAAACAGATAAAAATAGAGAGCCAAAAATAGAAGCAATACCACCTTCATGGTGCAGGCTTATACAAGAAAAACCGTATTTGTTCCCTGTTTCACAATTGGAACACTGCCCACAGCACAAAATAAAGAAAGAAACAGAGAGTACTCAAATTCTAGAACATCATGGAAATGAAACCAACTAAAAAACATGAGATATAAACTTACTCAAGAACATAAAGCTACATGCTATAGCAAACAAATAAAGTAGTAAGAAACACCAGCCAGAATAAAAATCCAAGAACCAATCTTTTATATCGAGAGAAGAAGATTTAATACTGATCAATAACACAAACCTCTAGGAACTAACTGCATCATGGTTTAAAATCCAAAACTCTTATGGTGAACAGGAATTACCCATCAGAGCACCATGAGACACAAGTAAAAGCAATTAAAAAAAAAAAAGGACATGTAGTGAACAAACCTAAATTTGTTGATTTTTAAAAGAACAAGAGGAAGCGCCAGCAGGGAGGAAGAGGAAACAAAAATTACTACCAACAAGGAAATTAACTAGAGTCAGCAAGAGGAGCGATTCAGCTCACATACCTGAAGGTGAAAGGAAAGAAAAAGTAGAATGCACTGCATGAAATGGAGGCTAATTTACATGCCCTCAGGCATCAAACACATGAACCTTGAGGAGATTAATGGTGAAAGGGACAGAGAACCAACCCCTGGACCATAGGAGGAGAAAAGTGAAGGATCAAAAAAAAGAAAAATGAAGAAGAAAGTTAAAAAAAGTACTTGGCCTGCTGACTGCACTCACATTTTGCTTTGAAAGAAAATACCTGCGCTGCATAATTAAATCCTATCGGAGCACAAATATAATGATTGAGTATATGTGGTTCAGCTTGGACTTGGAGGTGCAGAGGGTGAGATTGCTGACGGTCGCATTTAAGTTCCCTATAGTGACAGATAGTGATGGATCTACCTGAAATTAGCTGTGTCGCCTACATCAAGAACTAGATTTTCTCTGGAGTGGAAAACATAACACGTGGCTAATATGTTGCGAGTCTTTGGAATAGAATTCGCGCGTCAGTGGAAAAGGTTGTATGCTGTTCGCTGCAAAAGACAGCAAGACATGATGGGTGCTGAATCCAGTCTTGGATTTTGGATTAGTTGAATGAAGAATGAGACAGAGGATTGCCAGCCGACACTTGCTCCGAAACAAACGATCTGGTATGTGAAGGGTCTCGGATTACAGATTACGAACCTAAAAAGTTAGATTCTTGTCTGTAATAGGACGTGAGGGCACCAATTTATCGACACCTACTTTTTTCAGCCAGATATGAGTACTCCTATACGTTAGATAAATAATTAAATTTAATTGTTATTCCATGAAAAGATAGAAACAGGATAAATATATTTTTGACAATTAAAATTGTATTTTAGATTTATAAATGAAAAAATAAACTAGAAGATCCCAATGATCTTACGCTACCTCTCACAACTAGAGTGCATATATTTCAAGAATATTGTGAGAACAATCATATGTTACCACATGCAAAGGCTAGTTAAAATACTAGATCTTAGCATGTAAATTATATAAAATGAAATATATAGTAAATGGTTGTGATGTAACATTACGGGAGTGGGATTCTTGCACTAGAGAGGTAACACGAAAAGCTTGATATTGAATCGAGGCATTGCAAGTATAATGTATAACAATAATAACTTTCCTTCAGGAAAAAAAAAAAAAAGTATTCTAATGTACAAGTCTTCTGTGTATAAAACCTTAAAACCTCTCTCCCCCTATAAAGAAATTGTTTTCATATTCCGAATCTATGATATCTACGGTCTGCTGAAACCGACGGTGAGAGCCAAAACCAGCCCTAAATAGCTTAGAATCGGTCCAAACAAGCCAGTTTCGTGCGGAACCGATTCTCCCTACCTTCTTCTCTTTCACGTGGTGGAAAGGTCCTAAGCCTTTTCAAGCCTTTCTTCACCATTTCTTTCAAACCCCCCTTGGGCCAAAACACACGTTGATTTTGACGATTCAAAGAGAATTCAATCACAAACAAAGTATGCTTCTCCGCCCCTAGTTCATTTCCTCTTTTTTTTCAACACCGAAAAATTTTGGGAGTTTGGCATGATTTCATGATATGTTTTAAATTTCTACACAATCCCACTATTTTTTTAATTTTTAGATTATATAATTTTAAATTAAAAATATATTTTGAATCAAAAATTTAAAAAAATAAAATAAAATTTGGAAAATGACTATAAAATTAGAAGCTTATATATGGTCATTCAAGCTACCTTCTAGCTAAATTTAATATCCATTATTTAAATTTTGATACGATCATATACATAGTAGTCTAGATCTAAATTTAAAAAGAATTAAGAAATAAATAGCATTTAATGCATACCCATAGGCTTAAAAATATATATATATATAGCATCTATGGTAGGTTTCTATATGAAACTAAGCTCAAATTAATTTTTAAAGTATTTGTATTAAAAAATTATTTTTAAATTTAAAAAATAATTAAAAATATATACTTAATTCAAAAAATATGAAAAAGTTAGTAGTATGTATTATATATTTCAAAAGTATTTTTTGAAATAAAAAATATTTTTTTTGAATTTATAATATTTTAATATATTTTTAAATTTAAAAATATTAAAATTATATAAATAAATCAAAAATATGAAAAATTTATACTATGTACTAGATAAGTCAAATGTTAAATTTTCTAAAGTAAAAAAATTTTATCGTAACAAAATTTTACTATTTTTAAATAATTATAAAGTGACATGCTTGATAAATCTGCTAGAATGGAACCATTGAGAAAAAAAGGACCCATCGAGGAAAGCACTGGTTCGAATCATGGGCAAATATACTTGGGTCGGTACCACTGGAGGTACAACTGGTGCAACACAGATTTCAAAGAAAAAGAGTAGTCAAGTTGAAGTCGTATATAGCTGGTGGTTATTCTGACATATTTGTGTGCAGAAAATGCCAACAGAAAATCCAACAGCTGATGAAGAAATACTTCACTGATTTTAGAGCAGCAAAAGAGAGAGTTACCAAGAAGAAGGTGGAGGTAGACCGTCGAGCAGCAGGGCCACCTTTCTATCACTCTAGAGAGTTAGAAGAGGTGTTCTCTCTAGATGACGAGGAGGCACAAATCGAGGCTACTATTCAGGCGAGCTTGGATAATCAGTAGCAGAATGATGAGATGGGTAGGCATAGGGCTCAATTTGGGCCCACACATTATGAATCAAGCTCTGGTTCTGCGACCAGCACGATAGATCTAGAGTTCATAAAGATATATTCAGTTAGGGAGGTTATTAATAGAGGTGGTAACTGTATTGCATCTATGCTAAAAGCTTTTGGTAGCCAAAAGAAGTCCTACAAGGAGATTCTATCATAAGTCACCATCCATGATTTGAATCAATATATCTTCTCCAGCAAAGATTCGAAGCAGTAAAGGGTTGACACCATACTAAAGAAGGATATGTGGAGAGTTATTAGATCCTGGTTTTACTTCAGCGACATCTTGGTTTCACTTCAGCCACATACTATAGGTTTGTTATTTTCTCTATGCAGGGTACCGATTTCGGTGTAGATCCTCCAAGACCGAAAGACATCTATAGTGAACTTCTTTACAACAATAAGGAGCTAGAGAAATGAATTGCCTTATGCAAGAGCAAGTGGCCCACATATGGACTGATAGTGATGTGTGATGGTTGGACCAGTTTTACCAGGCAGAGCATCATCAACTTCTTGACATATTGTAATACGAAGACTTTCTTTAAGAAGTCATTTGATGCTTCCAATCAGGTGCACGCGCCATGTATGTCTTTAGATTGATGGAGAATGTGATTAATCAGGTAAGAGAGGAGAATATCGTACCGGTCATTACTAATAATAGACCACAATATAAGGCCACCAGAGAGAACTTGATGGAGCGGTGGCCACATATTTTTTGGATCACATATGCTCCACAGTGTATCGGCCTCATGTTCATAGACATTGCAAAGTTCATAGGTTGTAGCAGATAGTAGAGACAACCCAAACCATCACGAGATATATTTATAACCATACATATGTCCTATCACTGATGAGGATGTATGCAGGAGAAGAGATCTTGAGACTAGGTTTGAGACGGTTTGTTACTAACTACGTTGTACTTGATTGCCTCCTTGAGAGGAAATCAGCCTTGCATTATATGTTTGTCAATACTGAGTGGCAGAAAGCAGATTTATGAAAGCCAGTATTGAGAAAAGCATTGTGGAGGACTTGGTAACGAGGTAGACGTTCTGGCAGCGGGCCGAGAAGATAATGAAGGCTATCAAGCCATTGTACTAAGTTCTTCAGGCCGTGGACAGTGAGAGGTACCCCCAAATGGGCCTCTTGTATCATATGATGAAGAGGATAAAGAATTAGATTAGGGAGACAGATTTGGCACATGCCTAGGAGTACATCGATATCATTGAGCGGTTATGGGACTACTAGATGAGTAGGGGTTATATCTAGTAAGTAAGTAAGAACATTAAAAATTAGACTGCTCATGTACTTGTATATTTTACTAAAATAATTATGAACTCTATCTGCAGCTTACTATCTGAACTTGAGGTTCTAGTACACCATACCAGAAATCGATATGGATGACGAACTTCTGGTCATTCTGTGTAATGTGATTTACAAGGTGGAGCCTGACCCAGAAGTTGTGACTCTAGGTCTAGAAGAGATAAGTTAGCTTAAGTGACATGTATAAGTCAACTTGTATCTTCAATGATTAATATATTACAACATGGCTCTTTTCACAGACGAAAATATTTAGAGAGGACACTACTAACTTTAGAGTTTCAGCAACTATCGTAAGTAAGAAAAATATGAATCTAGGTGTATTACATATCAACGATAATTATTATCTAATGCTAAATGGTTACTAATTTGATACTATCTTATATATAATTTTTTTCAATATTTTGTAGTTGAACGTGGATTCATTTTGGTTTGTATGCGAGAAATCTTAAGCGGTTAACTATCCAAATTCTCTTCCAGACGGTCTCCTCAGGTAGATGTGAGTGCAACTGGTACACCTTTGCCCTCATCCACGGTAAACAGCGAAACCATCTGACACAGAAGTACCTCAACAATCTTATGTATATTCACTATAATTTGAGGTTAAGGCTGAAGTGTATTCGGAAAGAAGTGAAAATGAAGTACATGGATCTGATCCATAATACTTTTGTTAATAATGAGGATGATCCTATGATCAAATGGCTTGTCGGCCAGCAGTAGAGGCCAGAGATTGAAGAGCTAGGATTGCCTCTGCGACTAGCCAGTTTTGTAACCACTGAGGCTAAGGTGGATGAAGGGCAATAGAGAGATCGCAACATTCCCACGCATCCTTCCAACTTATCAACCATAGCCACAGAGGTCACTGGGCAGCCAGTCATCACATGAGTCCTTGTCTGAGACATCCTCCTAGAGATATGATCGAGAGTTACTTAACGAGGCCAACCATGCTACTCAATCGACTCAGTCAGGAGGGCACCATCTATTTTTCAGCAGAGCCAAACTAAGAGGGGCATGAAGGGTAAACAAGCATCTACTCAATACAGCAAAAGGGAAAAAAAAGACAGTTGCATCCCTGATGGAAAGTGTGGAGAAGAAATCAGTTCACTTAGATTTAGACACTACAAAGAGCAATGATGACACTTCTGGTGGTCATACTGAACATGGCGGGAGTAGAGGATATGAGGCCACCGTTTATGTTGAGCTGAAAGTTGAGGATAAAAATATCCCTCAGTCTAGTAAAAAAATTCATATATCAATATACCATAATATATTATATCAATATTATATTGTATATTTTATATTTATGATATATATTATATTATAATGTATTATTAATTATATTATTCTCATATTATTATTTAATAATAATTTAAAATTATAGTAGAAATATATTATTCTCTTTTATATTTATATAATGAAAGTATTTAATATATTACTTCTATTTGCCTTATTTTCCTTATCAAAATAATTATTAATATTAAGAATAATATATTATTTGTATAAATAACAAATATTAATTCTTTAATAATAATTAATATATTTTTATAGGATTGATAATTTATAGGACTAATAAATATATTTTTTGGAAATATATTAGGGTTAGTTTTGATATTATATGGTGAGTGATCTTAGATTTTTATGAAATACCAAACCAGTTACTCGTGGATATCTAGAAATGTTTAATCACTGGAGCATAGCATACCAAACGTGATGATCTTAAATCATGGAAGATCAAACTACATCGAAATAAGGATTATTGGTGATCTAAGATTACTCCGGTCATCCTATTTGCGTCATCAAATACTATCTAAATTTTAGCCCAAGATTACTGCTCTGGATGATCTTGGATACGATATTCCATTATTAGATTTGGTGGTAATTTGAGAAGTAAGGATGATTTGGGATTGCTGTAGGATCATCATTGTATAAGCAAATATGGTGATCTTATTATCTCTATTCATATCCATCTTAATTTTACAGCTCTAAAAGTTTTTTTCTTTTTCTCTCTACCACTTCCAGCAATATCATCATGTCATCCTCCCTGGCCTCTCCAAACGACCGCAACCTCAAATTTGCCCAAAGAGGATAAACGGAAATATCCAAACCGTCCAAATCCCCCGACAGTGATGCGATCCGACGGCTGGGGATCGCCGGCCGCACAAATCCGCGAAGCCTAACCGTCATCCAGTCAACAACCCCCATCGAGCCACTACCCGATCGAAACGTGTCCCTTCCCCGATCCTCCCTCCCAGGGAGCGAACCAGGGGACCTGCGATCGCTTGTCGCCCATGCCCTGTTATAAATAGCAGGCAGTTTCCTCCCTCT
Source organism: Phoenix dactylifera (assembly GCF_009389715.1). Lineage (NCBI taxonomy): Eukaryota > Viridiplantae > Streptophyta > Magnoliopsida > Arecales > Arecaceae > Phoenix > Phoenix dactylifera. The sequence continues at coordinate 964,079 of NW_024067681.1, read as the reverse complement.
TTCCCTCTTTTCCCTTGGAAGTTGTGGCAATTTTTGGCCCCTTCTCCGATTCTTTGGGGATTTTCTTTCTCCTCTCCAGATTCAGAAGTATTTTAGGAAAACGGGACTAAGGCAAGTGCTATGTATTGTTGATTCTTTTGGAACGAGAGAGTTTTTGCTGTTTAATTGGAATTATTAGGGTTTGCTTTCAAGAATTTGTGAAAAATTCGGATTTTGTAGGTTCTCTTTTGAATTACCTAGGTTATGCTGTTTAGATCCGTCAATGCTTTACATTTGCGCAAAAGAGTTGGGATTTTGGTGAACTCTGTTGTAATATTTATAGGATTGTAGAGGAATTGGGTTGGGGGTCTTGTTAAGGGAATGTTGGTAGTCTTTTGGGAAGCAGATTTCATCTGAGGTGTTGGGTGTTTGGTGAAAGATCCAATCTTTCGTTCCTTGGAAACATTGAGATCTTTTGGGGCTTGGGTATTATGGGATTTCTTGAAGGTTGGTGAGAGGTGGAGGATTGTATAGGGTTAAGAACCGTCTAATTTAGTTGCGTTTTGTTGGGATTTGGATCTTGATACCCTAGAAGAAACAGATTATTTATGACTTTGTAGCTTGCAAAGAATTCGTGCGACGCAGATTGCTTCATTTGTTTGGATTAAGTTTCTTTGGAACATTTCATTTTCTGGAACCTTGTGCGTGTTGGTTGGATTTAAGATTCTGAAGCTTGGCACATTATTGGGGGATAGTAAAGAAACTTGTGGAACGGTTTCTTGAGGAAGGATTGAATTACGCTGTAGGTTTGATAGCCAAGGGTGGTGGATTGATGTTTTGGGAAGGAAGATGGCGGCCAGCGCTGAATTCTCACTGACTTTCACAATGTTAGAAGGAAGGTATGGAAGCAAGGAAAATGGATCTTCTGCAGGTGCTGAAGATCCTGAGACTGTGGAGGGCATGAAGGAATCGAAAGCTGGAAAACCACCTAGACATCTTTCAGCTATCCGGCATTGTGTGAGCACCACCCGCCTCGCTGATTCCTCTGATTTCGTATGTTTTCTTGATGGTTTTTATGCCATTCGAATGTTCTGCTTATATATGTATATATGCATCTTCTTGTGGTATTGAGAATTGCTATGAACTCTTTTATTGTTGTAGGATTTGGTGGCGAGGCTGGGCTTGACATCTCCACCACAAGGGCAGTCTGGTTTCTTGCCTGTGTTTCGGTCTGGAAGCTGCTCTGAGATGGGGCCGAAATCATACATGGAGGATGAGCACATCTGCATAGATAATTTAGTTGAGCATCTTGGAGACCCTCCAGATTTCCCATCACCGGGTGCTTTTTATGGGGTGCGGTACTTTCTTGTGGAATTCAAGTTTATACAATATCAAATATTATATGCTTTTTGATACATATGATGAGTTAGTCAAAGCTTGCTGAATGCTGGCATTGGGTTTATTATTCTGTAATTGTTATATAGAAGTAAAATATATTATCCTTTCTTGTGAATAATTGCGTCTAAGGATGCTTACGACTAATACAAGTTTATGATTTGAGAGAGAGAGATTTGGTCCGTTGCTGAGATAAAGCTGCTAATATATGCAGGTATTTGATGGCCATGGTGGTACGGATGCAGCATCATTTGTTCGAAAGAACCTTCTCAAATTTATAATTGAGGACAATCATTTCCCCACTTGTGTGGAAAAGGCAGTAAAGAGCGCATTTATGAGAGCTGATCATGCATTTGCTGATTCCTGTTCTCTTGATCACTCCTCTGGAACCACAGCTTTGACAGCCCTTATTTTTGGAAGGTTAAATTGTCAATTTCTTCATACTACCTTCTAATTTTTGTTTTTTGCTGCTAAGATTTATTGAAGTCGACATATATGGAGAAATGTGTTCATGATTTCACCTTTATTATTTTATAAAGGTGTTACTCTTAATTAAACTGAAGCTGCATTATTTTTCATTATTTTTCGGTGTGATAGTTAATTGTCGCTTTTATCATATTAGATTTGTGAAGGAGCTACTCCGGTAACCTTCCTTAATTGTTCATCATTTATCTGAAAAGAAGGAAAAAGATGTTTAAGAGATCAATGCATGGGAAGATACAAAATTGGCTAATGATTCATACTTCTATTGAGAAAAGCTAAAAATCTGAAAGATATCAAACCCATCAGAACCCAGAAATACAAATAATGTAAATGTAGTCATCTTTTATAGTTATTTGTTAGGACACTTATGTTGATAGCTAATGTTATCTATGCTACTTAATAATTATATCCAAGTAGTCAGTTTTCTAAGGAATCATAGTTAATTGAAGGTCAGAAAGTTGAAAGGTTCTGCAATCTGTATCAGAGATCAGGGCATTCCAGTTTTCTTTATCAGCAATCTAATTTGCATACAACAATGAATTCTTAATTTGAGTGCAGGTTAGAATAAAATTGTTGCATTGCTTATTGCTGCAACCAGCAACTTAAGCTTAATACTTCATTGCTTTAAATTCATTAATTCACTTAAAATTCTTAAATGAAGACACTAAGTTGTCTTTAAAATTCATAATATTATTTGCTCTGCAGGACTATGCTTATTGCAAATGCAGGTGACTGCCGGGCTGTATTAGGGAAGCGTGGACGAGCAGTTGAACTTTCCAGGGATCATAAACCCAACTGCAACAGCGAAAGACTTAGAATCGAGAGACTTGGTGGCATGATCTATGATGGGTATTTGAATGGTCAGCTATCTGTAGCGAGGGCTCTTGGTGATTGGCACATGAAGGGGTCAAAAGGTTCTGCCTCTGCCTGCCCCTTGAGCGCTGAACCGGAGCTGCAGGAGACAACCCTCACCGAGGAAGATGAATTCGTAATACTGGGCTGTGATGGTCTTTGGGACGTGATGAGCAGTCAGTGTGCAGTCACGATGGCCAGGAAAGAGCTCATGATCCACAATGATCCTGAGAGGTGTTCAAGAGAGCTAGTTCGGGAGGCACTCAAGCGCAACAGTTGTGACAATCTAACTGTGGTGGTTGTTTGCTTTTCATCCGATCCGCCCCCTCGCATTGAAATCCCCAGATCACGAGTACGGAGAAGCATATCATTGGAGGGACTGCATGTCCTCAAGGGGGCTTTGGATAGCAATTGATGTCAGGTTCATTATTTGGAGATCTGTAGCTTGTAAACAAGTTGGGGTCTTAAAAAATTTTGGCTGGAAAATAAATTGCAGTAGGTAGAAGCAATTTTTCTTCTTTTCTGAGGGTGTAGGTCAGTCTTGTACATTTGAGATTAAATTATTTGTTCCAATGGGAAACATTTGATTGTTTCTTGTGTAGCTCATCAGATTTTTCTTTAACATTCCAAAATTTACAGCTGTTTGAGTGCTTCATACCCTAACCTCTCATGTCAGTATCTACTTTTGTGTGCTCACACTGGAAGAAGCCAATAGCTGAAAGAGCCAAACTATTATGCTTTAGTCATATGAAGCATCCAGATTAGCTGAAAGGTCAGGCGGGGCCGCCCGCCGAGCTTCTCTTCTTTTCGAGATTTGGCTGTTGAGCCATCTAAACTTGAAAGGACCAATGATCAGATAGAAAGATTTGCAGTCTTTTTCACTTCATAGCAGACTTCAGAGACAGCCATATCTTTTAAAAGATAGGATGCCACCTGAAAGGGGCCTGAGCCTTTCTTTCAATCAAGCTAGTTCAACAATGGGTCATCTTACCTCTAGCATTGGATTATCTCCAGTGCCCTGAGTTGGTTCGAGTGATTTTGTTATACAAATTAGGTTAGTGGAAATTTTATATATGAATCAACATTCTTCCATCAATTTCATATGACTCAAATTCTCATGTGGTGTAAGATGCTGAAGTTCTGAAATCAATCACAATTTTTCGCTTTATTGTATCTATTCTGTGTTCTATTTGGCATGGATGCAGTGGTAATGCATGTTATTCAAAGCCAATTAAAGGAATGGGTTAATACAAGCGAGTTCTCTTAATCATTAATAAAACAAAACAAAGTTCAGCCATCCACTTGTGTCCAAAGCTTGAAAAGCAGGAGCAATTATTTAAACAAGTACACCTAATTTTTCCCCCTTTCCAAAGGTGGGTAATTGATTGAACCATGACTCCAAGAAAACGACCTCAATTAGTTTCATCGGGAGAACTCTCATCCTAAGCCAACTGCTGCTGGTAGAAATTTATATTTGCAAGTGGCAATTTCGAGGCATATATAAACTATACAAACCTCCAAACAGGTGAAGACTAAAAGAGGCTAGGTTTGACTAATTCATTCCATTGCAATTAATAATTGTACTTTGATAAAAGACAAGGAAATAATGACAACAAGCCACTAATCTCTAATGCTGGTAGGGAAATAATGGAGCTTTTCATTTTTACGTAGTCTTTGAAGATATATCGGCTTGATAAGTTTTGGATTCAGCATTGAACCGTGTCCATGAACTCAATTATATGGCGGTGATTGTGTGCATTATCAATTTTGAAGAGGCTAGAAAAGTTAGAGCAGTTGAAGGAAGAATCCTATCAGCCACGCATTGCTTTAACATGGTTCAGATGCACTAAAAACATTGAAAGTATAACCATATGGGCATATTTCAGATTTAGCCTTGAGGTTACGCTCATGCACCTATAATTGTGGATAAGATATGCATTACAAGATAGTTAATTATGTCTTATGTTCTTTTATATATATATATATATAGTCCAGAGCAGCCACGGTTGCTGTAGCTTATCCGCTCAACCGAAGGGGGAGAAGAAACAAAGGATCACGATCCCTATTCTCTGTTTCGATCCCTTTATCGCGCTTTGGATCAAAGACTGAAGTCAATGGGCCTGGCGACTTTAATTTAAGATAGGCTTAATTAGGCTGGTCTCACACTTTTATTCTTAGGGCACTACAAGACCTGTTATAAGATTATAATGCCAATAAAATAGAGGTCCTTCTAAATGTCCCACCCCCCCCCCCCCCCCCCCCCCCCCCCCCCCCCCCCCCCCGCCCCCAAAAAAAAAAAAACAGAATTACGCCCGAGCTTATTTATATCCTGGTAGGTGTGGGTTGTTCATGATATTTTTTTCTTGGGTTGTGCATGCATAGCCCTTCAGCTCAACGAGAAACAACTCGGTGCCTCTAGATGAGGCGTGGTTGATTGAACCTAGTTTTCTTTTTGTTCCGTGCTGGAAAGGAAAAGGAATATAATTAGTAAGCCCGTTTGACAGTACTGCAGGTGGCAGGGGTATTATTTTTCAAACTTTTCTTGGTATAATCTTTAATAAAAAATTACTTATTATTTGATAATTGTATTTCAGAACCAAATTAAAAAAAAAAAGCTTTTAGTATAAAATAATAATAATAATAATAGATATTACTTAATACTTTTAATTTATAAAGTATTCTTAATATATACATTATTAATTTTAAATAATAAATTTATTTTAAAATTATAAAATATTTATAATATTATATAGTAATAATATTAGTATTATACAATAATAAAATATTGCTATTTTACCATACTATAAAAGTACTATATTATAATGTTACTATAGTATAATAACTCTATAGTGTTATAGTTTGATTTTTATAATTAACAATGTCGGATGATTAAAATATAATATTATTATATAACATCATAGAAAATAATATAATTGTATAAATATCATTATATTATATTATATTATAAAATCAAAAACTGTTATTATAAAGTTTTTAGCTTATAAAATTATTTTTTAAAGAATGTTGTTGCCTGGAGTTAAACTCGTATTTCAAATAGAGCTACTGCCAAAGCTACAAATTAAAGCTGTCTTAATAGACGACTTCTTTTTTTTTCTCTTTTTTTTTTAGCTTTTCAGAAAGCTAAAGGGCTGTTTCAAATTTTTTACTGAATATATCAAAATCACCCAATAGAGCTCTTGACCCTGTGAGATGCATTTTTCCAATCCTCCAAAAACAACACCAAACAGGGTAGGCGTACAAGGAGGATCATCACTGGTGCTGGTCGGTAGCATATTAGTAAACATGTTGCTATAGAAGCATGGATAAATCCTTCTAACCTACAGTTCCTCCTAACAGGTCAGTCCACTCTGGGAAAGGTTTTCTTTATCACCTTTCAGAGTTCTTCACCTTTGAGTTCCACCATCCCTCCCAAATTCCCTACCCTGCCCATTTAGGCTCTCAGCCAAACCCACCCCATGCCTGAGGAACCTTGATATTTTTATCAGGGATAATTAAGGAGCCAAGCATACCTAGAGATGCCGCTGCTCATTTTCAGACCCCTTACCTCTCATTCAAATGCAAGACCTAGCTTATATGATGTATCATGTAATTTCAGGCGTCTGGGAGTTCCTTCTTGTTTCAATCACTTACATGAGCTCCTCTTTTGCTACTCTTGTTGTCACTATGAGTGGGTTTTCCTGTTTATATAATGTAACTATCATACTGTGTAATGTTCCTTTGTATGCAATATAGCTTCAACTAATTTTCACCCAAAAAAAAAAAAAATTGCGAGACCACTCTTGGTTTTTCATTGTGAAGTGAGCCATATTTCGCTTATTTTCGTGCCCAAAAAAACGAAGAAAGAAACTGCTTTCTTTTTATACCAAAAGAATAAAGGCTGGAAAAACATGACTGAATAAAATTATAATTGGCGATATTTAGCTACAAAATTTAATGGTAACTCAGATTTGTAGCCTCAATTACAAGACTAAAAACCAAAAAATTATAAAATCAAAGTGTATGCTCATAAACTCCATTTACGCTTGATACCTCTCAAATTGAATTCGCTTAAAAATGACGAGACTTCTATCTGAATCAAGCGCTTTCTATCCTTGGCCTCTTCACATGCTCGCGGTCATCCTTCTCGACTATGTTTGACCCCCCAATTTCTTTAGTTTCACTTTCTAGTTTCTCATTATGCTGATCTCCAAATGTCCATCCTGCAAAATCTGAATCCCAAAACAGGGAGGTTGGAGTAGCTTTATAGAATGCAAGCGGGACCTGTTTTATCCGTCGCCGGACCTGCAGGTTACAAAAGTTTGGTAGATTTGAGACTGATAGTCCTTTCCACTCAAGATTAGAAAATTCCAAAATAACTGCAATCAAGAAAAATAATTGGCCGAGATATTTCACTAGACATTTTCTGAAAAACATTTAGTCTTGCTGGCTCTATAGTAATTTGAAATATAGAGTTGATTTGAGGTATTTCAAATCTACATGCAATATGCAAGAAATGTTTCAAAAAGTATTGACTAATTAAATGACTGAGATCCCTCGTAGTGCCTAACTGATATGCAGTTACTTCATGCTTAGAAATATGTAATAAAGCTCATAAAAACAAACATTTTAAAATTAAAGGTTGCTCACTAGAAATTCCATTAAAAAAAAAAATGAGAATGAAGCAGAAAGCCAGGTATCCAGGGCTTCAGGCTTTTTGGGGGCCTCTTGGTTATGCATCATGTGGTCCCATATAAGGTGGGCCTGGTAAATTCACAATAACAGACATACATTTTAAAATTAAAGGTAGCTCATTAGAAATTCCAAAAGAAAAATATAATAGAGAAGGTTGAGAAGGAGGCAGAAAGCCAGGTATCCGGGCAGGCCCTGTCCTTAAATTGGAAGCAAGAAAATAAACAACTATACTTTTCCACGCATGAGCAGCTGACCTCATCTCTAAATACTGTAGCATAGGAACCAGAACTGAAATCTGCCACTGTGACCTCAGAAGTTTTGGCCCTCACTGTCAGATCATTCTCAAGCGATGCAACAAACCTGTTGACAAAGTTAATATCAAAAACCAGTTAATATTTGAGCATATGACAGGTAGCAAAAGAAGAGAGTAATGCTTCAGGGTCTTTCGGTGTCATCCATTGCAGTGTGGCTCTTTTCCACTGGCTAGGGCTTAACCAGTCCCTAACCTGAAAAGTGGGCCCTGTCATGACTGGCCAATAGGTAGGTGCCACATCCTCCAATGCGAATGTGACCGCAGAATGCAACAAGTATTTTCATAAAGAAGATAAGGCTTCTTTACCTGGAGACTGCTGGGGAGTAATGATGGCGGAGAGTTTCAATTTCCCACAAAGAACTTCCTGCAGCATATGGAAATCTCAAGTCCATCATATGATACAAAATTACAAATATGGTGTAAAAAGAACACAATCAATGCATCTTGAGTTTTCTGGGAGGAAGAAATATTATGACAGCCATGTTGAAACTGAATCTGCTAGAGAAAAGATGCCTAATGAACTGTACTCTTCAGACAGTGCATTTAAATAGGGTTTGTGTTTAACAGAAATTCAATGAGCTGACTCTGATGGTCATCATCAGAAAAGAAATGCCTAGTTGCAAAGTAGGTCAACTGAGTATGAAACAGCCAAAGCAATTTAAATTATAATGTCCAACAAAAACAATTTACAAAGGTGAGTCAAATTTTTGAAGGCATTACTTCCTGTTAAAACCATTGAAAATAGAAACCTTCAACTTTTTGTAGGTAACATGAAATTTTTTTCATATCGATAAATCTGTCAGCTGCATGACATGAGTAACCTGCACATGATTTCTTTTGGAGGTTCTTTTAGAAAGTATTCATTCAGAATATCTATGAAACGACACCATAAGAAGAAAACAGTTAAACAGTGCTACTCTTAAAAAAGCAGGCATTTACTAAATTTCTAGGGAGGCAAGGATCCTTAGACCAAAAACACAAGAATGCAAAATGTCATTTGTTTTAAAGGCTAACATATAAAGGAAAGAAAATTCCCTCCCCCTCATTTTTTGAGGTGTTGAAGAAGTATCATGAGTTTTCTCGAGAAGGTGGTGCGAGAGGCTATAGATGACTACCAAAACTTAAGAATAGAGAAGTATAGGAAAGCTATAAGATGGCTAACAATGAAGTTAAAAAGGCAGTGCAAGAGGCTAGATTCAAAGCATATAAAGAGTTATATTGCAAGTTAAAAACTAAGATGGAAGAATGATATCTACAAGATTGCAAGACTAAGAAAGGAAAATTAGAGACTTGACTCATATTAAATGCATCAAAAATGAAAATCAAAAAATTTTAGTTAAGAAGGACAAGATCAAGGAAGACGGCGGAGTTATGTTGATAACATATTCAATGAAAATTATGTAAACATTTTAGGATGCCTTACTAGTTCAATTGAGAATAGAAATGTTAAATACATGTAGAATTACAGTATGTGGTAATGGAGGCTATGAAAAAAGATCAAAATCGAAAAAGCAGTTGGACTGATAGAATCTATATTGAGGTTTGGAAGTTTTTAGGTGATGTAGAGTAACTTGGTTGACTAATTTGTTTAATAAGACCAAAAAAATATCCAATGAATAAAGAGCACTATAGTACTGATTTATAAGAATAAATGATTGAGCACAAATTATGGTGTGACAAAAATATTAGAGAATCAATTCGATATTAAGCCAGAAAGATTGACTATGGAAGCCATTTTTCTCCTTCAAAAATTAATAAAGAAATATAGAGAAAACAGACAAGATCTTCATATGGTTTTTATTGACTTAGAGAAAACATATCATATAGTCTATAGAGAAGTCTTATGGTGGGTATTAGAAAAAATGAGTATCCGTTAGTTATATTAATGTGACTGATGAACATGTATAATGGAATGATTACTAAGTGAGAACTATCAAACATAATACTAGCAAGTTTTCAATCATGATAGGTTTTATAACCAAGATCTGCTCTAAATTATTGTTTTTTTTGCACTAGTTATGAATAAGTTCACTAGGCATATTCAGGATGGTATTCCTTAGTGCAAGCTATTTACAGATGATATTATCTTAGTGGATGAAACTAATGTTAGGTTAATCATAAGTTAGAACTATGGAGGAGTGCATCAGAATCTAAAGGTTTTAGGTTATGTAGGAGAAAGACAAAATACATGGAGTACAGTTTTAGTAAAATTAAAATTTGAGATGTAGAGTATAGTTGAGGATCATGAAGTTCCTAAAAGTGCTCATTTTTTTATATTTAGAATCAATTATTTATAAGAGGAGATTGAAGATGATGTTATCCAGAGGATTAAAGCAAGGCAGGTAAAATGGAGAAGTGCGACTAAGATATTAAGTGATCATACGATACATGCCAAGTTAAAAAGAAAATTTTATAGGATAGACATACAAGCAGCTATACTTTATGGTACAGATTGCAAGGCAAATGGAAAACATGTGCGCAGATGAGTGTGGTTGGAATGACAATGTTTAGATGGATGTGGTAATAAAAGAAAAGATAATAATAAGAAATAAAGTCATTTGTAAAAAGGTCGATGTAGCACCGAGGACAAACTGAGAGGACGACTTAGCTGGTTTGGACATGTACAATGTACGTCGAAGGAGACACCAATATGAAAAAATGATTTAATACATGTAAAAAAACAAGACGGTAGAGGTAGACCCAAAATCATAAAAGATGTAGTAAGGAAGGACTTGATATCGCTACATCTTTCAGAAACTATGCTCCTAAATAGAGCGAAATAGAGGAAAAGAATTCATATAGCCAAGCCCAACAAGTTTGGGGTTAAGGCTTAGTTGAGTTGTGTTGAAGCAAGGTTCGCCGTACCAGTACCGAACCCCGTACCGGTGCCACACTAGCATAGGCGTACCGAGTGTCAGTACGGTACGGTATGCGGTACGCTAGACGTACCGACACTAGCGTACTGATACCGGTATCCATCGGTACAGGTATGGTATGCCCGGTACTGACCGGTACAGCATACCATAGTGTTGAGGTATTGTAGCAATCATAGTCATGCATTTTACACGTTAATAGGGCATATGTATTTCGTGCTTTTATAGAAGGAACTAATTATAAGTATTTGTTATTGATGGTTACAATGCCTAACATGGACAAAATATATTATATTGCAAGTTTCCATATGAATAAAAAAGTAAGTTGTTAAGGTTGACAAGCACATAACCATGCAATACTCTGGTCTAAATCTGAGAAAGGAACTAAATCAAAAAAAAGATGAGGCTTTAGAATTTTTTATGAAGTTTGGCCAGTGAAAAAAGATTCTGGTAAAGTGTCATGTTCATACAAAATAAGTAGCCAAAAAGGAACTAAAAGAGGCTCCAGAATATCTATCTCGAAGGTCAACTTCTTTCTTTTTTTGCCCCTTAAAAATGTCATATTTAACACAGAGTTTTGACACATGCTTCATAGCTGTACATTAAAACATAACCTACCATTGGATTTCATAGTATAAGGATCATTGCATTTTGTTAAGTTTTGCTACTAAAAGATGAATTATCTATTAATTAACTTAATGAGACGTAAACATTCCCTTAACCAATATATGCATCAGTATCCCGAGGAAGAAACTTACGCATGGCATTAGACTTGGCAGGGTCACTCTCTTCGCTCTTAAATGGATCAACACCAAGTTTCTTGTTGTGCATAGCAGCACCAGCATCAGACTCCTTTGCATCATCACCTGACTGCGTACCTCCCACAGAAGTATCTCTGTCAGTTACATCATCAACCAACTGCATGAACACCAAAGTAAACTTGTACTTAGGAAAAAGGATTAGAAAGCTTCGCTAGATTGAAAAGGTAAAATGATAAATTTTGGGTATATTTTTATGCATTACTTAGGATATAAATAAATAAGTTGGAACAATAAAAGCTGTAAGTATTTAACAAGTCATCAAATCTTCAGCCCAAAGCATTCTAGAGAGTGCAACCATGCTCAAATAATCCATGTAATGATGCAGATGCATAAACTGCAAGTTATATGTGCTGAAACATGTGTATTTTGTTTCCTCATTTTGCAGTTTACTAGAAACCACAAATTGAGATGTTAGTATATGGACAAGCTAGAGGACAGCTGTATGGCACTATCATAGATTTTAAGAACTTTATGAATAAGATTGTGTTAGCACAATTCATCTATCTTCTACTTTTTGCATAGTTGCGGATTAACAGCCCAGAAGGTCAGTAATGCCAACGAGGTCCAAAATAGAATGATGCAGATTGTAAATTTTGCTTCTTATAAGAAAGACTGCACCACTTGTTAATTATTAAGGAATTCAGACAAGGAGTTTCAATAAGGAGAGATGTGCAATTAAGTAGCAATTGTTAGTAACTTTCATATTCTTTTCATTGGAAAATATAACAAAAAAAAACATCTTCCAGCAAGCAAATATAGATACCAACCTACAAGAAACAAGGTTTTAATATTGTTTTCACATGATTTCATATCTTTTGACCACAATACATGTGTTACAGCTGCTAATGGCTTTTATTTTCTTTTTCTCCTTTTACCCTACATAAAACATTAATGTTGAAATGTTAAAAGTTTGAGCCTTTGTTTGTTAATAAACTCTTTTAATAAATTCAATGAGTGCTTTCCTTTCACCATACTTAATTGAATATCAAAAGCAGAATATGTTATACTGTTATAAGGCTTCTAAAACTCTGTTCTGATAGATCTTATCCATGTCACACATACATGGAAAGGTAAACTAAAGGTTGACTTGTTTTCCGTCAGGGGACTCAAATGAAAAATTACCAAGGAGCACCATTCTTAAAATTTGTTTCAAGAGTGTTACTTACTATTTCCTACAATCTTGCTCATTCAAATGGGGCTAGTAAGACAAAGCAAACAAATGATTAAACTTGTAGATCATATTAGTCAAGTAGTGCTACCAACACATAATCTATGATCTCCCATGGGTTTGTTTGTGATTTACCAGTAAAAGCCACTTCTGCGAAGAATGGAAGGGTTTCATTTGGCTAACAGATACGTGCAACATCATATAAACCATCAGTTACAAACCAACATTGGTGTATCTAGATACAATGGCCCGGATGTTGGCAAAATTTAGCTCAATCCATCACACAAGTTTTGAAAGAGGTTATTGTCCACATTATTCCATAGCTAAGCAAGCAGATGGAGCACAACATGAGAAAGTATTTCCACAAAATTATGAAAATACGAAGTATATCGTTTTTCTGAACAATTTATATATGCATGGAGCTATATTGCTCAACAAGACCAACTTACAAATCTGTCCTATCAGAAACGTTGACTTAAAGACCCCAACATATGCATAGTCAAGAGGTCTCCAAAACATATAATTTTCTTGTGTATAGGCATTTTACTCGTGGAAGATTATATCAATGGCTTAGGTTCCCAGTTTGTAACCTATTTTGAGTTTGAAATTGTGCAAAATCCTTCTCCCACCATGTCTATGTATAATAAGCCCCAAATGAAGTATTTAATTTTTCAGTCTACCTAATCAACTTAGGTGTTCTTTCGTCCTATTTCAGGAAAATTCAGCTATTTCATACAAAAACTGGTTTAATTACAAATTTTTACTTTCATCCCGAAAAATTAACTACTTTGTTTTCTTTTCGCCCGACATCTATACATTTTAAAATAATTATTTTGGTTGCTTTCTGAGAACATTGGATTTTGACTAATGAAAGAGCTATGAAACAGATTTTGAGGTTAAAGAAATGCCAACAACTTCCTTATCTGTTACCTTAGATTTTCATGCTTATCACACTTTTATCAATACTTGCATTTTTCCTTCACTTCAATGATTTATACTTTTAACTAATTCAAACTTATAATGATTAGAACTCTATGGATGGACAAAGCCTATTGTAAAGGCTGTTCATATGGACAAAAGTCACAAAACCATATGATTATGGTCCCCAACCAAAGAAGATTCAGAGGTATGGTACAATTGTTTATTCACCATGCCTATCATACTTAAAATTATGGTCCCCTATCAACAAAATTTAGTTTTTATCAATATAAACTTAAAATGTTGAAAGTTGAAACTATATGAATGGTCAAAGCATGGTCTGTTGTGCCAGTACCGAACACCGGACCGGTTGTCTGGCGACATGGGTCGGTACGGGCCCGCGCCATGCTGTGTCGGGCCTGTACCGACACAATAGAGGAGGCGGGGGAGAGGGCGAACGGGAGAGAGGAAAAGAGAGATAGAGAGAAGAGGGTGAAGGTGGCAAAGCCGGCGGAGGCCGGCGGAGGCCGACGCCCAGGAAGGAGGAGGTCGCAGATCGGTCCCATGTTTCGAATGAAACAGAGG